>NW_028295543.1:0-648910 GCF_964341445.2 Mesoplodon mirus | reverse complement strand
CACAATGCCACATGACGCTCGTCATCACAATTATCCATGGTCTTCTCATCACAATGTTCCATGACCTTTGTCATCACAATGCTCAATACACTTGTCATCAAAATTTTCCCTGACACTTCTTTTCTGTATGCTCCTTGAAACATGTCATGACAAGGCTCCATGCCTTTTTCATCACAATGATTCATGCCCTTTTCATCACAATGCTTCAAGATCCCTGCAATCACATTGTTCCATGCCCTTGTCTTCACAAAGCTCAATGACACATGTCATCAGAATGCTCCTTGGCCTTCTGCTCACAATGCTCCATGCCCTTGTCATCACAATGTAACAAGACCCATGTAATCAAAATGTTCCATGCCCCTTTTCATCAATATGCTCCATGAGACTTGTCATCACAAAGCTCCATGGTTTTCTCATATCAATGCTCCAGGATCTTGTCATCACAATGCTTCACGACCTTGTCATGAAAATTCTCAATGGCCATTGTCATCATAATGCTCCAAGCCCTAGTCATCACAATGCTCCATTACATTTGTCATCACAATCCTCCATTATATTTGGCATCACAATACTCCCTGCCATTGTCATTGCAATGGACCATGACATATGTCATCACAATGCTCCCTGACACCTGTCTTCACAATACTCCATGTCCTTCTCTTCACAATGATAAATGCCCTTGTCATCACAATGGACCATATCCTATGTCATCACAATAATCTATGAAAATTGTCAGACCAATGCCCCATGCCCCTGTCATCACAATACTCCATGCCCTTTTCATCACAATGCTCCATGAATTTCCATCACAAAGCTGCATGACCCATGACCCATGTATCACAGTGTTCCGTGCCCTTGTCATCAAAATGCTCCATGCCCACTCTCATCACAATCATCAATGAAACATTTCAGACCAATGTTCCATGCCCTTCTCATCACAATGCTCCATGCCATTGTCATCAAAATACACCACAAGCTTGTCATCAGAATGTTCCATGACACTTGTCATCACAAATCTCCATGCACTTGTCAGCACAATGCTCCCTGACCCTTGTTATCTCATTGCTCCAAGCCATTGTCATCGCAATGCTCCATTACCTTTGTCATCAGAATCCTCCATGTCACTTGGCATCACAATGCTCCATGCCATTTTCATCACAATGGGCCATTACATATGTCATCACAATGCTCCCTGACACCTGTCTTTACAATACTGAATGAACTGGTCATCACAATGCTCCATGCCCTTGTCACCACAATGCACCATTCCAACTGTCATCACAATAATTCATGTAACTTATTAGACCAATGTTCCATTCCCTTGTCATCACAATGCTCCATGCTCTTGCTATCAGAATGCTCCATGACCCCTGTCATCACAATGCTCCGTGACTCCAGTCATAACAATGCTTCATGACATTTGTCATCACAATGGTCCATGTCCTCATCATCAACTGTGTCTGTGAAATTTTTAACCACAGTGCTCTATGAATTTTCATCACAATGCTCTTTGACTCTTCTCATCAAAATGCTCTATGCCTTTCTCAGCACAATGCTCCATGACCCTTGTCATCATAATGCTCCATGCCCTTGTCAGCACAATGCTCCATGACACAGGTCATCACAATGCACCATGCGCTTGTCATCACAGTGCTCCACAAACTTGTCATCACAATGCTCCATGCACTTCTCATCAAAATGCTCTCTCACCACTGATATCACAGTGTTACATCACTATTTGTCACAGTACTCCCTCATCCCTGTCATCACAATGTTCCGTGACTCCTGTCATCACAATGCTACATGCACTTATCATCACAATGTTCGATGACCCCTGACATCACAATGTTCCATAACACCTGTCATCAAAATGCTCCATGACCCTTTTCATCAAAATGCTCCAAGACCCCTGACATCACATTGTTCCATAACAACTGTCATCAAAATGTTCCATGACACATTTCATCCAATTGCTCCATGACCCTGTTCTCACAATGATACCTGCCCTTCTCATCACAATGCACAACGCCCTTGCCATGAAAATGCTCCAAGATTTTGCCATCACAAAGATCCATGACCCTTGGCATCACAATACTCCATGTCATTGTCATCACAATGCTCCATGTATGCTCTCATCACATTGCTCCATGTGTTTGTCATCACAAAGCTCCATGACACATGTCATCAGAATGCTCCATGGCCTTCTCATCACAATGTTCCATTACCTTGCCATCACAATGCTCCATTACCACTGTCATAACAATGCTCCATGACCCCTGCCATCACGATGTTCCATGGCCTTGTCATCAAAAGGCTCCATGACCCTTCTCATCACAATGCTCCAAGAACCCTGTAATCACAATGCTCTATGCCCCTTGTCATCTCAATGATCCATGAACCCTATCATCACAATGCACCATGCCCATCATCATAATGCTTCATGCTATTGTCATCACAATGAAATCAAAATTCTTCATGACCTCTGTCATAACAATGCTCCAAACCCTTGTGATCACAATATTCCATAACACTTGTCATCACAATGCCCCATGACGCTCGTCATCACAATTATCCATGGTCTTCTCATCACAATGTTCCACGATCTTTGTCATCACAATGCTCAATACACTTGTCATCACAATGATCCCTGACACTTGTCGTCAGTATGCTCCTGAACCCTGTCATGACAAGGCTGCATGCCACTTTCATCACAATGTTCCATGCCCTTTTCATCACAATGCTCCAAGACATCTGTAATCAAAATGCTCCATGCCATTGTCATCACAAATCTCCATGACGCATGTCATCAAAATGCTCCATGGAGTTCTCATCACCATGATCCATGCCCTTGTCATCACAATGCTCCAAGACCCCTGTAATCACAATGATCCATGCCCCTTTTCAACAGAATGCTCCATGAGACTTCTCATCAAAGGTCTCCATGGTCTTCTCATCACAATGCTCCTGGAATTTGTCATCACCATGCTCCATTCGCTTGTCATCGCAATGCTCCATGACCAATATCATCAAAATTCTCCATGACCACTGTCAACACAACACTCCATGACACCTGACAACACAATGATCCGGGACACTTGTCATCACATTGCTCCATTCCCTAGTCATCACAATGCTCCAGGACACTTGTCATCACAATGATCCATGCCCTTGTCATCCCAATGCTCCATAAACCCTGTATTCACAATGCTCCATGATGCTTTTCATCACAGTGCTCCATGACAGCTGTCATCACAATGCTCCATGCCTTTGTCAGCAAAATGTACATGACCTTGTCATTACAATGCTCTATGCGCTTGTCATCACAATACTCCATTATCATTGTCATCACAATCCTTTATGAACTTTGGGATCACATTGCTTCATTCCCTTGTCATCACAATGCTCCATGCTCCTTGAAATCAAAATGATCCATGACCACTCTCATCACAATGCTCCAAGCCCTCGTGATCACAATGTTCCATAACACTTGTCATCACAACGCTCCATGATGACTGTCATCACAATACTCCATGCCCTTTTCATCACAATGCTCCATGACCTTTGTCATCACAATGCTCAATACACTTGTCATCACAATGCTCCCTGACACTTTTCGTCAGAATGCTCCTTGAACCCTGTCATGAAAAGGCTCCATACCTTTTTCATCACAAGGCCCCATGCCGTTTACATCACAATGCTCCTTGCCATTGTCATCAAAATACTCCACAAGCTTGTCATCAGAATGTTCCATGACGCTTGTCATCACAAATCTCCATGCACTTGTCAGCACAATGCTCCCTGACCCTTGTCATCACAATGCTCCAAGCCATTGTCATCACAATGCTCCATTACATTTGTCATCAGAATCCTCCATGACACTTGGCATCATAAAGTTCCATGCCATTGTCATCACAATAGGCCATTACATATGTCATCACAATGCTCCCTGACACCTTTTTTACAATACGGCATCACCTGGTCATCACAATGCTCCATGCCCTTGTCATCACAAGGCGCCATTCCAACTGTCATCGCAATAATTCATGAAACTTATTAGACCAATGTTCCATGCCCTTGTCATCACAATGCTCCATGTCCTTGTTATCACAATGCTCCATGACACATGTCATCACAATGCTCCGTGACTCCATTCATCACAATGCTTCATGACCTTTGTCATTACAATGGTCCATGTCCTCGTCATCAACAGTCTCTGTGAAATTTTTAACCACAATGCTCCATGAACTTTTCATCACAATGCTCTTTGACCATTGTCATCATAATGCTCTAAGACTTTCTCAGCACAATGCTCCATGAACATTGTCATCACAATGCTCCATGCACTTGTCAGCTCAATGCTCCATGACACATGTCATCACAATGCACCATGCGCTTGTCATCACAGTGCTCCACCATCTTGTCATCACAAGGCTCCATAAAACTTGTCATCAAAATGCTCCATGCACTTCTCATCAAAATGCTCTCTCACCACTGATATCACAGTGCTACATCACTATTTGTCACAATACTCCCTCACCCCTGTCATCACAATGTTCCATGAGTCCTGTCATCACAATGCTACATGCACTTATCATCACAATGTTCGATGACCCCTGACATCACAATATTCCATAACACCTGTCATCAAAATATTCCATGACACTTTTCATCAAATTGCTCCATGACCCTGTCTTCAGAATGCTCCCTGCCCTTCTCATCACAAAGCACAACGTATTTGCCATCAAAGTGCTCCAAGACCTTTGTCATCACAAAGATCCATGAC
This sequence comes from Mesoplodon mirus, assembly GCF_964341445.2. NCBI lineage: Eukaryota > Metazoa > Chordata > Mammalia > Artiodactyla > Ziphiidae > Mesoplodon > Mesoplodon mirus. The sequence goes on along the minus strand of NW_028295543.1, from coordinate 644,127 downwards.
CCTTGGCATCACAGTGCTCCATGTCATTGTCATCACAATGCTCCATGAATGCTCTCATCACATTGCTCCATGCCCTTGTCTTCACAAAGCTCCATGACACATGTCATCAGAATGCCCCATGGCCTTCTCATCACAATGCTCCATGCCCTTGCCATCACAATGCTCCATTACGCCAGTCATAACAATGCTCCATGACCCCTGACATCACGATGTTCCATGGCCTTGTCATCACAAAGCTCCATGACCCTTCTCATCACAATGCTCCAAGAACCCTGTAATCACAATGCTCTATGTCCTTTTTGATCTCAATGATCCATGAACCCTGTCATCACAGTGCACCATGCCCATCATCATAATGCTTCAGGCTATTGTCATCACAATGAAATGAATATTCTCCATGACCTTTGTCATCATAATGCTCCAAATCCTTGTGATCACAATGTTCGAAAACCCTTATCATCAAAACACCCAACGACGCTCATCATCACAATTATCCATGGTCTTCTCATCACAATCCTCGATGATCTTTGTCATCACTATGCTCAATACACTTGTCATCACATTGCTCCCTGACACTTGACGTCAGTATGCTCCTTGAACCCTGGCATGACAAGGCTCCATGTCTTTTTCATCACAATAATACATGCCCTTTTCATCACAATGCTCCAAGATCACTGTAATCACAATGCTCCATGCCCTTGTCATCAAAAAGCTCCTTGACGCATGTCATCAGAATGCTTCATGGCCTTCTCATCATAATGCTCCATGCCCTTGTCATCACAATGTTCCAAGACCCCTGTAATCCCAATGCTCCATGCCCCTTTTCATCAGAATGCTCCATGAGACTTGTCATCACAAGTCTCCATGGTCTTCTCATCACAATGCTCCAGGAACTTTACATCACAATGCTCCATTCCCTTGTCATCACAGTGCTCCATGACCCCTGTCATCACAATAATCCATGAACATTTTCAGCCCAATGCTCCACGACCTACTCATCACAATGCTCCATGGCCAATATCATCACAATGCTCCATGACCACTGTCATCACAACACTCCATTACAGCTGAAAACACAATGATCTGGGACTCTTGTCATCACATTGCTCCATTCCCTAGTCATCACAATGCTCCATGACCCCTGTCATCACAACACTCCATGAACATTTTCAGCCAATTGCTCCATGACCCTTGTCATCACAATGATCCATGCCCTTGTCATACCAATGCTCCATGACCCGTGTATTCACAATGCTCTGTGACGCTTGTCATCATAGTGCTCCATGACACATGTCATCACAATGCTCCATGCCTTTGTCAGCAAAATGCTACATGACCTTGTCATTACAATGCTCTATGCACTTGTCATCACAATACTCTATTTCCATTGTCATCACAATCCTCCATGAACCTTGGGATCACATTGCTTCATGCCCTTGTCATCACAATGCTCCATGCACCTTGAAATCAAAATGATCCATGACCTCTGTCATCACAATGCTCCAAACCCTTGTGATCTCAGTGTCCCATAAAACTTGTCATCACAACGCTCCATGATGCCTGTCATCACAATATTTCATGCCCTTTTCATCACAACGCTCCATGATCTTTGTCATCACAATTCTCAATACACTTGTCATCACAATGCTTCCTGACACTTGTCATCAGAATGCTCCTTGATCCATGTCACGAAAAGGCTCCATGCCTTTTTCATCACAATGCCCCATGCCGTTTTCATCACAATGCTCCATGCCATTGTCATCAAAATACTCCAAAATCTTGTCTTCAGTATGCTCCATGACACTTGTCATCACAATTCTCCATGCACTTTTCAGCACAATGCTCCCTGACCCTTGTCATCACAATGCTCCAAGCCATTGTCATCACAATGCTCCATTACCTTTGTCATCAGAATCCTCCATGACACTTGGCATCACAGTGCTGCATGCCATTGTCATCACAATGGGCCATTACATATGTCATCACAATGCTCCCTGACACCTCTCTTCACAATACTGCATGACCTTGTCATCACAATGCTCCATGTCCTTGTCATCACAATGCACCATTCCAACTGTCATCACAATAATCCATGAAACATTTTAGACCAATGTTCCATGCCCTTGTCATCACAATGCTCCATGCTCTTGTTATCACAATTCTCCATGAACCGTCATCACAATGCACTGTGACTCCAATCATCACAATGCTTCATGACGTTTGTCATCACAATAGTCCCTGCCCTCGTCATCAACAGTCTCTGTGACCTTTTTAACCACAATGCTCCATGAACTTTTCATCACAATGCTCTTTGACACTTGTCATCACAATATTCCATGTGCTTGTCAGCACAAATATCAATGATCCATGTCATCAAAATGCACCATGCGCTTGTCATCACAGTGCTCCACAATCTTCTCTTCACAATGCTCCTTAAAATTTTTCATCACAATGCTCCATGCACTTCTCATCAAAATGCTCTCTCACCACTGATATCACAATGTTACATCACTATTTGTCACAATACTCCCTCACCCTTGTCATCACAATGTTCCATGACTCCTGTCATCACAATGCTACATGCAATTATCATCACAGTGTTCGATGACCCCTGACATCACAATGTTCCATAACACCTGTCATCAAAATGTTCCATGACACTTTTCATCAAATTGCTCCATGACCCTGTCATCAGAATGCTCCCTTCCCTTCTCGTCACAAAGCACAACGTCCTTGCCATCAAAATGCTCCATGACCTTTGTCATCACAAAGATCCATGAAACTTGGCATCACAATGCTCCATGTCATTGTCATCACAATGCTCCATGAACGCTCTCATCATATTGCTCCATGCCCTTTTCTTCACAAAGCTGCATGATACAGGTCATCAGAATGCTCCATGGCCTTCTCATCACAATGATCCATGCCGTTGCCACCACAATGCTCCAATACGCCTGTCATAACAATGCTCCATGACCCCTGCCATCACGATGTTCCATGGCCTTGTCATCACAAAGCTCCATGACCCTTCTCATCACAATGCTCCAAGAACCCTGTAATCACAATGCTCTATGCCCCTTTTCATCTCAATGATCCATGAACCCTGTCATCACAATGCACCATGCCCATCATCATAATGCTTCATGCTATTGTCATCACAATGAAATCAAAATGCTCCATGACCTCTGTCATAACAATGCTCCAAACCATTGTGATCACAATATTCCATAACACTTGTCATCACAATGCCCCATGACGCTCGTCATCACAATTATCAATGGTCTTCTCATCACAATGCTCCATGACCTTTGTCATCACAATGCTCAATACACTTGTCATCAAAATGCTCCCTGACACTTGTTTTCTGTATGCTCCTTGAACCCTGTCATGACAAGGCTCCATGCCTTTTTCATCACAATGATACATGTTTTTTTCATTATTATGGTCCAAGACCGATGTAATCACAATGCTCCATGCCCTTGTCATCAAAAAACTCAACGACGCATGCCATCAGAATGCTCCTTGGAATTCTCCTCACAATGCTCCATGCCCTTGTCATCAAAATGTTCCAAGACCCCTGTAATCACAATGCACCATACCCCTTTTCATCAGTATGCTCCATGAGACTTGTCATCACAAGCCTCCATGGATTTGTCATCACAGTGCTGCAGGACCTTGTCATCACAATGCTTCTCGACCTTGTCATGAAAATTTTCAATGGCCCTTGTCATCATAATGCTCCAAGCCCTAATCATCACAAAGCTTCATTATATTTGTCATCACAATTCTCCATTACATTTGGCATCACAATGCTCCATGCCATTGTCATCACAATGGAGAATGACATATGTCATCACAGTGCTCACTGACACCTGTCTTCACAATAATCCATGACTTCCTCATCACAATGCTCCATGCCCTTTTCATCACAATGCACCATGCCCACTGTCATCAAAATAATCCATAAAAATTGTCAGACCAATGCTCCATGCCCCTATCATCACAATGCTCCATGTCCTTGTCATCAAAATGCTCCATGAACCCTGTCATCACAATGCTCCGTGACTCCAGTTATCACAATGTTTCATAAAGTCTGTCATCACAACGTTCCATGCCCGCGTCATCACAAGGCTTTGTGACCTTTGTAACCACAATGCTCCATGAACTTTTCATCACAATTCTCTGTGATATTTGTCATCACAATGCTACATGTCTTTGTCAGAACAATGCTCAATCACCATTGTCATCACAATGCTCCATGAACCCTCTCATAACATTGCTCAATGCCCTTGTCATCACAAAGCTCCATGACACTTGTCATCACAATGCTCGATGCCCTTCTCATCGCAATGCTCCATGCCCTTGTCATTACAATCCTGCATGACCCATGTATCACAGTGTTCCGTACCCTGGGCATCACAATGCTCCATGCCCCCTCACATCACAATAATCCATGAAACATTTCAGACCTATATTCCATGCCCTTCTCATCACAATGCTCCATTAACCCTTTCATAACAATGCACCATGACCCACACCATCACAATATTCCACGGCCTATTCATCACATGGTTCCATGACAATTGTCATCACAATGCTCAAGACCCCTGAAATCACAATGCTCCATGCCCTTGTCATCAAAAAGCTCCATGACGCATGTCACCAGAAGGTTCCATGGCCTTCTCATCTCAATGCTCCATGCCCATGTCATCACAATGCTCCAAGACACTTGTAATCACAATGATCCATGCCCATTTTCATCTCAATGCTCCATGAACCCTGTCAACACAATGCACCATGCCCATCATCATAATGCTTCCGGCTATTGTCATCACAATGAAATCAAAATGCTCCATGACCACTTTCATCATAATACTCCGAACCCTTGTGATCACAATGTTCCATAACACTTATCATCACAACACCCCATGAGGCTCATCATCACAATTATCCATGGCCTTCTCATCACAATGCTCTATGACCTTTGTCATCACAATGCTCAATACACTTGTCCTCACAATGCTCCCTGAAACTTGTCTTCAGTATGCTCCTTGAAACCTGTCATGACCAGGCTGCATGCCTTTTTCATCTCAATGATCCATGCCCTTTTCATCACAATGCTCCAAGACCCCTGTAATCACAATGCTCCATGCCCTTGTCATCACAAAGCTCCTGGACGCATGTCATCAGAATGCTCCATGGCCTTCTCATCACCATGATCCATGCCCTTGTCATCACAATGCTCCAAGACCCCTGTAATCACAATGCTCCAAGCCCCGTTTCAACAGAATGCTCCATGAGACTTCTCATCAGAAGTCTCCATGGTCTTCTCATCACAATGCTCCAGGACATTGTCATCACCATGCTCCTTTCGCTTGTCATTGCAATGCTCCATGAACAATATCATCACAATTCTCCATGACCACTCTCATCACAACACTCCATGACACCTGACAGCACAATGATCCGGGACTCTTTTCATCACAATGTTCCATTCCCTAGTCATCACAATGCTCCAGGACACTTGTCATCACAATGATCCATGCCCTTGTCCTCCCAATGCTCCATAACCCTTGTATTCACAATGCTCCATGACGCTTGTCATCAAAGTGCTCCATGACACGTGTCATCACAATGCTCCATGCCTTTGTCAGCAAAATGCTATATGACCTTGTCTTTATAATGCTCTATGTGCTTGTCATCACAATACTCCATTCCCATTGTCATCACAACCCTACATGAATCTTGGGATCACATTGCTTCATGCCCTTGTCATCACAATGCTCCATGCTCATTGAAATCAAAATGATCCATGACCTCTGTCCTCACAATGCTCCAAGCCCTTGTGATCACAATGTTCCATAACACTTGTCATCACAATGCTCCATGATGCCTGTCATCACAATACTCCGTGCCCTTTTCTTCACAATGCTCCATGATGTTTGTCATCACAATTCTCAATATACTTGTCATCTCATTGCTCCCTGACACTTGTCGTCAGAATGCTCCTTGAACCCTATCACGAAAAGGCTCCATGCATTTTTCATCACAATGCCCCATGCCGTTTACATCACAATGCTCCATGCCATTGTCATCAAAATATTCCACAAGCTTGTCATCAGAATGTTCCATGACCCGTGTCATCACAAATCTCCATGCACTTGTCAGCACAATTACCCTGAACCTTGTCATCACAATGCTCCAAGCCATTGTCATCACAATGCTCCATTACAGTTTTCATCAGAATCCTCCATGACACTTGGCCTCACAATGCTCCATGCAATTGTCATCACAATGGGCCATGACATATGTCAAAACAATGCTCCCTGACACCTGTCTTCGCAATAATGCATGACCTGGTCATCACAATGATCCATGCCCTTGTCATCACAATGTGCCATTCCAACTCTCATCGCAATAATCCATGAAACATATTAGACCAATGTTCCATGCCCTTGACATCACCATGCTCCATGCCCTTATTATCACAATGCTCCATGACCCCTGTCATCACAATGCTCCGTGACACCAGTCATCACAATGCTTCATGACCTTTGTCATCATAATGGCCCATGTCCTCGTCATCAACTGTCTCTGTGACATTTTTAACCACAATGCTCCATGAATTTTCATCACAATGCTCTTTGACCTTGTCATCAAAATGCTCTATGCCTTTCTCAGCACAATGCTTCATGACCCTTGTCATCACAATGCTCCATGCGCTTGTCAGCACAATGCTCCATGACACTTCATCACAATGAAACATGCGCTTGTCATCACAGTTCTCCACAATCTTGTCTTCACAATGCTCCATGCACTTCTCATCAAAATGCTCTCTCACCACTGATATCACAATGCTACATCAGTATTTGTCACAGTACTCCCTCATCCCTGTCATCAAAATGTTCCATGACTCCTGTCATCACAATGCTACATGCACTTTTCATCACAATGTTCGATGACCCCTGACATCACAATGTTCCATACCACCTGTCATCAAAATGTTCCATGACACATTTCATCCAATTGCTCCATGACCCTGTCATCACAATGATCCCTGCCCTTCTCATCACAATGCACAACGCCCTTGCCATCAAAATGCTCCATGACTTTGTCATCACAATGTTCCATGACCCTTGGCATCACAATGCTCCATGTCATTGTCATCACAATGCTCCATGAACGCTCTCATCACATTGCTCCATGCCCTTGTCATCACAAAGCTCCATGACACATGTCATTAGAATGCACCTTGGCTTTCTCATCAAAATATTCCATGCCATTCCCATCACAATGCTCCATTACCACTGTCATAACAATGCTCCATGACCCCTGCCATCACGATGTTCCATGGCCTTGTCATCACAAGGCTCCATGACCCTTCTCATCACAATGCTCCAAGAACCCTGTAATCAAAATGCTCTATGACCCTTGTCATGTCAATGATCCATGAACCCTGTCATCACAATGCACCATGCCCATCATCATAATGCTTCATGCTATTGTCATCACAATGAAATCAAAATGCTCCATGACCTCTGTCATAACAATGCTCCAAACCCTTGTGATCACAATATTCCATAACACTTGTCATCACAATGCCACATGACGCTCATGATCACAATTATCCATGCCCTTCTCATCACAATGCTCCATGACCGTTGTCATCACAATGGTCAATACATTTATCATCAAAATGCTCCCTGACACTTGTTGTCTGTATGCTCCTTGAACCCTGTGATGACAAGGTACCATGCCTTTTTCATCACAATAATCCATGCCCTTATCATCACAATGCTCCTAGACCCATGTAATCACAATGCTCCATGCACATGTCATCACAAAGCTCGATGCCGCATGCCCTCAGAATGCTCCTTGTTCTTCTGCTCACAATGCTCCATGCCCTTGTCATCACAATGTTCCAAGACCCCTGTAATCACAGTGCCCCATGCCCCTTTTCATCAGTATGCTCCATGAGACTTGTCATCACAAGGCTCTATGATTTTCTCATCAAAATGCTCCAGGACCTTGTCATCACAATGCTTCACGAGGTTTTCATGAAAATTTTCAATGGCCTTTGTCATCATAATGCTCCAAGCCCTAGTCAGCACAATGCTCCATTATATTTGTCATCACAATTCTCCATTACATTTGGCATCACAATGCTCCATGCCATTGTCATCGCAATGGACCATCACATATTTCATCACAATGCTCCCTGACACCTGTCTTCACAATATTCCATGACCTTCTCATCACAATGCTCCATGCCCTTGTCATCACAGTGCACCATGCCCACTGTCATCACAATAATCTATGAAACTTGTCAGACCAATGCTCCATGCCCCAGTCATCACAATGCTCCATGCCCTTGTCCTCACAATGCTCCATGACCCCTGTCATCACAATGCTCCATGACCACAGTCATCAAAATGCTTCATAACTTTTGTCATCACATTGGTCCATGCCCGCATCATCACAATGCTCTGTGACCTTTGTAACCACAATGATCCATGAACTTTTCATCACAATTATCTGTGACCATTGTCATCACAATGCTCCATGTCTTTGTCAGAACAATGCTCCATGACCATTGTCATCACAATGTGCCACACACATTTTATCACAACGGTCCACAACCTTGTCATTGCAATGCTCCATAAACATTTTAATCACAATGCTCCATGCACTTCTCATCAAAATGCTCTCTCACCAGAGATATCACAGTGTTCCATCACTAGTCATCACAATACTCCCTCACCCCTGTAATAACAATGTTCCATGACCCCGTCATCACAATGCTACATCCATTTATCATCACAATGTTCCAAGACCCCTGACATCACAGTGTTCCATAACCACTGTCATCAAAATGCTCCATGACCCTTTTCATTCCAAAGCTCCAAGACCCCTGACATCTCAATGTTATATAACCCCTGCCATCAAAATGATCCATTACACTTTTCATCAAATTGCTACATGGCCCGGTCACCAAAATGTTCCCTGCCCTTCTCATCACAATGAACCATGCCCTTGTCATCAAAATGCTCCATGACTTGTCATCACAAAGCTCCATGACACTTGGCATCAATATAGTCCATGTCATTGTCATCGCAATGCTCCATGAACACTCTCATAACATTGGTCAATGCTCTTGTCATCACAAAGCTCCATGACACTTGTCATCACAATGCTCGATGCCCTTCTCATCACAATGCTCCATGCCCTTGTCATTACAATCCTGCATGACCCATGTATCATAGTGTTCCGTACCCTTGTCATCACAATGCTCAATGCCCACTCTCATCTCAATAATCCATGAAACAATTCAGACCAATGTTCCATGCCCTTCTCATCACAATGCTCCATTACCTCTAACATAACAATGCACCATGACCCCTGCCATCACAACGTTCCACGTCCTAGTCATCACAAGGCTCCATGACACTTGTCATCACAATGCTGAAGTCCCCTGTATCACAATGCTCCATGACCTTGTCATCACAAAGCTACATGACGCATGTCATCAGAATGTTCCATGGTCTTCTCATCATAATGCTCCATGACCTTGTCATCACAATGCTCCAAGACCCCTGCAAACACAATGCTCCATGCCCATTTTCATCTCAATTCTCCATGAACCCTGTCCTCACAATGCACCATGCCCATCATCATAATGCTTCAGTCTATTGTCATCACAATGAAATCAATATTCTCCATGACCTCTGTCATCATAATGCCCCAAACCCTTGTGATTGCAATGTTCCATAACACTTATCATCACAAAACCCCATGACGCTCATCATCACAATTATCCATGGCCTTCACATCACAATGCTCCATCATCTTTGTCATCACAATGCTCAATACACTTGTCATCACAATGCTCCCTGACACTTGTCGTCAAAATGCTCCTTGTACCCTGTCATGACAAGGCTCCATGCCTTTTTCATCACAATAATCCATACCCTTTTCATCACAATGCTCCAAGATCCCTGTAATCACAATGCTCCATGCCCTTGTCATCAAAAAGCTCCATGACGCATGCCATCAGAATGCTTCATGGCCTTCTCATCACAGTGATCCATTTCATTGTCATCATAATGCTCCAAGAACGCTCTCATCAAATTGCTCCATGCACTTATCTTCACAAAGCTCCATGACACATGTCATCAGAATGCTCCATGGCCTTCTCATCACAATGCTCCATGCCCTTGCCATCACAGTGCTCCATTAAGCCTTTCATAACAATGCTCCATGACCCTTGCCATCACGATATTCCATGGCCTTGTCATCACAAGGCTCCATCACCCTTCTCATCACAATGCTCCAAGAACCCTGTAATCACAATGCTCTATGCCCCTTTTCATTTCAATGATCCATGAACCCTGTCATCACAATGCACCATGCCCATCATCATAATGCTTCATGCTCTTGTCATCACAATGAAATCAAAATGCTCCATGACCTCTGTCATAACATTGCTCAAAACCCTTGTGATCACAATATTCCATAACACTTGTCATCACAATGCCACATGACGCTCGTCATCACAATTATCCATGGTCTTCTCATCACAATGTTCCATGACCTTTGTCATCACAATGCTCAATACACTTGTCATCAAAATTTTCCCTGACACTTCTTTTCTGTATGCTCCTTGAAACATGTCATGACAAGGCTCCATGCCTTTTTCATCACAATGATTCATGCCCTTTTCATCACAATGCTTCAAGATCCCTGCAATCACATTGTTCCATGCCCTTGTCTTCACAAAGCTCAATGACACATGTCATCAGAATGCTCCTTGGCCTTCTGCTCACAATGCTCCATGCCCTTGTCATCACAATGTAACAAGACCCATGTAATCAAAATGTTCCATGCCCCTTTTCATCAATATGCTCCATGAGACTTGTCATCACAAAGCTCCATGGTTTTCTCATATCAATGCTCCAGGATCTTGTCATCACAATGCTTCACGACCTTGTCATGAAAATTCTCAATGGCCATTGTCATCATAATGCTCCAAGCCCTAGTCATCACAATGTTCCATTACATTTGTCATCACAATCCTCCATTATATTTGGCATCACAATACTCCCTGCCATTGTCATTGCAATGGACCATGACATATGTCATCACAATGCTCCCTGACACCTGTCTTCACAATACTCCATGTCCTTCTCTTCACAATGATAAATGCCCTTGTCATCACAATGGACCATATCCTATGTCATCACAATAATCTATGAAAATTGTCAGACCAATGCCCCATGCCCCTGTCATCACAATACTCCATGCCCTTTTCATCACAATGCTCCATGAATTTCCATCACAAAGCTGCATGACCCATGACCCATGTATCACAGTGTTCCGTGTCCTTGTCATCAAAATGCTCCATGCCCACTCTCATCACAATCATCAATGAAACATTTCAGACCAATGTTCCATGCCCTTCTCATCACAATGCTCCATGCCATTGTCATCAAAATACACCACAAGCTTGTCATCAGAATGTTCCATGACACTTGTCATCACAAATCTCCATGCACTTGTCAGCACAATGCTCCCTGACCCTTGTTATCTCATTGCTCCAAGCCATTGTCATCGCAATGCTCCATTACCTTTGTCATCAGAATCCTCCATGTCACTTGGCATCACAATGCTCCATGCCATTTTCATCACAATGGGCCATTACATATGTCATCACAATGCTCCCTGACACCTGTCTTTACAATACTGAATGAACTGGTCATCACAATGCTCCATGCCCTTGTCACCACAATGCACCATTCCAACTGTCATCACAATAATTCATGTAACTTATTAGACCAATGTTCCATTCCCTTGTCATCACAATGCTCCATGCTCTTGCTATCAGAATGCTCCATGACCCCTGTCATCACAATGCTCCGTGACTCCAGTCATAACAATGCTTCATGACATTTGTCATCACAATGGTCCATGTCCTCATCATCAACTGTGTCTGTGAAATTTTTAACCACAGTGCTCTATGAATTTTCATCACAATGCTCTTTGACTCTTCTCATCAAAATGATCTATGCCTTTCTCAGCACAATGCTCCATGACCCTTGTCATCATAATGCTCCATGCCCTTGTCAGCACAATGCTCCATGACACAGGTCATCACAATGCACCATGCGCTTGTCATCACAGTGCTCCACAAACTTGTCATCACAATGCTCCATGCACTTCTCATCAAAATGCTCTCTCACCACTGATATCACAGTGTTACATCACTATTTGTCACAGTACTCCCTCATCCCTGTCATCACAATGTTCCGTGACTCCTGTCATCACAATGCTACATGCACTTATCATCACAATGTTCGATGACCCCTGACATCACAATGTTCCATAACACCTGTCATCAAAATGCTCCATGACCCTTTTCATCAAAATGCTCCAAGACCCCTGACATCACATTGTTCCATAACAACTGTCATCAAAATGTTCCATGACACATTTCATCCAATTGCTCCATGACCCTGTTCTCACAATGATACCTGCCCTTCTCATCACAATGCACAACGCCCTTGCCATGAAAATGCTCCAAGATTTTGCCATCACAAAGATCCATGACCCTTGGCATCACAATACTCCATGTCATTGTCATCACAATGCTCCATGTATGCTCTCATCACATTGCTCCATGTGTTTGTCATCACAAAGCTCCATGACACATGTCATCAGAATGCTCCATGGCCTTCTCATCACAATGTTCCATTACCTTGCCATCACAATGCTCCATTACCACTGTCATAACAATGCTCCATGACCCCTGCCATCACGATGTTCCATGGCCTTGTCATCAAAAGGCTCCATGACCCTTCTCATCACAATGCTCCAAGAACCCTGTAATCACAATGCTCTATGCCCCTTGTCATCTCAATGATCCATGAACCCTATCATCACAATGCACCATGCCCATCATCATAATGCTTCATGCTATTGTCATCACAATGAAATCAAAATTCTTCATGACCTCTGTCATAACAATGCTCCAAACCCTTGTGATCACAATATTCCATAACACTTGTCATCACAATGCCCCATGACGCTCGTCATCACAATTATCCATGGTCTTCTCATCACAATGTTCCACGATCTTTGTCATCACAATGCTCAATACACTTGTCATCACAATGATCCCTGACACTTGTCGTCAGTATGCTCCTGAACCCTGTCATGACAAGGCTGCATGCCACTTTCATCACAATGTTCCATGCCCTTTTCATCACAATGCTCCAAGACATCTGTAATCAAAATGCTCCATGCCATTGTCATCACAAATCTCCATGACGCATGTCATCAAAATGCTCCATGGAGTTCTCATCACCATGATCCATGCCCTTGTCATCACAATGCTCCAAGACCCCTGTAATCACAATGATCCATGCCCCTTTTCAACAGAATGCTCCATGAGACTTCTCATCAAAGGTCTCCATGGTCTTCTCATCACAATGCTCCTGGAATTTGTCATCACCATGCTCCATTCGCTTGTCATCGCAATGCTCCATGACCAATATCATCAAAATTCTCCATGACCACTGTCAACACAACACTCCATGACACCTGACAACACAATGATCCGGGACACTTGTCATCACATTGCTCCATTCCCTAGTCATCACAATGCTCCAGGACACTTGTCATCACAATGATCCATGCCCTTGTCATCCCAATGCTCCATAAACCCTGTATTCACAATGCTCCATGATGCTTTTCATCACAGTGCTCCATGACAGCTGTCATCACAATGCTCCATGCCTTTGTCAGCAAAATGTACATGACCTTGTCATTACAATGCTCTATGCACTTGTCATCACAATACTCCATTACCATTGCCATCACAATCCTTTATGAACTTTGGGATCACATTGCTTCATTCCCTTGTCATCACAATGCTCCATGCTCCTTGAAATCAAAATGATCCATGACCACTCTCATCACAATGCTCCAAGCCCTCGTGATCACAATGTTCCATAACACTTGTCATCACAACGCTCCATGATGACTGTCATCACAATACTCCATGCCCTTTTCATCACAATGCTCCATGACCTTTGTCATCACAATGCTCAATACACTTGTCATCACAATGCTCCCTGACACTTTTCGTCAGAATGCTCCTTGAACCCTGTCATGAAAAGGCTCCATACCTTTTTCATCACAAGGCCCCATGCCGTTTACATCACAATGCTCCTTGCCATTGTCATCAAAATACTCCACAAGCTTGTCATCAGAATGTTCCATGACGCTTGTCATCACAAATCTCCATGCACTTGTCAGCACAATGCTCCCTGACCCTTGTCATCACAATGCTCCAAGCCATTGTCATCACAATGCTCCATTACATTTGTCATCAGAATCCTCCATGACACTTGGCATCATAAAGTTCCATGCCATTGTCATCACAATAGGCCATTACATATGTCATCACAATGCTCCCTGACACCTTTTTTACAATACGGCATCACCTGGTCATCACAATGCTCCATGCCCTTGTCATCACAAGGCGCCATTCCAACTGTCATCGCAATAATTCATGAAACTTATTAGACCAATGTTCCATGCCCTTGTCATCACAATGCTCCATGTCCTTGTTATCACAATGCTCCATGACACATGTCATCACAATGCTCCGTGACTCCATTCATCACAATGCTTCATGACCTTTGTCATTACAATGGTCCATGTCCTCGTCATCAACAGTCTCTGTGAAATTTTTAACCACAATGCTCCATGAACTTTTCATCACAATGCTCTTTGACCATTGTCATCATAATGCTCTAAGACTTTCTCAGCACAATGCTCCATGAACATTGTCATCACAATGCTCCATGCACTTGTCAGCTCAATGCTCCATGACACATGTCATCACAATGCACCATGCGCTTGTCATCACAGTGCTCCACCATCTTGTCATCACAAGGCTCCATAAAACTTGTCATCAAAATGCTCCATGCACTTCTCATCAAAATGCTCTCTCACCACTGATATCACAGTGCTACATCACTATTTGTCACAATACTCCCTCACCCCTGTCATCACAATGTTCCATGAGTCCTGTCATCACAATGCTACATGCACTTATCATCACAATGTTCGATGACCCCTGACATCACAATATTCCATAACACCTGTCATCAAAATATTCCATGACACTTTTCATCAAATTGCTCCATGACCCTGTCTTCAGAATGCTCCCTGCCCTTCTCATCACAAAGCACAACGTATTTGCCATCAAAGTGCTCCAAGACCTTTGTCATCACAAAGATCCATGACCCTTGGCATCACAGTGCTCCATGTCATTGTCATCACAATGCTCCATGAATGCTCTCATCACATTGCTCCATGCCCTTGTCTTCACAAAGCTCCATGACACATGTCATCAGAATGCCCCATGGCCTTCTCATCACAATGCTCCATGCCCTTGCCATCACAATGCTCCATTACGCCAGTCATAACAATGCTCCATGACCCCTGACATCACGATGTTCCATGGCCTTGTCATCACAAAGCTCCATGACCCTTCTCATCACAATGCTCCAAGAACCCTGTAATCACAATGCTCTATGTCCTTTTTGATCTCAATGATCCATGAACCCTGTCACCACAATGCACCATGCCCATCATCATAATGCTTCATGCTATTGTCATCACAATGAAATCAAAATGCTCCATGACCTCTGTCATAACAATTCTCCAAACCCTTGTGATCACATTATTCCATTACACTTGTCATCACAATGCCCCATGACGCTCGTCATTACAATTATGAGTGGCCTTTTCAACACAATGCTCCATGACCTTTGTCATCAAAATGCTCAAGACACTTGTCATCACTATGCTCCCTGACACTTGTTGTCTGTATGCTCCTTGAAGCCTGTCATGACAAGTCTCCATGCCTTTTTCATCACAATGATCCATGCCCTTTTCATCACAATGCTCCAAGACCCATGTAATCTAAAAGCTCCCTGCCATTGTCATCACAAAGCTCAATGACGCATGCCATCAGAATGCTCCTTGGTGATCTCCTCACAATGCTCCATGCCCTTGTCATCACAATATTCCAAGACCCCTGTAATCACAATGATCCATGGCCTTGTCATCAAAAAACTCCATGACGCATGTCATCAGAATGCTCCATGGCCTTCTCATCACAATGTTCCATGCCCCAGTCATCACAATGCTCCAAGATCCCTGTAATCACAATGCACCATGCCCCTTTTCATCAGAATTCTCCATGAGACTTGTCATCACAAGTCTCCATGGCCTTCTCATCACAGTGTTCCATGCCCCAGTCATCACAATGCTCCAAGATCCCTGTAATCACAATGCACCATGCCCCTTTTCATCAGAATTCTCCATGAGACTTGTCATCACAAGTCTCCATGGTCTTCTCATCATAATGCTCCAGCACCTTGTCATCACCATGCTCCATTCCCTTGTCATCACAATGCTCCATGACAACTGTCATCACAATAATCCATGAACATTTTCAGCCCAGTGCTCCACGATGTACTCATCACAATGCTTCTTGGCCAATATCATCACAATACTCCATGACCACTGTCATCACAACAGTCCATGACACCTGACAAGACAATGATCCGGGACTCTTGTCACCACAATTCTCCATGACCACTGTCATCACAACACTCCATGAACATTTTCAGCCCAGTGCTCCATGATCCTTGTCATCACAATGATCCATGCCCCTGTCATCCCAATGCTCCATGACACCTGTATTCACAATGATCCGTGACACGTCATCACAATGCTCAATGCCTTTGTCAGCAAATTGCTACATGACCCTGTCATTACAATGGTCTATGCGCTTGTCATCACAATACTCCATTTCCATTGTCATCACAATCCTCCATGAACCTTGGGATCACATTGCTTCATGCCCTTGTCATCACAATGCTCCATTACACCAGTCATAACAATGGTCCATGACCCCTGCCATCACGATGTTCCATGGCATTGTCATCACAAAGCTCCATGACCCTTCTCATCACAATGCTCCAAGAACCCTGTAATCACAATGTTCTATGCTCCTTTCCATCTCAATGTTCCATGAACCCTGTCATCACAGTGCACCATGCCCATCATCATACTGCTTCATGCTATTGTCATCTCAGTGAAATCAGAATGCTCCATGACCACTGTCATAACAATTCTCCAAACCCTTGTGATCACAATATTCCATTACACTTGTCATCACAATGCCCCATGATGCTCGTCATCACAATTATCAATGGCCTTCTCATCACAATGCTCCACGACCTTTTTCATCACAATGCTCAATACACTTGTCATCAAAATTCTCCATGTCACTTGTTGTCTGTATGCTCCCTGAACCCTGTCATGAAAAGGCTCCATGCCTTTTTCATCACAATGATCCATGCCATTTTCATCACAATGCTCCAAGACCCCTGTAATCACAATGCTCCATGCCCCTTTTCATCAGTATGCTCCATGAGACTTGTCATGACAAGGCTCCATGGATTTGTCATCACAGTGCTGCAGGACGTTGTCAACACACTGCTTCACGACCTTGTCATGAAAATTTTCAAAGGTCTTTGTCATCATAATGCTCTATTATATTTGTCATCACAGTCCTCCATTACATTTGGCATCACAATGCTCCATGCCATTGCATCGCAATGGACCATGACATATTTCATCACAATGCGCCCTGACACCTGTCTTCACAAAACTCAATGACCTTCTCATCACAATGCTCCATGCCCTTGTCACCACAATGCACCATGCCCACTGTCATCACAATAATATATGAAACTTGTCAGACCAATGCTCCTTGCCCCTGTCATCACAATGCTCCATGCCCTTTTCATCACAATGCTCCATGAACCCTGTCATCACAATGCTCCGTGACTCCAGTCATCACAATGCTTCATAACGTTTGTCATCACTATGGTCCATGCCTGCGTCATCACAAGGCTCTGTGACCTTTGTAACCACAATGCTCCATGAACTTTTCATCACAATTCTCTGTGACCCTTGTCATAACAATGCTCCATGTCTTTGTCAGAACAATGCTCCATGTCTTTGTCAGAACAATGCTCCATGACCATTGTCATCACAATGTGCCACGCACATTTCATCACAACGGTTCACAACAATGTCATGGCAATGCTCCATAAAATTTGTAATCACAACGGTCCATGCACTTCTCATCAAAATGCTCTCTCACCTGAGATATCACAATGTTCCATCACTAGTCATCACAATACTCCCTCACCCCTGTAATCACAGTGTTCCATGACACTGTCATTACAATGCTACATCCCCTTATCATCACAATGTTCCATGTCCCCTGACATCACAATGTTCCATAACACCTGACATCAAAATGCTCCATGACCCTTTTCATGCCAGAGTTCCAAGACCCCTGACATCACAATGTTCTATATCCCCTGCCATCAAAATATTCCATTACACTTTTCATCAAATTGCTGCATGACCCGGTCATCAAAATGCTCCCTGTCCTTCTCATCACAAGGCACCATGCCCTTGTCATAAAAATGCTCCTGGACTTGTAATCACAATGCTCCATGACCCTTGGCATCACAATGCTCCATGTCATTGTCATCACAATGCTCCATGAACCCTCTCATAACATTGCTCAATGCCCTTGTCATCACAAAGCTCCATGACAGTTGTCATCACCATGCTCGATGCCTTTCTCATCACAATGCTCCATGCATTTGACATTACAATACTGCATGACCCATGTATCATAGTGTTCTGTACCCTGGTCATCACAATGCTCCATTCCCACTCTCATCACAATAATCCATGAAACATTTCAGACCAATGTTCCATGCCCTTCTCATCACAGTGCTCCATTACCCCTGTCATAACAATGCACGATGACCACTGCCATCACAATGTTCCATGCCTGAGACATCACAAGTTTCCATGACACTTGTCATCACAATGCTGAAGACCCCTGTAATCACAATGCTCCACGCCCTTGTCATCACAAAGCTCCATGACGCATGTCATCAGAATGTTCCATGGACTTTTCATCACAATGCTCCATGCCCTTGTCATCACAATGCTCCTAGACACCTGTAAACACAATCCTCCATGCCCCTTTTAATTTGAATGCTCCATGAACTCTGTCATCACTATACACCATGGCCATCATCATAATGCTTCAGGCTATTGTCATCACAATGAAATCAATATTCTCCATGACCTCTGTCATCATAATGCTCCAAACACTTGTGATCACAATGTTCCATAACACTTATCTTCACAACACCCCATGACGCTCATCATCACAATTATCCATGGTCTTCTCATCACAATGCTCCATGATCTTTGTCATCACAATGCTCAATACACTTGTCATCACAATGCTCCCTGACACTTGTCGTCAGTATGCTCCTTGAACCCTGTCATGACAAGGCTCCATGCCTTTTTCATCACAATAATCCATGCCCTTTTCATCACAATGCTCCAAGATCCCTGTAATCAAAATGCTACATGCCCTTGTCATCAGAAAGCTCCATGACGCATGTCATCAGAATGCTTCATGGCCTTCTCATCACAATGCTCCATGCCCTTGTCATCACAATGCTCCAAGGCCCCTGTAATCACAATGCTCCATGAACCTTTTCATCAGAATGTTCCATGAGACTTGTCATCACAAGTCTCCATGGCTTTCCCATCACAATGCTCCAGGATCTTGTCATCACCATGCTCCATTCCCTTGTCATCGCAATGCTCCATGACAAATATCATCACAATTCTCCAAGACCAATGTCATCACAACACTCCATGACACCTGACAACACAATGATCTGGGACTCTTGTCATCACAATGCTCCATTCCCTAGTCATCACAATGCTCCAGGACACTTGTCATCACAAAGATCCATGCCCTTGTCATCCCAATGCTCCATAAACACTGTATTCACCATGCTCCGTGACACGTCATCACAATGCTTCATGCCTTTGTCACCAAAATGCTACATGACCTTGTTATTACAATGCTCTATGCGCTTGTCATCACAATACTCCATTTCCATTGTCATCACAATCCTCCATGAACCTTGGGATCACATTGCTTCATGCCCTTCTCATCACAATGCTCCATGGTCCTTGAAATCAAAATGATCCATGACTTCTGTCATCACAGTGCTCCAAATACTTGTGATCACAATGTTCCATAACACTTGTCATCACAATGCTCCATGATGCCTGTCATCACAATACTCCATGTCCTTTTCATCACAATGCTCCATGACCTTTGTCATCACAATTCTCAATATACATGTCATCACAATGCTCCCTGACACTTGTCATCAGAATTCTCCTTGAACCCTGTCACGAAAAGGCTCCATGAATTTTTCATCAAAAAGCCCCATGCCGTTTTCATCACAATGCTCCATGCCATTGTCATCAAAATACTCCAGAAGCTTGTCATCAGAATGCTCCATGACACTTGCCATCACAATTCTCCATGCACTTGTCAGCACAATGCTCCCTGACCCTTGTCTTGACAATGCTCCAAGCAATTGTCATCTCAATGCTCCATTACCTTTGTCATCAGAATCCTCCTTGACACTTGGCATCACAATGCTCCATGCCATTGTCATCACACTGGCCATTACATATGTCATCACAATGCTCCCTGACACCTCTCTTCACAATACTGCATGACCTGGTCATCACAATGCTCCATGCCCTTGTCATCACAATGCACCATTCAAATATCATCACAATAATCCATGAAAGTTATTAGACCAATGTTCCATGCCCCTGTCATCACAATGCTCCATGCCCTTGTTATCACAATGCTCCATGAACCCTGTGATCACAATGCTACTTGAATCTAGTCATCACAATGCTTCATGACCTTTGTCATCACAGTGGTCCATGCCCTCTTTATCAACAGTCTCTGTGACCTTTTTAACCACAATGCTCCATGAACTTTTCATCGCAATGCTCTTTGACCCTTGTCATCACAATGCTCTATGCCTTTCTCAGCACAATGCTCCATTACCCTTGTCATCATAATGCTCCATGCACTTGTCAGCTCAATGTTCCATGACACATGTCATCACAATGCTCCATGACCCCTGTCATCACAATGTTCCGTGACTCCAGTCATCAAAATGCTTCATAACGTTTGTCATCACGATGGTCCATGCCCGCGTCATCACAAGGATCTGTGACATTTGTAACCACAATGCTCCATGAACTTTTCATCACAATTTTCTGTGACCCTTGTCATCACAATGCTCCATGTCTTTGTCAGAACAATGCTCCATGACCATTGTCATCACAATGTGCCACGTGCATTTCATCACAGCGGTCCACAACATTGTCATTGCAATGCTCCATAAACCTTGTAATAACAATGCTCCATGCACTTCAAATCAAAATGCTCTCTCAGCAGAGATATCAAAATGTTCCATCTCTAGTCATCACAATACTCCCTCACCCCTGTAATCACAATGTTCCATGAACCTGTCGTCACACTGCTACATCCCCCTTTCATCACAATGTTCCAAGACCCATGACATAACAATATTCCATAACCCCTGTCATCAAAATGCTCCATGACCCTTTTCATGCAAAAGCTCCAAGACCCCTGACATCACAATGTTCTATAACCCCTGCCATCAAAATGTTCCATTACACTTTTCATCATATTGCTGCATGACCCGGTCATCAAAATGTTCCCTGCCCTTCTCATCACAATGCACCATGCCCTTGTCATCAAAATACTCCATGAATTGTCATCACAAATCTGCATGACCCTTGGCATCACAATGCTCCATGTCATTGGCATCACAATGCTCCATGAACCCTGTCATCACATTGCTCAATGCCCTTGTCATCACAAAGCTCCATGACACTTGTCATCAGAATGCTCAATGCCCTTATCATCACAATGCTCCATGCCCTTGTCATTAAAATCCTGCATGACCCATGTATCATAGTGTTCCGTACACTTGTCATCAAAATGCTCCATGCTCACTCTCATCACAAAAGTCCATGAAACATTTCACACAAATGTTTCATGCCCTTCTCATCACAATGCTCCATTACCTCTGTCATAACAATGCACCATGACTACTGCCATCACAATGTTCCACGGCCTAGTCATCACAAGGTTCCATGACACTTGATATCACAATGCTGAAGACCCCTGTTATCACAAAGCTACACGCCCTTGTCATCACAAAGCTCCATGACGCATGTCATCAGAATGATCCATGGCCTTTTCATCACAATGCTCCATGCCCTTGTCATAACAATGCTCCAAGACGCCTGTAAACACAATCCTCCATGCCCATTTTCTTCTCAATGCTCCATGAACCCTGTCATCACAATACACCATGCCCATCATCATAATGCTT
Organism: Mesoplodon mirus; assembly: GCF_964341445.2. Taxonomy (NCBI): domain Eukaryota; kingdom Metazoa; phylum Chordata; class Mammalia; order Artiodactyla; family Ziphiidae; genus Mesoplodon; species Mesoplodon mirus. Next base: position 621,694 of record NW_028295543.1, on the reverse strand, counting down.
CAGGCTATTGTCATCACAATGAAATCAATATTCTCCATGACCTCTGTCATCATAATGCTCCAAACCCTTGTGATCACAATGTTCCATAACACTTATCATTACAACACCCCATGACGCTCATCATCACAATTATCCATGGTCTTCTCATCACAATGCTCCATTAACTTTGTCATCACAATGCTCAATACACTTGTCATCACAATGCTCCCTGACACTTGTCGTCAGTATGCTCCTTGAACCCTGTCATGACAAGGCTCCATGCCTTTTTCATCACAATAATCCATGCCGTTTTCATCACAATGCTCCAAGATCTCTGTAATCACAATGCTACATGCCCTTGTCATCAAAAAGCTCCATGACGCATGTCATCAGAATGCTTCATGGCCTTCTCATCACAATGCTCCATGCCCTTGTCATCACAATGCTCCAAGACCCCTGTAATCACAATGCTCCATGAACCTTTTCATCAGAATGTTCCATGAGACTTGTCATCACAAGTCTCCATGGCTTTCCCATCACAATGCTCCAGGATCTTGTCATCACCATGCTCCATTCCCTTGTCATCGCAATGCTCCATGACAAATATCATCACAATTCTCCAAGACCAATGTCATCACAACACTCCATGACACCTGACAACACAATGATCTGGGACTCTTGTCATCACAATGCTCCATTCCCTAGTCATCACAATGCTCCAGGACACTTGTCATCACAAAGATCCATGCCCTTGTCATCCCAATGCTCCATAAACACTGTATTCACCATGCTCTGTGACACGTCATCACAATGCTTCATGCCTTTGTCACCAAAATGCTACATGACCTTGTTATTACAATGCTCTATGCGCTTGTCATCACAATACTCCATTTCCATTGTCATCACAATCCTCCATGAACCTTGGGATCACATTGCTTCATGCCCTTCTCATCACAATGCTCCATGGTCCTTGAAATCAAAATGATCCATGACTTCTGTCATCACAGTGCTCCAAATACTTGTGATCACAATGTTCCATAACACTTGTCATCACAATGCTCCATGATGCCTGTCATCACAATACTCCATGTCCTTTTCATCACAATGCTCCATGACCTTTGTCATCACAATTCTCAATATACATGTCATCACAATGCTCCCTGACACTTGTCATCAGAATTCTCCTTGAACCCTGTCACGAAAAGGCTCCATGAATTTTTCATCAAAAAGCCCCATGCCGTTTTCATCACAATGCTCCATGCCATTGTCATCAAAATACTCCAGAAGCTTGTCATCAGAATGCTCCATGACACTTGCCATCACAATTCTCCATGCACTTGTCAGCACAATGCTCCCTGACCCTTGTCTTGACAATGCTCCAAGCAATTGTCATCTCAATGCTCCATTACCTTTGTCATCAGAATCCTCCTTGACACTTGGCATCACAATGCTCCATGCCATTGTCATCACACTGGCCATTACATATGTCATCACAATGCTCCCTGACACCTCTCTTCACAATACTGCATGACCTGGTCATCACAATGCTCCATGCCCTTGTCATCACAATGCACCATTCAAATATCATCACAATAATCCATGAAAGTTATTAGACCAATGTTCCATGCCCCTGTCATCACAATGCTCCATGCCCTTGTTATCACAATGCTCCATGAACCCTGTGATCACAATGCTACTTGAATCTAGTCATCACAATGCTTCATGACCTTTGTCATCACAGTGGTCCATGCCCTCTTTATCAACAGTCTCTGTGACCTTTTTAACCACAATGCTCCATGAACTTTTCATCGCAATGCTCTTTGACCCTTGTCATCACAATGCTCTATGCCTTTCTCAGCACAATGCTCCATTACCCTTGTCATCATAATGCTCCATGCACTTGTCAGCTCAATGTTCCATGACACATGTCATCACAATGCTCCATGACCCCTGTCATCACAATGTTCCGTGACTCCAGTCATCAAAATGCTTCATAACGTTTGTCATCACGATGGTCCATGCCCGCGTCATCACAAGGATCTGTGACATTTGTAACCACAATGCTCCATGAACTTTTCATCACAATTTTCTGTGACCCTTGTCATCACAATGCTCCATGTCTTTGTCAGAACAATGCTCCATGACCATTGTCATCACAATGTGCCACGTGCATTTCATCACAGCGGTCCACAACATTGTCATTGCAATGCTCCATAAACCTTGTAATAACAATGCTCCATGCACTTCAAATCAAAATGCTCTCTCAGCAGAGATATCAAAATGTTCCATCTCTAGTCATCACAATACTCCCTCACCCCTGTAATCACAATGTTCCATGAACCTGTCGTCACACTGCTACATCCCCCTTTCATCACAATGTTCCAAGACCCATGACATAACAATATTCCATAACCCCTGTCATCAAAATGCTCCATGACCCTTTTCATGCAAAAGCTCCAAGACCCCTGACATCACAATGTTCTATAACCCCTGCCATCAAAATGTTCCATTACACTTTTCATCATATTGCTGCATGACCCGGTCATCAAAATGTTCCCTGCCCTTCTCATCACAATGCACCATGCCCTTGTCATCAAAATACTCCATGAATTGTCATCACAAATCTGCATGACCCTTGGCATCACAATGCTCCATGTCATTGGCATCACAATGCTCCATGAACCCTGTCATCACATTGCTCAATGCCCTTGTCATCACAAAGCTCCATGACACTTGTCATCAGAATGCTCAATGCCCTTATCATCACAATGCTCCATGCCCTTGTCATTAAAATCCTGCATGACCCATGTATCATAGTGTTCCGTACACTTGTCATCAAAATGCTCCATGCTCACTCTCATCACAAAAGTCCATGAAACATTTCACACAAATGTTTCATGCCCTTCTCATCACAATGCTCCATTACCTCTGTCATAACAATGCACCATGACTACTGCCATCACAATGTTCCACGGCCTAGTCATCACAAGGTTCCATGACACTTGATATCACAATGCTGAAGACCCCTGTTATCACAAAGCTACACGCCCTTGTCATCACAAAGCTCCATGACGCATGTCATCAGAATGATCCATGGCCTTTTCATCACAATGCTCCATGCCCTTGTCATAACAATGCTCCAAGACGCCTGTAAACACAATCCTCCATGCCCATTTTCTTCTCAATGCTCCATGAACCCTGTCATCACAATACACCATGCCCATCATCATAATGCTTCAGGCTATTGTCATCACAATGAAATCAATATTCTCCATGACCTCTGTCATCATAATGCTCCAAACCCTTGTGATCACAATGTTCCATAACACTTATCATTACAACACCCCATGACGCTCATCATCACAATTATCCATGGTCTTCTCATCACAATGCTCCATTAACTTTGTCATCACAATGCTCAATACACTTGTCATCACAATGCTCCCTGACACTTGTCGTCAGTATGCTCCTTGAACCCTGTCATGACAAGGCTCCATGCCTTTTTCATCACAATAATCCATGCCGTTTTCATCACAATGCTCCAAGATCTCTGTAATCACAATGCTACATGCCCTTGTCATCAAAAAGCTCCATGACGCATGTCATCAGAATGCTTCATGGCCTTCTCATCACAATGCTCCATGCCCTTGTCATCACAATGCTCCAAGACCCCTGTAATCACAATGCTCCATGAACCTTTTCATCAGAATGTTCCATGAGACTTGTCATCACAAGTCTCCATGGCTTTCCCATCACAATGCTCCAGGATCTTGTCATCACTATGCTCCATATCCTTGTCATTGCAATGCTCCATGACCAATATCATCACAATTCTCCAAGACCAATGTCATCACAACACTCCATGACACCTGACAACACAATGATCTGGGACTCTTGTCATCACAATGCTCCATTCCCTAGTCATCACAATGCTCCAGGACACTTGTCATCACAATGATCCATGCCTTTGTCTTCCCAATGCTCCATAAACACTGTATTCACCATGCTCTGTGACACGTCATCACAATGCTTCATGCCTTTGTCACCAAAATGCTACATGACCTTGTTATTACAATGCTCTATGCGCTTGTCATCACAATACTCCATTTCCATTGTCATCACAATCCTCCATGAACCTTGGGATCACATTGCTTCATGCCCTTGTCATCACAATGCTCCATGCTCCTTGAAATCAAAATGATCCATGACTTCTGTCATCACAGTGCTCCAAACACTTGTGATCACAATGTTCCATAACACTTGTCATCACAACGCTCCATGATGCCTGTCATCACAATACTCCATGTCCTTTTCATCACAATGCTCCATGACCTTTGTCATCACAATTCTCAATATACATGTCATCACAATGCTCCCTGACACTTGTCATCAGAATTCTCCTTGAACCCTGTCACGAAAAGGCTCCATGAATTTTTCATCAAAAAGCCCCATGCCGTTTTCATCACAATGCTCCATGCCATTGTCATCAAAATACTCCACAAGCTTGTCATCAGAATGCTCGATGACACTTGCCATCACAATTCTCCATGCACTTGTCAGCACAATGCTCCCTGACCCTTGTCTTGACAATGCTCCAAGCAATTGTCATCTCAATGCTCCAGTTCCTTTGTCATCAGAATCCTCCTTGACACTTGGCATCACAATGCTCCATGCCACTGTCATCACAATGGGCCATTACATATGTCATCACAATGCTCCCTGACACCTCTCTTCACAATACTGCATGACCTGGGCATCACAATGCTCCATGCCCTTGTCATCACAATGCACCATTCAAATGTCATCGCAATAATCCATGAAAGTTATTAGACCAATGTTCCATGCCCCTGTCATCACAATGCTCCATGCCCTTGTTATCACAATGCTCCATGAACCCTGTGATCAAAATGCTCCTTGAATCTAGTCATCACAATGCTTCATGACCTTTGTCATCACAGTGGTCCATGCCCTTTTTATCAACAGTCTCTGTGACCTTTTTAACCACAATGCTCCATGAACTTTTCATCGCAATGCTCTTTGACCCTTGTCATCACAATGCTCTATGCCTTTCTCAGCACAATGCTCCATTACCCTTGTCATCATAATGCTCCATGCACTTGTCAGCACAATGTTCCATGACACATGTCATCACAATGCTCCATGACCCCTGTCATCACAATGTTCCGTGACTCCAGTCATCAAAATGCTTCATAACGTTTGTCATCACAATGGTCCATGCCCGCGTCATCACAAGGCTCTGTGACCTTTGTAACCACAATGCTCCATGAACTTTTCATCACAATTTTCTGACCCTTGTCATCACAATGCTCCATGTCTTTGTCAGAACAATGCTCCATGACCATTGTCATCACAATGTGCCACGCGCATTTCATCACAGCGGTCCACAACATTGTCATTGCAATGCTCCATAAACCTTGTAATAACAATGCTCCATGCACTTCTCATCAAAATGCTCTCTCAGCAGAGATATCAAAATGTTCCATCATTAGTCATCACAATACTCCCTCAGCCTTGTAATCACAATGTTCCATGAACCTGTCATCACACTGCTACATCCCCCTTTCATCACAATGTTCCAAGACCTATGACATAACAATGTTCCATAACCCATGTCATCAAAATGCTCCATGACCCTTTTCATCCAAAAGCTCCAAGACCCCTGACATCACAATGTTCTATAACCCCTGCCATCAAAATATTCCATTACACTTTTCATCAAATTGCTGCATGACCCGGTCATCAAAATATTCCCTGCCCTTCTCATCACAATGCACCATGCCCTTGTCATCAAAATACTCCATGAATTGTCATCACAAAGCTGCATGACCCTTGGCATCACAATGCTCCATGTCATTGTCATCACAATGCTCCATGAACCCTGTCATCACATTTCTCAATGCCCTTGTCATCACAAAGCTCCATGACACTTGTCATCAGAATGCTCAATGCCCTTATTATCACAATGCTCCATGCCCTTGTCATTAAAATCCTGCATGACCCATGTATCATAGTGTTCCGTACACTTGTCATCAAAATGCTCCATGCTCACTCTCATCACAAAAGTCCATGAAACATTTCACACAAATGTTTCATGCCCTTCTCATCACAATGCTCCATTACCTCTGTCATAACCACGCACCATGACAACTGCCATCACAATGTTCCACGGCTTAGTCATCACAAGGTTCCATGACACTTGATATCACAATGCAGAAGACCCCTGTTATCACAAAGCTACAGGCCCTTGTCATCACAAAGCTCCATGACGCATGTCATCAGAATGATCCATGGCCTTTTCATCACAATGCTCCATGCCCTTGTCATCACAATGCTCCAAGACGCCTGTAAACATAATCCTCCATGCCCCTATTCATCTCAATGCTCCATGAACCCTGCCATCACAATGCACCATGCCCATCATCATAATGCTTCAGGCTATTGTCATCACAATGAAATCAATATTCTCCATGACCTCTGTCATCATAATGCTCCAAACCCTTGTGATCACAATGTTCCATAGATTATCATCACAACACCCCATGACGCTCATCATCACAATTATCCATGGTCTTCTCATCACAATGCTCCATGACCTTTGTCATCACAATGCTCAATACACTTGTCATCACAATGCTCCCTGACACTTGTCGTCAGTATGCTCCTTGAACCCTGTCATGACAAGGATCCATGCCTTTTTCATCACAATAATCCATGCCGTATTCATCACAATGCTCCAAGATCCCTGTAATCACAATGCTACATGCACTTGTCATCAAAAAGCTCCATGATGCATGTCATCTGAATGCTTCATGGCTTTCTCATCACAATGCTCAATGCCCTAGTAATCACAATGCTCCAAGTCCCCTGTAATCACAATGCTCCATGCCCCTTTGCATCAGAATGCTCTATGAGACTTGTCATCACAAGTCTCCATGGTCTTCTCATCACAATGCTCCAGGACCTTGTCATCACCATGCTCCATTCCCTTGTCATCACAATGCACCATGACCCCTGTCATCACAATAATCCATGAACATTTTCAGCCCAATGCTTCACGACCTACTCATCACAATGCTCCATGGCCAATATCATCAGAATTCTCCATGAGCACTGTCATCACAACACTCCATGACACCTGACAACACAATGATCCGGGATTCTTGTCATCACAATGCTCCATTCCGTAGTCATCACAATTCTCCATGACCCCTGTCATCACAACACTCCATGATCATTTTCAGCCCAGTGCTCCATGACCTTTGTCATCACAATGATCCATGCCCTTGTCATCCCAATTCTCCATGACACCTCTATTAACAATGCTCCCTGACCTTTGTTATCACAGTGCTCCATGACACATGTCATCACAATGCTACATGCCTTTGACAGCAAAATGCTACTTGACCTTGTCATTACAATGCTCTAAGCGCTTGTCATCACAATACTCCATTTCCATTGTCACCAAAATTCTCCATGAACCTTGGGATCACATTGATTCATGCCCCTGTCATCACAATGTTCCATGCTCCTGGAAATCAAAATGATGCATGACCTCTGTCCTCACAATGCTCCAAACACTTGTGATCACAATGTTCCATAAATCTTGTCATCACAATGCTCCATGATGCCTGTCATCGCAATACTACATGCCCTTTTCATCGCAATGCTCCATGACCTTTGTCATTACAATTCTCAATACACTTGTCATCACAATGCTCCCTTAAACTTGTCATCAGAATGCTCCTTGAAACCTGTCACAAAAAGGCTCCATGTCTCTTTCATCACAATGCCCCATGCCGTTTTCATTACAATGCTCCATGCCACTGTCATCAAAATACTCCATAAGCTTGTCATCAGAATGCTCCATGACCCTTGTAATCACAATTCTCCATGCACTTGTCAGCACAATGCTCCCTCACCCTTTTCATCACAATGCTCAAAGCCATTGTCATCACAATGCTCCATTACTTTGTCATCAGAATCCTCCATGACACTTGGCATCACAAAGTTCCATGCCACTGTCATCACAATGGGCCATTACATATGTCATCACAATGCTCCCTGACACCTGTCTTCACAATACTGACTGACCTGGTCATCACAATGCTCCATGCCCTTGTCATCACAATGTGCCATTCCAACTGTCATCGCAATAATCCATGAAACTTATTAGACCAATGTTCCATGCCCTTGTCATCACAATGCTCCATGCCCTTTTTATCACAATCCTCCATGACCCCTGTCATCACAATGCTCCTTGACTCCAGTCATCACAATGCTTCATGACCATAGTCATCACAATGGTCCATGTCCTCGTCATCAACAGTCTCTGTGACCTTTTTAATCACAATGCTCCATGAACTTTTCATCACAATGCTCTTTGGCCCTTGTCATCACAATGCACTATGCCTTTCTCAGCACAATGCTCCATGACCCTTGTCATCACAATGCTCCATGCGCTTGTCAGCACTATGCTTCTTGACACATGTCATCACAATGCTCCATGACCCCTGTCATCACAGTGCTCCATGACTCCAGTCATCACAATGCTTCATAACGTTTGTCATCACAATGGTCCATGCCCGCATCATCACAAGGCTCTGTGAGTTTGTAACCACAATTCTCCATGAACTTTTCATCACAATTCTCTGTGACCCTTGTCATCACAATGCTCCATGTCTTTTCAGAACAATGCTCCATGACCATTGTCTTCACAATGTGCCACGCGCATTTCATCACAACGGTCCACAACCTTGTCATTGCAATGCTCCATAAACCTTGTAATCACAATGGTCCATGCACTTCTCATCAAAATGCTCTCTCACCAGAGATATCACAGTGTTCCATAACTAGTCATCACAATACACCCTCACCCCTGTAATCACAATGTTCCATGACCCTGTCATCACACTGCTACTTCCCCTTATCATCACAATGTTCCATGACCCCTGACATCACAATGTTCCATAACCCCTGTCATCAAAATGCTCCATGATCATTTTCATCCCAAAGCTCCAAGACCCCTGACATCACAATGTTCTATAACACCTGCCATCAAAATATTCCATTACACTTTTCATCAAATTGCTGCATGGTCCGGTCATCAAAATGCTCCCTGCACTTCTCATCACAATGCACCATGCCCTTGTCATCAAAATGCTCCATGACATGTCATCACAAAGCTCCATGACCTTTGGCATCACAATGCTCCATGTCATTGTCATCACAGTGCTCCATGAACCCTCTCATAACATTGCTCAATGCCCTTGTCATCACAAAGCTCCATGACACTTGTCATCACAATGCTCGATGCCCTTCTCATCGCAATGCTCCATGCCCTTGTCATTACAATCCTGCATGACCCATGTATCATAGTGTTCCGTACCCTTGTCATCACAATGCTCCATGCCCACTCTCATCACAATAATCCATGAAACATTTCAGACCAATGTTCCATGCCCTTCTCATCACAATGCTCCATTACCTCTGTCATAACAATGCACCATGACCCCAGCCATCACAATGTTCCACGGCCTAGTCATCACAAGGTTCCATGACACTTGTCATCACAATGCTGAAGGCCCCTGTAATCACAATGCTCCTTGCCCTTGTCATCACAAAGCTCCATGACGCATGTCATCAGAAAGTTCCATGGCCTTCTCATCACAATGCTGCATGCCCTTGTCATCACAATGCTCCAAGACCTTTGTAAACACAATGCTCCATGCCCCTTTTCATCTCAATGCTCCATGAACCCTGCCATCACAATGCACCATGCCCATCATCATAATGCTTCAGGCTATTGTCATCACAATGAAATCAATATTCTCCATGACCTCTGTCATCATAATGCTCCAAACAATTGTGATCACAATGTTCCATAACACTTATCATCACAACACCCCATGACGCTCATCATCACAATTATCCATGGTCTTCTCTTCACAATGCTCCATGATCTTTGTCATCACAATGCTCAATACACTTGTCATCACAATGCTCCCTGACACTTGTCAACAGTATGCTCCTTGAACCCTGTCATGACAAGGCTCCATGCCTTTGTCATCACAATAATCCATGCCCTTTTCATCACAATGCTCCAAGATCCCTGTAATCACAATGATCCATGCCCTTGTCATCAAAAATCTCCATGACGCCTGTAAACACAATCCTCCATGCCCCTTTTCATCTCAATGCTCCATGAACCCTGTCATCACAATACACCATGCCAATCATCATAATGCTTCAGGCTATTATCATCACAATGAAATCAATATTCTCCATGACCTCTGTCATCATAATGCTCCAAATCCTTGTGATCACAATGTTCCATAACACTTATCATCACAACACACCATGACGCTCATCATCACAATTATCCATGGTCTTCTCATCACAATGCTCCCTGACACTTGTCGTCAGTATGGTCCTTGAACCCTGTCATGACAGGGCTCCATGCCTTTGTCATCACAATAATCCATGCCCTTTTCATCACAATGCTCCAAGATCCCTGTAATCAAAATGCTACATGCCCTTGTCATCAAAATCTCCATGACGCATGTCATCAGAATGCTTCATGACCTTCTCATCACAATGCTCCATGCCCTAGTCTTCACAATGCTCCAAGGGCCCTGTAATCACAATGATCCATGCCCCTTTTCATCAGAATGCTCCATGAGACTTGTCATCACCAGTCTCCATGGTCTTCTCATCACAATGATCCAGGACCTTGTCATCACCATGCTCCATTCCCTTGTCATCACAATGCTCCATGACCCCTGTCATCACAATAATCCATGAACATTTTCAGCCCAATGCTCCACGACCTACTCATCACAATGCTCCATGGCCAATATCATCACAATGCTCCATGACCACTGTCATCAAAACACTTCATGACTCCTAACAACACAATGATACGGGACTCTTGTCATCAAAATGTTCCATTCGCTGCTCATCACTATTCTCCATGACCCCTGTCATCAGAACACTCCATGAACATTTTCAGCCCAATGCGCCATGACCCTTGTCATCACAGTGATCCATGCCCTTGTCATCCCAATGCTCCCTGACCCCTGTATTCACAATGCTCCATGACGCTTGTCATCACAGTGCTCCATGACACCTGTCATCACAATGCTCCATGCGTTTGTCAGCAAAATGCTACATGACCTTTTTATTACAATGCTCTATGCGCTTGTCATCACAATACTCCATTTCCATTGTCATCACAATCCTCCATGAACCTTGGGATCACATTGCTTCATTCCCTTGTCATCACAATGCTCCATGATCCTTGAAATCAAAATGATCCATGACCTCTGTCATCACAATGCTCCAAACCCTTGTGATCAAAATGTTCCATAACACTTGTCATCACAACGCTCCATGATGCCTGTCATCACAATACTCCATGCCCTTTTCATCACAATGCTCTATGACCCTTGTCATCACAATGCTCCATGTGCTTGTCATCACAGTGCTCTACAATCTTGTCATCACAATGGTCCATGCACTTCTCATCAAAATGCTCTCTCACCACTGATATCACAATGCTACATCACAATTTGTCACAATACTCCCTCACGCCTGGCATCACAATGTCCCATGACTCCTGTCATTACATTGCTACATGCACTTATCATCACAATGTTCGATGAACCCTGACATCACAATGTTCCATAACACCTGTCATCAAAATGTTCCATGACACATTTCATCAAATTGCTCCATGACCCTGTCATCACAATGCTCCCTGACATTCTAATCAAAATGCACAACGCCCTTGCCATCAAAATGCTCCATGACATTTGTAATCACAATGATCCATGACCCTTTGCATCACAGTGCTCCATATAATTGTCATCACAATGCTCCATGAACGCTCTCATCACATTGCTCCATGCCCTTGTCTTCACAAAGCTCCATGACACATGTCATCAGAATGCTCCATGGCCTTCTCTTCACAATGGTCAATGCCCTTGCCGTCAGAATGCACCATTACCTCTGTCATAACAATGCTCCATGACCTGTGCCCTCACGATGTTCCATGGCCTTGTCATCACAAGGCTCCATGACCATTCTCATCACAACAATCCACGAACCCTGTAATCACAATGCTCCATGCACCTTTTCATCTCAATGATCCATGAACCCTGTCATCACAATGCACCATGCCCATCATCATAATGCTTCATGCTATTGTAATCACAATGAAATCAAAATGCTCCATGACCTCTGTCATAACAATGCTCCAAACCCTTGTGATCACCATATTCCATATCACTTGTCATCACAATGCCCCATGACTCTCGTCATCACAATTGTCCATGGTCTTATAATCACAATGCTCCAAGACCCATGTAATCACAATGCTCCATGCCCTTGGCTTCACAAAGCTCAATGACACATGCCATCAGAATGCTCCTTGGTCTTCTCCTCACAATGTTCCATGCCCTTGTCGTCACAACGTTCCATGAGCCCTGTAATCACAATGCTCCATTCCCCTTTTCATCAGTATGCTCCATGAGACATGTTATCACAAGGCTCCATAGATTTGTCATCACAATGCACCATTCCCTTCTCATCAAAATGCTCCATGACTTGTCATCACAAAGCTCCATGACACTTGGCATCACAATGCTCCATGTCATTGTCATCACAATGCTCCATGAATCCTCTCATCACATTGCTCCATGCCCTTGTCATCACAATGCTCCATGACACTTGTGATCACAATGCTCGATGCGCTTCTCATCACAATGCTCCATGTCCTAGTCATTAAAATCCTGCATGACCCATATATCACAGTGTTTCGTGCCCTTTTCATCACAATGCTCCATGCCCACTCTCATCACAATAATCCATGAAACATTTCAGACCAATAATCCATGCCCTTCTCATCACAATGCTCCATTACACCTGTCATAACAATGCTCCATGACCCCTGCCATCACAGTGTTCCACGGCCTTGTCATCACAAGGCTCCATGTCCCCTGTCATCACAATACTCCATGAACATTTTCAGCCCAATGCTCCATGACAATTGTCATCAAAATGAACCATGCCCATGTCATCACAGTACTCCATGACCCTTGTCATCACAATGCTCCGTGACTCCAGTCATCACAATGCATCATATCATTTGTCATCACAATTTTCCATGCCCGCGTCATCACAAGGCTCTGTGACCTTTGTAACCACAATGCTCCATAACCTTTTCAACACAATGCTCCGTGATCCTTTTCATCACAGTGCCCCATGCCTTTGTCAGAAAAATGCTCCATGACCCTTGTCATCACAATGTGCCACGCGACTTTCATCACAACGGTCCACAAATTTGTCATAGCAATGCTCCATAAACCTTTTAATCACAATGCTCCATGCCCTTCTCATCACAATGCTTCATTCCAACTGTCATAGCAATAATCCATGAATCTTATTAGACCAATGCTCCATGCCCCAGTAATCACAATGCTCCATGCCCTAGTTATCACAATGCTCCATGACCACTGTCATCACAATACTCCATGAACTTTTTCAGCCCAATGCTCCATGACCCTTGTCATCACAATGATCTATGCCCTTGTCATCCCAATGCTCCATGACACCTGTCACCACAATGCTCCATGCCATTGTCAGCAAAATGCTACATGACATTTTCATTACAATGCTCTATGAGCTTGTCATCACAATACTCCATTACCATTGTCATCACACTACTCCATGAACTTTGGATCACATTGCTTCATGCCCTTCTCATGACAATGCTCCATACCCTTGTCATTACAATCCTCCATGAACCATGTATCACAGTGTTCCGTGCCCTTGTCATCCCAATGCTCCATGCCCACTCTCATCACAATAATCCATGAAACATTTTAGAAGAAAGCTCAATGTCCTTCTCATCACAATGCTCCATTACCTCTGTCATAAAAATGCTCCATGACACCTGCCATCACAGTTTTCAATGGCATGTCTTCACAAGGCTCCATGACCCTTGTCATCACAGTGCTCCAAGACCCCTGTAATCACAATGCTCCATGCCCTTGTCATCACCGTGCTCCATGATGCATGACATCAGAATGTTCCATGGCCTTCTCATCACAATGCTCCATGCCCTTGTCATGACAGTGCTCCAAGACCCCTGTAATCACAATGCTCCATTCCCCTTTTCATCTCAATGCTCCATCAACCCTGTCATCATAATGCACCATGCCCATCATCATAATGTTTCAGGCTATTGTCATCACAATGAAATCAAAATTCTCCATGACCTCTGTCATCATAATGCTCCAAACCCTTGTGATCACAATGTTCCATAAGACTTATCATCACAACACCCCATGACACTCATCATCACAATTATCCATGGTCTTCTCATCACAATGCTTCATGACCTTAGTCATCAAATGCCCAATACACTAGTCATCACAATGCTCCCTTTCACTTGTCGTCAGTATGCTTCTTGAACCCTGTCATGAAAAGCCTCTATGCCTTTTTCATCAAAATGATACATGCCTTTTTCATCACAATGAATCAAGACATCTGTAATCACAATGCTGCACGACCTTCTCATCACAATGCTCCATGGCCAATATCATCACAATGCTCCAAGACCACTGTCATCACAACACTCCATGACACTTGACAACACAATGATCCGGGACTCTTGTCATCACAATGCTCCATGCCCTTGTCATCACAATGCTTCATTCCAACTGTCATAGCAATAATCCATGAATCTTATTAGACCAATGCTCCCTGCCCTTGTCATTACAACACACCGTGCCCTGTCATCAAAATGCTCCAAGACTTGTCATCACAAATCTCCATGACCCTTGGCATCACAATGCTCCATGTCATCGTCATCACAATGCTCCATGAACCCTCTCATCATATTGCTCCATTCCCTTGTCATCACAAAGCTCCAAGACACTTGTCATCACAGTGCTCGATGCCCTTCTCATCACAATGCTCCATGCCCTTGTCATCCCAAAACTCCATAACCCCTGTATTCACAATGCTCCATGACGATTGTCATCACAGTGCTCCATGACACGTGTCATCACAATGCTCCATGCCTTTGTCAGCAAAATGCTTCATGACCTGGTCATTACAATGCTCTATGTGCTTGTCATCACAATACTCCATTACCATTGTCATCACAACCCTCCATGAACCTTGGGATAACATTGCTTCATACCCTTGTCATCACAATGCCCCATGCTCCTTGAAATCAAAATGATCCATGACCTCTGTCATCACAATGCTCCAAGCCCTTGTGAACACAATGTTCCATAACACTTGTCATCACAACGCTCCATGATGCCTGTCATCACAATACTCCATGCCCTTTTCATCACAATGCTCCATGACCTTTGTCATCACAATTCTCAATACACTTGTCATCACAATGTTCCCTGACACTTGTCATCAGAATGCTCCTTGAACCCTGTCACGGAAAGGCTCCATGCCTTTTTCATCACAATGCCTCATGCCATTTACATCACAATGCTCCATGCCATTGTCATCAAAATACTCCACAAGCTTGTCAAGAGAATGTTCCATTACCCGTGTCATCACAAATCTCCATGCACTTGTCAGCACAATGCTCCCTGACCCTTGTCATCACAATGCTCCAAGCCATTGTCATCACAAAGCTCCATTACCTTTGTCATCAGAATCCTCCATGACACTTGGCATCACAATGCTCCATGCCATTGTCATCACAATGGGCCATGACATATGTCATCACAATGCTCCCTGACACCTGTCTTCACAATACTGCATGACCTAGTCATCAAAATGATTCATGCCCTTGTCATCACAATGCGCCAATCCAACTCTCATCGCAAAAATTCATGAAACTTATTAGACCAATGTTCCATGCCCTTGTCATCACCATGCTCCATGCCCTTGTTATCACAATGCTCCATGACCCCTGTCATCACAATTCTCTGTGACTCCAGTCATCACAATGCTTCATGAACTTTCTCATCACAATGGTCCATGTCCTCGTCATCAACTGTCTCTGTGACCTTTTTAACAACAATGCTCCATGAATTTTCATCACAATGCTCTTTGACCCTTGTCATCAAAATGCTCTATGCCTTTCTCAGCACAATGCTCCATGACCCTTGTCATCACAATGCTCCATGCGTTTGTCAGCACAATACTCCATGACACATGTCATCACAGTGAACCATGCGCTTGTCATCACAGTGCTCCACAATCTTGTCATCACAATGCTCCATGCACATCTCATCAAAATGCTCTCTCACCACTGATATCACAATGCTACATCACTATTTGTCACAGTACTCCCTCATCTCTCTCACCACAATTTTCAATGACTCCTGTCATCACAATGCTACATGCACTTATCATCACAATGTTCGATGACCCCTGACATCACAATGTTCCATAACATCTGTCATCAAAATGCTCCATTACCATTTTCATCAAAATGCTCCATGACCCCTGACATCACAATATTCCATAACACCTGTCATCAAAATGTTCCATGACACATTTCATCAAATTGCTCCATGAACCTGTCATCACAATGCTCCCTGCCCTTCTCATCACAATGCACAACGCACTTGCCATCAAAATGCTCCATGACCTTTGTCATCACAATGATCCATGACCCTTGGCATCACAATGCTCCATGTCATTGTCATCACAATGCTCCATGAACACTCTCATCACATTTCTCCATGTCCTTGTCATCACAAAGCTCCATGACACATGTCATCAGAATGTTCCATGGCCTTCTCATCACAATGTTCCATGCTCTTGCCATCACAGTGCTCCTTTACCCCTGTCATAACAATACTGAATGACCCCTGCCATCACGATGTTCCATGGCCTTGTCATCACAAGGCTCCATGACCCTTCTCATCACAATGCTCCAAGAACCCTGAAATCACAATGTTCTATGCCCCTTTTCATCTCAATGATCCATGAACCCTGTCATCACAATGCACCATGCCCATCATCATAATACTTCATGCTATTGTCATCACAATGAAATAAAAATGCTCCATGAACTCTGTCATAACAATGCTCCAAACCCTTGTGATCACAATATTCCATAACACTTGTCATCACAATGCCCCATGACACTCGTCATCACAATTATCCATGGTCTTCTCATCACAATGCTCCATGACCTTTGTCATCACTATGCTCAATACACTTGTCATCAAAATGCTCCCTGACACTTGTTGTCTGTATGCTCCTTGAACCCTGTCATGACAAGGTTCCATGCCATTTTCATCACAATGATCCATGCCTTTTTCTTCACAATGCTCCAAGAACCATGTAATCACAATGCTCCATGCCCTTGTCATCACAAAGCTCAATGATGCATGCCATCAGAATGCTCCTTGGATTTCTCCTCACAATGTTCCATGCCCTTTTCATCACAATGTTCCAAGAATCCTGTAATCACAATGCTTTATGTCCCTTTTCATCAGTATGCTCCATGAGAATTCTCATCACAAGGCTCCATGGTTTTGTCATCACAATGCTCCAGGACCTTGTCATCACAAAGCTTCACGACATTGTCATGAAAATTTTCAATGCCCCTTGTCATCATAATGCTCCAAGCCCTAGTCATCACAATGCTCCATTATATTTGTCATCACAATCCTCCATTACATTTTGCATCACAATGCTCCATGCCATTGTCATCGCAATGGACCATGACATATGTCATCACAATGCTCCCTGACACCTGTCTTCACAATACTCCATGACCTTCTCATCACAATGCTCCATGCCCTTGTCATTACAATGCACCATGCCCATTGTCATCACAATAATCTCTGAAACTTGTCAGACCAATGCTCCATGCCCCGTCATCACAATGCTCCATGCCCTTGTCCTACAATGCTCCATGACCCCTGTCATCACAGAGCTCCGTGACTCCATTCATCACAATGCTTCATAACGTTTGTCATCACAATGATCTATGCCGGACTCATCACAATGTTCTTGGCCCGACTCATCACAAGGCTCTGTGACCTTTGTAACCACAATGCTCCATGAACTTTTCATCACAATTCTCTGTGACACTTGTCAACACAATGCTGCATGTCTTGGTCAGAACAATGCTCCATGACACATGTCATCACAATGCACCATGCACTTGTCATCACATTGTTCGATGACCCCTGACATCACAATATTCCATAACCGTTGTCATCAAAATGCTCTATGACCCTTTTCATTCCAAAGCTCCAAGACCGCTGACATCACATTGTTCTATAACCCCTGCCATCAAAATATTCCATTACACATTTCATCAATTTGCTGCATAACCCGGTCATCAAAATGCTCCCTGCCCTTCTCATCACAATGCACCATGCCCTTGTCATCAAAATGCTCCAAGACTTGTCATCACAAATCTCCATGACCCTTGGCATCACAATGCTCCATGTCATCGTCATCACAATGCTCCATGAAACTTCTATAATATTGCTCAATGCCCTTGTCATCACAAAGCTCTATGATACTTGTCATCACAATGCTCGATGCCCTTCTCATCACAATGCTCCATGCCCTTGTCATTACAATCCTGCATGACCCATGTATCATAGTGTTCCGTACCCTTGTCATCACAGTGCTCCATGACCACTCACATCACAATAATCCAAGAAACATTTCAGACCAATATTCCATGCCATTCTCATCACAATGCTCCATTACCCCTTTCATAACAATGCACCATGACCCACGCCATCACAATGTTCCACGGCCTAGTCATCACATGGTTCCATGACAATTGTCATCACAATTCTCAAGACCCCTGAAATCACAATGCTCCATGCCCTTGTCATCACAAAGCTCCATGACGCATGTCATCAGAATGTTCCATGGCCTTCTCATCTCAGTGCTCCATGCCCTTGTCATCACAATGCTCCAAGACCATTGTAATCACAATGCTCCATGCCCCTTTTCATATCAATGCTCCATGAACCCTGTCATAACAATGCACCATGCCTATCATCATAATGCTTCAGGCTATTGTCATCACAATGAAATCAAAATGCTCCAGGACCTCTGTCATCATAATACTCTGAACCCTTTTGATCACAATGTTCCATAACACTTATCATCACAACACCCCATGACGCTCATCATCACACTTATCTATGGCCTTCTCAACACAGTGCTCTATGACTTTTGTCATCACAATGCTCAATACACTTGTCATCACAATGCTCCCTGACTCTTGTCTTCAGTATGCTCTTTGAAACGTGTCATGACAAGGCTCCATGCCTTTTTCATCACAATGATCCATGCCCTTTTCATCACAATGCTCCAAGACCTTTGTAATCACAATGCTCCATGCCCTTGTCATCACAAAGCTCCTGGACGCATGTCATCAGAATGCTCCATGGCCTTCTCATCACCATGATCCATGCCCTTGTCATCACAATGCTCCAAGACCCCTGTAATCACAATGCTCCATGCCCCTTTTCAACAGAATGCTCCATGAGACTTCTCATCAAAAGTCTCCATGGTCTTCTCATCAAAATGTTCCAGAACTTTGTCATCACCATGCTCCATCTGCTTGTCATCTCAATGCTCCATGACCAATATCATCACAATTCTCCATGACCACTGTCATCACAACATTCCATGACACCTGACAGCACAATGATCCGGGACTCTTTTCATCACAATGTTCCATTCCCTAGTCACCAGAATGCTCTATGACGTTTGTCATCACAGTGCTCAATGAAAACTGTCATCACAATGCTCCATGCCTTTGTCAGCAAAATGCTTCATGACCTTGTCATTACAATGCTCTATATGCTTGTCATCACAATACTCCATTACCATTGTCATCACAACCCTCCATGAAACGTGGGATCACATTGCTTCATGCCCTTGTCATCACAATGCCCCATGTTCCTTGAAATCAAAATGATCCATGACCTCTGTCATCACAATGTTCCAAACACTTGTGATCAAAATGTTCCATAACACTTCTCATCACAACGCTCCATGATGCCTGTCATCACAATACTCCATGTCCTTTTCATCAAAATGCTCCATGACCTTTGTCATCACAATTCTCAATACACTTGTCATCACAATGCTCCCTGACTCTTGTCATCAGAATGCTCGTTGAACCCTGTCACGAAAAGGCTCCATGCCTTTTTCATCACAATGCCCCATGCCATTTACATCACAATGATCCATGCCATTGTCATCAAAATACTCCACAAGCTTGTCATCAGAATGTTCCATGACCCGTGTCATCACAAATGTCCATGCACTTGTCAGCACAATGCTCCCTGACCCTTGTCATCACAATGCTCAAAGCCATTGTCATCACAAAGCTCCATTACATTTGTCATCAGAATCCTCCATGACACTTAGCATCACAATGCTCCATGCCATTGTCATCACAATGGGCCATTACATATGTCATCACAATGCTCCCTGACACCTGTCTTCACAATAATGCATGACCTGGTCATCACAATGATCCATGCTCTTGTCATCACAATGCGCCATTCCAACTGTCATCGCAATAATTCATGAAACTTATTACACCAATGTTCCATGCCCTTGTCATCACCATGCTCCATGCCCTTGTTATTACAATGCTCCATGAACCCTGTCATCACAATGCTCCTTGACTCCAGTCATCACAGTGCTTCATGAACTTTCTGATCACAATG
Organism: Mesoplodon mirus; assembly: GCF_964341445.2. Lineage (NCBI taxonomy): Eukaryota > Metazoa > Chordata > Mammalia > Artiodactyla > Ziphiidae > Mesoplodon > Mesoplodon mirus. The sequence goes on along the minus strand of NW_028295543.1, from coordinate 600,989 downwards.
GTCCATGTCCTCGTCATCAACTGTCTCTGTGACATTTTTAACAACAATACTCCATGAATTTTCATCACAATGCTCCATGACACTTGTCATCAAAATGCTCCATGCGCTTGTCAGCACAATGCTCCATGACACATGTCATCACAATGAACCATGCGCATGTCATCACAGTGCTCCACAATTTTGTCATCACAATGCTCCATGCATTTCTCATAAAAATGCTCTCTCACAACTGATATCACAATGCTACATCAGTATTTGTCACAGTACTCCCTCATCACTCTCATCACAATGTTCCATGACTCCTGTCATCACAATGCTACATGCACTTATCATCACAATGTTCGATGACCCCTGACATCAAAATGTTCCATAACATATGTCATCAAAATGCTCCATGACACTTTTCATCAAAATGCTCCATGACCCCTGACATCACAATGTTCCATAACACCTGTCATCAAAATGTTCCATGACACATTTCATCAAATTGCTCCATGACCCTGTCATCACAATGCTCCCTGCCTTTCTCATCACAATGCACAACGCACTTGCCATCAAAATGCCCCATGACATTTGTCATCACAATGATCCTTGACCCTTGGAATCACAATGCTCCATGAACACTCTCATCACATTGCTCCATGCCCTTGTCATCACAAAGCTCCATGACACATGTCATCAGAATGTTCCATGGCCTTCTCATCACAATGTTCCATGCCCTTGTCATCACAATGCTCCATTACCACTGTCATAACAATGCCCCATGACCCCTGCCATCACGATGTTCCATGGCCTTGTCATCACAAGGCTCCATGACCCTTCTCATCACAATACTCCAAGAACCCTGTAATCACAATGCTCTATGCCACTTTTCATCTCAATGATCCATGAACCCTGTCATCACAATGCACCATGCCCATCATCATAATGCTTCATGCTATTGTCATCACAATGAAATCAAAATGCTCCATGACCTCTGTCATAACAATGCTCCAAACCCTTGTGATCACAATATTCCATAACACTTGTCATCACCATGCCCCATGACGCTCGTCATCACAATTATCCATGGTCTTCTCATCACAGTGCTCCATGACCTTTGTCATCACAATGCTGAATACACTTGTCATTAAAATGCTCCCTGACACTTGTTGTCTGTATGCTCCTTGAACCCTGTCATGACAATGCTCCATGCCTTTTTCATCACAATGTTCCATGCCTTTTTCATCACAATGCTCCATGCCATTGTCATCAAAATACTCCACAAGCTTGTCATCAGAATGTTCCATGACACTTGTCATCACAAATCTCCATGCACTTCTCAGCAAAATGCTCCCTGACCCTTGTCATCACAATGCTCCAAGGCATTTTCATCACAATGCTCAATTATCTTTGACAGCAGAATCCTACATGACAATTGGCATCACAATTCTCCACGCCCTTGTCATCACAATGCCCCATTCCAAATGTCATCGCAATAATCCATGAAACTTATTAGACCAATATTCCATGCACTTTTCATCACAATGCTCCATGCCCTTGTTATCACAGTGCTCCATGACCCCTGTCATCACAATGCTCGGTGACTCCAGTCATCACAATGCTTCATCACCTTTGTCATCACAATGGTCCATGCCCTCGTCATCAAGAGTCTCTGTGACCTTTTTAACCACAATGCTCCATGAAATTTTCATCACAATGCTCTTTGACCCTTGTCATCACAATGCTCTATGCCTTTTTCAGCAAAATGCTCCATGACCCTTGTCATCACAGTGCTCCATACGCTTCTCAGCACAATGCTCCATGACACATGTCATCACAATGCTCCATGACTCTCGTCATCACAATGCTCCGTGACTCGAGTCATCTCAATGTTTCATAACGTTTGTCATCACAATGGTCCATGCCCGACTCATCACAAGGCTCTGTGACCTTTGTAACCACAATGCTCCATGAACATTTCATCAAAATTCACTTTGACACTTGTCATCACAATGCTCCATGTCTTTGTCAGAACAATGCTCCATGACCATTATCATTACAATGTGCCATGCGCATTTCATCACAAAGGTCCACAACATTTTCATTGCAATGCTTCATAAACATTGAAATCACAATGCTCCATGCACTTCTCATCAAAATGCTCTCTCACCAGAGATATCACAGTGTTCCATCAATAGTCATCACAATACTCCCTCACCCCTGTTATCACAATCTTCCATGACCCTGTCATCACAATGCTACATCCTCTTACCATCACAAAGTTCCATGACCCCTGACATCACAATGTTCCATATCCCCTGTCATCAATACGCTCCATGACCCTTTTCATCCCAAAGCTCCAAGACCCCTGACATTACAATGTTCTATAACACCTGCCATCAAAAAGTTCCATTACAATTTCATCAAATTGCTGCATGACCAGGTCATCAAAATGCTCCCTGCCCTTCTCATCACAATGAACCATGCCCTTTTCATCAAAATGCTCCATAACTTGTCATCACAAAGCTCCATGACCGTTGGCATCACAATGCTCCATGTCATTGTCATCACAATGCTCCATGAACCCTCTCACAACATTGCTCGATGCCCCTGTCATCACAATGCTCCATGACAATTGTCATCACAATGCTCGATGCCCTTCTCATCACAATGCTCCATGCCCTTGTCATTACAATCCTGCATGACCCATGTATCATAGTGTTCCGTACCCTTGTCATCACAATGCTCCATGCCCACTCTCATCACATTAATCCATGAAACATTTCAGACCTATATTCCATGCCCTTCTCATCACAATGCTCCATTACCCCTTTCATAACAATGCACCATGAACCCCGCCATCACAATGTTCCACGGCCTAGTCATCACATGGTTCCATGACAATTGTAATCACAATGCCCAAGACCGCTGAAATCACAATGCTCCATGCCCTTGTCATCACAAAGCTCCATGACGCATGTCATCAGAAAGTTCCATGGCCTTCTTATCACAATGATCCATGCTCATGTCATCACAATGCTCCAAGACCCTTGTAATCACAGTGTTCCATGCCACTTTTCATCTCAATGCTCCATGAACCCTGTCATCACAATACAGCATGCCCATCATCATAATGCTTCAGGCTATTGTCATCACAATGAAATGAAAATGCTCCATGACCTCTGTCATCAGAATACTCCGAACCCTTGTGATCACAATGTTCCATAACACTTATCATCACAACAACCCATGACGCTCATCATCACAATTATCCATGGCCTTCTCATCACAATGCTCTATGACCTATGTCATCACAATTCTCAATACACTTGTCATCACAATGCTCCCTGACACTTGTCGTCAATATGCTCCTTGAACCCTGCCATGACAAGGCTCCATGCCTTTTTCATCACAATGATCCATGCCCTTTTCTTCACAATGCTCCAAGACCCTTGTAATCACAATGCTCCATGCCCCTTTTCAACAGAATCCTCCATGAGACTTCTCATCAAAAGTCTCCATGATCTTCTCATCAAAATGTTCCAGGACTTTGTCATCACCATGCTCCATTCGCTTGTCATCGCAATGCTCCATGACCAATATCATCACAATTCTCCATGACCACTGTCATCAAAACATTTTATGACACTTGACAACACAATGATCCGGGATTCTTGTCATCACAATGATCTATGCCCTTGTCATCCCAATGCTCCATGACCCGTGTATTCACAATGCTCCGTGACGCTTGTCACAACAGTGCTCAATGACACATGTCATTACAATGCTCCATGCCTTTGTCAGCAAAATGCTACATGACCTTGTCATTACAATGCTCTGTGTGCTTGTCATCACAATACTCCATTTCCATTGTCATCACAATCCTCCATGAACCTTGGGATCACATTTCTTCATTCCTTTGTCATCACAATGCTCCATGATCCTTGAAATCAAAATGATCCCTGACCACTGTCATCACAATGCTCCAAAACCTTGTGATCACAGTGTTCCATTATAGTTGTCATCACAACGCTCCATGATGCCTGTCATCACAATACTCCATGCCGTTTACATCACAATGCTCCATGACTATTGTCATCACATTTCTCAATATACATGTCATGACAATGCTCCCTGACACTTGGAATCAGAATGCTCCTTGAACCCTGTCACGAAAAGGCTCCATGCCTTTTTCATCACAATGCCCCATGCTGTTTTCATCACAATGCTCCATGCCATTGTCATCAAAATACTGCACAAGCTTGTCATCAGAATGCTCAATGACCCTTGTCATCACAATTCTCCATGCACTTGTCAGCACAATGCTCCCTGACCCTTGTCATCACAGTGCTCCAAGCCATTGTCATCACAATGCTCCATTACATTTGTCATCAGAATCCTCCATGACACTTGGAATCACAATGCTCCATGCCATTGTCATCACAATGGGCCATTACATATGTCATCACAATGCTCCCTTACATCTGTCTTCACAGTACTGCATGATCTGGTCATCACAATGCTCCATGCCCTTGTTATCACAATGCTCCATGATCCCTGTCTTCACAATGCTCCGTGACTCCAGTCATCACAATGCTTCATGACCTTTGTCATCACAATGGTCCATGCCCTCGTCATCAACAGTCACTGTGACATTTTTATCCACAATGCTCCATGAACTTTTCATCAAAATGCTCTTTGACCCTTGTCATCACAATGCTCTATGCTTTTCTCATCACAATGCTCCATGACCCTTGTCATCACAATGCTCCAAGCCTTTGTCCTCACAATGCTCCATTACCTTTGTCATCAGAATCCTCCATGACACTTGTCATCACAATGCTCCTTGACACTTGTCATCAGACTCCTCCATGACACCTGGCATCACAATGTGTCATGCCATTTTCATCACAATGGGCCATTACATATATCATCACAATGCTCCCTGACACCTGTCTTCACAATAATGCATGACCTGGTCATCACAATGATCCATGCCCTTGTCATCACAGTGTGCCATTCCATCTGTCATCACAATAATCGATGAAACTTATTAGACCAATGCTCCATCGCCTTTTCATCACAATGCTCCATGCCCTTGTTATCAAAATGTTCCAAGACCCCTGTAATCAGAATGCTCCATGCCCATTTCCATCAGTATGCTCCCAGAGATTTGTCTTCACAAGGCTCCATTTTTCTCTATTCACAAACCTCCAGGACCTTGTCATCACAATGCTTCACGACCTTGTCATGAAAATTCTCAATGGCCCTTGTCATCATAATGCTCCAAGCCCTAGTCATCACAATGCTTCATTATATTTGTCATCACAATCCTCAATTACAATTGGCATCTAAATGCTCCCTGCCATTGTCATCGCAATGGACCATGACATATGTCATCAGAATGCTCCCTGACACCTGTCTTCACAATACTCTATGACCTTCTCCTCACAATGCTCCATGCCCTTGTCATCACAATGCACCATGTCCACTGTCATCACAATAATCTATGAAACGTGTCAGACCAATGCTCCATGCCCCTGTCATCACAATGCTCCATGACACATATCATCACATTGCTCCATTATCCCTGTCATCACAATGCTCCGTGACTACAGTTATCACAATGCTTCATAACGTTTGTCAACACAACGGTCCATGCTCGCGTCATCAAAAGGCTCTGTGTCCTTTGTAACAACAATACTCCATGAACTATTTATCACAATGCTCCGTGACCCTTGTCATCACAATGTGCCACACGCTTTTCATCACATTGATCAACAACCTTGTCATCGCTATGCTCCATAAACCTTGTAATCACAATGCTCCATGCACTTCTCATCCAAATGCTCTGTCACCTGAGATATCACAATATTCCATCACTAGTTATCACGATCCTCCCTCACCCCTGTAAGCATAGTGTTCCATGACCCTTGTCATCACAATGCTACATCCCCTTATCAGCACAATGTTCCATGACCCCGACATCACAATGTTCCATAGCCACTGTCATCAAAATGCTCCATGACCCTTTTCATCCCAAAGTTCCATGACCCCTGGCATCACAATGTTCTATAACCCCTGTCATCAAAATGTTCCATTACACTTTTCATCAAATTGCTGCATGAACGTGTCATCAAAATGCTCTCTGCCCTTCTCATCACAATGCACCACATGCTTGTCATCAAAATGCTCCATGACCTTTGTCATCACAAACTCCATGACCCTTGGCATCACAATGCTCCATGTCATTGTCATCACAATGCTCCATAAACCCTCTCATCACATTGCTCCATGCACTTGTCATTACAAAGCTCCATGACACTTTTCATCACAATGCTCGATGCCCATCTCATCACAATGCTCCATGCACTTGTCATTACAATCCTCCATGAACCATGTATCACAGTGTTCCGTGCCCTTGTCATCACAATGCTCCATGCCCACTCTCATCACAATAATCCATGAAACATTTCAGACCAATGCTCAATGCCCTTCTCATCAAAATGCTCCATTACCTCTGTCATAACAATGTTCCATGACCACTGCCATCACATTGTTCCACGAACTTTTCATCACAAGGCTCCATGACCCTTGTCATCACAATGCTCCAAGACCCCTGTCATCACAATGCCCCATGCCCTTGTCATCAAAAACTCCATGACGCATGTCATCAGAATGTTAGATGGCCTTCTCATCACAATGCTCCATGCCCTTGTCATCACAATGCTCCAAGACCCCTGTAATCACAATGCTCCATGCCCCTTTTCATCTCAATGCTCCATGAACCCTGTCATCACAATGCACCATGCCCGTCATCATAATGCTTCAGGCTATTGTCATCACAATGAAATCAAAATTCTGCATGACCTCTGTCATCATAATGCTCCAAACCCTTGTGATCACAATGTTCCATAACACTTATCATCACAACACCCCATGACGATCATCATCACAATTATCCATGGCCTTCTCATCACAATGCTCCATGACATTCGTCATCACAATTGTCAATACACTTGTCATCACAATGCTCCCTGACACTTGTCGTCAGAATGCTCCTTGAACCCTGTCACGAAAAGGCTCCAGGCCTTTTTCATCACAATGCCCCATGCCGTTTTCATCACAAATCTCCATGCCATTGTCATCCAAATACTCCACAAATTTGTCATCAGAATGCTCCATGACCCTTGTCATCACAATTCTCCATGCACTTGTCAGCACAATGCTCCCTGACACTTGTCATCACAATGTTCCATGCCATTGTCATCGCAATGCTCCATTACCTTTGTCATCAGAATTCTCCATGACATTTGGCATCACAATGCTCCATGCCATTGTTATCACAATGGGCCATACATATGTCATCACAATGCTCCCTGACACCTCTCTTCACAATACTGCATAACCTGGTCATCACAATGCTCCATGCCCTTGTCATCAGAATGCGCCATTCCAAATGTCATCTCAATAATCCATGAAACTTGTCAGACCGATACTCCATGCCCCTGTCATCACAATGCTCCATGCCCTTGTCATCACAATGCTCCATGACCCCTGTCATCACAATGCTCCTTGGCTCCAGTCATCACAATGCTTCATGACCTTTGTCATCACAATGGTCCATGCCCTCGTCATCAACAGTCTCTGTGACCTTTTTAACAACAATGCTGCATAACTTTTCTTCACAATGCTCTTTGACCCTTGTCATCACAATGCTGTATGCCTTTCTCAGCACAATGCTCCATGACCCTTGTCATGACAATGCTCCATGCGCTTGTCAGCGCAATGCTCCATGACATATGTCATCAAAATGCTCCATGACCCCTGTCATCACAGTGCTCCGTGACTCCAGTCATCACAATGCTTCATAATGTTTGTCATCACAATGGTCCATGCCCGCGTCATCACAAGGCTCTGTGACCTTTTTAACCACAATGCTCCATGAACTTTTCATCTCAATGCTGCGTGACCTTGTCATCACAGTGCTCCATGCCTTTGTCAGAAAAATGCTCCATGACCCTTGTCATCACAATGTGCCACACACTTTTTCTCCCAACGTTCCACATATTTGTCATGGCAATGCTCCATAAAACTTGTAATCACAATGCTCTTTGCCCTTCTCATCACAATGCTCCATTAGCCCAGTCATAACCATGCTCCATGACTCTGCGATCACAATGTTCCATGGCCTTGTCATCACAAAGCTCCATGATGCATGTCATCAGAATGCTCCATCGCCTTCTCCTCACAATGCTCCATGCCCTTGTCATCACAATGCTCCAAGACTCCTGTAATCACAATGCTCAATGCCCCTTTTCATCAGAATGCTCCATGAAACTTGTCATCACAAGTCTCCATGGTCATCTCATCACAATGCTCCAAGATATTTTCATCAGCATGCTCCATTCCCTTGTCATCACAATGCTCCATCTCCCCTGACATCACAATTCTCCATGAATATTTTCAGGCCAATGCTCCATGAACATTTTCAAGCCAATGCTCCATGACCTTCTCATCACAATGCTCCATGACCAATATCATCACAATGCTCCATGATCACTGTATCACAACACTCCATGACACCTGACAACACAATGATCCGGGACTCTTGTCATCACAATGATCCATGCCCTTGTCATCCCAATGCTCCATGACCCCTCTATTCACAATGCTATGTGACGCTTGTCATCACAGTGCTCCATGACACCTGTCATCACAATGCTCCATGCCTTTGTCAGCAAAATGCTACATGACTTTGTCATTACAATGCTCTGTGCGCTTGTCATCACAATACCCATTTACCATTGTCATCACAATCATCCATGAACCTTGGGATCACATTGCTCCATGCCCTTGTCATCACAATGATCCATGCTCCTTGAAATCAAAATGATCCATGACCTCTGTCATCACAATGCTCCAAACCCTTGTGATCACAATGTTCCATAGCACTTGTCATCACAACGCTCTATGATGCCTGTCATCAAATACTCCATGCCTTTTTCATCACAATGCTCCACGACCTTTGTCATCACAATTCTCAATACACTTGTCGTCAGAATGCTCCTTGAACCCTTTCACGAAAATGCTCCATGCCTTTTTCATCACAATGACCCATGCCGTTTTCATCACAATGCTCCATGCCATTGTCATCAAAATACTCCACAAGCTTGTCATCAGAATGTTCCATGACCATTGTCATCACAAAGCTCCATGCACTTGTCAGCACAATGCTCCCTGACCCTTGTCATCACAATGCTCCAAGCCATTGTCATCACAATGCTCCATTACCTTTGCCATCAGAAACCTCCATGACACTTGGCATCACAATGCTCCATGCCATTGTCATCACAATGGGCCATTACATATGTCATCACAGTGCTCCCTGACAACTCTCTTCACAATACTGCCTCACTTGGTCATCACAATGCTACATGCCCTTGTCATCACAATGCTCCATGCCCTTGTTATCACAGTGCTCCATGACCACTGTCATCACAATTCTCCGTGACACCAGTCATCACATTGCTTCATGACCTTTGTCATCACAATGGTCCATGCCCTCACCATCAACAGTCTCTGTGACATTTTAACAAAAATGCTCTACGAACTTTTCATCACAATGCTCTTTGACCCTTGTCATCACAATGCTCTATGCCTTTCTCAGCACAATGCTCCATGCCCTAGTCTTCAAAATGTTCCTTGACCCCTGTCATCACAATGCTCTATGACTACAGTCATCACAATGCTTCATAACATTTGTCATCACAATCGTCCATGCCCGCGTCATCACAAGGTTCTGTTACATTTGTAACCACATTGCTCCAAGAACGTTTCATCACAATACTCCGTGACCCTTGTCATCAGAATGCTCCATGCCTTTGTCAGAAAATTGCTCAATGACCCTTGTTTTCACACTGTGTCTCGCGCTTTTCATCACAATGGTCTGCAAATTTGTCATTGCAATGCTCCATAAATATTGTAATCACAGTGCTCCATGCCCTTCTCATCACAATGCTCCATTACCCCTGTCATAACAATGCTCCATGACCCCTGTCATCACAATGTTCCACGGCCTTGTCATCACAAGGCTCCATGACACTTGTCATCCCAATGCTCCAAGACCCCTTTAATCAGAATACTCCATGTCCTTGACATCAAAAAGCTCCATGACACATGTCATCAGAATGTTCCATGAACTTCTCATCAAAATGCTCCATGCCCGTTTCATCACTATGCTCCAAGACCCATGTGATCACAATGCTCCATGCCCCTTTTCATCTCAATGCTCCATGAACCCTGTCATCACAATGCATCATGCCCATCATCATAAAGCTTCCGGCTATGGTCAGCACAATGAAATCAAAATTCTCCATTACCTCTGTCATCACAATGCTCCATGACCCCTGTCATCACAATACTCCATGAATATTTTCAGCCCAATGCTCCATGACCTTTGTCATCACAATTACCCATGCGCTTTTCATTACAATCCTCCCTCACCCCTGTTATCACAATATACCATGACCGCTGTCATCACAATGCTACATCCCCTTATCAGCACAATGTTCCATGACCCCTGATATCACAATGTTCCATAACCCCTGTCATCAAAATGCCCCCTGACCCTTTTCATCCCAAAGATCCATGACCCCTGGCATCACAAGGTTCTATAACCACTGTCAACAAAATGTTCTATTACACTTTTCATCAAATTGCTGCATGACCCTGTCATCAAAATACTCCCTGCCCTTCACATCACAATGCACCATGCCCTTGTCATCAAAATGCTCCATGACCTTTGTCATCACAAAGCTCCATGACCTTTGGCGTCACAATGCTCAATGTCATTGTCATCATAATGCTCCATGAACCCTCTCATCACATTGCTCCATGCCCTTGTCATCACAAAGCTCCATGACACTTCTCATCATAATGCTCGATGCCCTTCTCATCACAATGATCCATGTCCTTGTCCTTACAATCCTCCATGACCCATGTATCACAGTGTACCATGCCCTTGTCATCACAATGCTCCATGCCCACTCTCATCACAATAATCCATGAAACATTTCAGACCAACGCTCAATGCCCTTCTCATCAAAATGATCCATTACCTCTGTCATAGCAATGCTCCATGATCCCTGCCTTCACAATGTTCCACAGCCTTGTCATCACAATGCTCCATGACCCTTGTCATCACAATGCTCCAAGACCCCTGTAATCACAAAGCTCCATGCACTTGTCATTACAAAGCTCCATGACGCATGTCATCAGAATGTTCCATGGCCTTCTCCTCACAATGCTCCATGCCCTTGTCATCACAATGCTCCAAGACCCCTGTAATCACAATGCTCCATGCCCCTTTTCATCAGAATGCTCCATGAGACTTGTCATCACATGTCTCCATGGTCATCTCATCACAATACTCCAGGACATTCTCATCACCATGCTCCATTCCCTTGTCATCAGAATGCTCCATGAGCCATGTCATCACAATAATCCATGAATATTTTCAGCCCAATGCTCCATGACCTACTCATCACAATGCTCCATGACCAATATCATCACACTGCTCCATGACCACTGTCATCACAACACTCCATGACACCTGACAACACAATGATCCGGGACTCTTGTCATCACAATTCTCAAAGATCCCTGTAATCACAATGCTCCATGACCCCTATCATCACAATGCTCCATGCACTTGTCATCACAATGCTCCATGCACTTGTCATCACAATGTTCCCTGACCCATGTCATCACAATGCTCCAAGCCATTGTCATCACAGTATTCCATTACCTTTGTCATCACAATCCTCCATGACACTTGGCATCACAATGCTCCATTCCCTAGTCATCACAATGTTCCATGACCCCTGTCATCACAACACTCCATGAACATTTTCAGCCCAGTGCTCCATGAAACTTCTCACCACAGTGATCCATGCCCTTGTCATCCCAATGCTCCATGACCCCTGTATTCACAATGCTCCGTGACGCTTTTCATCACAGTGCTCCATGACACATGTCATCACAATGCTCCATGCCTTTGTCAGCAAAATGCTACATGACCTTGTCATTACAATGCTCTATGCGCTTGTCATCACAATACTCCATTTCCTTTGTCATCACAATCCTCCATGAACCTTGGGATCACATTGCTTCATGCCCTTGTCATCACAATGCTCCATGCTCCTTGAAATCAAAATGATCCATGACCTCTGTCATCACAATGCTCCAAACCCTAGTGATCACTATGTTCCATAACACTTGTCATCACAACGCTCCATGATGCCTATCATCACAATATCCCATGCCCTTTTCATCACAATGTTCCATGACCTTTGTCATCACAATTCTCAATACACTTGTCATCACAATGCTCCATGCGCTTGTCAGCACAATGCTCAATGACACATGTCATCACAATGCACCATGCAATTCTCATCACAGTGCTGCTTAAAATATGTCATCACAATGCTCCATGCACTTCTCATCAAAATGCTCTCTCACCACTGATATCACAATGCTACATCACTAATTGTCACAGTACTCCCTCAACCCTGTCATCACAATGTTCCATGACTCCTGTCATCACAATGCTACATGCACTTATCATCACAATGTTCGATGACCCCTGACATCACAATGTTCCATAACACCTGTCATCAAATTGTTCCATGACACTTTTCATCAAATTACTCCATGACGCTGTCATCAGAATGCTCCACTCCTTTCTCATCACAATGCACAACGCCCTTGCCATCAAAATGCTCCATGACCTTTGTCATCACAAAGATCCATGATCCTCGGCATCACATTGCTCCATTCCCTTGTCTTCACGAAGCTCCATGACACGTCATCAGAATGCTCCATGGCCTTCTCATCACAATGCCCCATGCACTTGCCATCACAATGCTCCATTACCCCAGTCATAACAATGCTCCATGACCCCTGCCATCACGATGTTCCATGGCCTTGTCATCACAAATCTCCATGACCCTTCTCATCACAATGCTCCAATAACCCTTTAATCAGAATGCTCTATGCCCCTTTCCATCTCAGTGATCCATGAACCCTGTCATCACAATGCACCATGCCCATCATCATAATGCTTCTTGCTATTGTCATCAAAATGAAATCAAAATGTTCCATGACCTCTGTCATAACAATGCTCCAAACCCTTGAGATCACAATATTCCAAAACACTTGTCATCACAATGCCCCATGACGCTCGTCATCACAATTATCAATGGCCTTCTCATCACAATGCTCCATGACCTTTGTCACCACAATGCTCAATACACTTGTCATCAAAATGCTCCCTGATACTTGTTGTCTGTATGCCCCTTGAACCCTGTCATGATAAGGCTCCATGCCTTTTTCATCACAATGATCCATGCCCTTTTCATCACAATGCTCCAAGACCCATGTAATCACAATGCTCCATGGCCTTGTCATCACAAAGCTCAATGACGCATGCCATCAGAACGCTCCTTGGTCTTCTCCTCACAATGCTCATTGCCCTTGTCATCACAGTGTTCCAAGACCCCTGTAATCACAATTCTCCATGCCCCTTTTCATCAGTATGCTCCATGACACTTGTCATCACAAGGCTCCATTCTTTGTCATCACAATGCTCCAGGACCTTGCCATCACAACGCTTCTCGAACTTGTCATGAAAATTTTCAATGGCCCTTGTCATAATAACGCACCAAGCCCTAATCATCACAAAGCTCCATTATATTTGGCATCATAATGCTCCATGCCATTGCCATCGCAATAGACCATGACATATGTCATCACAATGCTCCCTGACACCTGTCTTCACAGTACTCCATGACCTTCTCATCACAATGACCCATGCCCTTGTCATCACAATGCACCATGTCCTCTGTCATCACAATAATCTATGAAACTTGTCAGCCCAATGCTCCATTCCCCTGTCATCACAGTGCTCCATGCCCTTGTTATCACAATGCTCCGTGACCCCTGTCATCACAATGCTCCGTGACTCCAGTCATCACAATGCTTCATAACGTTTCTCATCACAACGGTCCATGCCCGCATCATCACAATGCTTTGTGACCTTTGTAACCACAACACTCAATGAACTTTTCATCACAATGCTCCGTGACCCTTGTCATCACAATGCTCCATGCCTTTGTCAGAGCAATGCTCCATGACGCTTGTCATCACAATGATCCATGCCCTTGTCATCCAAATGCTCCATGACCCGTGTATTCACAGTGCTCCTTGACACTTGTCATCGCAGTGCTCCATGACACATGTCATCACAATGCTCCATGCCTTTGTCAGCAAAATGCTACATGACCTTGTCATTACAATGCTCTATGCTCTTGTCATCACAAAACTCCATTTCCATTGTCATCAAAATCCTCCATGAACCTTGGGATCACATTGCTTCATGCCCTTGTCATCACAATGCTCCATGTTCCTTGAAATCAAAATGATCCATGACCTCTCTCATCACAATGCTCCAAACACTTGTGATCACAATGTTCCATAACACTTGTCATCACAATGCTCCATGATGCCTGTCATCACAATACTCCATGCCCTTTTCATCACATTGCTCCATGACCTTTGTCATCACAATTCTCACTACACTTGTCATCACAATGCTCCCTGACACTTGTCATCAGAATTCTCCTTGAACACTGTAACGAAGAGGCTCCATGCCTTTTTCATCACAATGACCCATGCCGTTTTCATCACAATGCTCCATGCCATTGTCATCAAAATACTCCACAAGCTTGTCATTAGAATGCTCCATGACCCTTGTCATCACAATGCTCCATGCACTTGTCAGCACAATGCTCCCTGACCCTTGTCATCACAATGCTCCAAGCCATTGTCATCACAATGCTCCATTTCCTTTGTCTTCAGAATCCTCCATGACACTTGGCATCAGAATGCTCCATGCCATTGTCATCACAATGGGCCATTACATATGTCATCACAATGCACCATGACACCTGTCTTCACAATACTGCATGACTTGGTCATCACAATGCTCCATGCCCTTGTCATCACATTGCTCCATGTCCTTGTTATCACAATGTTCCAAGACCCCTGTAATCAGAATGATCCATGCCCCTTTCATCAGTATGCTCCATGAGACTTGTCTTCACAAGGCTCCATGGTTTTCTCATCACAAAGCTCCAGTGCCTTTTCATCACAATTCTTCACGACCTTGTCATGAAAATCCTCAATGGCGCTTGTCATCATAATGCTGCAAGCCCTAGTCATCACAATGCTCCTTTATATTTGCCATCACAATCCTCCATTACATTTGGCATCACAGTGCTCCCTGCCATTGACATCGCAATGGACAATGACATATGTCATCACAATGCTCCCTGACACCTCTCTTCACAATACTCCATGACCTTCTCCTCACAATGCTCCATGCCCTTGTCATCACAATGCACCATGTCCACTGTCATCACAATAATCTTTGAAACTTCTCAGACCAATGCTCCATGCCCCTGTCTTCACAATACTCCATGCCCTGGTTATCACAATGCTCCATGACCCCTGTACTCACAATGCTCCATGACTCCACTCATCACAATGAATCATAACGTTTGTCATCACAACGGTCCATGCCCGTGTCATCACAAGGCTCTGTGTCCTTTTTAACCACAATGCTCCTTGTACTTTTCATCACAACGCTCCGTGACCCTTGTCATCATAATGCTCCATGCCTTTGTCAGAACAATGCTCCATGACCCTTGTCATCACAGTGTGCCACACAATTTTCATCATAATGATCCACAACTTTGTCATCGCTATGATTCATAAACCTTGTAATCACAATGCTCCATGAACTTCTCATCCAAATGCTCTCTCACCTGAGATATCACAATGTTCCATCACTAGTTATCACAATGCCCCCTCACCCCTGTAATCACAGTGTTCCATGACCCCTGTCATCACAATGCTACATCCCCTTATCACCACAATGTTCCATGACCCCTGACATCACAGTGTTCCATAACAACTGTCATCAAAATGCTCCATTACACTTTTCATCCCAAAGCTCCATGACCCCTGGCATCACAATGTTCTATAACCCCTGTCATCAAAATGTTCCATTACACTTTTTATCAAATTGCTGCATGACCCTGTCATCCAAAGGCTCCCTGCCCTGCTCATCAAAATGCACCACACACTTGTCATCAAAATGCTCCATGACCTTTGTCATCACAAAGCTCCATGACCCTTGGCATCACAATGCTCCATGGCTTTGTCATCACAATGCTCCATGAACACTCTCATCACATTGCTCCATGCACTTGTCATCACAAAACTCCATGACACTTGTCATCACAATGTTCGATGCGTTCTCATCACAATGCTCCATGCCCCTGTCATTACAATCCTCCATGACACATGTATCACAGTCTTCCATGCCCTTGTCATCACAGTGCTCCATGCCCACTCTCATCACAATAATCCATGAAATATTTCAGACCAATGCTCAATGCCCTTCTCATCAAAATGCTCCATTACTTCTGTCATAACAATGATCCATGACCCCTGCCATCATGATGTTCCATGGCCTTTTCATCACAAGGCACCATGACCTTTCTCATCACAATGCTCCAAGAACACTGTAATCACAAAGCTCTATGCCCCTTTTCATCTCAATGATTCATGAACCCTGTCATCACAATGCACCATGCCCATCATCATAATGCTTCCTGCTATTGTCATAACAATGAAATCAAAATGCTCCATGACCTCTGTCATAACAATGCTCTAAACCCTTCTGATCACAATATTCCATAACACTTGTCATCACAATGCCCCATGACGCTCGTCATCACAATTATCCATGGTCTTCTCATCACAATGCTCCATGACCTTTGTCATCACAATGCTCAATACACTTGTCATCCAAATGCTCCCTGACACTTGTTGTCTGTATGCTCCTTTTACCCTGTCATGACAGGGCTCCATGCCTTTTTCATCACAATGATCCATGCCCTTTTCATCACAATGCTCCAAGACCCATGTAATCACGATGCTCCATGCCATTGTCACCACAAAGCTCAATGACGCATGCCATCAGAATGCTCCTTGGTCTTCTCCTCACAATGCTCCATGCCCTTGTCATCACAAAGTTCCAAGACCACTGTAATCACAATGCCCCATGCCCATTTTCATCAGTATGCTCCATGAGACTTGTCATCACATGGCTCCATGGTTTTGTCATCATAATGCTCCAAGCCCTAGTCATCACAATGCTCCATTATATTTGTCATCATAATCCTCCATTACATTTGGCATCACAATGTTCCCTGCCATTGTCATCTCAATGGACCATGACATATGTCATCACAATGCTCCGTGACAACTGTCTTCAAAATACTCCATGACCTTCTCATCTCAATGCCCCATGCCCTTGTCATCACAATGCACCATGTCCACTGTCATCACAATAATCTATGAAACTTGTCAGACCAATGCTCCATTCCCCTGTCATCACAATGCTCCATGCCCTTGTTATCACAATGCTCCATGACCCTTGTCATCACAATGCTCCGTGACTCCAGTCATCACAATGCTTCATAATGTTTGTCATCACAACGGTCCATGCCCGCGTCATCACAAGTCTCTGTGTCCTTTGTAACCACAATGCTCCATGAACTTTTCATCACAATGCTCCGTGACCCTTGTCATCACAATGATCTATGCCTTTGTCAGAACAATGCTCCATGACCCTTGTCATCACAATGTGCCACGCGGTTTTCATCACAGTGATCCACAACCTTGTCATCGCTATGCTCCATTAACCTTGTAATCACAATGCTCCATGCACTTCTCATCCAAATGCTCTCGCACCTGAGATATCACAATGATCTATCCCGAGATATCACAATCCTCCCTCACCCCGGTAATCACAGTGTTCCATGACCCCTGTCATCACAATGCTACATCCCCTTATCAACACAATGTTCCATGACTCCTGACATCACAATGTTCCATAACCACTGTCATCAAAATGCTCCATGACCCTTTTTTATTCCAAAGCTCCATGACCCATGGCATCACAATGTTCTATAGCCACTGTAATCAAAATATTCCATTACATTTTTCATTAAATTGCTGCATGACCCTGTCATCAAAATGCTCCCTGCCCTTCTCATCACAATGCACCACATCCTTGACATCAAAATGCTCCATGACATTTGTCATCACAAAGCTCCATAACACTTGGCATCACAATGCTCCATGTCATTGTCATCACAATGCTCCATGAACCCTCTCATCACATTGCCCCATGCCCTTGTCATCACAAAGCTCCATCACACTTGTCATCACAATGCTCCATGCCCTTGTCATTACAATCCTCCATGACCCAAGTATCACAGTGTACCGTGCCCTTGTCATCACAATGCTCCATGCCCACTCTCATCACAATAATCCATGAAATATTTCAGACTAATGGTCAATGCCATTCTCATCACAATGGTCCATTACTTCTGTCGTAACAATGCTCCATGACCCCTGCCATCACAACGTTCCACGGCCTTGTCATCACAAGGCTCCATGACCCTTGTCATCACAATGCTCCAAGACCCCTTTAATCACAATGCTCCATGCCCTTGTCATCACAAAAATCCATGACGCATGTCATCAGAATGTTCCATGGCCTTCTCCTCACAATGGTCCCTGCCCTTGTCATCACAATGCTCCATGCCCCATTTCATCAGAATGCTCCATGTGATTTCTCATCACAAGTCTCCATGGTCATCTCATCACAATGCTCTAGGACCTTGTCATCACCATGCTACATTCCCTAGTCATCACAATGCTCCATGACCCATGTCATCCAAATAATCCATGAATATTTTCAGCCCAATGCTCCATGACCTTCTCATCACAATGCTCCATGACCAATATCATCACAATGCTCCATGACAACTGTCATCACAACACTCCATGACACGTGACAACACAATGATCCGGGACTCTTGTCATCACAATGCTCCAAGACCCCTGTAATCACAATGCGCCATGACCCCTGTCATCACAATACTCCATGAAATTTTTCAACCCAATGCTCCATGACCCTTGTCATCACAATGATACATGCCCTTGTCATCCCAATGCTCCATGACCCCTGTATTCACAATGCTCCGTGACGCTTGTCATCACTGTGCTCCATGACACATGTCATCACAATGCTCCATGCCTTTGTCAGCAAAATGCTACATGACCTTGTCATTACAATGCTCTATGCGCTTGTCATCACAATACTCCTTTACCATTGTCATCACAATCCACCATGAACCTTGGGATCACATTGCTTCATGCACTTGTCATCACAATGCTCCATGAAATATTGAAATCAAAATGATGCATGACCTCTGTCATCAAAATGCTCAAATCCCTTGTGATCACGATGTTCCATAACACTTGTCATCACAACGATCCATGATGCCTGTCATCACAACACTCCATGCCCTTTTCATCACAAGGCTCCATGCCATTGTCATCAAAATACTCCATAAGCTTGTCATCAGAATGTTCCATGACCCTTGTCATCACAAATCTCCATGCAGTTGTCAGCACAATGCTCCCTGACCCTTGTCATCACAATGCTCCAAGCCATTGTCATCACAATGCTCAATTATCTTTGACAGCAGAATCCTACATGACAATTGGCATCACAATGCTCCATGCCCTTGTCATCACAATGCCCCATTCCAACTGTCATCTACAATAATCCATGAAACTACATAGACCACTGTTCCATCCCCT
Organism: Mesoplodon mirus; assembly: GCF_964341445.2. Classification (NCBI taxonomy): domain Eukaryota; kingdom Metazoa; phylum Chordata; class Mammalia; order Artiodactyla; family Ziphiidae; genus Mesoplodon; species Mesoplodon mirus. Next base: position 581,201 of record NW_028295543.1, on the reverse strand, counting down.
TGTCATCACAATGCTCCATGCCCTTGTTATCACAATGCTCCATGACCCCTGTCATCACAATGCTCCTTGACTCCAGTCATCACAATGCTTCATGAACTTTGTCATCACAATTGTCCATGTCCTCGTCATCAACAGTCTCTTTGACCTTTTTAACCACAATGCTCCATAAAATTTTCATCACAATGCTCTTTGACCCTTGTCATCAAAATGCTCTATGCCTTTCTCAGCACAATGCTCCATGACACATGTCATCACAATGCACCATGCGCTTATCATCACAATGCTCCACAAATTTGTCATCACAATGCTCCATAACACTTGTCATCACAATGATCCATGCACTTCTCATCAAAATGCTCTCTCACCACTGATATCACAATGCTACATCACAATTTGTCACAATACTCCCTCACCACTGTCATCACAATGATTCATTGCATCTGTCATCAAAATTCTACATGCACTTATCATCACAATGTTCGATGACCCCTGACATCAAAATGTTCCATAACACCTGTCATCAAACTGCTCCATGATCCTTTTCATCAAAATGCTCCATGACCACTGACATCACAATGTTCCATAACACCTGTCATCAAAATGGTCCATGACCCTTTTCATCAAATTGTTCCATGACACTGTCATTAAAATGCTCCCTGCACTTCTCATCAAAATGCACCAAACCCTTGTCATCAAAATGCTCCATGACTTGTCATCACAATGCTCCATGCCCTTGCCATCACAATGCTCCATTAACACTGTCATAACAATGCTCCATGACCCCTGCCATCACGATGTTCCATGGCCTTGTCATCACAAGGCTCCATGACCCTTCTCATCACAATGATCCAAGAACACGGTAATATCAATGCTATATGACCATTTTCATCTCAATGATCCATGAACACTGTCATCACAATGCACCATGCCCATCATGATAATGCTTCATGCTATTGTCATCACAATGAAATCAAAATGCTCCATGACCTCTGTCATAACAATGCTCCAAACACTTGTGATCACAATATTCCATATCACTTGTCATCACAATGCCCCATGACGCTCGTCATCACAGTTATCCATGGTCTTCTCATCACAATGCTCCATGACCTTTGTCATCACAATGCTCAGTACACTTGTCATCAAAATGTTCCCTGACACTTGTTGTCTGCATGCTCCTTGAATCCTGTCATGACAAGGCTCCATGACTTTTTCATCACAATGATCCATGCCCTTTTCATCACAAGGCTCCACGACCCCTGTAATCACAGTGCTCCATGCCCTTGTCATCACAAAGCTCAATGACGCATGACATCAGAACGCTCCTTGGCCTTCTCCTCACAATGCTCCATGCCCTTGTCATCACGATGTGCCAAGACCCCTCTAATCACAATGCTCCATGCCCCTTTTCATCAGTATGCTCCAGGAGACTTGTCATCACAAGTCTCCATGGTTTTCTAATCACAATGCTCCAGGACCTTGTCATCACAATGCTTCACGACCTTGTCATGAAAATTCTCAATGGCCATTGTCATCATAATGCTCCAAGCGCTAGTCATCACAATGCTCCTTTATATTTGTCATCACAATCCTCCATTACATATGGCATCACAATACTCCCAGCCATTGTCATCGCAATGGACCATGACATATGTCATCACAATGCTCCCTGACACCTGTCTTCACAATACTCCATGACCTTCTCTTCACAATGATCCATGACCTTGTCATCACAATGCTCCCTGACACTTGTTATAAGTATGCTCCTTGAAAACTGTCACAAAAAGGCTCCATGCATTTTTCATCATGATGCCCCATGCCATTTTCATCACAATGCTCCATGACACTGTCATCAAAATACTCCACCATCTTGCCATCAGAATGCTCCATGACCCTTGTCATCACAATTCTCCATGCACTTGTCAGCACAATGCTCCCTGACCCTTGTCATCACAATGCTCCAAGCCATTGTCATCACAATGCTCCATTACCTTTGCCATCAGAATCCTCCATGACACTTGGCAGCCTAATGCTCCATGCCATTGTCATCACAATTGGCCATTACATATGTCATCACAATGCTGCCTGACACCTGCCTTCACAATACTGCATGACCTGGCCATCACAATTCTACATGCCCTTGTCATCACAATGCGCCATTCCAACTGTCATCGCAATAATCCATGAAGCTTATTAGACCAATGCTCCATGCCCTGATCATCACAATGCTCCATGCCCTTGTTATCAGAATGCTCCATTACCCCTGCCATCACAATGCTCTGTGACTCCAGTCATCACAATGCTTCATGACCTTTGCCACCACAATTGTCCATGCCCTCATCATCATCAGTCTCTGTGAGCTTTTTAACCAAAATGTTCCATGAACTTTTCATCACAATGCCCTTTGACCCTGGTCATCACAATGCTCTATGCATTTCTCAGCACAATGCTCAATGACCCTTGTCATCACAATGCTCCATGCGCTTGTCAGCACAATGCTCCATGACACATGTCATCACAATGCTCCGTGACTCCAGTCATCAAAATGCTTCATAACGTTTGTCATCACAATGGTCCATGCCCGTGTCATCACAAGGCTCTGTGACCTTTGTAACCACAATGCTCCATGAACTTTTCATCACAATTCTCTGTGACTCTTGTCATCACAATGCTCCATGTCTTTGTCAGAACAGTGCTCCATGACCATTGTCATCACAATGTGCCACGCGATTTTCATCACAACGGTCCACAACTTTGTCATTGAAATACTCCATAAAACTTTTAATCACAATGCTCCATGCAATTCTCATCAAAATGCTCTCTCACCAGAGATATCACAATGTTCCATCGTTAGTCATCAAAATACTCCCTCACCCCTGTAATCACAATGTTCCATGACCCTGTCATCAGAATGCTACATCCCATTATCATCACAATATTCCATAACACCTGTCATCAAAATGCTCCATGACCCTTTTCATCCCAAAGCTCCAAGACCCCTGACATCACAATGTTCTATAACCCCTGCCATCAAAATGTTCCATGACACTTTTTATCAAATTCCTGCATGACCCGGTCATCAAAATGCTCCCTGCCCTTCTCATCACAATGCACAATGCCCTTGTCATCAAAATGCTCCATGACTTGTCATCACAAAGCTCCATGACCCTTGCCATCACAATGCTCCATGTCATTGTCATCACCATGCTCCATGAACCCTCTCATCATATTGCTCCATTCCCTTGTCATCACAAAGCTCCAAGACACTTGTCATCACAGTGCTCGATGCCCTTCTCATCAAAATGCTCCATGCCATTGTCATTACAATCCTGTGTGACCCATGTATCACAGTGTTCCGTGCCCTTGTCATCACAATGCTCCATGCCCACTCTCATCACAATAATCCATGAAACATTTCAGACCAATGTCCCATGCCCTTCTCATCAAAATGCTCCATTACACCTGCCATAACAATGCACCATGACACTTTCCATCACAATGTTCCACGGCCAAGTCATCACAAGGTTCCATGACACTGGTCATCACAATGCTCAAGACCCCTGAAATCACAATGCTCCATTCCCTTATCATCACAATGCTCCATGACGCATGTCATCAGAATGTCCAATGGCCTTCTCATCACAATGCTCCATGCCCTTGTCATCACAATGCTCCAAGACCCCTGTAATCAAAATGCTCCATGCCCCTTTTCATCTCAATGCTCCATGAACCCTGTCATCACAATGCACCATGCCCATCATCATAAGGCTTCAGGCTCTTGTCATCACAATGATATCAATATTCTCCATGACCTCTGGCATCATAATGCTCCAAACCCTTGTGATCACAATGTTCCATAACACTTATCATCACAACACCCCATTACGCTCATCATCACAATTATACATGGTCTTCCCATCACAATGCTCCATGATCTTTGTCATCACAATGCTCAATACACTTGTCATCACAATGCTCCCTGACATTTGTCGTCAGTATGCTCCTTGAACACTGTCATGACAAAGCTCCATGCCTTTTTCATAACAATGTTCCATGCACTTTTCACCACAATGTTCCAAGATCCCTGTAATCACAAATGCTCCATGTCCTTGTCATCAGAAAACTCCATGACACATGTCATCAGAATGCTCCATGGACTTCTCATCACAATGCTCCATGCCCTAGTCATCACAATGCACCAAGAACCCTGTAATCGCAATGCTCCATGCCGATTTTCATCAAAATGCTCCATGAGACTTATCATCACAAGTCTCCATGGTCTTCTCATCACCATGCTCCAGGACCTTGTCATCACCATGCTCCATTCCCTTGTCATCACAATGCTCCATGAACCCTGTCATCACAATAATCCATGAACATATTCAGGCCAATGCGCCACGACCTACTCATCACAATGCTCCATGGCCAATATCATCACAATGCTCCATGACCACTGTCATCACAACACTCCATGACACCCGACAACACAATGATCCGGGACTCTTGTCATCACAATGCTCCCTTCCCTAGTCATCACAATGCTCCCATCCCTAGTCATCACAATGCTCCATGACCCCTGTCATCACAACACTCCATGAACATATTCAGCCAAGTGCTCCATGACCCTTGTCATCACAATGATCCATGCCCTTGTCATGCCAATGCTCCATGACCCCTGTATTCACAATGCTCCGTGACGCTTCTCATCACAGTGCTCCATGACACATGTCATCAAAATGCTCCATGCCTTTGTCAGCAAAATGCTACATGACCTTGTCATTACAATGCTCTATGCGCTTGTCATCACAATACTCCATTTCCATTGTCATCACATTCCTCCATGAATCTTGGGATCACATTGCTTCATGACATTGTCATCACAATGCTCCATGCTCCTTGAAATCAAAATGATCCATGACCTCTCTCATCACATTGCTCCAAACACTTTTGATCACAGTGTTCCATAACACTTGTCATCACAATGCTCCATGATGCCTGTCATCACAATACTCCATGCACTTTTCATCACAATGCTCCATGATCTTTGTCATCACAATTCTCAATACACTTGTCATCACAATGCTCCCTGACACTTGTCATCAGAATGCTCCTTGAAACCTGTCACGAAAAGGTTCCATGCCTTTTTCATCACAATGTCCCATGCCGATTTCATCACAATGCTCCATGTCATTGTCATCAAAATACTCCACCAGCTTGTCATCAGAATACTCCATGACACTTGTCATCACAATTCTCCATGCACTTGTCAGCACAATGCTTCCTGACACTTGTCATCACCGTGCTCCAAGCCATTGTCATCACAATGCTCCATTACCTTTGTCATGAGACTCCTCCTTCACAATAGGCATCACAATGCTCCATGCCATTGTCATCAAAATGGGCCATGACATATGTCATCACTATGCTCCCTGACACCTGTCTTCACAATACTGCATGACCTGGCCATCACAATGCTCCATGCCCTTGTCATCACCTTGCACCATTCCAACTGTCATCGCAATAATCCATGAAACTTATTAGACCAATGTTCCATGCCCTTGTCATCACAATGCTCCATGCCCTTGTTATCACAATGCTCCATGACCCCTGTATTCACAATGCTCCGTGACTCCAGTCATCACAATGCTTCATGACCTTTCTCATCACAATGATCCATGCCCTCGTCATCAACAGTCTCTGTGACCTTTTTAACCACAGTGCTCCATGAATTTTTCATCACAATGTTCTTTGACCCTTGTCATCACAATGCTCCATTCGCTTGTCAGCACAATGCTCCATGACACATGTCATCACAATGCACCATGCGATTGTCATCACAGTGCTCCACAAACTTGTCATCACAATGCTCCATAAACCTTGTAATCACATTGCTCCATGCACTTCTCATCAAAATGCTCTCTCACAACTGATATCACAATGCTACATCACTACTTGTCACAATACTCCCTCACCCCTCTCATAACAATGTTCCATGACTCCAGTCATCACAATGCTACATGCACTTATCATCACAATGTTCGATGACCCCTGACATCACAATGTTCCATAACACCTGTCATCAAAATGTTCCATGACACTTTTCATCAAATTGCTCCTTGACCCTGTCATCAGAATGCTCCCTGCCTTTCTCATCACAATGCACAACGCCCTTGTCATCAAAATGCTCCATGTCCTTTGTCATCACAAAGATCCATGACCCTTGGCATCCCAATGCTCAATGTCATTGTCATCACAATGCTCCATGAACACTCTCATCACATTGCTCCTTGCCCATGTCTTCACAAAGCTCCATGACACATGTCATCAGAATGCTCCATGGCCTTCTCATCACAATGCTCCATGCCCTTGCCATCACAATGCTCCATTACCCCAGTCATAACAATGCTCCATGACCCCTGCTATCACGATGTTCCATGGCCTTGTCATCACAAAGCTCCATGACCCGTCTCATCACAATGCTACAAGAACCCTATAATCACAATGTTCTATGCCACTTTTCATCTCAAAGATACATGAACACAGTCATCACAATGCACCATGCCCATCATCATAATGCTTCATGCTATTGTCATCACAATGAAATCAAAATGCTCCATCACCTCTGTCATAACAATGCTCCAAACCCTTGCGATCACAATATTCCATATCACTTGTCATCACAATGCCCCGTGACGCTCGTCATCACAATTATCAATGGTCTTCTCATCAGAATGCTCCATGACCTTTGTCATCACAATGCTCAATACACTTGTCATCAAAATGCTCCCTGACACTTGTTGTCTGTATGCGCCTTGAACCCTGTCATGACAAGGCCCCATGGCTTTTTCATCACAATGATCCATGTCCTTTTCATCACAATGCTCCAATACCCATGTATTGTCAATGCTCCATGCCCTTGTCATCACAAAGCTGAATGACGCATGCCATCAGAATTCTCCTTTGTCTTCTCCTCACAATGCTCCATGCCCTTGTCATCACAATGTAGAAGACCTCTGTAATCACAATGCTCCATGCCCGTGTCATCTAAAAACTCCATGACGCATGTCATCAGAATGCTCCATGGCCTTCTCATCACAATGCTCCATGCCCTAGTGATCACAATGCTCCAAGACCCCTGTAGTCACAATGCTCCATGCCCCTTTTCATCAGAATGCTCCATGAGACTTATCATCACAAGTCTCCATGGTCTTCTCATCACCATGCTCCAGGACATTGTCATCACCATGCTCCTTTCGCTTGTCATCACAATGCTCCATGAACCCTGTCATCACAATAATCCATGAACATTTTCAGCCCAATGCTCCACGATCTACTCATCACAATGCTCCATGGCCAATATCATCACAATGCTCCATGACCACTGTCATCAAAACACTACATGACACCCGACAACACAATGATCCGGGACTCTTATCATCACAATGCTCCATTCCCTAGTTATCACAATGCTCCATGACCCCTGTCATCACAACACTCCATGAACATTTTCAGCCCAGTGATCAAGGACCCTTGTCATCACAATGATCCATGCCCTTGTCATCCCTATGCTCTTTTACCCCTTTATTCACAATGCTCCATGACGCTTGTCATCACAGTGCTCCATGACACATGTCATCACAATGCACCATGCCGTTGTCAGCAAAATGCTACATGACCTTGTCATTACAATGCTCTATGCGCTTGTCATCACAATACTCCATTTCCATTTTCATCACAATCCTCCATGAACCTTGGGATCACATTGCTTCATGCCCTTGTCATCACAATGCTCCAGGCTCCTTGAAATCAAAATGATCCATGACCTCTGTCATCACAATGCTCCAACCACTTCTGATCACAGGGTTCCATAACACTTTTCATCACAACGCTCCATGATGCCTGTCATCACAATACTCCATGCCCTTTTCATCACAATGCTCCATGACCTTTGTCATCACAGTTCTCAATACACTTGTCATCACAATGCTCCATGTCATGGTCATCACAGTGCTCCATGAACGCTCTCATCAAATTGCTCCATGCCCTTGTCATCACAAAGCTCCATGACACATGTCATCAGAATGCTCCATGGCCTTCTCATCACAATGTTCTATGTGCTTGCCATCACAATGCTACATTACCCCTGTCATAACAATGCTCCATCATCCCTGCCATCACGATGTTCCATGACAATGTCATCACAAGGCTCCATGACCCTTCTCATCACAATGCTCCAAGACCCCTCTAATCACAGTGCTCCATGCCCCTTTTCATCTCAATGATCTATGAACCCTGTAATCACAATGCACCATGCCCATCATCATAATGCTTCATGCTATTGTCATCACAATGAAATCAAAATGCTCCATGACCTCTGTCATAACAATGCTCCAAACCCTTGTGATCACAATATTCCATAACACTTGTCATCACAATGCCCCATGATGCTCATCATCACAGTTATCTATGGTCTTCAAATCACAATGCTCCATGACATTTGTCATCACAATGCTCAATACTCTTGTCATCAAAATGCTCCCTGATACTTGTTGTCTGTACTCTCCTTGAACCCTGTCATAACAAGGTCCCATGCCCTTTTCATCACAATGTTCCAAGAACCCTATAATCACAATGGTCCATGACCCTTTTCATCAGTATGCTCCATGAGATTTGTCATCATAAGGCTCCATGGATTTCTCATCACAATGCTCCAGGATCTTATCATCACAATACTTCACGACCTTGTCATGAAAAATCTCAATGGCCCTTGTCATCATAATGCTCCAAGCCCTAGTCATCACAATCCTCCAGTATATATGTCATAACAATCCTCCATTACATTTGGCATCACAATGTTCCATGCCATTGTCATCGCAATGGACCATGACATAGGTCATCACAATGCTCCCTGAAACCTATCTTCACAATACTCCATGACCTTCTCATCACAATGCTCCATGCCCTTGTCTTCACAATACTCCATGACCTTCTCATCACAGTGCGCCATGCCCTTGTCATCACAATGCTCCGTGACTCCAGTCATCACAATGCTTCATGACCTTTGTCATCACAATGCTCCATGCCTTTGTCATTACAATCCTGCATGACTCATGCATCATAGTGTTCCATACCCTGGTCATCACAATGCTCTATGCCCACTCTCATTACAATAATCCATGAAATATTTTAGACCAATGTTCCATGCCCTTCTCATCACAGTGCTCCATTACCTCTGTCATAACAATGCAACATGACTCCTGCCATCACAATGTTCCACGGCCTAGTCATCACAATGTTCCATGACACTTGTTATCACAATGCTGAAGACCCTTGTAATCACAATGCTCTATGTCCTTGTCATCACAAAACTCCATGACACATGTCATCAGAATGCTCCATGGCCTTCTCATCACAAAGCTCCATGCCCTAGTCATCACAGTGCTCCATGACCCCTGTAATCACAATGCTCCATGCCCCTTTTCATGAGAATGCTCCATGAGACTTGTCATCACAAGTCTCCATGGTCTTCTCATCGCAATGCTCCAGGATATTGTCATCACCATGCTCCATTCCCTTGTCATCAGAATGCTCCATGACCCGTATCATCACAATAATCCATGAATATATTCAGCCCAAAGCTCCACGACCTACATATCACAGTGCTCCATGGCCAACATCATCACAATGCTCCATGACCACTGTCATCACAACAATCCAAGACTCCTGACAACACAATGATCCGGGACTCTTGTCATCACAATGTTCCATTCACTAGTCATCACAATGCTCCATGACCCCTGTCATCACAACACTCCATGAACATTTCAGCCCAGTGCTCCATGAACCTTGTCATCACAATGATCCATGCACTTGTCATCCCAATGCTCCCTGACGCCTGTATTCAAAATGCTCAGTGACGCCTGTCATCACAGTTCTCCATGACACATGTCCTCACAGTGCTCCATGCCTTTGTCACCAAAATGCTACATGACGTTGTCATTACAATGCTCTATGCACTTGTCATCACAATACTCCATTTCCATTGTCATCACCATCCTCCATGAACCTTGGGATCGCATTGCCTCATGCCCTTGTCATCACAATGCTCCATGTCCACTCTCATCACAATAATCCATGAAACATTTCAGACCAATGTTCCAAGCCCTTCTCATCACAATGCTGCATTACCTCTGTCATAACAATGCACCATGACCACTGCCATCACAATGTTCCAACGCCTAGTCATCACAAGGATCCATGACACTTGTCATCACAATGCTGCAGACCCCTGTAATCACAATGCTCCATGCCCTTGTCATCAAAAAGCTCCATGATGCATGTCATCAGAATGCACCATGGCCTTCTCCTCACAATGCTCCATGAACTTGTCATCACAATGCTCCAAGACACCTGTAAACACAATGCTCCATGCCAATTTTCATCTCAATGCTCCATGAATCCTGTCATCACAATGCACCATGCCCATCATCATAATGCTTCAGGCTATTGTCATCACAATGAAATCAATATTCTCCATGACCTCTGTCATCATAATGCTCCAAACCCTTGTGATCACTATGTTCCATAACACTTATCATCACAACACTCCATGACACTCATCATCACAATTAGCCATGGCATTCTCATCGCAGTGCTTCAAGATCTTTATCATCACAATGCTCAATACACTTGTCATCACAATGCTCCCTTACACTTGTTGTCAGTATGCTCCTTGAACCCTGTCATGACAAGGCTCCATGCCATTTTCATCTCAATGATCAGTGACCTTTTCATCACAATGCTCCAAGATCCCTGTAATAACAATGCTCCATGCCCTTGTCATAACAAAACTCCATGACACATGTCATCAGAATGTGCCATGGACTTCTCATCACAATGCTCCATGCCCTAGTCATCACAATGCCCCAAGGCCCCTGTAATCACAATGCTCCATGCCTCTTTTAATCAGAATGCTCCATTAGACTTGTCATCACAAGTCTCCATGGTCTCCTCATCACAATGCTCCATGACCCCTGTCATCACAACACTCCATGAACATTTTCAGCCCAGTGCTCCATGACCATTGTCATCACAATGATCCATGCCCTTGTCATCCCAATGCTCCATGATCCCTGTATTCACAATGCTCCGTGACGTTTGTCATCATATTGCTCCATGACACATGTCATCACAATGCTCCATGCCTTTGTCAGCAAAATGCTACATGACCTTGTCATTACAATGCTCTATGCGCTTGTCATCACAATACTCCATGAACTTTAGGATCACATTGACTCATGCCCTTGTAATTACAATGCTCCATGCTCCTTGAAATCAAACTGATCCATGACCTCTGTCATCACAATGCTCCAAACCCCTGTGATCACAATGTTCCATAACACTTGTCATCACAATGCTCCATGATGCCTGTCATCACAATACTCCATGCACTTTTCATCACAATACTCCATGAACTTTGTCATCACAATTCTCAATACACTTGTCATCACAATGCTCCCTGACACTTGTCATCAGAATGCTCCTTGAACCATGTCACGAAAAGGCTCCAAGTCTTTTTCATCACAATACCCCATGCCGTTTTCATCACAAAGCTCCATGCCATTGTCATCAAAATACTCCACAAGCTTGTCATCAGAATTCTCCATAACCCTTGTCATCACAATTCTCCATGCACTTGTCAGCACAATGCTCCGTGACCCTTGTCATCACAATGTTCCAAGCCATTGTCATCACAATGCTCCATTACTTTTGTCATCAGAATCCTCCATGACACTTGGCATCACAATGCTCCATGCCATTGTCATCAAAATGGGCCATTACATATGTCATCACAATGCTCCCTGACATATGTCTTCACAATACTGCATGACATGGTCATCACAATGATCCATGCCCTTGTCATCACAATGCGCCATTCCAACTGTCATTGCAACAATCCATGAAATTTATTAGACCAATGTTCCATGCCCTTGTCATCACAATGCTCCATGCCCTAGTTATCACAATGCTCCATGACCCCTGTCATCAGTATGTTCCGTGACTCCAGTCATCCCAATGCTTCATGTCCTTTGTCATCACAATGGTCCATGCCCTCTTCATCAACAGTCTCTGTGACCATTTTAACCACAATGCTCCGTGAACTTTTCATCACAATGCTCTTGGACCGTTGTCATCACAATGCTCTATGCCTTTCTCAGCACAATGCTCCATGACCCTTGGCATCACAATGCTCCATGCGCTTGTCAGCACAATGCTCCACGACACATGTCATCACAATGCACCATGTGCTTGTCATCACAGTGCTCCACAAACTTGTCATCACAGTGCTCCATAAACATTGTCAACATAATGCTCCATGCACGTCTCATCAAAATGCTCTCTCACCACTGATATCACAATGCTACATCACTATTCGTCACAATACTCCCTCACTCCTGTCATCACAATGTTCCATGACTCCTGTCATCACAATGATACATGCACTTATCAGCACAATGTTCGATGACCCCTGACATCAGAATGTTCCATAACACCTGTCATCAAAATGTTCCATGACACTTTTCATCCAATTGCTCCATGACCCTGTCATCACAATTCTCCCTGCCCTTCTCATCACAATGCACAACGCCGTTGCCATCAAAATGCTCCATGACTTTTGTCATCACAAAGATCCATGAGCCTTGGCATCACAATGCTCCATGTCATTGTCATCACAATGCTCCATGAACGCTCTCATCACATTGCTCCATGCCCTTGTCTTCACAAAGCTCCATGACACATGTCATCAGAATGCTCCATGGCCTTCTCATCCCAATGCTCCATGCCCTTGCCATCACAAATGTCCATTACACCTGTCATAACAATGCTCCATGACCCTGCCATCACGATGTTCCTTGGCCTTGTCATCACAAGGCTCCATGACCCTTCTCATTACAACACTCCAAGAACCCGGTAATCACAATGCTCCATGCCCCATTTCATCTCAATGATCCACGAACCCTGTCATCAAAATGCACCATGCCCATCACCATAATGCTTCATGCTATTTTCATCACAATGAAATCAAAATGCTCCATGAACTCTGTCATAACAATGCTCCAAACCCTTGTGATCACAATATTCCATAACACTTGTCATCACAATGCCCCATGAGGCTCGTCATCACAGTTATCTATGGTCTTCTCATCCCAGTGCTCCATGACCTTTGTCATCACAATGATCCATGCCCTTTTCATCACAATGCTCCAAGACCCATGTAATCACAATGCTCCATGCCCTTGTCATCACAAAGCTCAATGACGCATGCCATCAGAATGCTCCTTGGACTTCTCCTCACAATGTTCCATGTCCTTGTCATCACAATGTTCCAAGACCCCTGTAATCACAATGCTCCATGCCCCTTTTCATCAGTATGCTCCATGAGACCTGTCATCACAAGGCTCCATAGATTTGTTATCACAATGCTCCAGGACCTTGTCATCACAATGCTTCACGACCTTGTCATGAAAATTCTCAATGGCACTTGTCATCATAATGCTCCAAGCCCTAGTCATCACAATGCTCCTTTATATTTGTCATCAAAATCCTCCATTACATTCGGCATCACAATGTTCCATGCCATTGTCATCACAATGGACCATGACATATATCATCACAATGCTCCCGGACACCTGTCTTCACAATACTCCATGACCTTCTCATCACAATGCTCCATGCCCTTGTCATCACAATGCACCATGTCCACTGTCATCACAATAATCTATGAAATTTGTTAGACGAATGCTCCATTCTCCTGTCATAACAATGCTCCATGCTCTTGTCATTACAATGCTCCATGACCCCTGTCATCACAATGCTCCGTGACTCCAGTCATCACAGTGCTTCATAACGTTTGTCATCACAATGATCCATGCCAGCGTCATCACAAGGCTCTGTGACCTTTGTAACCACAATGCTCTGTGAACATTTCATCACAATTCTCTGTGACCCTTGTCATCACAATGCTCCATGTCTTTGTCAGAACTATGCTCCATGACCATTGTCATCACAATGTGCCACGCGCATTTCATCACAACGGTCCACATACTTGTCATTGTAAGGCTCCATAAACGTTGTAATCACAATGTTCCATGCACTTCTCATCAAAATGCTCTCTCACCAGAGATATCACAATGTTCCATCACTAGTCATCACAATACTCCCTCACCCCTGTAATAACAAGGTTTCATGACCCTGTCATCACAATGCTACATCCCCTTATCATCACAATGTTCCATGACCCCTGACATCACAATGTTCCATAACCCCAGTCATCAAAATGCTCCATGACGATTGTCAACACAATTCTCCATGCACTTGCCAGCAAAATGCTCCCTGACCCTTGTAATCACAATGCTCCAAGCCATTGTCATCACAATGCTCCATTACCTTTGTCATCAGAATCCTCCATGACGCTTGTCATCACAGTGCTCCATGACACCTGTCATCACAATGCTCCATGGCTTTTTCATCACAATGCTCAATACACTTGTCATCAAAATGCTCCCTGACACTTGTTGTCTGTATGCTCCTTGAACCCTGTCATGACAAGGCTCCATGCCTTTTTCATCACAATGATCCATGCTCTTTTCATCACAATGCTCCAAGATCCATGTAATCACAATGCTCCATGCCCTTGTCATCACCAAGCTCAATGACGCATGCCATCAGAATTCTCCTTGGTCTTCTCCTCACTATGTTCCATGCCCTTGTCATCACAATGTTCCATGACCCCTGTAATCACAATGCTCCATGCCCCTTTTCATCAGTATGCTCCATGAGAATTCTCATCACAAGGCTCCATGGTTTTGTCATCACAATGCTCCAGGACCTTGTCATCACAATGCTTCAAGACCTTGTCATGAAAATTTTCAATGGCCCTTGTCATCATAATGCTCCAAGCCCTAGTCATCACAATGCTCCATTATATTTGTCATCACCATCCTCCATTACATTTGGCATCACAATGTCCATGCCATTGTCATCACAATGGACCATGACATATGTCATCAGAATGATCCCTGACAACTGTCTTCACAATACTCAATGACATTCTCATCACAATGCTCCATGCCCTTGTCATCACAATGCACCATGCCCACTCTCATCACAGTAATCTATGAAACTTGTCAGACCAATGATCCATGCCCCTGTCATCACAATGCTCCATGCCCTTGTCCTCACAATGCTCCATGAGCCCTGTCATCACAACGCTCCGTGACACCAGTCAACACAATGCTACATAACCTTTGTCATCACAATGTTCCATGCCCGACTCGTCACAAGGCTCTGTGACCTTTCTAACCACAATGCTCCATGAACTTTTCATCACAATTCTCTGTGACCCTTGTCATCAAAATGCTCCATGTCTTTGTCAGAACAATGCTCCATGGCCATTGTCATCACAATGTGCCATGCACATTTCATCACAACGGTCCAAAATCTTTTCATTGCAATGCTCCATAAACATTGTAATCACAATGGTCAATGCACTTCTCATCAAAATGCTCCCTCACCAGAGATATCACAGTGTTCCATCACTAGTCATCACAATACTCCCTCACCCCTCTAATCACAATGTTCCATGACACTGTCATCACAATGCTACATCCGCTTACCATCACAATGTTCCATGACCCCTGACATCACAATGTTCCATAACCCCTGTCATCAAAAGTCTCCATGACCCTCTTCATACCAAAGCTCCAAGACCCCTGACATCACAATGTTCTCTAACCCGTGCCATCAAAATGTTCCATTACACTTTTCATCAAATTGCTGCATGACCCGGTCATCAAAATGCTCCCTGCCCTTCTCATCACAATGCACCATGCCCTTGTCATCAAAATGCTCCATGACTTGTCATCACAAAGCTCCATGACCCTTGGCATCACAATGCTCCATGTCATTGTCATCACAATGCTCCATGAACCCTCTCATAACATTGCTCCATGCCATTGTCATCACAAAGCTCCATGACACATGTCATCACAATGCTCGATGCACTTCTCATCACAATGCTCCATGCCCTGTCATTACATTCCTGCATGACCCATGTATTATAGTGTTCCGTACACTTGTCATCACAATGCTCCATGCCCAATCTCATCACAATAATTCATGAAATATTTCAGACCAATATTCCATGTCCTTCTCATCACAATGCTCCATTACCCCTTTCATAACAATGCACCATGACCCCCGCCATCACAATGTGCCACGGGCTAGTCATCACATGGTTCCATGACAATTGACATCACCATGCTCAAGATGCCTGAAATCACAATGCTCCATGCCCTTGTCATCACAAAGCTCCATGATGCATGTCATCAGAATGTTCCATGGCCTTCTCATCTCAATGCTCCATGCCCTTGTCATCACAATGCTCCAAGACCATTGTAATCACAATGCTCCATGCCCCTTTTCATATCAATGCTCCATGAACCCTGTCATCACAATGCACCATGCCCATCATCATAATGCTTCAGGCTATTGTCATCACAATGAAATCAAAATCCTCCATGACCTCTGTCACCATAATACTCCGAACCCTTGTGATCACAATGTTCCATAACACTTATCATCACAACACCCCATGACGCTCATCATCACAATTATCCATGTCCTTCTCATCACAGTGCTCTATGATTTTTGTCATCACAATGCTCAATACACTTGTCATCACAATGCTCCCTGACACTTGCCTTCAGTATGCTCCTTGAAACCTGTCATGACAAGGCTCCATGCCTTTTTCATCACAATTATCCATGCCCTTTTCATCACAATGCTCCAAGACCCATTTAATCACAATGCTCCATGCCCTTGTCATCACAAAGCTCCTGGACGCATGTCATCAGAATGCTCCATGGCCTTCTCATCACCATGATCCATGCCCTTGTCATCACAATGCTCCAAGACCCCTGTAATCACAAGGCTCCATGCCCCTTTTCAACAGAATGCTCCATGAGACTTCTCATCAAAAGTCTCCATGGTCTTCTCATCAAAATGTTCCAGGAGTTTGTCATCAACATGCTCCATTCGCTTGTCATCGCAATGCTCCATGACCAATATCATCACAATTCTCCATGACCACTGTCATCACAAAACTCCATGACACTTGACAGCACAAGGATCCTGGACTCTTTTCATCACGATGATCCATTTCCTAATCATCACAATGCTCCAGGACACTTGTCATCACAATGATCCATGCCCTTGTCATCGCAATGCTCCATAACCCCTGTATTCACAATGCTCCATGACGCTTGTCATCACAGTGCTCCATGACACCTGTCATCACAATGCTCCATGCCTTTGTCAGAAAAATGCTTCATGACCTTGTCAATACAACGCTCCATGTGCTTGTCATCCCAATACTCCATTACCATTGTCATCACAACCCTCCATGAACCTTGGGATCACATTGCTTCATGCCCTTGTCATCACAATGCCCCATGCTCCTTGAAATAAAAATGATCCATGACCTCTGTCATCACAATGCTCCAAGCCCTTGTGATCACAATGTTCCATAACACTTGTCATCACAACGCTCCATGAAGCCTGTCATCACAATACTCCATGCCCTTTTCATCAAAATGCTCCATGACCTTTGTCATCACAATTCTCAATACACTTGTCATCACAATGCTCCCTGACACTTGTCATCAGAATGCTCCTTGAACCCTGTCACGAAAAGGCTCCATGCCTTTTTCATCACAATGCCTCATGCAATTTACATCACAATGCTCCATGCCATTGTCATCAAAATACTCCACAAGCTTGTCATCAGAATGTTCCATGACCCGTGTCATCACAAATCTCCATGCACTTGTCAACACAATGCTCCCTGAACCTTGTCATCACAATGCTCCAAGCCATTGTCATCACAAAGCTCCATTACCTTTGTCATCAGAATCCTCCATGACACTTGGCATCACAATGCTCCATGCCATTGTCATCACAATGGGCCATGACATATGTCATCACAATGCTCCCTGACACCTGTCTTCACAATAGTGCATGACCTGGTCATCACAATGATCCATGCCCTTGTCATCACAATGCGCCATTCCAACTCTCATCGCAATAATTCATGAAACTTATTAGACCAATGTTCCATGCGCTTGTCATCACCATGCTCCATGCCCTTGTTATCACAATGCTCCATGACCCCTGTCATCACAATGCTCCGTGACTCCTGTCATCACAATGCTTCATGAACTTTCTCATCACAATGGTCCATGTCCTCGTCATCAACTGTCTCTGTGACCTTTTTAACAACAATGCTCCATGAATTTTCATCACAATGTTCTTTGACCCTTGTCATCAAAATGCTCTATGCCTTTCTCAGCACAATGCTGCATGACCCTTGTCATCACAATGCTCCATGCGCTTGTCAGCACAATGCTCCATGACACATGTCATCACAATGAACCATGCGCTTGTCATCACAGTGCTCCACAATCTTGTCATCACAATGCTCCATGCACATCTCATCAAAATGCTCTCTCAACACTGATATCACAATGCTACATCACTATTTGTCACAGTACTCCCTCATCCCTATCATCACAATTTTCCATGACTCCTGTCATCACAGTGCTACATGCACTTATCATCACAATGTTCGATGACCCCTGACATCACAATGTTCCATAACATCTGTCATCAAAATGCTCCATGATCATTTTCACCAAAATGCTCCATGACCCCTGACATCACAATGTTCCATAACACCTGTCATCCAAATGTTCCATGACACATTTCATCAAATTGCTCCATGACCCTGTCATCACAATGCTCCCTGCCCTTCTCATCACAATGCACAACGCACTTGCCATCAAAATGCTCCATGACCTTTGTCATCACAATGATCCATGACCCTTGGCATCACAATGCTCCATGTCATTGTCATCACAATGCTCCATGAACACTCTCATCACATTTCTCCATGTCCTTGTCATCACAAAGCTCCATGACACATGTCATCAGAATGCTCCATGGCCTTCTCATCACAATGTTCCATGCTCTTGCCATCACAATGCTCCTTTACGCCTATCATAACAATACTTCATGACCCCTGCCATCACGATGTTCCATGGCCTTGTCATCACAAGGCTCCATGACCCTTCTCATCACAATGCTCCAAGAACCCTGTAATCACAATGCTCTATGCCCCTTTTCATCTTAATGATCCATGAACCCTTTCATCACAATGCACCATGCCCATCATCATAATGCTTCATGCTATTGTCATCAAAATGAAATCAAAATGCTCCATGACCTCTGTCATAACAATGTTCCAAACCCTTGTGATCACAATATTCCATAACACTTGTCATCACAATGCCCCATGACGCTCGTCATCACAATTATCCATGGTCTTCTCATCACAATGCTCCATGACCTTTGTCATCACTATGCTCAATACACTTGTCATCAAAATGCTCCCTGACACTTGTTGTCTGTATGCTCCTTGAACTCTGTCATGACAAGGTTCCATGCCATTTTCATCACAATGATCCAAACCTTTTTCATCACAATGCTCCAAGACCCATGTAATCACAATTCTCCATGCCCTTGTCATCACAAAGCTCAATGACGCATGCCATCAGAATGCTCCTTGGACTTCTCCTCACAATGTTCCATGCCCTTTTCATCACAATGTTCCAAGAGTCCTGTAATCACAATGCTCTATGCCCCTTTTCATCAGTATGCTCCATGAGAATTCTCATCACAAGGCTCCATGGTTTTGTCATCACAATGCTCCAGGACCTAGTCATCACAATGCTTCACGACTTTGTCATGAAAATTTTCAATGGCCCTTGTCATCATAATGCTCCAAGCCCTAGTCATCACAATGCTCCATTATATTTTTCATCACAATCCTCCGTTACATTTGGCATCACAATGCTCCATGCCATTGTCATCGCAATGGACCATGACATATGTCATCACAATGCTCCCTGACACCTGTCTTCACAATACTCCATGACCTTCTCATCACAATGCTCCATGCCCTTGTCATCACAATGCACCATGCCCAATCTCATCACAATAATCTATGAAACTTCTCAGACCGATGCTCCATGCCCCTGTCATCACAATGCTCCATGCCCTTGTCCTCACAATGCTCCATGACCCCTGTCATCACAGCGCTCCGTGACTCCAGTCATCACAATGCTTCAAAACATTTGTCATCACAATGTTCTATGCCCGACTCATCACAATGTTCTATGCCCGACTCATCACAAGGCTCTGTGTCCTTTGTAACCACAATGCTCCATGAACTTTTCATCACAATTCTCTGTGACACTTGTCAACACAATGCTGCATGTCTTTGTCAGAATAATGCTCCATGACACATGTCATCACAATGCACCATGCAGTTGTCATCACAGTGTTCCACAATCTTTTTATCACAATGCTCCATAAACCTTGTCATCACAATGCTCCATGCACTTCTCATCAAAATGCTCTCTCACCACAGATATCACAATGTTACACCACTATTCGTCACAATAATCCCTCAACCCTGTTATCACAATGTTCCATGACTCCTGTCATCACAATGCTACATGCACTTATCATCACATTGTTCGATGACCCCTGACATCACAATGTTCCATAACCACTGTCATCAAAATGCTCCATGACACTTTTCATTCCAAAGCTCCAAAACCATTGACATCACATTGTTCTATAACCCCTGCCATCAAAATATTCCATTTCACATTTCATCAAATTGCTGCATGACCCGGTCATCAAAATGCTCCCTGCCCTTCTCATCACAATGCACCATGCCCTTGTCATCAAAATGCTCCAAGACTTGTCATCACAAATCTCCATGAGCCTTGTCATCACAATGCTCCATGTCATCTTCATCACAATGCTCCATGAAACTTCTCATAATATTGCTCAATGCACTTGTCATTACAAAGCTCTATGATACTTGTCATCACAATGCTCGATGCCCTTCTCATCACAATGCTCCATGCCCTTGTCATTACAATCCTGCATGACCCATGTATCATAGTGTTCCGTACCCTTGTCATCACAGTGCTCCATGACCACTCACATCACAATAATCCATGAAACATTTCAGACCAATATTCCATGCCCTTCTCATCACAATGCTCCATTACCCCTTTCATAACAATGCACCATGACCCCCGCCATCACAATGTTCTACGGCCTAGTCATCACATGGTTCCATGACAATTGTCATCACAATTCTCAAGAACCCTGAAATCACAATGCTCCATGCCCTTGTCATCACAAAGCTCCATGACGCATGTCATCAGAATGTTCCATGGCCTTCTCATCTCAATGCTCCATGCCCTTGTCATCACAATGCTCCAAGACCATTGTAATCACAATGTTCCATGCCCCTTTTCATATCAATGCTCCATGAACCCTGTCATCACAATGCACCATGCCCATCATCATAATGCTTCAGGCTATTGTCATCACAATGAAATCAAAATGCTCCATGACTTCTGTCATCATAATACTCCGAACCCTTGTGATCACAATGTTCCATAACACTTAGCATCACAACACCCCATGACGCTCATCATCACAATTATCTATGGCCTTCTCATCACAGTGCTCTATGACTTTTGTCATCACAATGCTCAATAAACTTGTCATCACAATGCTCCCTGACACTTGTCTTCAGTATGCTCCTTGAAACCTGTCATGACAAGTATCCATGCCTTTTTCATCACAATGATCCATGCCCTTTTCATCACAATGCTCCAAGACCCCTTTAATCACAATGCTCCATGCCCTTGTCATCACAAAGCTCCTGGACGCATGTCATCAGAATGCTCCATGGCCTTCTCATCACCATGATCCATGCCCTTGTCATCACAATGCTCCAAGACCCCTGTAATCACAAGGCTCCATGCCACTTTTCAACAGAATGCTCCATGAGACTTCTCATCAAAAGTCTCCATGGTCTTCTCATCAAAATGTTCCAGGACTTTGTCATCACCATGCTCCATTTGCTTGTCATCGCAATGCTCCATGACCAATATCATCACAATTCTCCATGACCACTGTCATCACAACACTCCATGACACCTGACAGCACAATGATCCGGGACTCTTTTCATCACAATGTTCCATTCCCTAGTCATCACAATGCTCCAGGACACTTGTCATCACAATGATCCATGCCCTTGTCATCCCAATGCTCCATAACCCCTGTATTCACGATGCTCCATGACGCTTGTCATCACAGTGCTCCATGACACCTGTCATCACAATGCTCCATGCCTTTGTCAGCAAAATGCTTCATGACCTTGTCATTACAACGCTCTGTGTGCTTGTCATTCCAATACTCCATTACCATTGTCATCACAACCCTCCATGAACCTTGGGATCACATTGCTTCATGCCCTTGTCATCACAATGCCCCATGCTCCTTGAAATAAAAATGATCCATGACCTCTGTCATCACAATGTTCCAAGCCCTTGTGATCACAATATTCCATAACACTTGTCATCACAACGCTCCATGATGCCTGTCATCACAATACTCCATGCCCTTTTCATCAAAATGCTCCATGACCTTTGTCATCACAATTCTCAATACACTTGTCATCACAGTGCTCCCTGACACTTGTCATCAGAATGCTCCTTGAACCCTGTCACGAAAAGGCTCCATGGCTTTTTCATCACAATGCCTCATGCCATTTACATCACAATGCTCCAAGCCATTGTCATCAAAATACTCCACAAGCTTGTCCTCAGAATGTTCCATGACCCGTGTCATCACAAATCTCCATGCACTTGTCAGCACAATGCTCCCTGACCCTTGTCATCACAATGCTCCTAGCCATTGTCATCACAAAGCTCCATTACCTTTATCATCAGAATCCTCCATGACACTTAGCATCACAATGCTCCATGCCATTGTCATCACAATGGGCCATGACATATGTCATCACAATGCTCCCTGACACCTGGCTTCACAATACTGCATGAACTGGTCATCACAATGATCCATGCTCTTGTCATCACAATGCGCCATTCCAACTCTCATCGCAATAATTCATGAAACTTATGAGACCAATGTTCCATGCCCTTGTCATCACCATGCTCCATGCCCTTGTTATCACAATGCTCCATGACCCCTGTCATCACAATGCTCCGTGACTCCAGTCATCACAATGCTTCATGAACTTTCTCATCACAATGGTCCATGTCCTCATCATCAACTGTCTCTGTGACCTTTTTAACAACAATGCTCCATGAATTTTCATCACAATGCTCTTTGCCCCTTGTCATCAAAATGCTCTATGCCTTTCTCAGCACAATGCTCCATGACCCTTGTCATCACAATGCTCCATGCGCTTGTCAGCACAATGCTCCATGACACATGTCATCACAATGAACCATGCGCTTGTCATCACAGTGCTCCACAATGTTGTCATCACAATGCTCCATGCACTTCTCATCAAAATGCTCTCTCACCACTGATATCACAATGCTACCTCAGTATTTGTCACAGTACTCCCTCATCCCTCTCATCACAATATTCCATGACTCCTGTCATCACAATGCTACATGCAATTATCATCACTTATCATCACAATGTTCGATGACTCCTGACATCACAATGTTCCGTAACATCTGTCATCAAAATGCTCCATGACCCTTTTCATCAAAATGCTCCATGACCCTGACATCACAATGTTCCATTACACCTGTCATCAAAATGTTCCATGACACATTTCATCAAATTGCTCCATGACCCTGTCATCACAATGCTCCCTGCCTTTCTCATCACAATGCACAACGCACTTGCCATCAAAATGCCCCATGACCTTTTTCATCACAAAGATCCTTGACCCTTGGAATCACAATGCTCCATGAACACTCTCATCACATTGCTCCATGCCCTTGTCATCACAAAGCTCCATGACACATGTCATCAGAATGTTCCATGGCCTTCTCATCACAATGTTCCATGCCCTTGCCATCACAATGCTCCATTACCACTCTCATAACAATGCCCCATGACCCCTGCCATCACGATGTTCCATGGCCTTGTCATCACAAGGCTCCATGACCCTTCTCATCACAATACTCCAAGAACCCTGTAATCACAATGCTCTATGCCCCTTTTCATCTCAATGATCCATGAACCCTGTCATCACAATGCACCATGCCCATCATCATAATGCTTCATGCTATTGTCATCACAATGAAATCAAAATGCTCCATGACCTCTGTCATAACAATGTTCCAAACCCTTGTGATCACAATATTCCATAACACTTGTCATCACAATGCCCCATGACGCTCGTCATCACAATTATCCATGGTCTTCTCATCAAAATGCTCCATGACTTTTGTCATCACAATGCTCAATACACTTGTCATCAAAATGCTCCCTGACACTTGTTGTCTGTATGCTCCTTGAACCCTGTAATGACAAGGCTCCATGCCTTTTTCATCACAATGATCCATGCCTTTTTCATCACAATGCTCCATGCCATTGTCATCAAAATACTCCACAAGCTTGTCATCAGAATGTTCCATGACCCTTGTCATCACAAATCTCCATGCACTTGTCAGCAAAATGCTCCCTGACCCATGTCATCACAATGCTCCAAGCCATTTTCATCACAATGCTCAAATATCTTTGACAGCAGAATCCTCCATGACACTTGGCATCACAATTCTCCACGCCCTTGTCATCACAATGCCCCATTTCAAATGTCATCGCAATAATCCATGAAACATATTAGACCAATGTTCCATGCCCTTGTCATCACAATGTTCCATGCCCCTGTTATCACCATGCTCCTTTACCCCTGTCATCACAATGCTCCGTGACTCCAGTCATCACAATGCTTCATCGCATTTGTCATCACAATGGTCCATGCCCTCGACATCAACAGTCTCTGTGACCTTTTTAACCACAGTGCTCCATGAACTTTTCATCACAATGCTCTTTGATCCTTGTCATCACAATGCTCTATGCGTTTCTAAGCAAAATGCTCCATGACCCTTGTCATCACAATGCTCCATGAGCTTGTCAGCACAATGCTCCATGACACATGTCATCACAATGCTCCATGACTCTCGTCATCACAATGCTCCGTGACTCCAGTCATCTCAATGCTTCATAACGTTTGTCATCACAATGGTCCATGCCTGACTCATCACAAGGCTCTGTGACCTTTGTAACCACAATGCTCCATGAACTTTTCATCACAATTCTCTTTGACACTTGTCATCACAATGCTCCATGTCTTTGTCAGAACAATGCTCCATGACCATTGTCATCACAATGTGCCATGCGCATTTCATCACAAAGGTCCACAACATTTTCATTGCAATGCTCCATAAACATTGAAATCACAATGCTCCATGCACTTCTCATCAAAATGCTCTCTCACCAGAGATATCACAGTGTTCCATCACTAGTCATCTCAATACTCCCTCACCCATGTAATCACAATGTTCCATGACCCTGTCATCACAATGCTACATCCTCTTACTATCAGAATGTTCCATGACCCCTGACATGACAATGTTCCATAACCCCTGTCATCAATACGCTCCATGACCCTTTTCATCCCAAATCTCCAAGACCCCTGACATAACAATGTTCTATAACCCATGTCATCAAAATGTTCCATTACAATTTCATCAAATTGCTGCATGACACAGTCATCAAAATGCTCCCTGCCCTTCTCATCACAATGCACCATGCCCTTGTCATCAAAATGCTCCATGACTTGTCATCACAAAGCTCCATGACCCTTGGCATCACAATGCTCCATGTCATTGTCATCACAGTGCTCCATGAACACTCTCATAACATTGCTCGATGTCCCTGTCATCACAAATCTCCATGACAATTGTCATCACAATGCCCGATGCCCTTCTCATCACAATGTTCCATGCCCTTGTCATTACAATCCTGCATGACCCATGTATCATAGTGTTCCGTACCCTTGTCATCACAATGCTCCATGCCCACTCTCATCACAATAATCCATGAAACATTTCAGACCTATATTCCATTCCCTTCTCATCACAATGCTCCATTACCCCTTTCATAACAATGCACCATGACCACCGCCATCACAATGTTCCACGGCCTAGTCATCATATGGTTCCATGACAATTGTCATCACAATGCTCAAGACCCCTGAAATCACAATGCTCCATGCACTTGTCATCACAAAGCTCCATGACGCATGTTATCAGAATGTTCCATGGCCTTCTTATCACAATGCTCCATGCTTATGTCATCAAAATGCTCCAAGACCCTTGTAATCACAGTGTTCCATGCCACTTTTCATCTCAATGCTCCATGAACCCTGTCATCAGAGTACAGCATGCCCATCATCATAATGCTTCAGGCTATTGTCATCACAATGAAATCAAAATGCTCCATGACCTCTGTCATCAGAATACACCGAACCCTTGTGGTCACAATGTTCCATAACACTTATCATCACAACAACCCATGACGCTCATCATCACAATTATCCATTGCCTTCTCATCACAATGCTCTATGAACTATGTCATCACAATTCTCAGTACACTTCTCATCACAATGCTCCCTGACACTTGTCGTCAATATACTCCTTGAACCCTGTCATGACAAGGCTCCATGCCTTTTTCATCACAATGATCCATGCCCTTTTCATCACAATGCTCCAAGACCCTTGTAATCACAATGCTCCATGCCCTTGTCATCACAAAGCTCCAGGACGCATGTAATCAGAATGCTCCATGGCCTTCTCATCACCATGATCCATGCCCTTGTCATCACAATGCTCCACGACCCCTGTAATCACAATGCTCCATGCCCCTTTTCAACAGAATGCTCCATGAGACTTCTCATCAAAAGTCTCCATGGTCTTCTCATCACAGTGCTCCAGGTCTTTTTCATCACCATGCTCCATTCGCTTGTCATCGCAATGCTCCATGACCAATATCATCACAATGCTCCATGACCACTGTCAACACAACATTCTATGACACCTGACAACACAATGATCCGGGATTCTTGTCATCAAAATGATCTATGCCCTTGTCATCCCAATGCTCCATGACCCCTGTATTTACAATGTTCCCTGACGCTTGTCATCACAGTGCTCCATGACACATGTCATCACAATGCTCCATGCCTTTGTCAGCACAATGCTATATGACCTTGTCATTACAATGCTCTGTGCGCTTGTCATCACAATACTCCATTTCCATTGTCATCACAATCCTCCATGAACCTTGGGATCACATTGCTTCATTCCTTTGTCATCACAATGCTCCATGCTCCTTGAAATCAAAATGATCCATGACCTCTGTCATCACAATGCTCCAAAACCTTGTGATCACAGTGTTCTATTATAGTTGTCATCACAACGCTCCATGATGCCTGTCATCACAATACTCCATGCCCTTTACATCACAATGCTCCATGACAATTGTCATCACAATTCTCAATATACATGTCATCACAATGCTCCCTGACACTTGTCATCAGAATGCTCCTTGAACCCTGTCACGAAAAGGCTCCATGCCTTTTTCCTCACAAATCCCCATGCCTTTTTCATCAAAATGCTCCATGCCATTGTCATCAAAATACTCCAAAAGCTTGTGATCAGAATGCTCCATGACCCTTGTTATCACAATTCTCCATGCACTTGTCAGCATAATGCTCCCTGAAACCTGTCATCACAATGCTCCAAGCCCTTGTCATCACAATGCTCCATTACCTTTGTCATCAGAATCCTCCATGACACTTGGCATCACAATGCTCCATGCCATTGTCATTACAATGGGCCATTACTTATGTCATCACAATGCTCCCTGACACCTCTCTTCAGAATACTGCATGACCACGTCATCACAATGCTCCATGCCCTTGTTATCACAATGTTCCAAGTCCCCTGTAATCAGAATACTCCAGACCCCATTTCATCAGTATGCTCCGTGAGACTTGTCATCAGAAGTCTCCATGGTCATCTCATCACAGTGCTCCAGGACCTTGTCATCACCATTCTCCATTGCCTTGTCATACAGTGCTCCATGACCCTTGTCATCACAATAATCCATTAACATATTCAGCCCAATGCTCCACGACCTACACATCACAATGCTCCATGGCCAATATCATCACAATGCTCCATGACCACTGTCATCACAACACTCCATGACTCCTGAAAACACAATGATCCGGGACTCTTGTCATCACAGTGCTCCATTCTCTACTCATCACTGTGCTCCATGACTCCTGTCATCACAACAGTCCATGAATATTTTCAGCCCAGTGCTCCATGAAACTTGTCATCAAAATGATCCATGCCCTTGTCATCCCAATGCTCCATGACCCCTGTATTCAAAATGCTCCATGACGCTTGTCATCACAGTGCTCCATGACACATTTCATCACAATGCCCCATGCCTTTGTCAGCAGAATGCTATATAACCTTGTCATTACAATGCTATATGTGCTTGTCATCAAAATACTCCATTTCCATTGTCATCACAATCCTCCATGAACCTTGGGATCACATTGCTTCATGCCCTTGTCATCTCAATGCTCCATGCTCCTTGAAATCAAAATGATCCATGACCTCTGTCATCACAATGCTCCAAACCCATGTGATCACAATGTTCCATAACATTTGTCATCAAAAGGCACCATGATGCCTGTCACCACAATACTCCATGCCCTTTTCATCACAATGCTCCATGACCTTTGTCATCACAATTCTCAATATACATGTCATCACAATGCTCCCTGACATTGTCATCAGAATGCTCCTTGAACCCTGTCACGAAAAGTCTCCATGACTTTTTCATCACAATGCCCCATGCCGTTTTCATCACAATGCTCCATGCCATTGTCATCACAATACTCCACAAACTTGTCATCAGAATGCTCCATGACCCTTGTCATCACAATTCTCCATGCACTTGTCAGCACAATGCTCCCTGACCCATGTCATCACAATGCTCCCAGCCATTGTCATCACAATGTTCCATTACCTTTGTGATGAGAATCCTCCATGACCCTTGGCATCACAATGCTCCATGCCATTGTAATCACAATGGGCCATTACATATGTTATCACAATGCTCCCTGACAGCTGTCTTCACAATAATGCATTACCTGGTCATCACAATGCTCCATGCCCTTGTCATCACAATGCGCCATTCCAACTCTCATCGCAACAATACATGAAACTTATTAGACTAATGTTCCATGCCCTTGTCATCACAATGTTCCATGCCCTTGTTATCACAATCCTCCATGAGCCCTGTCATCACAGTGCTCCGTAACTCCAGTCATCACAATGCTTCATGACCTTTGTCATCACAGTGGTCCATGCCTTCATCATCAGCAGTCTCTGGGACCATTTTAACCACAATGATCAATGAACTTTTCATCACAGTGCTCTTTGACCCTTGTCATCACATTGCTCTATACCTCGCTCAGCACAATGCTCCATGACACTTGGCATCACAATTCTCCATGCGCTTGTCAGCACAATGCTCCATGACACATGTCATCACAATGAACCATGCACTTGTCATCACAGTGCTCTACAATCTTGTCATCACAATGCTCAATAAACATTGTCATCATAATGCTCCATGCACTTCTCATCAAAGTGCTCTCTCTCCACTGATATCAAAATGCTACATCACTATTTGTCACAATACTCCCTCACCCTCTCATCACAATGTTCCATGACTCCTGTCATCACCATGCTACATGCACATATCATCACAATGTTCGATGACCCCTGACATCATAATGTTCCATAACACCTGTCATCAAAATGTTCCATGACAATTTTCATCAAATTGCCCCATGACCCTGTCATCACAATTCTCCCTGCTCTTCTCATCACAATACACAACGCCCTTGCCATCAAAATGCTCCATGACCTTTGTCATCACAAATATCCATGACCCTTGGCATAACAATGCTCCATGTCATTGTCATCACAATGCTCCATGAACGCTCTCATCACATTGCTCCATGCCCTTGTCTTCACAAAGCTCCATGACACATGTCATCAGAATGCTCCATGGCCTTCTCATCACAATGCTCCATGCCCTTGCCATCACAGTGCTCCATTACCCCTGTCATAAAAATGCTCCATGACCCCTGCCATTAAGATGTTCCATGGCCTTGTCATCACAACGCTCCATGACCTATCTCATCACAATGCTCAATACACTTGTCATCAAAATGCTCCCTGACACTTGTCGTCAGTATGCTCCTTGAACCCTGTCATGACAAGGCTCCATGCCTTTTCCATCACAATGATCCATGCCCTTTTCATCACAATGCTCCTAGACCCCTGCAATCACAGTGTTACATGCCCTTGTCATCAGAAAGCTCAATGACGCATGTCTTCAGAATGCTCCTTCGCCTTCTCCTCACAATGCTCCATACCCATGTCATCACAATGTTCCAAGACCCCTGTAATCACAATGGTCCATGCCCCTTTTCATCAGTATGCTCCAAGAGAGTTGTCATCACAGTGCTCCATGTTTTTCTCATCACAATGCTCCAGGACCTTATCATCACAATGCTTCACGACATTGTCCTGAAAATTCTCAATGGCCCTTGTCATCATAATGATCCAAGCCCTAGTCCTCACAATGCTCCATTATATTTGTCATCAAAATCCTCCATTACATTTGGCATCACAATGCTCCCTGCCATTGTCATCGCAAGGGACGATAACATATGTCATCACAATGCTCCCTGACACCTGTCTTCACAATACTACATGACCTTCTCATCACAATGGTCCATGCTCTTGTCATCACAATGCACCATGTCCCCTGTCATCACAATAATCTATGAAACTTGTCAGACCAATGATCCATGCACCTGTCATCACAATGCTCCGTGCCCTTGTCATCACAATGCTCCATGCCCTTGTCATCACAGTACTCCTTGACCTATGTCATCACAATGCTCCGTGACTCCAGTCATCACAATGCTTCATAACATTTGTCATCACAATTGTCCATGCCGGCGTAATCACAAGGCTCTGTGACCATTGTAACCACAATTCTCCATGAAATTTTCATCACAATGCTCTGTGATCCTTTTCATCACAATGCTCCATGGCTTAGTCAGAAAAATGCTCCATGACACTTGTCATCACAATGTGCCATGCGCTTTTCATCACAACGGTCCACATATTTGTCATAGCAATGCTCCATAAACCCTGTAATCACAATGCTCTATGCCCCTTTTCATCAAAATGATCCATGATCCCTCTCATCACAGTGCACCATGCCCATCATCATAATGCTTCATGCTATTGCCATCACAATGAATTGAAAATGCTCCATGACCTCTGTCATAACAATGCTCCAAACCCTTGTGATCACTATATTCCATAACACTTGTCATCACAGTGCCCTATGACACTCGTCATCACAATTATCCATGGTCTTCTCATTACAATGCTCCATGACCTTTGTCATCACAATGCTCAATACACTTGTCATCAAAATGCTCCCTGACACTTGTTGTCTGTATGCTCCTTGAACCCTGTCATGACAAGGCTCCATGCCTTTTTCATCACAATGATCCATGACCTTTCCATCACAATGCTCCAAGACACCTTTAAACCCAATGCTCCGTGCTCTTGTCATCACAAATCTCAATGAAACATGTCTTCAGAATGCTCCTTGGCCTTCCCCTCACAATGCTCCATGCCCATGTCATCACAATGTTCCAAGACCCCTGTAATCACAATGGCCCATGCCCCTTTTCATCAGTATGCTCCATGAGATTTGTCATCACACGTCTCTATGGATTTCACATCACAATGCTCCAGGACATTGTCATCACACTGCTTCACGACCTTGTCATGAAAATTCTCAATGCCCCTTGTCATCATAATGCTCCCAGCCCTAGTCATCACAATGCTCCATTATATTTGTCATCAAAATCCTCCATTACATTTGGCATCACAATGCTCCCTGCCATTGTCATTGCAATGGACCATGACATATGTCATCACAATGCTCCCTGACACCTGTCTTCACAATACTCCATGACCTTCTCTTCACAATGATCCATGCCCTTGTCATCGCAAAGCACCATGTCCACTGTCATCACTATAATCTATGAAACTGGTCAGAACAATGCTCCATGCCCCTGTCACCACAATGCTCCATGCCCTTGTCATCACAATGCTCCATGACCACTGGCATCACAATGCTCCGTGACTCAAGTCATCACAGTGCTTCATAATATTTGTCATCACAATGGTCCATGCCCGCGTCATCACAAGGCTCTGTGACCTTTATAACCACAGTGCTCCATGAACTTTTCATCACAATGCTCCGTGACCCTTGTCATCAAATGCTCCATGCCTTTGTGAGAACAATGCTCCATGAACCTTGTCATCAAAATGTGCTACGCGCTTTTCATCACAACGGTCCACAAATTTGTCATGGTAATGCTCCATAAAACTTGTAATCACAATGCTCCTTGCCCTTCTGATCAGAGTGCTCCTTTACCTCTGTCATAACAATGCTCCATGACACCTGCCATCACAATGTTCCACGGCCTTGTCATCACAAGGCTCCATGACACTTGTCATCACAATGCTCCAAGAGCCCTGTAATCAAAAAGCTCCATGCCCTTGTCATCACAAAGCTCCATGATACATGACATCAGAATGTTCCATGTCCTTCTCATCAAAATGCTCCATGCCCTTGTCATCACAGTGCTCCAAGACCCCTGTAATCACAATGCTCCATGCCCCATTTCATCTCAATGATCCATGAACCCTGTCATCACAATGCACCATGCCCATCATCATAATGCTTCATGCTATTGTCATCACAATGAAATCACAATGCTCCATGACCTCTGTCATCACAATGCTCCATGACCCCTGTCATCACAATACTCCATGAACATTTTCAGCCCAATGCTCCATGACCCTTGTCATCACAATGATCCATGCCTTTGTCATCCCAATGCTCCATGACCCCTGTATTCACAATGCTCCGTGACGCTTGTCATCACAGTGCTCCATGACACCTGTCATCACAATGCTCCATGACTTTGTCTGCAAAATGCTACATGACATTGTCATTACAATGCTCTATGTGCTTGTCATCACAGTACTCCATTACCATTGTCATCACAATCCTCCATGAACCTTGGGATCACATTGCTTCATGCCCTTGTTATCACAATGCTCCCTGCTCCTTGAAATCGAAATGATCCATGACCTCTGTCATCACAATGCTCCAAACCCTTGTGATCAAAATGTTCCATAACACTTGTCATCACAACGCTCCATGATGCCTGTCATCACAATACCCCATGCACTTTTCATCACAATGCTCCATGACTTTTGTCATCACAATTCTCAATACACTTGTCATCACAATGCTCCCTGACACTTGTCAGAATGCTCCTTGAACCCTGTCACGAAAAGCCTCCATGCCTTTTTCAACACAATGCCCCATGCCGTTTTCATCACAGTGCTCCAAGCCACTGTCATCAAAATACTCCACAAGCTTGTCATGAGAATGCTCCATGACCCTTGTCATCACAATTCTCCATGCACTTGTCAGCACAATGCTCCCTGACTCTTGTCATCTCAATACTCCAAGCCATTGTGATCACAATGCTCCATTACCTTTGTCATCAGAATCCTCCATGACAATTGGCATGACAATGCTCCAGGCCATTGTCATCACAATGGGCCATTACATATGTCAACACAATGCTCCCTGACACCAGTCTTCACAATAATGCATGACATGGCTATCACAATGCCCCATGCCCTTGTCACCACAATGCACCATTCCAAAAGTCATCGCAATAAACCTTGAAACTTAGTAGACCAATTTTCCATGCCCTTGTCATCACAATGCTCCTTGACCATTGTCATCAAAATGCTCCATGAAGTTTTCATCACAATGCTCTTTGAATCTGGTCATCACAATTCTCTATGCCTTTCTCAGCACAATGCTCCTTGACCCTTGTCATCACAATGCTCCATGCGCTTGTCAGCAAGATGCTCCATGACACATGTCATCACAATGCACCATGTGCTTGTCATCACAGTGCTCCACAATCTTGTCATCACAATGCTCCATAAACCTTGTCATCACAATGCTCCATGCACTTCTCATCAAAATGCTCTCTCACCACAGATATCAAAATGTTACATCACTATTCGTCACAATATTCCCTCACCCCTGTCATCACAATGTTACATGACCACTGTAATCACAATGCTACATGCACTTATCATCACAATGTTCGATGACACCTGTCATCAAAATGCTCCATAACCCCTGTCTTCAAAATGCTCCATGACCCTTTTCATCAAAATACTCCATGACTCCTGACATCACAATGTTCCATAACCCCTGTCATAAAAATGTTCCATGACAATTTTCATCAAATTGCTCCATGACCCTGTCATCACAATGCTCCCTGCCCTTCTCATCACATTGCACCACCCCTTGTAATCAAATTGCTCCATGACCTTTGTCATCACAAAGCTCCATGACACTTGGCATCTCAATGCTCCATGCCATTGTCATCAGAATGCTCCATGAACCCTCTAATCACAATGCTCCATGCCCCTTTGCATCTCAATGTTCCATGAACCCTGTCATCAATATGCACCATGCCCATCATCATAATGCTTCAGGCTCTTGTCATCACAATGAAATAAAAATATTTGATGATCTGTCTCATCTCAATGTTCCAAATCCTTGTGATCACAATGTTCTATAACACTTATCACCACAAAGCCACATGACGCTCATCATCACAATTATCCATGCTCTTCTCATCACAGTGCTCCATGACCTTTGTCATCACAATGCTCTATAAACTTGTCATCACAATGTTCCCTGACACTTGTCATCAGTATGCTCCTGGAACCCTGTCATGACAAGGCTCCATACCATTTTCATAACAATGATCCATGCCAGTTTCATCACAATGCTCCAAGACACCAGTAATCACAGTGCTCCATGCCCTTGTCATCACAATGCTCCAAGACCCCTGTAATCACAATAATCCATGCCCCTTTTCATCAGAATTCTCCATGAGACTTGTTATTACAAGGCTCCATGGTCTTCTCATCACAATTCTCCAGGAACTTTTCATCACAGTGCTCCATTCCCTTGTCATCACAATGCTCCATGACCCCTGTCCTCACAATACTTCCTGAACATTTTCAGTCCAATTCTCCAGGAACTTCTCAACACAATTCTTCACGATCCCTATCATCACAATGCTCCATGACCACTGTCATCACAACGCTCCATGACCCCCGAAAACACAGTGATCCGGGACTCTTGTCATCACAATGCTCCATTCCCTAGTCATCAAAATGCTCCATGAATATTTCCAGCCCAATGCTCCATGACACTTGTCATCACAATGATCCATGGCCTTGCCATCCCTATGCTCCATGACCCCTGTAATCACAATGATCCGTGATGCTTCTCATCACAGTGCTCCATGACCCTTATCATCACAATGCTCCATGCCTGTGTCTGCAAAATGCTACATGACTTTGTCATCACAATGCTCCATTTGCTTGTCATCACAATACTCCCTTAGCATTGTCATCACAATCATCCATGAACCTTGGGATCACATTGCTTCATGCCCTTGTCATCCCAATGCTTCATGCTCCTTGAAAACAAAATTAGCCATGAATTCTATCATCACAATGCTCCAAACCCTTGTGATCACAATGTTCCATAACACTTGTCCTCACAACGCTCCATGATGCCTGTCATCATAATACTCCATGCCCTTTTCGTCAAAATGCTCCATGATCTTTTTCATCACCATTCTCAATACACTTGTCATCACAATGTTCCCTGACACTTGTCGTCAGAATGCTCCTTGAAACCTGTCATGAAATGGCTTCATGCCTTTTTTATCACAATGCTCCATGCCCTTTTCATCACAATGCCCCATGCCATTGTCGTCACAATACTCCACAAGCTTGTCATCAGAATGCTCCATGACACTTGTCATCACAATGCTCCATGGTCACTGTCATCACAATGCTCCATACCCCTTGTCATTACTGTGCTCCATGACTCTCGCCATCACAATTATCCATGGTCTTCTCATCACAATGTTCCACGCCCTTGTCATCAAAATGCTCCATGACCCTTGTCATCACAATGCTCCATGGCCACTCTCATCACAGGGCTCCATTTCCCTTGTCATTACAGTGCTCCATGACGCTTGTCGTCACAATTATCCATGGTCTTCTCATCACAAAGCTCCACGGTCTTGCCATTACAATGCTCCATGCCCTGGTCATCACAATGCTCCATGTCCCCTGTCATCACAGTTCTCCTCGTTCTTGGCATCACTATGCTCCATGACACTTCTCATCACCGTGTTACATGATTTGTCATCACAATTCTCTATGCACTTGTCATCGCAATGCTCCATGACCCCTGTCATAGGAAGCTCCATGTGCTTCTCATCACAATGCTTCATGAACTTGTCATCAAAATTCTCAATGGCCCTTGTCATCACAATGCTCCATGCCCTTGTCATCACAATGCTCCATGTCCATTGTCATCACAATGCTCCAAGCCCTTGTCATCAAAATGCTCCATTACATTTGTCATCACAATCCTCCATGACACTTAGCATCACAATGTTCCATTCCATTGTCATCACAAAGGACCATGACATATGTCATCACAATGCTCCCTGAGACCTGTTTTCAAAATACTCCATGACCTTCTCATCACAATGCTGCATGCCTTTGTCATCACATTGCACCATGCCCACTGTCATCACAATAATCCATGAAATATGTCAGGCCAATGATCCATGCCCCTTTCATCACAATGCTCATTGCCTTTTCATCACAAAGCTCTATGACCCCTGTCATCACAATGCTCCGTGACTCCAGTCATCCCAATGCTTCATGACCATTGTAATCACAGTGGTCCATGCCCTCGTCATCACTAGGCTCTGTGACCTTTGTCACCAAAATGCTCCATGAAATTTTCATCACGATGCTCGGGGACCCTTGTCATCACATTGCTCCATTCCTTTGTCACCACAGTGCTCCATGACCCATGTCATCACAATGCGCCATGTGATTGTCATCACAGTGCTCCACAAGCTTGTCATCACAATGCTCCATAAAACTTGTCCTCACAATGCTCCATGCACTTCTTATCAAAATGCTCTCTCACGAATGATATCAAAATGTTCCCTCAATAGTCATCACAATACACCCACTCCCCTGTCATCACAATGGTCCACAACACCGTCATGAAAATGTTCCATGACTCCTGACATCACAATGTTCCATAACCCCTGTCATCAAAATGTTCCATGACACTTTTCATCAAATTGCTCCATGACCCTGTCATCACAATGCTCCCTGCCCATCACAAGAGAATGCACCACACCCTTGTCATCAAAAGGCTCCATGACCTTTGTCATCACAAAACTCCATGACCCATGGCATCACAATGCTCCATGCCATTGTCATCACAATGCTCCAAAAACCTCTCATCACATTGTTCAAAGCCCTTGTCATCACACGATCCATGATGCATTTCATCACAATGCTCGATGCCATTCTTCTCACAATGCTCCATGCGCTTCTCATTACAATCCTCCATGAACCATGTATCACAGTGTTCCGTTCCCTTGTTATCACAATGCTCCTTGACCCCTCTCATCACAATAATCCATGAAACATTTCAGACCAATGTCCCATGCCCTTTTCATCACAATGATCCAAGACTCCTGTAATCATAATGCTCCATGCCCCTTTTCATCTCAATGCTCCATGAACGCTGTCATCACAATGCACCAAATGCACATCATCATAATGCTTCATGCTATTGTCATCACAATGAAATCAAAATGCTCTATGACCTCTGTCATCACAATGCTCCAAATCCTTGTGATCACAATATTCCATAACACCTATCATCACAGCGCCACATAACGCTCGTCATCACAAGTATCCATGGTCTTCTAATCACAATGCTCCATGACATTTGTCATCACAGTGCTCAATACCCTTGTCATCACAATGGTCCCTGACACTTGTCATCAGTATGCTCCTTGAACCCTGTCATGACAAGGCTCCATGCCTTTTTCATCACAATGTTACATGCCCATTCCCTCACAGTGCTCCAAGGCCACTGTAATCACAATGCTCCATGCCCTTGTCTTCACAAAGCTCCATGATGCATGTCATCAGAACGCTCCATGACATTCTCATCCCATTGTTCACTGCCCTTGTCATCACAATGCTCCAAGAGCCCTGTAATCACAATGTTCCATGCCCTTGTCATCACAAAGCTCCATGATGCATGTCATCAGAACTCTCCATGACATTCTCATACCAATGTTCCATGCCCTTGTCATCACAATGCTCCAAGACCCCTGTAATCACAATGCTCCATGACCCTTTTCATCAGAATGCTCCATGAGACATGTCATCACATGGCTCCATGGTCTTCTCATCACAATGCTCCAGTACCTTGTCATCACAATGCTCCTTGACCCCTGTCATCACAATACTCCATGAACATTTTCAGCCCAATGCTCCATGACGTTCTCATCACAATGCTCCATGACCTCTGTCATCACAATGTTCCATGACCACTGTCATGACAACGCTCCATGAATCCTGACAACACAATGATCCGGGAATCTTGTCATCAAAATGCTCCATGCCCTTGTCATCCCAATGCTCCATGAACCCTGTAATCACAATGCTCCATGACGCTTGTCATCACAGTGCTCCATGAACCTTGTCATCACAATGCCTTTGACAGCAAAATGATACATAATCTTGTCATCACAATGCTCCATGTGCTTGTCATCACAATCCTCCATGACCCTTGGGATCATATTGCTTTATGCCCTTGTCATCTCTATCTTGCCTTTCTGGTTTTTACAGATTTTTGGATGTCGTTTTTGAACGGTGGGAAGTGACAATTCTTTGTAGTGTGAATTTGCATTGTGCGCTTGCTTGATTGGCCAAAAAGGGCCTATGCCTTTTCTCCTGAATATATTCAGGAGAAAATTCATATGCTGTTTTTGGCCAAGTGCATCATTCTCGAAGTTGTGATGCCTTTCCTGTGCTTTAAAGGCGATTCCAATTTACCTCTTGAAATATGTTTTATGCAATTCTGCCTCATTTTCAAGTCCGCTTTGTTGCCTTCCCTCAACAGATTTTTGGAAGAGAGTAGTCCTTTATAACTCTGCAGGTTTTTGATTTGCTTTGCCCCTGAGCTCCAATTTTCCAATCCCATTTTTGGGAGCTGACCGCAAATCCACAATTTTGCTTCAGGAACTATACTGGTTCCAGGGGTGGCTATACTGGTTCCCTGTGGGTGGCTGAGGCTTTGGTTAATTCTTCTTCCTGATGGGAATTTAGAGTGACATGTGTCCGTCCAAAGGCCTACATCTACTTTCTGATTTGTTCTCCCTTTTCCCTTTCATCCTCTGCACAATTAGCAAACTGTGCGAACCAGGAGGTTATAGGGGATGACTCTCCTAAGTTGGGAGATTGATAGTAAAGTTGTTGGAATGCCAAACTGTAGCACAAGGAGAGGAAAAAGTAGGAGACTTTCAGAAACCTTTCGCCATCACAGGGTGTCCATTCTCTAGGTTTCTCATACATGTTATAACTGTAGTGATATTCCCTTCTACCTGGAAATTTGGGACCCATGGAATGGTGGCATGCATTACTACTTTAAAGGGTCTGCATTTTCTCTCCCAATCTCACCAGTCCTCTCAGTCCCAAGTGTCCAGCCTTATGTCTCATCCAGCTGTCTTTGCAGATAGGGTCATTCTAGGTTTCATCAGAACCCCTGAAGGAATTGTGTAAGAATTTCGCTGTTTTTTGTTTTGTTTTTGAAATTCATTTTTATAATGGGGTTGAGCTGATTTTCCCTGACGTGTTTATGCCGGTCTAGACACACTTGATTCCCTTACAGAGGCATATCAGTACATAGGTTTTAAGATTCTTACTAATCAGATATATTCCTCTGTGGGGAATAGGGGTTTTGAGTCCCGTTCACTGAGGAAGGTGTAGGTCTTGTCTATTCTGTATTTGGTTTATGGAATGGTACCTGTGCTAATATCAAACTCTGGTTTTATGCATCACCCCACCTCTCCTTTCCCCTTAAGGAGGCATAAGAGTGTTTTCTAAATGTGAGACGCTGCTCTCTTTCCTAATTCAGTTCATGTGTGGTGATGTTGACATTCCCTCTGTAAGTGATATCTTATGATAAGATTCTTTTTCTGTGTGACTAATTTCCCTTAGAATCATCATACCTAAATCCTCTCATTATGCTACTACTGGCCTTATGACATTGATTTCAAGTCTGAGTGATATTCCGTTTTACAAAATTACCACAAATTCTTTATGCATTTCTCTTTTTCCTGGGATACTTTAGGTGTACCGAAGTTGAGGTTCTTGTATGCAGAGCAGCCCTAAATATTGGGGTGCCTCTGTCTTGTTGATATTTAGTCTTCCCAAGTTATATGTCCATGAGTTGAAGTCCCCTTTGCTCGGGGGCTTTGTATTTTAGATGTTTTAGGAAACAGCATACACTTCTTCAGAGTAGCTCTTGGATATTTATACCCCACCCATCAGCGTGACTAGTCTCCCTATTTTCCATGGCCTCTCCTGCATTTTTGATTTGTACACATTTTTTGGATGGACTTTCTGAGCAGTGGAAGTTGAGACTTCTTTATTGTGTGGATTTGCATTTCCCTCTTGCTTGGTTGGCCAAAAACTCTGTATGTGTTTTTTTCCTGAAGATATTCACGAAACAAATGCATACACCCTTTTGCCCAACTGCATCATTTGAGAAATTCTGCTGCTTTTCATATGCTTTAAATGTGAGTACAATCTACATTTTGAAAAATGTTTCCTGCAGTTCTGCCTCTCATTCAGAACCTCTTCGTTGCCTTACCTGAATATATTTTTGGACGTTGGTTATCATTTATATCTTTGCAGGTCTTTGAATTGTCTGCTCCTGAGCTCCATTTTGCAACTCGCATTTTTTGTGAGCTGGCCGCCAAACCATTGGATTGATTCCGGCCCTATTATGGTTCTGGGGAGGCAGGCTGAGCCTTTGGTTAATTCTTCTTCCTAAAGGGATATTAGAGTGACATGTGCCTGTCAAAACTCCTACAGCTTATCTCTCACTGGTTACTCCTCTTCCCATTTATCCTCTTCAAAAATTGGAAACTGTGTGAAACAGGAGGTTAAAGGTGCTGATTCTCCAAGTGGGGAGATTGTTAGTAATGTGGCTGGAATGGCGAACCCCAGCACCAGGAGATCAAAAATGAGGTGCATTTTAGACACCTTTCCTGAGCACACGGTGTACATTCATCTCGGTTTCCCAGGCATGTTTTCCCTGTCAGAAGATTGCCTTGAAACTTCAGATTTGGGACCCATGGAATGGGTACCAGGCAGTATTACTTTAAAAGGTCTGCATTTCCTCACCCAGCCTCTCTAACATCTCTCAGCGTGCATAGCTTCCAGCCTTATATATCATCCTGCTGTGGGTCTACAGTGTTCAATCCATGTTACATCGTAGCCCTTCAACAAAAGTTGTAAGAATTTTTGTCTGTCTCACTGTTTTTATAAATATTTTTACATTTATTTTTATATTGGTTACAGCTGATTTTCAAAGGTCTGTTTTTTGCTGCTGTACATCCACTTGATTCATGTACTGTGTGACAACAATAAATTCTTTCTCAGATGCCTACGAGTCATATGTATTATTTTCCAGTGACTTGAGTGGACTGAGTGCAGTTCTTTGAGGTACCGTGTAGGCCTTGCCAGTTATTCAATTCGGTACTTGGAATGGTATCTTTGCTAATTTCAACCTCCTGGATAATACCTCACCATTCCCCACCTTTCCCATTTAGCCGCCTTATGTCTATTTTCTACATATTTGACTATGTTTCTGTTTTGTAGTTTATTTCATGTGTAGCCATGTTTGATTCCACCTTTAAGTGACATCTTATGATATGTGTCTTTTTCTTTCTGACATGTGTCACTTAGAATGATCGTATGTAACTCCTCCAGAGTTGTTCCAACTGGCCTTATTTCATTGATTTCTGGATGAGTAATATTCCACTCTACATAAGTACCCCATCTCTTTTATCCATTTTATCCTTCCAGGGACATTATGTTATATCCAAGTGGAGGCCCTTTTTAACAGAGAGGTGGTAAACGTTGGAGTGCCTGTTTTCTGTCATTTTTTGTTTTTCCCAAGGTATACGCCCATGAGTGCAAGTGCCCTATGCTCTGTAGCTCAGTTTTCAGATGTTTTAGCAAACACAATACACTTCTCCAGAGTGGCCGTTGGCACATTACATTTCCACTATCCGCCTCACAGGGCTCCCTTTTCTCCTCACCCTGTCCTGCATTTCTGGTGTTTACAGTTTATGTGGATGGCCCTTCTGACTGATGTGAAGTGATACATTTTGTAGTATTGATTTCCAGTGCCCACCTGTTTGGTTGGATAAAAAGTGTGTATGGCCTTTACTTGAATATATTCAGAAAAAAATGCATACGCCCTTTTGGTCCAAATGCATCATTGGCGATGTTCAGCCCCTTTTCTTGTGCTTTAATGGGGAGTCCTTTCTACCTCTTCAAATCTGTTTCCTGCCACTCTCCCTTGCTTACAAGTCCTTTACTGTGACTTACCTCAAGACATTTTTCGACAATAGATATTTTCAACTCTGCAGTTTCATGAATTTTATTGCCCCCGATTTCCATTTTTCAACTTGTGTTTTTGGAAACTGGACACAAAACAGCGGGATTTCCTCTAGACCTATTCTGTTTCCATGGGCAATTATAGCCTTTGATGAATTTGTCTTCCAGATAGGAAATTAGAGTGGCATGTGCCTGTCTGAATAACTAAGACTTGTCTCTAAATTTTTCTCATCTTTCCGCTTCATCCTCTGGACAAATTCCAAACTGTGTGCAACAGGATGTTGACGGTGCTGATATCCCCAAGTAAGGAGATTGTCAGGAAATATGCTGGAGGGGTGAACCCGTGCACCAGGCGATGAGGAAATGAGGTACCTTTTCCAAACTCTTTCCGATCAAACGGTGTACCATCCTCTAGGTGTGACAGGCATGTTTTAGCTGTAGGAAGGGTCCCGTGCATGGAAGGAGAACACCAGGGATTTTTCCAAATCAGTGCCTCCCGAACCCCAAACTGGGGAATTTTTAAGCTACGGCTACACGTATGT
Organism: Mesoplodon mirus; assembly: GCF_964341445.2. Taxonomy (NCBI): domain Eukaryota; kingdom Metazoa; phylum Chordata; class Mammalia; order Artiodactyla; family Ziphiidae; genus Mesoplodon; species Mesoplodon mirus. The sequence continues at coordinate 537,846 of NW_028295543.1, read as the reverse complement.
CCATTACGGGCCTTGGGAAATAGGCAGAGCCCAAATTTTAGACGATTGAAATCTTCAGGTTCAGAAGCGCTCACCATCAGCCTTGCTTAGGTTACATTTTATCTGTCATTGATAGATGATGTCAATAAAAATATCGATTCTTTTTCAGATTATTTCCCCTTATAGGTTATTGCAAAATATTAAGTGTAGTTCCCTGTGCTATACAGTAGTTCCCTGTTGATGATCTATTTTATACATAGCAGTGTGTATGTGTTAATCCCAAACTGTTAATTTATCCCTTTTCCTACCTTTCCCCTTTGGTAATAATAAATTATAAGATTTTATACTTCTCAGGCATGGGAGAGCTGAAAGAGAGGTATCCTTTTCAATGGAAAAGCATTCAAAACAAGATTGAAGCTTCAGCCAAGAGTATTCGATGTACAACCATGGAAATAAATCACTTCATTTCTCTAATGTTGACCTGACAAATAAGACAGACGTCTTCACTGAACTTGCTTATAGTAAAGTGATGGAATTATCAAATGTAAGTCTTAGAAAAATCTTATTTTACCCGAGCATTATACACTGCTCTATGTTAACTACAGTTTGGCTCAGACATCTGTTCATTGAAGTTACAATGTTCTCAATTTCTGTTACTGATCATCCAGAGTGTACCCCAACAGGAGTCCCCGAGCCCAGTGTCATTGGAGCCAACAGATCAAGACTGAGTTTGGTTCAGAAGCAAAGGAAACATTATTTTGAAAACCGAATGGAGAGGTGAGAGCGTGCACTCCCCCATGGGCTGTGGGCTGGGCTACTTTGTAGGGATCCCGGCAGCGTCAGTGGGAGTTAGGGGATGGAGCTCTCGAGGGCTGGGTTGGCTGCAGCTCAGGCTCTATGCCGTGGAGTCTGCATGGGACTCCGCTAGCTGAGGTGTCGACCCAGCCATTCTGCACTAGGAAATTGGGTCTGAAGTGCTGGGTGTGGGACCTCTGTATGCGGAACCCTAGGAGCATGTGAAATTAGACAAAGCACAAAGTTAAAACAGGTTAGACTTATTTTATGGCCCAGATTCTCTTTTTATCTCCCAGGAATTTTTAATGAACGTTGCCAGAGACGAACCTCTCCTCTGCTTTTTGTTCCGTTCCTCATTCTTGGGGTGTTGAGGGTGCAGACCCCTCTTTTGTAACTGCTTCATGCTGTGGTGGCAGCCCTGATCCCTGGGGGGAGGGGCAAAACGTCTCCCCACCAGCCTCCAGGTGAGGTTGATTGTTCCAAAGCCTCCTGCCTCACTTCTCGTCCGCCTGAGCACCAGCATTGGAAGTGTTATAGATTCTAATGACCTTTAAGGGTCCAGGAAAGAGATGCGCAAAGATGCTGTGGTGGCAGGTTTCACCCCACCCCACATTTGTTCGGTGACCTTAGGCTGACGGTTTTTGCCAGCCTAGATGCTCTGACCAGTAGTCTGTGCTTTCTTTAATTAGGTCCCTGAATTAATGTACAAACAGCACCATGTGTCAGAGCCCTGCCCGCGCAACTCCCAGACAGTCCAGGGTCAGTGGTGATCCAGGACCATGACGTCCACTGAGTCAACGGCCTTTAGAAGTAGCCAGCAGTCCAGCCGGTCATATTGGCCACCATCACCGTGGTGTCTGTAGGGTTTTCTATGGTGAAAGCGTGATATACTTTTCCCCCGCCAAGCTTATTAGCTCCCCTCTGGGTACAGTAAGTCCTGCAAGCAGTAGTCTGCTCTTTCGGGGCACAGTCTTGTTGTTTTCTGAGAGAAACTCCAGGTCAAGTGATGGTCACACAAGACATCTTGGGGGCCCTATGCCCCCATTTGTCTCTCTGGAGGTTGGAGTTGGAAGGCCTCCTCACTCGAGGTCAGTGTGTCCACAGACCGACCCCTGCAACTTCAGGGCATGATGGGTGGTTAGCATCACGACGTGGGGTCCTTTTCCCTTAGGAAGGAGCTGGCCTTGCGGGCTGCTGATTTCTAGCTTTTTAGATACCCCAGTATCCTGGCCTGATGAGTCGGTGGGCAAAGCCCTTGGGGACCATAGTTTATCATACCTGAAGGGCATTCTTGTGTTGCTCCATTTCAAGTGGTCCCAGTTTTTGCACTAAGTCTCAAAGGGTGATTTACCTTTGACTGGGTATGTAAAGGTCAAAGGGTTTAGCTAAATTAGTGAGTTCCTGGGCAAGGATCTGAATTGACTGCTCTTTCCATTCTTGAAAGGCTACTTCTGGATTCTATTCAAAAGGATCATCATCTTTTCGTGTCAGTGTTTCATGTAGAGGCCCAGCTATTAGACTGTAGTTAGGGATCCAGATGCAGAAAACCTTGGCCTCCCCAGGAACCCCTAAGCTGTCTTCTAGTTTTAGAAGAGGTAAGGCTGCAAATGGCTTCTTCCCTATCCTGGGATGCGTTTCTCCGAATATCTGTGAGAATGAAGCCCAGGCATGTCACCTGAGCCTGGGATATTTGAGCCTTTTTCTTGGACACCTTCTATCCTTTCTTGGCTAGGTAGTTCAGAGGCGTCTTTAGTAGGCCTGGCGATCAGAATGTCATCTGCATATTGAAGGAGGGTTCCCTTTTACAGAGGTAGAACTTTTAGGTCTTTAGAGGACATTTCCCCAATGATGGTGTGGGGATTTTTGAACCATTGGTGCAGGACGGCCCAGCATTATTGCTTGTTTTGCATGTTGTGTCCTGCCACTCACAAGCCAAAAATTCTTGTGACTCTGAGATGAATGGAATACAGAAGAAGGCATCATTGAAGTCTAATACAGAATGCCATGGCCTGGTGGATGGTAGAATGAGCAGCAGGGTGTAGGAAATAGGAGCTACTGGATGTATATCGTCGGTGGCTTCACTGACTGTCCTGATATCCTTTACCAGGTCTCCAGCAGCCCATGGGGCTCTCGTGGTCAGGCCAATCCCAGGATATGGAGCTCACCTGGGCTGCATCCCGCACCCCACAGCCCACGGGGCTCTCGTGTTCAAGTCCCTCCCAGGGTACGGAGCTCACCTGTGCAGCTACCCAGCAGCCCATGGGGCTCTCATAGTCAGGCCCTTCCCAGGATACGGAACTCCCCTGGGCAGGTACCCCAGCAGGGCTGGACACACAGGAACTGTGTACATAGCCCACCTTGCAGAGAACCCCCAGCTCACCTGTCACTCACAGCTGACACAGAACACCTCAGAGCAGGACTTGAACTTACAAACAGCAGCTCTGACAGGTCTGTGACCCTGGCTATCACTCTGTGCAGCCTCTCTCTGCCTGGTCTTCCAGACACTTCCACTGCAGCCAGGGCACCAGGCCTCTGTCTCCACCAACCATCACTCCTCTCCCTGACTCCTGGGTTCCTCTCATTAGGATAGGGTCTTCTTGAAGTTGTTTTCCACTCATGGACCAGATAAAATGATAAGAAAACAAGCCGCAGCTGCAGCCCCTTGTCTATCCTGACTCGCAAGAGCCCACACCTGTTCCTTGGGACTGACCCGTTTAGCAAGGTTCATTTTCTGCAATTGTGAGCCCCTGAGGGGTGAGGATTGGCTGATTTTGGCAGCCTGACACTGCCTGCCAGACCACCCCCCAGGTGTGCCTGGGTTGAGGTCAATATAAACACCTCTCCAGTCAGCAAGAGCCCCTGTAGCTGTGCCTGATGCCTTATTCTCTGCCCCGTCAGCAGTTTCGGGGCTGGGGTGGTGGGAGGGTGTGAGTGGCCGTGGCTTTGTGGGTGGCCCAGTGTGATTTGTGCTCTGCTGGACTTTCTGCAGGAGTTGCCAGGCTGCCACCTGCTAAAGAAGAGGATGTGTCACCCATACCTGCCACTGGAATTTCTCCCCAGTCAGAGGTGAGGAAGTAAAAACGCAGTGGGGGCCGTGGCAGGAGGGGTATCTCAGGCAGGGAAATGGAAAGATTCCAGAAGGGCATCTGGGGCCAGGACCATCCTGGCTGGCCTGCAGGCACCAAGTCGGCCTGCGTTCTCTCGCTAGTGTGGCTCTACAGCCCTTCCTCTAGGCTTGCAAGTGCTTGTACATATTCAGGTGTTTTACGTGGAAAGAGTGGGAAGAGTTCAGCTGCAGCAGGACTGGGGCACAGCTCACATTTACTCACAGACGCCTCGACACATTCCCCCAGCTTTGCAATGAGGATGCTCCTTGTGGGGGGGAGCACTGCTGACTGCATGGGAGACGATTTCCCACCTCTGACCAACTTAAGAATTTTTTACCACTGGAGCAAGTGCCCTGATACGATTATCCTCTCTATAACTGGTGAGTTCTGTTTGTTTATTTTTTTTTTCTTTTTTTCTTTTTGGTTCAAGTTAGATTTTATTTATTCCTCTTTTTTTTAATTTGGAGATATATACATGGAAATAATGCATTAATATAAAGACGTCTATGTGAAGGGAAATACTTTTTTTCTGTTTTATTTTATTAAATATTATTTATTTAGTTTTTTTTAAAATTTATTTCTTTTATACAGCAAGTTCTTATTAGATATCTATTTCATACATATAAGTGTGCACATGTGAATCCCAGTCTCCCAATTCATCCCACCACCACCCTCACATGGCGTTCCCTCCTTGGTGTCCATATGTTTGTTCTTTACATCTGTGTCTCTATCTCTGCCCTGCACACTGGTTCATCTGTACCATTTTTCTAGGTTCCACATATATGCATTAATATACAATATTTGTTTTTCTCTTTCTGACTTACTTCACTCTGTATGACAGTCCCTAGATCCATCAAGGTCTCTACAAATGACCCAATTTCATTCCTATGTATGGCTGAGTAATATTCCGTTGTATATATGTACCACGTCTTTATCCATTCATCTGTCTGTGGGCACTTAGGTTGCTTTCATTACCTGTCTATTGTAAATAGTGCTGCAGTGAACATTGTGGTGAATGTGTCTTTTTGATTTATGGTTTTCTCTGGGTATATGCCCAGTAGTGGGATTGCTGGATTATATGGTAATTCTATTTTTAGTTTTTTAAGGAACCTCCATACTGTTCTCCATAGAGACTGTATCAATTTACATTCCCAACAATAGTGGAAGAAGGTTCCTTTTCTCCACACCCTCTCCAGCATTTGTTGTTTGTAGATTTTCTGATGATGCCCATTCTAACAGGTGTGACGTGATACCTCATTGTAGTTTCGATTTCCATTTATCTAATAATTAGTGATGTTCAGCAGATTTTCATGTGCGTACTGGCCATCTCTATGTCTTCTTGGAAGAAATGTCTATTTAGATCTTCCATTTTTGTATTGGGTTGTTTCTTTTATTAATATTGAGCTGCATGAGCTGTTTATATATATTGGAGATTAATCATTTGTCCATTGATTCGTTTGCAAATATTTTCTGCCATTCTGAGGGTTGTCTTTTCGTCTTGTTTGTAGTTTCCTTTGCTTTGCAAAAGCTTTTACGTTTCATTAGGTCCCATCTGTTTAGTTTTCTTTTTTATTTCATTACTATAGGAGGTGGATCAAAAAACATCTTGCTGTGATTTACGTCAGAGTATCCTTCATAAGTTTTCCTCTCAGAGTTTTATACTGCCTGGTCTTACATTAATGTCTCTAATCCATTTTGAATATATTTTTATGTATGGTGTTGGGGAGTGTTGTAATTTCATTCTTTTACATGTAGCTCTCCATATTTACCAGCACCAATGATTGAAGAGACTGTCTTATCTCCATTGTATAGTCTTGCCTCCTTTGTCATAGGTTAGTTGACCATAGGTGTGTAGGTTTATCCTTGGGCTTTCTTTCTTTTTTTTTTTTTCCTTTTACACATTTATTGGAGTATAATTGCTTTACAGTGGAGTGTTCGTTTCTGCTGTATAACAAAGTGAATCAGCTATACATATACAAATATCACCAGATCCCCTCCCTCTTGCATCTCCCTCCCACACTCCATATCCCACCCCTTTATGTGGTCACAAAGCACCGAGCTGATCTCCCTGTTCTATGTGGCTGCTTCCCAGTAACTATCGGTGTTACATTTCATAATGTATTTATGTCCATGCCACTCTCTCACTTCGTCCCAGCTTACTCATCCCCCTTCCGGTGTCCTCAAGTCCTTTCTCTATGTCTGTGTCCTTAATCCTGTCCTGCCACTAGTTTCTTCAAAATCTTTTTTTTCTTCATTAGATTCCGTATATCTCTGTTAACATACAGTATTTGTTTTTTCCCTTTCAGACTTACTTCACTGTGTAGGACAGATTCTAAGTCCATCCACCTCAGTACAAATAACTCAGTTTTGCTTCTTTTTATGGTTGAGTAATATTTGATTGTATATATGTGCCAGATCTTCTTTATCCATTCATCTGTCGATGGACACTTAGGTTGCTTCCATGTCCTGGCTAATGCAAATAGAGCTGCAATGAACATTTTTGTACATAACTCTTTTTGAATTATGGTTTTCGCAAGGCAAATGCCCAGTACTTGGATTGTTGTGTCGTATGGTACATCTATTGTTAGTTATTTAAAGAAACTTCCGTACTGTTCTCCTTAGTGCCCATATCAATTTACATTCCCACCCACAGTGCAAGTGTGTTCCATTTTCTCCAATAAAGGCCTCTCCAGCATTTATTGTTTTGAAGATTTTTTTGATGATTGCCACTCTGACTGCTGTGAGGTGATACCTCACGGTAGTTTTGATTTGCATTTCTCTAATGATTAGTGATGTTCAGCATTCTTTCATGTGTTTCTTGGTAATCTGTATATCTTCTTTGGAGAAATGTCTATTTAGGTCTTCTGCCCGTTTTTGGATTCGGTTGTTTGTTTTTGTGATATTGAGCTACATGAGGTGCTTGTAAAGTTTGGAGATTAATCCTTTGTCAATTGCTTCATTTGAAAATATTTTCTCCCATTCTGAGGGTTGTTTTTGCATCTTGTTTATGTTTTCCTGTACTGCGTAAAAGCTTTTAAGTTTCATTAGGTCCCATTTGTTGATTTCTGTTTTTATTTCCATTTCTCTAGGAGGTGGGTCCAAAAGGATCTTGCTGTGATTTATGTCATAGAGTGTTCTGCCTATGGTTTCCTCTAAGTGTTTTATAGTGTCTGGTCTTATATTTAGATCTTTAATCAATTTAGAGTTTATTTTTGTGTATGGTGTTATGGAGTGTTCTAATTTCATTCCTTTATGTGTAGGGGTCCAGTTTTTCCAGCACCAATTACTGAAGAGACTGTCTTTTCTCCATTGTATATCCTTAGCTCCTTTGTCATAGATGAGATAGCCATAGGTATGTAGGTTTATCTCTGGGCTTTCTGTCCTGTTCCATTGATCTGTGTTTATGCCAATCTACATACACTTGATTCCATTATGGAGACATATAAATACATAGGTTTCAAGGTTATTACCAGTCAGATATATTCCTCTTCAGTGAATAGGGTGTTTTGTGTCCAGTTCATTGAGAAAGGAGTAGGTCTTGTCTATTACATATTTGGTATATGGAATGGGATCTGTGCTAATTTCAAACTCTGCTTTTACACATCACCCCACGTCACCTTTCCCCTTAAGGAGGCATAAGTGTGTTTTCTAAATGTGTAACTCTGTTCTCTTTTGAAATTCAGTTCATGTGTAGCCATGTTTACATTTCCTCTATAAGGGATATATTACAATAAGTTTCTTTTTCTTTGTGGCTCATTTCACTTAGCATCGTCGTACCTAAAGCCACTCATTATGCTGCTATTGGCCTTATAACATTGATTTTATGTCTGAGTGACATTCCATTGTATATAAGTACCACAACATCTATATCCATTTTTTTTTCCTTTCCTGGGATATATAAAGTGTACCGAAGTCGAGGTTCTTGTAAACAGAGCAGCCCTAAAATTTGGGCTGGCTGTGTGTTGTGGATTTTTAGTTTTCCCAAAATACACGCCCATGGGTGGAAGTGTGCTATGCTCTGTAGCTCTGTTTTAGAAAACAACATACAGTTCTCCAGAGAGTCTGTTGGCAATTTACATCCTGTCCATCGGCGTAACCAGGCTCCCTTTTCTCCATGGCCTGTCCTGCATTTGTGGCTTTTACACTATTTGTGGATGGCCCTTTTCACTGGAGGTAAGGGACATTACTATGTAGTGTGGATTTGCAATGCCTGATGGCTTGCTTGGCCAAAAAGGGCGTATGCATTTTTTCCCGAATATATTCAGGAAAATACACATAGTCCCTTTTCAGCCAAGGGCAACATTGTCGAAATTCTGTCGCTTTTCATGTGCTTTAAAGACGACTCCAATCTACCTCTTGAAATCTGTTTCCTTCAATTCTGCCTTGCATTCAAATCCTCTTCACTGCCTTTCCTCAATATATTTCTGGATGATAGTTGTCCTTTATAACTCTGCAAGTTTGTGAATTGCTGTGCCCCTGATTTCCATTTTTCAACTCGCCTATTTGTGAGCTGGCTGCAGTACCGCAGGATGGCTTTAGGCCCTACTCTGGTTCCAGGGCTTCAGGCTGAGCCTTTGGTTAATTATCCTTCCTGATGGGAAACTAGAGTGACATGTGCCCATCCAAGCACCTACAGCTAATCTCTCATTTATTTCCCCTCTTCCTGTTCATCCTCTGCACAATTTGCAAGCTGTGCGTAACGGGATAGTAAAGGCACTGACACTCCAAGTGGGGAGATTTTTATTAATGCAGATGGAATGGCGAAGCCGAGCATGACAAAAGGAAAAATGAGGTACCTTTTAGAAAACTTTCCCAATTACACAGTGTACCATCCACTGGGTTTCCCATGCATGTTTTAACTGTAGGAAGATTCCCTTAAACCTGGAGAGTTGGGACCACTAGAATGGGTAGCACACAGTATTGCTCTAAGTGGTGTTCATTTTTTTTTTTTTTTTTTTTTTTTTTTTTTGCTGTACGTGGGCCTCTCACTGCTGTGGCCTCTCCCGTTGCGGAGCACAGGCTCCAGACGCGCAGGCTCAGGCTCAGCGGCCATGGCTCAAGGGCCCAGCCACTCCGCGGCATGTGGGATCTTCCCGGACCTGGGCACGAACCCTTGTCCCCTGCATCGGCAGGGGGACACTCAACCACTGCGCCACCAGGGAAGCCCTAAGTGGTGTTCTTTTGTTCACACAACCTCAGAAATCTTGTCAGCACCAAGTGTCCAGTCTTATGTCTCATCCAGCTGTGGGTGTAAAGTTGGTCAATCTAGCTTGCATCACAGGCCCTGAACGTAATTTTTAAGACTTTCTCTCTGTTTTTGCATTTTGATTTTGAAATTTATTTTTATAAGTGGGTTTAACTGAACTTCAGTGCTGTGTTCATGCCGTTATACACACACATGATTCCTTTATGGAGACATGAGAATACATATGTTTTAAAATACATAGAGTCAGACATATTCCTCTGCAATGAATAGGGGGTGTTGAGTCCAGTTCATTGTGCCGGGAGTAGGTGTTGTCTCTTACATACATGGTTTATATAATGGTATTTGTGCTAATTTAAAACTGTGGTTTTATGCATCACCCCGCCTCGGCTTTCCTCTTAAGCAGGCAAAAGATGTTTCCTAAATGTGTGACTCTGTTGTGTTTGTCATTCAGTTCATGTGTAGTCATGTGTACATTCCCGCTATGAGTGATACCTTATGATAAGATTAGTTACTCTGTAATCTTTTCTAACTCAGTTCATGTGTAGCCATGTTTACAGGACCATCATAAGTGATATCTTATGATAAGTTTCTTTTTCTGTGTGACTTATTTCACTTAGAATCATCGTACCTGAATCCACTCATTTTGTTGCTACTGGTCTTATGACATAGATTTCATGGCTGAGGGATATTCCATCGTACGTAAGTACCACAATTTTTTGAACAATTTTTAACTTTCCTGGGATATTTAAGGTGTACCCAAGTTGAGGTTCTTGTAAGCAGTGCATCCCTAAATTTTGGGGTGGTTCTGTCTTATTGATTTTCAGTTTTCCCAAGGTATATTCCCTAGACTGGAAGTGCCCTTGGCTATGTAGCTCTGTTGTTTACATGTTTTAGGGAACACAATGCACTCCTACAGAGAGGCAGTTGCCAACTTACATCCCGCCCAACAGCATAACAAGCCTCCCTGTTCTCCAGGTCCTCTCTTGCCTTTCTGGTTTTTACACATTTTGCCGATGTCCCTTTTGACCGGTGGGAAGGGATATTTCCTTGTAGTGCAGATTTGCCTTGATCACTTGCTGGCTTGGCCAAAATGGGCGTATGCATTTTCTCCTGAATATATTCAGGAGAAAACGAATACACCATTTTTGGACAAGTGCATCATTGTCGAAGTTGTGCCCCTCTTCCTGTGCTTGAAAGGTGATTCCAACGTACCTCTTGAAATCTGTTTACTGCGATTCTGCCTCGCTTTCAAGTCCACCTCGTTGCCTTGCTTCAAACAATTTTTGGCCGATAGCTGTCCTTTATTACTCTGCCAGTTTGTGAACTGTTGTGCCCCTGAGCTCCATTTATCAAATCGTTTTTTGTGAGCTGACCGCAAGTCCAAAATTTCGGTTCAGGACCTATACTGGTTTCCGGCAGCAGGATGAGTCTTTGGTTAATTCTTCCTTCTGCCGGGCAATTAGAGTCACATGTGCCCGTCCAAATGCCTAACAGCTACTCTCTCATTGGTTCTCCCTGGTCCCTTTCATCCTCTGCCAAATTGGCAACCTGTGTTATCCAGGAGGTTAAAGGGTCTGTCTCTCCAAGTTGGGAGATTGATAGTCAAGCAGTTGGAAAGTCAAATTGGAGCACCAGTAGAGCGACTATTTCTTGAGATTTAGAAACTTTTTGTATTCACATTGTGTCCATTCTTTAGGTTTCCCATACATGTTATAGCTGTAGTAATATTCCCTTCAACCTGGAGAGTTTGGAACCATGGAATGGAGGCCACGCATTATTGCTTTAAATGGTCTGTGTTTGCTCACGCAGTCTCACCAAGCCTCTCAGTCCCAAGTGTCCAGCCTTATGCCACATCAAGCTGTAGTTGCAGATATATTCATTCCAGGTATCATCAGAGACCCTGAAGGAATTGTAAAGAATTTCCCTGTTTTTTTGTTTTTTTTTGAAATTCATTTTCATAGTGGGTTTGAGCTGATTCTCACTGCCATGTTTATGCCAGTCTAGACATACTTGATTCCCTTATGGAGACATATCAATACATAGGTTTTAAGATTCTTACTAGTCAGATATATTCCTCTGCGGAAAATATGGTGTTTTGAGTCCCTTTCCCTGAGGAAGTTGTAGGTTTTTCTATTCCTTAGTTGGTTTTTAGAACAGTACCTGTGCTTATATCAAACTCTGGTTTTATGCATCACCCACCTCTCCTTCCCCCTTAAGCAGGCATAAGATTGTATTCAAAATGTGAGACTCTGTTCTCTTTCCTAACTCAGTTTATGTGTAGCCATGTTTACAGGATCTTCATAAGTCATATCCTATGATAAGCTTCTTTTTCTGTGTGACTTATTTCACTTAGAATCATCGTACCTGAATCCACTCATTTTGCTGCTACTGGTCTTATGACATTGATTTCATGGATGAGGGATATTCCATCGTACGTAAGTACCACAATTTTTTGAACCATTTTTAACTTTCTTGTGATAATTAATATGTACCCAAGTTGAGGTTCTCGTAAGCAGTGCAGCCCTAAATATTGGGGTGGCTGTGTCTTATTGATTTTCAGTTTTCCCAAGGTATATTCCCTAGACTGGAAGTGCCCTTGGCTATGTAGCTCTGTTGTTTACTTCTTTTAGGTTACACAGTGCACTCCTCCAGAGAGGAAGTTGCCAACTTACATCCCGCCCATCAGCATAACAAGGCTCCCTGTTCTCCGGGTCCTCTCTTGCCTTTCTGGTTTTTACACATTTTGCCGATGTCCCTTTTGACCGGTGGGAAGGGATAATTCTTTGTACTGCAGTTTTGCATATCCCGCTTCCTTGCTTGGCCAAAAATGGCATATGTATTTTCTCCTGAATATATTCAGGAGAAAACGAATACACCATTTTTGGCCAAGTGCATCATTGTCGAAGTTGTGCCCCTCTTCCTGTGCTTTACAGGTGATTCCAACGTACCTCTTGAAATCTGTTTCCTGCTATTCTGCCTCACTTTCAAGTACGCCTCGTTGCCTTCCTTCAAAATATTTTTGGATGATAGTTGTCCTTTATTACTCTGCCATTTTGTGAATTGCTGTGCCCCTCAGCTCCATTTATCAAATCGTTTTTTGTGAGCTGACCGCAAGTCCAAAATTTCGGTTCAGGACCTATACTGGTTCCCGGCAGGGGGATGAGTCTTTGGTTAATTCTTCTTCCTGCCGGGCAGTTAGAGTCGCATATGCCCGTCCAAATGCCTAACAGCTACTCTCTCATTTGTTCTCCCTGTTCCCTTTCATCCTCTGCCAAATTGGCAACCTCTGTTATCCAGGAGGTTAAAGGTGCTGTCTCTCCAAGTTGGGAGATTGATAGTAAAGCAGTTGGAAAGTCAAACTGGAGTACCAGGAGAGGGACAATTAGTTGAGTTTTAGAAACCTTTCGTATACACAGTGTGTCCATTCTCTAGGTTTCCCGTACATGTTATAGCTGTAGTAATATTCCTTTCAATCTTGAGAGTTTGGAACCATGGAATGGAGGCCACGCATTATTGCTTTAAAAGGTCTGTGTTTGCTCACCCAGTCTCACCAATCCTATCAGCACCAAGTGACCAGCCTTATGCCACATCCAGCTGTCGTTGTAGATAGGTTCATTCCAAGTTTCATGAGAGACCCTGAAAGAATTGTAAAGAATTTACCTGTTTTTTTGTTTTGTTTTTGAAATTCCTTTTTATAGTGAGTTTGAGCTGATTCTCACTGCCATGTTTATGCCAGTCTAGACACACTTGATTCCCTTATGGAGACATATCAATACATAGGTTTGAAGATTCTTACTAGTCAGATATATTCCTCTGAGGGAAGTATGGTGTGTTGATTCCCTTTCAGTGAGGAAGGTGTAGATGTTTTCTATTCTGTATTTGGTTTCTGGAATGGTGCCTGTACTAATATCAAACTCTGGTTTTATGCAATACCCCAACTCTCCTTCCCCCTTAAGCAGGCGTAAGAGCGTTTTGTAAATGTGAGACTCTCTTCTCTTTCCTAACTCTGTTCATGTGTAGCCATGTTTACAAGACCTTCATAAGTGATATCTTATGATAAGTTTCTTTTGCTCTGTGACTAATTTAACTTAGAATCATTGTAACTGAATACACTAATTTTGGTGCTACTGGCCTGATGACATTGATTTCATGGCAGAGGGATATTCCATCGTATGTAATTACCACAATTTCTTGAACAATTTTTGTCTTTCCTGGGATATTTAAGGTGTAGCCTAGTTGAGGTTCTTGTAAGCAGTGAAGACCTATATTTTGGGGTGGCTCTGTCTAATTGATTTTCAATTTTCCCAATGTATATTCCCTAGAGTGGAAGTGCCCTTCGCTCTGTAGCTCTGTTGTTTACTTGCTTTAGGGAACAAAATGCACTCCTCCAGAGAGGCAGTGGGCAATTAATATCCCGCCCATCAGCATAACAGTGCTCCCTGTTCTCCAGGGCCTCTCTAGCCTTTCTGGTTTTTACCCATTTTGTGGATGACCCTTTTAACCAGTGGGAAGTGATACTTCTTTGTAGTGCAGATTTGCATTGCCCGCTTGCTTGCTTGGCCAAAAAGGGCGTATGCGTTTTCTCCTGAATATATTCAGGAAAAATCGCATACACCCTTTTTGGCCAAGTGCATCATTGTCGATGTCGTGCCCCTATTCCTGTGCTTTAAAGGCGATTCCAATGTAACTCTTGATATCTGTTTCCTGCTATTCTGCCTCGCTTTCAAGTCCGCCTCGTTGCCTTCCCTCAACAGATTTTTGGACGATAGTTGCCCTTTATTACTCTGCCAGTTTGTGAATTGCTGTGCCTCTGAGCTCCATTTTTTAACTCGTTTGTTGTGAGCTGAACGCAAGTCCAATATTTTTGTTCAGAAACGATACTGGTTTTGGTAGGTGGCTGAGAGTTTGGTTAATTCTTCTTCCTCCCGGGAAATAAGAGTGACATGTGCCCGTCCAAATGCCTAACAGCTACTCTCTCATTGGTTCTCCCTCTTCCCTTTCATCCTTTGCCAAATTGGCAAGCTGTGCGAACCAGGAGGTTAAAGGTGCTGTCTCTCCAAGTTGGGGGATTGATAGTAAAGGAGTTGGAAGTTCAAACTGGCGCACAAGGAGAGGGACTATTCGTTGAGTTTTAGAAACCTTTCGTATTCACAGTGTGTCCATTCTCTAGGTTTCCCATACATGTTATAACTCTAGTAATATTCCATTCAACCTGGAGAGTTGGGACCCATGGAATGGGTGCCATGCATTATTGCTTTAAATGGTCTGCATTTGCTCACCCAATCTCACCAGTCCTGTCAGTCCCATGTGTCCAGCCTTATGCCACATCCAACTGTCGTTGTAGTTAGGGTCATTCCAGGTATCATCAGAGACCCTGAAGGATTTGTAAAGAATTTCCCTGTTTGTTTGTTTTGTTTTTGAATTTCCTTTTTATAGTGGGTTTGAGCTGATTCTCGCTGCCATGTTTATGCTAGTCTAGACTCACTTGATTCGCTTACGGAGACATATCAATACATAGGTTTTAAGATTCTTACTAGTCAGATATATTCCTCTGCGGGAAATATGGGGTTTTGAGTCCCTTTCAGTGAGGAAGGTGTAGGTCTTGTCTATTCCATAGTTGGTTTTTGGAACGGTACCTGTGCTTATATCAAACTCTGGTTTTATGCATCACCCCACCTCTCCTTACCCCTTAAGCAGGCATAAGAGTGTTTTCTAAATGTGAGACTCTGTTCTCTTTCCTAACTCACTTCATGTGTAGCCATGTTTACAGGATCTTCATAAGTGATATCTTATGATAAGTTTCTTTTTCTGTGTGACTTATTTCCCTTAGAATCATCGTACCTGAATCCACTCATTTTGCTGCTACTGGTCTTATGACATTGATTTCATGGCTGAGGGATATTCCATCGTACGTAAGTACCACAAATTTTGAACAATTTTTAACTTTCCTGGGATATTTAAGGTGTACCCAAGATGAGGTTCTTGTAAGCAGTGCATCCCTAAATTTTGGGGTGGCTGTGTCTTACTGATTTTCAGTTTTCCCAAGGTATATTCCCTAGACTTTAAGTGCCCTTGGCTCTGTAGCTCTGTTGTTTACTTGTTTTATTGAACACAATGCACTCCTCCAGAGAGGCAGTTGGCAATTTATGTCCCACCCATCAGCATAACAATGCTCCCTGTTCTCCAGGGCCTGTCTTGCCTTTCTGGGTTTTACCCATTTTGTGGATGTCCCTTTTGACCGGTGTGAAGTGATACTTCTTTGTAGTGCAGATTTGCATTGCCTGCTTTCTTGCTTGGCCATAATGGGCGTATGTGTTTTCTCCTGAATACATTCAGGAGAAAACGCATTAGCCCTTCTTGGCCAAGTGCATCATTGTCGAAGTCATGCCCCTCTTCCTATGCTTTAAAGGCGATTCCAACGTACCTCTTGAAATCTGTTTCCTGCTATTCTTCCTCGCTTTCAAGTCCGCCTCGTTGACTTCCCTAAACAGATTTTTGGACGATAGTTGCCCTTTATTACTCTGCCTGTTTGTGAATTGCTGTGCCCCTGAACTCCATTTTTTAACTCGTTTTTTGTGAGCTGAACCGAAGTCCAATATTTTGGTTCAGGAACTATACTTGTTTTCGGTGGGTGGCAGAGACTTTGGTTAATTCTTCTTCCTCCCGGGAAATAAGAGTGACATATGCCCGTCCAAATGCCTAACAGCTACTCTCTCATTGGTTCTCCCTCTTCACTTTCATCCTCTGCCAAATTGGCAACCTGTGAGAACCAGGAGGTTAAAGGGGCTGTCTCTCCAAGTTGGGAGATTGTTAGTAAAGCAGTTGGAAAGTCAAACTGGAGCACCAGGAGAGGGACTGTTCTTTGAGTTTTAGAGACCTTTCCTATTCACAGTGTGCCCATTCTCTAGGTTTCCCTTACATGTTATAGCTATAGTAATATTCCCTTCAACCTGGAGAGTTGGGACACATGGAATGGGTGCCACTCATTATTGCTTTAAAGGGTCTGCATTTGCTCACCCAATCTCACCAATCCTCTCAGTCCCAAGTGTCCCGCCTTATGCCACATCCAGCTGTCATTGAAGATAGGGTCATTCCAGGTTTCATCAGAGACCCTGAAGGAATTGTAAAGAATTTCCCTGTTTTTTTGTTTTGTTTTTGAAATTCCTTTTTATAGTGGGTTTGAGCTGATTCTCACTGTCATGTTTATGCCAGTCTAGACACACTTGATTATCTTATGGAGACATATCAATACATAGGTTTTATTATTCATACTAGTAAGATATATTACTCTGCGGTGAATATGGGGTGTTGAGTCCCTTTCACTGAGGAAGGTGTAGGTCTTGTCTCTTCCGTATTTGGTTTTTGGAACGGTACCTGTACTAATATCAAACTCTGGTTTTATGCATCACCCCACCTCTCCTTCCCCCTTAAGCAGGCATAAGGGTGTTTTTTAAATGTGAGTCTCTCTCCTCTTTCCTAACTCAGTTCATGTGTAGCCGTGTTTACAGGATCTTCATAAGTGATATCTTATGATAAGCTTCTTTTTCTGTGTGACTTATTTCACTTAGAATCATCGTACCTGAATCCACTCATTTTGCTGCTACTGGCCTTATGACATTGATTTCATGGCTGAGGGATATTCCATCATACGTAAGTACCACAATTTCTTGAACCATTTTTGTCTTTCCTGGGATATTTCAGGTGTACCCATGTTGAGGTTTTTGTCAGCAGTGCATCCCTGAATTTTGGTGTGGATCTGTCTTATTTATTTTCAGTTTCCCCAAGGTATATTCCCTAGACTGGAAGTGGCCTTGGCTCTGTAGCTCTGTTGTTTACTTATTTTAGGAAACACAATGCACTCCTCCAGAGAGGCAGTTGGCAGTTTACTTGCCGCCCATCACCATAACAACGCTCCCTGTTCTCCAGGGCCTGTCTTGCCTTTCTGTTTTTTACACATTTTGCGGATGCACCTTTTGACCAGTAGGAAGTGATACTTCTTTGTAGTGCTGATTTGCATTGCCCACTTGCTTGCTTTTCCAAAAAGGGCATATGCGTTTTCTCCTGTATATATTCACGTGAAAACCCATATGCCCTTTATGGCCATTTCCATAATTTTCGAAGTTGTAATGCTTTTCCTGTGTTTAAAGGCGATTCCATTGTACCTCTTGAAATCTGTTTCATGCCATTCTGCCTCATTTTCCCTTCCGCCTCGTGGCTTTCTTTCAACAGATTTTTGGAAGAGAGTAGTCCATTATAACTCTGCAGTTTAGTGAATTGCTGTGGCCCTGAGCTCCATTTTTCAATTCGCTTTTATGTGAGCTGACCGCAAATCAACAGTTTTGCTTCTGGACTCATAATTATTCTGGGGGGGCAGGCTGAGACGTTGGTTAATTCCTCTTTGTGACGGGAAATTATAGTGACATGTGGCTGTCCAAATGCCTACAGCTACTCTCTCATTGGTTCTCTCTCCTCCCTTATATCCTCAGCACAATTTGCGAACTGTGCGAACCAGGAGGTTATAGGGGCTGACTTTCAAAGTTGGGAGATTGATAGTAAAGCAGTTGGAATGTCAAACTGGAGCACAAGGAGAGAAAAAAGTAGTAGAGTTTTAGAAACCTTTCACCATCAGATGGTTTCCATTCTCTAGGTTCCCATACACGTTATAACTGTAGTGATATTCCCTTCTACCTGGAGAGTTGGGAACCATGGAATGGGTGGCAGGCATTATTGCTTTAAAGGGTCTGCATTTTTTTCACCCTATCTCACCAATGCTCTCAGTCCCAAGTGACCAGCCTTATGCCACATCCAGCTGTCATTTTAGATAGGGCCATTCCAAATTTCATCAGAACCCCTGAAGGTATTGTGTAAGAATTTTACTGTTTTTATGTTTTGTTTTGAAATTCAGTTTTATAGTGGGTTTGAGCTGATTCTCACTGCCATGTTTATGTCGTTCTAGACACACTTGTTTCCCTTACGGAGACATATCAATACATAGGTTTTAAAATTCTTACTAGTCAGATATGTTTCTCTGCGGGGTATAGGGATGTTGGGTTCCATTAACTGAGGAAGGAGTAGGGCTTGTCTCTTCTGTTTTTGGACTATGGAACGGTACCTGTGCTAATATCAATCTTATGTTTTGTGCATCTCCCCACCTCTCTTTCCCCTTAAGCAAGCGTTAGAGTATTTTCTAAATCTGAGACTCTGTTCTCTTCCCTAATTCAGTTCATATGTAGCCATGTTTACATTCCCTTCATAAGTGATATCTTATGTCAGAATGCACCATGGCAGTTCTCATATTAATGCTCCATGACCCCTGTCATCACAATGCACCATGCCCTGGTTATCACAATACTCCATGTCCCTTGTCATCACAATTCTCCACGTCCATGTCATCACAATGCTATATGACATTTCTCAGCAATATGTTACATGCTCTTGTCATCACAATTCTCCATCCACTTGACATTGCAATGCTCCATGCACTTGTCATCACAATGCTCCATGCACTTCTCATCACAATGCTCTATGCCCATGTCATCACAATGCTCCATGACCACTGTCATCACAATGCTCCCTGACACCTGTCATCACAATGCTTCATGCCCCTTGTCATTACAGTGCTCCATGATGCTCGACATCACAATTACCCAAGGTCTTCTCATCACAAAGCTCCATGGCCAATATCCTCACAATGCTCCATGACCACTGTCATCACAACACTCCATGACACCTGACAACACAATGATTCGGCACTCTTGTCATCACAATGTTCCATTCCCTAGTCATCACTATGCTCCATAGCCCCTGTCTTCAAAATACTCCATGAACATTTTCAGCCCAATGTTCCGTGACCCTTGTCATCACAATGATCCATGTCCTTGTCATCCCTATGCTCCATGACCCCTGTATTCACAGTGCTCCGTGACGCATGTCATCACAGTGCTCCACGACACATGTCATCACAATGCTCCATGCCTTTGTCAGCAAAATGCTACATGACCTTGTCATTACAATGCTCTATGCGCTTGTCATCACAATACTCCATTTCCATTGTCATCACAATCCTCAATGAACCTTGGGATCACATTGCTTCATGCCCTTGTGATCACAATGCTCCATGTCCCATGAAATAAAAATGATCCATGACCTGTGTCATCACAATGCTCCAAACCCTTGTAATCACAGTGTTCCATAACACTTGTCATCACATTGCTCCATGATGCCTGTCATCACAATACTCCATGCCCTTTTCATCACAATGCTCCATGACCTTTGTCATCACAATTCTCAATATACTTGTCATCACAATGCTCCATTTCCATTGTCATCACAATGCTCCATGTCACTGTCATCACAATGCTCCATGAACCCTCTCATCACATGGCTCCATGCACTTGTCATCACAAAGCTCCATGACACTTGTCATCACAATGCTTGATGCCCTCCTCATCACAGTGCTCGATGCCATTGTCATTGCAATCCTGCATGACCCATGTATCACAGTGTTCCGTGCCGTTGTCATCACAATGATCCATGCCCTCTTCATCACAATGCTCCAAAATCCCTGTAATCACAATGCTCCATGTCCTTGTCATCACAAAACTCCATGACACATGTCATCAGAATGCTCCATGGCCTTCTCATCACAATGTTACATGCCCTCGTCATCACAATGCATCAAGACCCCTGTAATCACGATGCTCCATGCCCCTTTTCATCAGAATGCTCCATGAGACTTGTCATCACAAGTCTCCATGGTCTTCTCATCACAGTGCTCCAGGACCTTGTCATCACCATGCTCCATTCCCTTGTCATCACAATGCTCCTTGACACCTGTAATCACAATAAATCATAAAATTTTTCAGCCCATGGCTCCACGACCTACTCATCACAATGCTCCATGGCCAGTATCATCACAATGCTCCATGACCACTGTCATCACAACACTCCATGACACCTGACAACACAGTGATCCGGGACTCTTGTCATCACAATGCTCCATTCCCTAGTCATCACAATGCTCCATGAGCCCTGTCATCACAACACTCCATGAACAATTTCAGCCCAGTGCTCCATGACCCTTGTCATCACAATGATCCATGACCTTGTCATCCCAATGCACATTGACCCCTGAATTCACAGTGATCCGTGACGATTTTCATCACAGTGCTCCATGACACATGTCATCACAATGCTCCATGCCTTTGTCAGCAAAATGCTACATGACCTTTTCATTACAATGCTCTATGTGCATGTCATAACAATACTCCATTTCCATTGTCATCACAATCCTCCATGAAAATTGGGATCACATTGCTTCATGCCCTTGTCATCACAATGCTCCATGCTCCTTGAAATCAAAATGATCCATGACCTCTGTCTTCACAGTGCTCCAAACCCTTGTGATCACAGTGTTCCATAACACTTGTCATCACAACGATCCATGATGACTGTCATCACAATACTCCATGCCCTTTTCATCACAATGCTCCATGACCTATGTCATCACAATTCTCAATACACTTGTCATCACAATGCTCCCCGACACTTGTCATCAGAATGCTCCTTAAACCCTGTCACGAAAAGGCTACATGCCTTTTTCATCACAATGTCCCATGCCGTTTTCATCACAATGCTCCGTGCCATTGTCATCAAATACTCCACAAGCTTGTCATCAGAATGCTCCATGAAACTTGTCACCACAATTATCCATGCACTTGTCAGCACAATGCTCCCTGACCCTAGCCATCACAATGCTCTAAGCCATTGTGATCACAATGCTCCATAACACTTATCATCACAACACCCCATGATGCTCATCATCACAATTATCCATGGTATTCTCATCACAGTGCTCCATGATCTTTGTCATCACAATGCTCAATACACCTGTCATCACAATGCTCCCTGACACTTGTCGTCAGTATTCTCCTTGAACCCTGTCATGACAAGGCTCCATGCCTTTTTCATCACAATGATCCATGCCGTCTTCATCACAATGTTCCAAGATCCCTGTAATCACAATGCTCCATGCCCTTGTCATCACAAAACTCCATGACGCATGTCATCAGAATGATCCTTGGCTTTCTCATCAACATGCTCCATGCCCTCGTCATCACAATGCACCAAGACACCTGTAATCACAATGCTCCATGCCCCTTTTCATCAGAATGCTCCATGAGACTTGTCATCACAAGTCTCCATGGTCTTCTGATCACAGTGCTCCAGGACATTGTCATCACCATGCTCCAATCCCTTGTCATCACAATGCTCCATGACACCTGTCATCACAATAATCCATGAATATTTTCAGCCCAGTGCTCCACGACCTAATCATCACAATGCTCCATGGCCAATATCATCACAATGCTCCATGACCACTGTCATCACAACACTCCATGAAACCTGACAACACAATGATCCGGGACATTTGTCATCACAATGCTCCATTCCCTAGTCATCACAATGCTCCATGACCCCTGTCATCACAACACTCCATGAACATTTTCAGCCCAGTGCTCCATGACACTTGTCATCACAATGATCCATGCCCTTGTCATCCCAGTGCTCCATGACCCCTGTATTCACAATTATCCGTGACGCTTGTCATCACAGTGAGCCATGACACATGTCATCACAAAGCTCCATGCCTTTGTCAGCAAAATGCTACATGACCTTGTCATTACAATGCTCTATGCGCTTGTCATCACAATACTCCATTTCCATTGTCATCAAAATCCTCCATGAACCTTGGGATCACATTGCTTCATGCCCTTGTCATCACAATGCTCCATGCTCCTTGAAATCAAAATGATCCATGACCTCTGTCATCACAACGCTCCAAAGCCTTGTGATCACAATGTTCCATAACACTTGTCATCACAACGCTCCATGATGCCTGTCATGACAATACTCCATGCCCTTTTCATCACAGTGCTCCATGAACTTTGTCATCACAATTCTCAATACACTTGTCATCACAATGCTCCCTGACACTTGTCATCAGAATGCTCCTTGAACCCTGTCAGGAAAAGGCTCCATGCCTTTTTCATCACAATGCCTCATGCCGTTTTCATCACAATGCTCCGTGCAATTGTCATCAAAATACTCCACAAGCTTGTCATCAGAATGCTCCTTGACCTTTGTCATCACAATTCTCCATGCACTTGTCACCACAATGCTCCTTGACCATTGTCATCACAATGCTCCAAGCCATTGTCATCACAACACTCCATTATCTTTGTCATCAGAATCCTCCATGACACTTGGCATCACAATGCTCCATGCCATTGTCATCCCAATGGGCCATTACATATGTCATCACAATGCTCCCTGACAACTTTCTTCACAATATTGCATGACCAGGTCATCACAATGCTCCATGCCCTTGTCATCACAATGCACCATTCCAACACTCATCACAATAATCCATGAAACTTATTAGAACAATGCTCCAGGCCCTTGTCATCACAATGCTCCATGCCCTTGTTATCACAAAGGTCCATGACCCTTGTCATCACAATGCTCCATGCGCTTGTCAGCACAATGCTCCATTACACATGTCATTACAATGCTCCATGACCCCTGTCATCACAATGCTCCGTGACTCCAGGCATCTCAATGCTTCATAACGTTTGTCATTACAATGTTCCATGCCCGCGTAATTACAAGGCTCTGTGACCTTTGTAACCACAAAGCTCCTTGAACTTTTCATCACAATTCTCTGTGACCCTTGTCTTCACAATGCTCCATATCTTTGTCTGAGCAATGCTCCATGACCTTTGTCTTCACAATGTGCCACACACATTTCATCACAACGGTCCACAACCTTGTCATTGCAGTGCTCCATAAATCTTGTACTCACAATGCTCCATGCACTTCTCATCAAAATGCTCTCTCACGAGAGATATCACAGTGTTCCATCACTAGTCATCACAATACTCCCTCACCCCTGTAATCACAATGTTCCATGACACTGTCATCACACTGCTACATCCCCTTATCATCACAATGTTCCATGACCACTGTCATCAAATTGCTCCATGACCCTTTTCATCCCAATGCTCCAAATCCCCTGACATCACAATGTACTATATCCCCTGCCATCAAAATATTCCATTACACTTTTCATCAAATTGCTGCATGACCCGGTCATCAAAATGCTCCCTGCCCTTCTCATCACAATGCAACATGCCCTTGTCATCAAAATGCTCCATTACTTGTCATGAGAAAGCTCCATGACCCTTGGCATCACAATGCTCCATGTCATTGTCATCACAATGCTCCATGAACCCTCTCATAATATTGCTCAATGCCCTTGTCATCACAAAGTTCCATGACACTTGTCATCACAATGCTCTATGCCCTTCTCATCAAAATGCTCCATGCCCTTGTCATTACAATCCTGCATGACCCATGTATCATAGTGTTCCGTAACCTTGTCATCAGAAGCCTCCATGCCCACTCTCATCACAATCATCCACGAAATATTTCAGACCAATGTTCCATGCCCTTCTCATCACAATGCTCCATTGCCCCTGTCATAACAATTCACCATGACCCCTGCCATCACAATGTTCCACGGCCTAGTCATCACAAGGTTCCATGACACTTGTCATCACAATGCTGAAGACCCCTGTAATCACAATGCTCCATGCCCTTGTCATCACAAAGCTCCATGACGCATGTCCTCAGAATGTTCCATGGCCTTCTCATCACAACGCTCCATGCCCTTGTCCTCACAATGCTCCAAAACCCCTGTAAACACAATGCTCCATGCCCCTTTTCATCTCAATGCTCCATGAACCCTGTCATCACAATGCACCATGCCCATCATCACAATGCTTCAGGCTATTGTCATCAAAATGAAATCAATATTCTCCATGACCTCTGTCATCATAATGCTCCAAACCCTTGTGATCACAATGGTCCATAACACTTATCATCACAATGCCCCATGATGCTCGTCATCACAATTATCAATGGTCTTCTCATCACAATGCTCCATGACCTTCGTCATCACAATGCTCAATAAAATTGTCATCACAATGCTAACTGACGCTTGTCGTCAGTATGCTCCTTGAAACCTGTCATGATAAGGCTCCATGGCTTTTTCATCACAATAATCCGTGCCCTTTTCATCACAATGCTCCAAGATCCCTGTAATCACAATGCCCCATGCCCTTCTCATCAAAAAGCTCCATGACGCATGTCATCAGAATGCTTCATGGCCTTCTCATCACAATGCTCCATGCCCTTGTCATCACAGTGCCCCAAGACCCCTGTAATCACAATACTCCATGCCCATTTTCATCAGAATTCTCCATGAGACTTGTCATCACAAGTCTCCATGGTCTTCTCATCACAATGCTCCAAGACCGTGTCATCAGCATGCTCCATTCCCTTGTCATCACAATGGTCCATGAACCCTGTCATCACAATAATCCATGAGCATTTTCAGCCCAATGCTCCACGACCTACTCATCACAATGCTCCATGGCCAATATCATCACAATGCTCCATGACCACTGTCATCACAACACTCCATGACACCTGACAACACAATGATCCGGCACTGTTGTCATCACACTGCTCCATTCCATGGTCATGACAATGCTCCATGACCCCTGTATTCACAAGACTCCATGAACATTTTCAGCTCAGTGCTCCATGAACCTTGTCATCACAATCATCCATGCCCTTGTCATCCCAGTGCTCCATGACCCCTGTATTCACAATTATCTGTGATGCTTGTCATCACAGTGCTCCATGACACATGTCATCACAATGCTCCATGCCTTAGTCAGCAAAATGCTACATGACCTTGTCATTACAATGCTCTATGCGCTTGTCATCACAATACTCTATTTTCATTGTCATCACAATCCTCCATGAACCTTGGGATCACATTGCTTCATGCCCTTGTCATCAAAATACTCCCTGCTCCTTGAAATCAAAATGATCCATGACCTCTGTCATCACAATTCTCCAAATTCTTGTGATCACAATGTTCCATAACACTTGTCATCACAACGCTCCATGATGCCTGTCATCACAATACTCCATGCCCTTTTCATCACAATGCTCCATGACCTTTGTCATCACAATTCTCAATACACTTGTCATCACAGTGCTCTCTGACACTTGTCATCAGAATGCTCCTTGAAACCTGTCACGAAAAGCCTCCATTCCTTTTTCATCACAATGCCCCATGCCGTTTTCATGACAATGCTCCATGCCATTGTCATCAAAATACTCCACAAGCTTGTCATCAGAATGCACCATGACACTTGTCATCACAATTTTCCATGCACTTATCAGCACAATGCTCCCTGACTCTTGTCATCACAATGCTCCAAGCCATTGTCATCAGAATGCTCCATTACCTTTGTCATCAGAATCCTCCATGACACTTGGCATCACAATGCTCCATGCCATTGTCTTCACAATGGGCAAATACATATGTCATCACAATGCTCCCTGACACCTGTCTTCAAAATACTGCATGACCTTGTCATCACAATGCTCCATGCCCTTGTCATCACAATGCGCCATTCTAAATGTCATCCCAATAACCCATGAAACATATTAGACCAATGTTCCATGCCTTTGTCATCACAATGCTCCATGCCCTTGTTATCACAGTGTTCCATGACCCCTGTCATCACAATGTTCCGTGACTCCAGTCATCACAATGCTTCATGACCTTTGTCATCACAATGGCCCATGCCCTCTTCATCAACAGTCTCTGTGACCTTTTTAACCACAATGCTCCATGAACTTTTCATCACAATGCTCTTAGACCCTTGTCATCACAATGCTCTATGCCTTTCTCAGCACAATGCTCCTTGACACTTGTCATCACAATGCTCCATGCGCTTGTCAGAAAGATGCTCCATGACACATGTCATCACAATGCACCATGAGCCTGTCATCACAGTGCTCCACAATCTTGTCATCACAATGCTCCAAATATTTGTCATCACAATGCTCCATGCACTTCTCATCAAAATGCTCTCTCACCATGATATCACAATGCTACATCAGTATTTGTCACAATACTCCCTCACCCCTGTCATCACAATGTTCCATGACTCCTGTCATCAAAATGTTCCATGACAATTTTCATCAAATTGCTCCATGAACGTGTCATCACAATGCTCCCTGCCCTTCTCATCACAATGCACAACGCCCTTGCCATCAAAATGCTCCATGACCTTTTTCATCATAAAGTTCCATGACCCTTGGCATCACAGTGCTCCATGTCCTTGTCATCACATTGCTCCATGCCCTGTCTTCGCATAGCTCCTTGACACAAGTCATCAGAATGCTCCATGGCCTTCTCATCAAAATGATCCATGCCCTTGCCATCACAGTGCTCCATTACCCCTGTCGTAATAATGCTGCATGACCCCTGCCACCACGATGTTCCATGGCCTTGTCATCAAACAGTTCCATGACCCTTCTCATCACAATGCTCCATGAACACTCTAATCACAATGCTCTATGCCCCTATTCATCTCAATGATCCATGAACCCTGTTATCAAAATGCACCATGCCCATCATCATAATGCTTCATGCTATTGTCATCACAATGAAATCAAAATGCTCCATGAGCTCTGTCATAGCAATGCTCCAAACCCTTGTGATCACAATATCCCATAACACTTGTCATCACAATGCCCCATGACGCACGTCATCACAATTATCCATGGTCTTCTCATCACAATGGTCCATGACCTTCGTCATCACAATGCTCAATACACTTGTCATCCAAATGCTCCCTGACACTTGTTGACTGTATGCTCCTTGAACCCAGTCATGACAAGGCTCCATGCCTTTTTCATTGCAATGATCCATGCCCTTTTCATCACAATGCTCCAAGACCTATGTAATCACAATGCTCCATGCCCTTGTCATCACAAAACACAATGACGCTTGTCATTAGGATTCTCCTTTGTCTTCTACTCACTATGCTCCATGCCCTTGTAATCACAATGTTCCAAGACCCCTGTAATCACAATGCTCCATGCCCCTTTTCTTCAGTATGCTCCATGAGACATGTCATCACAAGGATCCATGGTTTTGTCATCACAATGCTCCAGGACATTGTCATCACAATGCTTCACGACCTTGTCATGAAAATTTCCAATGGCCCTTGTCATCATAATGCTCCAAGCCCTAATCATCACAATGCTCTCTTATATTTGTCATCACAATTCTCCATTACATTTGGCATCACAATGCTCCATGCCATTTTCATCGCAATGGCCCATGACATATGTCATCACAATGCTCCCTGACACCTGTCTTCACAATACTCCATTCCCTTGTCATCACAATGCTCCATGCCCTTGTTATCACAATGCACCATGTCCACTCTCATCACAATAATCTATGAAACTTCTCAGACCAATGCTCCATGCCCGTGTCATCACAATCGTCCATGACCCCTGTCATCACAATGCTCCGTGACTCCAGTCATCACAATGCTTCATAACATTTGTCATCACAATGGTCCATGCCCGTGTCATCACAAGGCTCTGTGACCTTTGTAACCACAATGCTCCATGAAATTTTCACCACAATTCTCTGTGACACTTGTCATCACAGTGCTCCATGTCTTTGTCAGAACAATGCTCGATGACCATTTTCATCACAATGTGCCACGCGCATTTCCTCACAACGGTCCACAAACTTGTCATTGCAATGCTCCATAAACGTTGTAATCACAATGGTCCATGCACTTCTCATCAAAATGCTCTCTCACAAGAGATATCACAATGTTCCATCACTAGTCATCACAATACTCCCTCACCCCTGTAATCACAAGGTTCCATGACCCTGTCATCACAATGCTACATCCCCTTATCATCACAAAGTTCCATGACCCCTTCCAATACAATGTTCCTTAACCCCTGTCATCAAAATTCTCCCTGACCCATTCCATCCCAAAGCTCCAAGTCCCCTGACATCACAATGGTCTATAAACGCTGCCATCAAAATATTCCATTACACTCTTTATCAAATTGCTGCACGACCCGGTCATCAAAATGCTCCCTGCCCTTCTCATTACAATGCACCGTGCCCTTGTCATCAAAATGCTCCATGACTTGTCATCACAAAGCTCCATGACCCTTGGCATCACAATGCTCCATGTCATTGTCATCACAATGCTCCATGAACACTCTCATCACATTGCTCCATGCCCTTTTCATCACAAAGCTCCATGACACTTGTCATCACAATGCTCGATGCCATTCTCATCACAATGCTCCATGCCCTAGTCATTACAATCCTGCATGACCCATGTATCACAGTGTTCCTTGCCCTTGTCATCACAATGCTCCATGCCCACACTCATCACAATAATCCATGAAACATTTCAGACCAAAGTTCCATACCTTTCTCATCACAATGCTCCATTACTCCTGTCATAACAATGTACCATGACCCCTGCCATCACAATCTTCCATGGCCTAGTCATCACCAGGTTCCATGACACTTCTCATCACAATGCTCAAGACCCCTGAAATCACAATGCTCCATGCCCTGGTCATCACAAAGCTCCATGACGCATGTCATCAGAATGTTCCATGGCCTT
The DNA here is from genome assembly GCF_964341445.2 of Mesoplodon mirus. Taxonomy (NCBI): domain Eukaryota; kingdom Metazoa; phylum Chordata; class Mammalia; order Artiodactyla; family Ziphiidae; genus Mesoplodon; species Mesoplodon mirus. The sequence goes on along the minus strand of NW_028295543.1, from coordinate 509,155 downwards.
CTCATCACAATGTTCCATGCCCTTGTCAGCACAATGCTCCAAGACCCTTGTAATCACAATGCTCCATGCCACTTTTCATCTCAATGCCCCATGAACCCTGTTATCACAATGCACCATGCCCATCATCATAATGCTTCAGGCTATTGTCATCACAATGAAATCAATATTCTGCATGTCCTCTGTCATCATAATGCTCCAAACCCTTGTGATCACAATTTTGCATAACACGAATCATCACAACAGCCCATGATGCTCATCATCACAATTATCCATGGTCTTCTCATCACAATGCTCCATGATCTTTGTCATCACAATGCTCAATACACTTGTCATCACAATGGTCCCTGACACTTTTCGTCAGTATGCTCCTTGAACCCTGTCATGACAAGGCTCCATGCCTATTTCATCACAATGATCCATGCCCTTTTCATCACAATGCTCCAAGATCCCTCTAATCACAATGCTCCATGCCCTTGACATCACAAAACTCCAGGACACATGTCATCAGAATGCTCCATGGCCTTCTCATCACAATGCTCCATGCCCTAGTCTTCACAATGCTCCAAAACCCCTGTAATCACAAGGCTCCATGTCCCTTTTCATCAGAATGCTCCAAGAGACTTGTCATCACAAGTCTCCATGGTCTTCTCATCACAATGCTCCAGGACCTTGTCATCATCATGCTTCATTTACTTGTCATCACAATGCTCCAGGACCTCTATCATCACAATACTCCATGCACATTTTCAGCCCAATGCTCCACGACCTACTCATCACAATGCTCCATGGCCAATATCATCACAATGCTCCATGACCACTGTCATCACAACATTCCATGACACCTCACAACACAATGATCCGGGATTCTTGTCATCACAATGATCCATGCCCTTATCATCCCAATGCTCCATGACCCCTGTTTTCGCAATGCTCCATGACGCTTGTCATCACAGTGCTCCATGACACATGTCATCACAATGCTCCATGCCTTTGTCAGCAAAATGGTACATGACCTTGTCATTACAATGCTCTATGCGCTTGTCATCACAATACTCCATTTCCATTGTCATCACAATCCTCCATGAAACTTGGGATCACATTGCTTCATTCCTTTGTCATCACAATGCTCCATGCTCCTTGAAATCAAAATGATCCATGACCTCTGTCATCACAATGCTCCAAATCCTTGTGATCACAGTGTTCCATAACACTTGTCATCACAACACTCCATGATGCCTGTCATCACAATACACCATGGACTTTACATCACAATGCTCCATGACTTTGTCATCACAATTCTCAATATACATGTCATCACAATGCTCCCTGACACTTGTCATCAGTATGTTCCTTGAACCCTGTCAAGAAAAGTCTCTATGCCTTTTTCATCACAAAGCCCCATACCGTTTTCATCACAATGCTCCATGCCATTGTCATCAAAATACTCCACAAGCTTGTCATCAGAATGCTCCATGACTCTTGTCATCCCAATTCTCCATTCACTTGTCAGCTCAATGCTCCCTGACCCTTGTCATCACAATGCTCCAAGCCATTGTCATCACAATGCTCCATTACCTTTGTCATCAGACTCCTCCATGACACTTGGCATCACAATGCTCCATGCCATTGTCCTCACAATGGGCCATTACATATGTCATCACAATGCTCCCTGACAACTGTCTTCACAATACTGCATGATCTGGTCAACACAATGCTCCATGCCTTTGTCATCACAATGCGCCATTCCAACTGTCATCGCAATAATCCATGAAACTTATTAGACCAATGTTCCATGCCCTTGTCATGACAATGCTCCATGCCCTTTTTATCACAATGCTCCATGACCACTGTCATCACAATGCTCCGTGACTCCAGTCATCACAATGCTTCATGACCTTTGTCATCACAATTGTCCATGCCTTCGTCATCAACAGTCTCTGTGACATTTTTATCCACAGTGCTCCATGAACTTTTCATCACAATGCTCTTTGACCTTTGTCATCAAAATGCTATATGCCTTTCTCAGCACAGTGCTCCATGACCGTTGTCATCACAATATTCCAAGCCTTTCTCATCACAATGCTCCATTATATTTGTCATCAGAATCCTCCATGACACTTGTCATCAAAATGGTCTTTGACAATTGTGATCAGACTCCTACATGATACCTGGCATCACAATGCTCCATGCCATTTTCATCACAATGGGCCATTACATATGTCATCACAATGCTCCCTGACACCTGTCTTCACAATACTGCATGACCTGGTCATCACAATGCTCCATGCCCTTGTCATCACAATGTGCCATTCCATCTGTCATCACAATAATCCATGAAACGTATTAGACCAATGCTCCATGCCCTTTTCATCACAATGCTCCATGCACTTGTTATCACAATGTTGCAAGACCCCTGTAATCAGAATGTTCCATGCCCCTTTTCATCAGTATGCTCCATGAGACTTGTCTTCACAAGGCTCCATGGTTTTCTAATCACAAAGCTCCAGGACCTTGTCATCACAATGATCCTCGACCTTGTCATGAAAATTCTCAATGGCCCTTGTCATCATAATGCTCCAAGCCCTAGTCTTCACAATGCTCCATTATATTTGTCATCACAATCCTCCATTACATTTGGCATCTCAATGCTCCCTGACATTGTCATCGCAGTGGACCATGACATATGTCATCACAATGCTCCCTGACACCTGTCTTTACTATACTCCATGACCTTCTCATCACAATGATCCATGCCCTTGTCATCCCAATGCTCCATGACCCCTGTATTCACAATGCTCCGTGACCCTTGTCATCACAGTGCTCCATGACACCTGTCTTCACAATACTCCATGACCTTCTCTTCACAATGCTCCATGCCCTTGTCATCACAATGCACCATGTCCACTATCATCACAATAATCTATGAAACTTGTCAGACCAATGCTCCATGCCCCTGTCAGACCAATGCTCCATGCCCCTCTCATCACAATGCTCCATGCCCTTGTCATCACACTGCTCCATTACCCCTGTCATCACAATGCTCCCTGAATCCAGTCATCACAATTCTTCATAACGTTTGTGAACACAACGGTCCATGCTCGCGTCCTCAAAAGGCTCTGTGTCCTTTGTAACCTCAATGCTCCATGAAATTTTCATCACAATGCTCCGTGACCCTTGTCATCACAATGCTCCATGCCTTTGTCCGAACAATACTCCATGACCATTGTCATCACAATGTGCCACGTGCTTTTCATCACAATGATCCACAACCTGGTCATCGCTATCCGCCATAAACCTTGTAATCACAATGCTCCATGCACTTCTCATCCAAATGCTCTCTCACCTGAGATATCACAATGTTCCGTCACCAGTTATCACAATCCTCCCTCACCCCGGTAATCACAATGTTCCATGACCCCAGTCATCACAATGCTACATCCCCTTATCAGCACAATGTTCCATAACCCCTGACATCACAATCTTCCATAACCCCTGTCATCAAAATGCTCCATGACCCTTTTCATCCCAAAGCTCCATGACCTCTGGCATCAAAATGTTCTATAACCCCTGTCATCAAAATGTTCCATTACACTTTTCATCAAATTGCTGCATGACCCTGTCATCAAAATGCTCCCTGCCCTTCTCATCACAATGCACTACACGCTTGTCATGAAAATGTTCTATGACCTTTGTCATCACAAAGCTCCATGACCATTAGCATCACAGTGCTACATGTCACTGTCATCACAGTGCTCCATAAACGCTCTCATCACATTGCTCCATGCCCTTGTCATTACAAAGCTCCATGACACTTGTCATCACAATGCTCGAGGCCCTTCGCATCACAATGCTCCATGCCATTGTCATTACAATCCTCCATGACCCAAGTATCACAGTGTTCCGTGCCCTCGTCATCACAATGGTCCATGCCCGCTCTCATCACAATAATCCTTGAAACATTTCAGACCAATGCTCAATGCCCTTCTCATCAAAATGCTCCATTACCTCTGTCATAACAATGCTCCATGACCACTGCCATCACAATGTTCCATTACACTTTTCATCAAATTGCTGCATGACCCGGTCATCAAAATGCTTCCTGCCCTTGTCATCACAATGCACCATGCCCTTGTCATCAAAATGCTCTATGACATGTCATCACAAAGCTCCATGACACCTGTCATCACAATGCTACATGCATTTGTCAGCAAAATTCTACATGACCTTGTAATTAGAAAGCTCTGTGCACTTGTCATTACAATGCTCCAAGAACTCTGAAATCACAAAGCTCCATGCCCTTTTTCATCTCAATGCTCCATGAACCGTGTCATCACAATGCACCATGCCCATCATCATAATGCTTCAGGCTATTGTCATCACAATTAAATCAAAATTCTCCATGAACTCTGTCATCATAATGCTCCAAACCCTTGTGATCACAATGTTTCATAACATTTATCATCACAACACCGCATGACGATCATCATCACAATTATCCATGGTCTTCTCATCACAATAATCCATGATCTTTGTCATCACAATGCTCAATACACTTGTCATCACAATGCTCCCTGACACTTGTCGTCAGTATGCTCCTTGAACCCTGTCATGACAAGGCTCCATGCATTTTTCATCACAGTGATCCATTCCCTTTTCATCACAATGCTCCAAGACCCATGTAATCACAAAGCTCTATGCCCTTGTCATCACAAAGCTCCATGACGCAAGACATCAGAATGCTCCATGGCCTTCTCCTCACAACGCTCGATGTCATTGTCATCACAGTGCTCCATGAACCCTCTCATCACATTGCTTCTTGCCCTTGACATTACAATCCTCCATGACCCATGTATCACAGTGTTCCGTGCCCTTTTCATCACAATGCTCCATGCCCAATCTCATCACAATAATCCATGAAATATTTCAGACCAATGCTCAATTCCCTTCTCATAAAAATGCTCCATTACCTCTGTCATAACAATGCTCCATGACCATTGCCATCACAATGTTCCACGGCCTTGTCCTCACAAGGCTCCATTACCCATGTCTTTGCAATGCTCCAAGACAACTGTAATCAAAATGCTCCATGAACTTGTCATAACAAAGCTCCATGACGCATGTCATCAGTAGGTTCCATGGCCTTCTCTTCACAATGTTCCATGCCCTTGTCATCACAGTGTTCCAAGACCCCTGTAATGACAATGCTCCATGCCCCTTTTCATCTCAATGATCCATGAACCCTGTCATCAAAATGCACCATGCCCATCATCATAATGCTTCATGCTATTGTCATCACAATGAAATCAAAATGCTCCATGACTTCTGTCATAACATTGCTCCAAATCCTTGTGATCACAATATTCCATAACAGTTGTCATCACAGTGCCCCATGACACTCGTCATCACAATTATCCATGGTCTTCTCATCACAATGCTCCATGACCTTTGTCATCACAATGCTCAATACACTTGTCATCAAAATGCTCCCTGACACTTGTTGTCTGTATGCTCCTTGAAACCTGTCATGACATGGCTCCATGCGTTTTTCATCACAATGATCCATGCCCTTTTCCTCACAATGCTCCAAGAACCCTTTAAACACAAGGCTCCATGCCCTTGTCATCACAAAGCTCAATGAAATATGTCTTCAGAATGCTCCTTGGCCTTCTCCTCACAATTCTCCATGCCCATGTCATCACAATGTTCCAAGACCCCTGTAATCACAATGGTCCATGCCCCTTTTCATCAGTATGCTCCATGAGATTTGTCATCACAAGTCTCTATGGATTTTTCATCACAATGCTCCAGGACATTGTCATCACAATGCTTCACGACCTTGTTCTGAACATTCTCAATGGCCCTTGTCATCATAATGCTCCAAGCCCTAGTCATCACAATGCTCCATTATATTTGTCATCAAAATCCTCCATTACATTTGGCATCACAATGCTCCCTGCCATTGTCATTGCAATGGACCATGACATATGTAATCACAATGCTCCCGGCGACCTGTCTTCACAATACTCCATGACCTTCTCATCACAATGAACGATGCCCTTTTCATCACAATGCTCCAAGACACATGTAATCACAATGCTCCATGCCCTTGTCATCACAAAACTCAATGACGCTTGCCATCAGGATTCCCCTTTGTCTTCTACTCACTATGCTCCATGCCCTTGTCATCACAATGTTCCAAGACCCCTGTAATCACAATGCTCCATGCCCCTTTTCTTCAGTATGCTCCATGAGACTTGTCATCACAAGGATCCATGGTTTTGTCATCACAATGCTCCAGGATATTGTCATCACAATGCTTCACGACATTGTCATGAAAATTTCCAATGGCCCTTGTCATCATAATGCTCCAAGCCCTAATCATCACAATGCTCTATTATATTTGTCATCACAATTCTCCATTACATTTGGCATCACAATGCTCCATGCCATTTTCATCTCAATGGCCCATGACATATGTCATCACAATGCTCCCTGACACCTGTCTTCACAGTACTCCATGACCTTCTCATCACAATGCTCCATGCCCTTGTCATCACAATGCACCATGTCCACTCTCATCACAATAATCTATGAAACTTCTCAGACCAATGCTCCATGCCCGTGTCATCACAATCGTCCATGACCCCTGTCATCACAATGCTCCGTGACTCCAGTCATCACAATGCTTCATAACGTTTGTCATCACAATGGTCCATGCCCGTGTCATCACAAGGCTCTGTGACCTTTGTAACCACAATGCTCCATGAAATTTTCATCACAATTCTCTGTGACACATGTCATCACAGTGCTCCATGTCTTTGTCAGAACAATGCTCCATGACCATTTTCATCACAGTGTGCCACGCGCATTTCATCACAACGGTCCACAAACTTGTCATTGCAATGCTCCATAAACGTTGTAATCACAATGGTCCATGCACTTCTCATCAAAATGCTCTCTCACCAGAGATATCACAATGTTCCATCACTAGTCATCACAATACTCCCTCACCCCTGTAATCACAAGGTTCCATGACACTGTCATCACAATGCTACATCCCCTTATCATCACAAAGTTCCATGACCCCTGCCATCACAATGTTCCATAACACCTGTCATCAAAATGCTCCCTGACCCTTTCCATCCCAAAGCTCCAAGTCGCCTGACATCACAATGGTTTATAAACCCTGCCATCAAAATGTTCCATTACACTTTTTATCAAATTGCTGCATGACCCGATCATCCAAATGCTCCCTGCCCTTCTCATTACAATGCACTATGCCCTTGTCATCAAAATGCTCCATGAATTGTCATCACAAAGCTCCATGACCCTTGGCATCACAATGCTCCATGTCATTGTCATCACAATGCTTCATGAACACTCTCATCACATTGCTCCATGCCCTTGTCATCACAAAGCTCCATGACACTTGTCATCACAATGCTCGATGCCATTCTCATCACAATGTTCCATGCCCTTGTCATTACAATCCTGCATGACCCATATATCAAAGTGTTCCTTGCCCTTGTCATCACAATGCACCATGTCCAATGTCATCACAATAATCTATGAAAATTGTCAGACAAGTGCTCAATGCCCCTGTCACCACAATGCTCCATGCCCTTGTCATCACAATGCTCCATGACCCCTGTCATCACAATGCTCCGTGACTCCAGTCATCATAATGCTTCATAACGTTTGTCATCACAATGGTCCATGCCCACGTCATCACAAGGCTCTGTGACCTTTATAACCACAATGCTCCATGAACTTTTCATCACAATGCTCAGTGACCCTTTTCATCAAAATGCTCCATGCGTTTGTCAGAAAAATGCTCCATGACCCTTGTCATCACAATGTGCTACGCGATTTTCATCACAACGGTCCAAAAATTTGTCATGGTAATGCTCCATAAAACTTGTAATCACAATGCTCCATGCACTACTCATCACAATGCTCCATTTCCCCTGTCATAACAATGCTCCATGACCCCTGCCATCACAATATTCCACGGCCATGTAATCACAAGGCTCCATGATACTTGTCATCACAATGCTCCAAGACCCCTGTAATCACAATGCTCCATGCCCTTTTCATCACAAAGCTGAATGACACATGTCATCAGAATGTTCCATGTCCTTCTCATCAAAATGCTCCATGTCCTTGTCATCACAGTGCTCCAAGACCCCTGTAATCACAATGCTCCATGCCCCTTTTCTTCTCAATGCTCCATGAACCCTGTCATCACAATGCACCATGTCCATCATCATAATGCTTCCGGCTATTGTCAGCACCATGAAATCAAAATTATCCATGACCTCTGTCATCACAATGCTCCATGACCCCTGTCATCACAATATTCCATGAACATTTTCAGCCCAATGCTCCATGACCCTTGTCATCACAGTGATCCATGATATTGTCATCCCAATGCTCCATGGCCCCTGTATTCACAATGCTCTGTGACGCTTGTCATCACAGTGCTCCATGACACCTGTCATCACAATGCTCCATGCCTTTGTCAGCAATATGCTACATGAACTTGTCATGACAATGCTCTATGTGCTTGTCATCACAATACTCCATTACCATTGTCATCACAATCCTCCCTGAACCTTGGGATCACATTGTTCATGCCGTTGTAATCACAATGCTCCATGCTCCTTGAAATCAAAATGATCCATGACCTCTGTCCTCACAATGCTCCAAACCCTTGTGATCAAAATGTTCCATAACACTTGTCATCACAACGCGCCATGATGCCTGTCATCACAATACTCCATGCACTTTATCACAATGCTCCATGACCTTTGTCATCACAATTCTCAATACACTTGTCATCACAATGCTCCCTGACACTTGTCATCAAAATGCTCCTTGAACCCTGTCACGAAAATGCTCCATGCCTTTTTCATCACAATGCCCCATGCCGTTTTCATCACAATGCTCCACGCCACTGTAATCAAAATACTCCACAAGCTTGTCATGAGAATGCTCCATGACCCTTGTCATCACAATTCTCCATGCACTTGTCAGCACAATGCTCCCTGACCCTTGTCATCTCAATGTTCCAAGCCATTGTCATTACAATGAACCATTACCTTTGTCATCAGAATCCTCCATGTCACTTGGCATCACAATGCTCCATGCCATTGTCATCACAATGTGTCATTACATATGTCAACACAGTGCTCCCTGACACCAGTCTTCACAATACTGCATGACCTGGTGATCACAATGCTCCATGCCCTTGTCACCACAGTGCACCATTCCAACAGGCATCACAATAATCCTTGAAACTTATTAGACCAATGCTCCATGCCCTTGTTCTCACAATGCTCCATGACCCTTGTCATCACAATGCTCCATGAACTTTTCATCACAATGCTCTTTGATCCTTGTCATCACAATTCCCTATGCCTTTCTCAGCACAATGCTACATGACCCTTGTCATCACAATGCTCCATGCGCTTGTCAGCACGATGCTCCATGACACATGTCATCACAATGAACCATGCGCTTGTCTTCACAGTGCTCCACAAAATTGTCATCACAATGCTCCATGCACTTCTCATCAAAATGCTCTCTCACCACAGATATCACAATGTTATATCCCTATTCGTCACAATACTCCCTCACCCCTGTTATCAAAGTTTTCCATGACTCCTGTCATCACAATGCTACATGCACTTATCATCACACTGTTCGATGACCCCTGACATCACAATGCTCCATTACCTTTTTCATCAAAATGCTCCATGACCCCTGACATCACAATGTTCCATAACCCCTGTCATCAAAATATTCCATAACCCTTTTCATCAAATTGCTCCATGACCCTGTCATCACAATGCTCCCTGCCCTTCTCATCACATTGCACAACGCACTTGTCATCAAAATGCTCCATGACCTTTGTCATCACAAAGATCCATGACCCTTGGCATCACAATGCTCCGTGTCATTGTCATCACAATGCTCCATGAACGCTCTCATCACATTGCTCCATGCCCTTGTCATCGCAAAGCTCCACGACACATGTCATCAGAATGCTCCATGGCCTTCTCATCACAATGCTCCATGCGCTTGCCATCACAATGCTCCATTACACCTGTCATAAAAATGCTCCATGACCCCTGCCATCACGATGTTCCGTGGACTTGTCATCACAAGGCTCCATGACCCTTCTCATCACAGTTCTCCAAGACCCCTGTAATCACAATGCTCCATGCCACTTTTCTTCTCAATGATCCATGAACCCTGTCATCACAATGCACCATGCCCATCATCATAATGCTTCATGCTATTGTCATCACAATGAAATCAAAATGCTCCATGACCTCTGTCATAACAATGATCCAAACCCTTGTGATCACAATATTCCATAACACTTGTCATCACAGTGCCCCATGACACTCGTCATCACAATTATCCATGGTCTTCTCATCACAATGCTCCATGACCTTTGTCATCACAATGCTCAATACACTTGTCATCAAAATGCTCCCTGACACTTGTTGTCTGTATGCTCCTTGAACCCTGTAATGACAAGGCTCCATGCCTTTTTCATCACAATGATCCATGCCCTTTTCCTCACAATGCTCCAAGAAACCTTTAAACACAATGCTCCATGCCCTTGTCATCACAAAGCTCAATGAAACAAGCCTTCAGAATGCTCCTTGGCCTTCTCCTCACAATGCTCAATGCCCATGTCATCACCATGTTCCAAGACCCCTGTAATCACAATGGTCCATGCCCCTTTTCATCAGTATGCTCCATGAGATTTATCATCACAAGTCTCTATGGATTTCTCATCACAATCCTCGAGGACTTTGTCATCACAATTCTTCACGACATTGTTCTGAAAATTCTCAATGGCCCTTGTCATCATAATGCTCCAAGCCCTAGTCATCACAATGCTCCTTTATATTTGTCATCAAAATCCTCCATTACATTTGGCATCACAATGCTCCCTGCCATTGTCATTGAAATGGACCATGACATATGTCATCACAATGCTCCCTGACACCTGTCTTCACAATACTCCATGACCTTCTCATCACAATGATCCATGCCCTTGTCATCACAATGCACCATGTCCAATGTCATCACAATACTCTATGAAACTTGTCAGACAAATGCTCCATGCCCCTGTCACCAAAATGCTCCATGCCCTTGTCATCACAATGCTCCATGACCATGGTCATCACAACGCTCCCTGACTCCAGTCATCACAATGCTTCATAACATTTGTCATCACAATGGTCCATGCCCGCGTCATCACAAGGCTCTGTGACCTTTATAACCACAATGCTCCATGAACTTTTCATCACAATGCTCCGTGACCCTTGTCATCAAAATGCTCCATGCGTTTGTCAGAAAAATGCTCCATGACCCTTATCATCACAATGTGCTACGTGATTTTCATCAGAACGATCCAAAAATTTGTCATGGTAATGCTCTTAAACCTTGTAATCACAATGCTCCATGGCCTTCTCATCTCAATGCTCCATACCATTGCCGTCAAAATGCTCCATTACCCCTGTCATAACAATGCTCCATGACCCCTGCCATCACGATGTTCCGTGGCCTTGTCATCACAGTGCTCCATAACCCCTGTCATCACAATGCTCCATGACTTTGTCAACAAAATGCTACATGACCTTGTCATTACAAAGCTCTTTGCGCTTGTCATCACAATACTCCATTTCCATTGTCATCACAATCCTCCATGAACCTTGAGAGCACATTGCTTCATGCCCTTGTCATCAAAATGCTCCATGCTCCTTGAAATCAAAATGATCCATGTCCTCTGTCATCACAATGCTCCAAACCCTTGTGAGCCCAATGTTCCATAACACTTGTCATCACAATGCTCCATGATGCCTGTCATCACAAAATTCCATGCCCTTTTCATCACAGTGCTCCATGACATTTGTCATCACAATGCTCAGTACACTTGTCATCACAATGCTCCCTGACACTTGTCATCAGAATGCTCTTTGAACCCTGTCACGAAAAGGCTCCATGCCTTTTTCATCACAATGCCCCATTCCGTTTTCATCACAATGCTCCGTGACCATTGTCATCAAAATGCTCCATGACTTTGTCTGAAAAATGTTCCATGACCCTTGTCATCACAATGTGCCATTCGCTTTTCATCACAACGGTCCAGAAAATTGTCATTGCAATGCTCCATAAACCTTGTAATCACAATGCTCAATACACTTCTCATCAAAATGCTCTCTCACCAGAGATATCACAGTGTTCCATCACATATTGTCACAATACTCCCTCACTACTGTAATCACAATGTCCCAGGACCCCTGTCATCACAATGCTACATCCCTTTATCATCACAATGTTCCATGACCCCTGACATCACAATATTCTATAACCCCTGTCATCAAAATATTCCAATACACTTTCCATCATATTGATGCATGACCCTGTCATCAAAATACTCCCTGCCCTTATCATCACAATGCACCATGCACTTGTCATCAAAATGCTCCATGACATTTGTCATCACAAAGCGCCAAGACCCTTGGCATCACAATGCTCCATGTCATTGTCATCACAGTGCTCCATGAACCCTCTCATCACATTGCTCCATGCCCTTGTCATCACAAAGCTCCATGACATTTGTCATCAAAATGCTCGATGCCCTTCTCATCACAATGCCACATGACCTTGTCATTACAATCCTTCATGACCCATGTATCACAGTGTTCCATGCCCTTATCATCACAATGCTCTATGCCCACTCTCATCACAATAATCCATGAAACTTATTAGACCCATGCTCCATTCCCTTGTCATCACAATGCTCCATGCCCTTGTTATCACAATGCTCCATGACCCCTGTCATCACAATGCTCCATGCCTCCATTCATCACAATGCTTCATGACCTTTGTCATCACAATGGTCCATGCCCTCGTCATCAGCAGTCTCTCTGACATATTTAACCACAATGCTCCATGAAATTTTCATCACAATGCTCTTTGACCCTTGCAATCACAATGCTCTATGCCTTTCTCAGCATAATGCTCCATGACCCTTGTCATCACAATGCTCCATGCGCTTGTCAGCACAATGCTCCATGACCCATGTCATCACAATGCACCCTGCACTTTTCATCACAGTGCTCCACAATCTTGTCACCAGAATGCTCCATAAAACTTGTCATCACAATTATCCATGCACTTCTCATCAAAATGCTCTCTCAACACTGATATCACAATGTTACATCACTATTCATCACAATACTCCCTCACCCCTGTCATCACAATATTCCATGACTTCTGTCTTTGCAATGCTACATGCACATATCATCACAAAATTCGATGACCCCTGACATCACAATGTTCCATAACCCCTGTCATCAAAATGCTCCATAACAATTTTCCTCAAAATGCTCAATGACCCCTGACATCACAATGTTCCATAACACCTGTCATCAAAATATTCCATGACATAGGGTTAAGACAGGAATAAAGACACAGACCTACTAGAGAATGGAGTTGAGGATATATGGAGGGGGAAGGGTAAGCTGTGACAAAGAGAAAGAGCGGCATGGACATATATACACTACCAAACGTAAGGTAGATACCTAGTGGGAAGCAGCCGCATAGCACAGGGAGATCAGCTCGGTGCTTTGTGACCGCCTGGAGGGGTGGGATAGGGAGGGTGGGAAGGAGACGCAAAAGGGAGGGGATATGGAACATATGTATATGTATAACTGATTTAATTTGTTATAAAGCAAAAAAAAAAAAAAATTCCATGACACTTTTCATCAAATTGCTCTATAACCCTGTCATCACAATACTCCCTGCCCTTCTCATCACAATGTACCACGCCCTTGTCATCAAAATGTCCCATGACCTTTGTCATCACAAGGATCCATGACACTTGGCATCTCAATGCTCCATGCCGTTGTCATCACAATGCTCCATGAACCCTCTAATCACAATGCTCCATGCACATTTGCATCTCAATGCTCCATGGACCCTGTCATAAAAACGCACCATGCCCATCATCATAATGCTTCAGGCTATTGTCATCACAATGAAATCAAAATATTTGATGATCTATCTCATCACAATGCTCCAAATCCTTGTGATCACAATGTTCCATAACACTTATCATCACACTGTCCCATGACGCTCATCATCACAATTATCCATGGTCTTCTCATCACAGTGCTCCATGACCTTTGTCATCACAGTGCTCTATACAGTTGTCATCACAATGCTCCCTGACACTTGTCATCAGTATGCTCCTGGAACCCTGTCATGACAAGGCTCCATACCATTTTCATAACAATGATCCATGCCAATTTCATCACAATGCTCCAAGACACCAGTAATCACAATGCTCCATGCCCTTGTCATCACAATGCCCCAAGACCCCTGTAATCACAATACTCCATGCCCCTTTTCATCAGAATGCTCCATGAAACATGTTATTACAAGGCTCCATGGTCTTCTCATCACAATTCTCCAGGAACTTTTCATCACAGTGCTCCATTCGCTTGTCATCACAATGCTCCATGACGCCTGTCCTCACAGTACTTCCTGAATATTTTCAGTCCAATTATCCAGGAACTTCTCATCACAATGCTTCATGATCCCTAACATCACAATGCTCCATGACCACTGTCATCACAACGCTCCATGACCCCGGACAAAACAGTAATCCGGGACTCTTGTCATCACAGTGCTCCATTCCCTAGTCATCAAAATGCTCCATGAACATTTTCAGCCCAATGCTCCATGACACTTGTCATCACAATGATCCATGCCCTTGCCATCCCAATGCTCCATGACCCCTCTAATCACAATGATCCGTGATGCTTCTCATCACACTGCTCTATGACCCTTATCATCACAATGCTCCATGCCTGTGTCAGCAATATGCTACATGACCTTGTCATCAAAGTGCTCCATTTGCTTGCCATCACAATACTCCCTTACCATTGTCATCACAATCCTCCATGAACCTTGGGATCACATTGCTTCATGCCCTTGTCATCCCAATGCTCCATGCTCCTTGAAAACAAAATGATCCATGACTCCTATCATCACAATGCTCCAAACCCTTGTGATCACAATGTTCCATAACACTTGTCATCACAACGCTCCATGATGCTTGTCATCACAATACTCCATGTCCTTTTCGTCAAAATGCTCCATGATCTTTTTCATCACAATTCTTAATACACTTGTCATCACATTGTTCCCTGACACTTGTCGTCAGAATGCTCCTTGAAACCTGTCATGAAATGGCTTCATGCCTTTTTCATCACAATGCTCCCTGCCCTTTTCATCACAATGCTCCATGCCATTGTCGTCACAGTACTCCACAAGCTTGTCATCAGAATGCTCCATGACACTTGTCATCACAATGCTCCATGGCCACTGTCATCACAATGATCCATACCCTTTTCATTACTGTGCTCCATGACGCTCGTCATCACAATTATCCATGGTCTTCTCATCACAATGCTCTAGGCCTTGTCATCAAAATGCTCCATGACCCTTGTCATCACAATGATCCATGGCCACTGTCATCACAATGCTCCATTCCCCTTGTCATTACAGTGCTCCATGACACTCGTCATCACAATGATCCACGGTCTTGCCATCACAATGCTCCATTCCCTTGTCATCACAATGCTCCAAGCACTGGTCATCACAATGCTCCATGTCCCCTGTCATCACAATTCTCTTCGTTCTTGGCATCACTATGCTCCATGACAGTTCTCATCACCGTGTTACATGATTTGTCATCACAATTCTCTATGCACTTGTCATCGCAATGCTCCATGACCCCTGTCATAGAAAGCTCCATGTGCTTCTCATCACAATGCATTATGAACTTGTCATCAAAATTCTCAATGGCCCTTGTCATCACAATGCTCCATGCCCTTGTCATCACAATGCTCCATGACCCTTGTCATCACAATGCTCCAAGCCCTTGTCATCAAAATGCTCCATTACATTTGTCATCACAATCCTCCATGACACTTGGCATCACAATGTTCCATTCCATTGTCATCGCAATGGACCATGACATATGTCATCACAATGCTCCCTGAGACCTGTCTTCAAAATACTCCATGAACTTCTCATCACAATGCTGCATGCCTTGTCATCACATTGCACCATGCCCACTGTCATCACAATAATCCATGAAACATGTCAGGCCAATGCTCCATGCCCCTGTCATCACAATGATCATTGCCTTTTCATCACAATGCTCTATGAACCCTGTCATCACAATGCTCCATGACTCCAGTCATCACAATGCTTCATGACATTTGTCATCACAATGGTCCATGCCCTCGTCATCACAAGGCTCTGTGACATTTGTCACCAAAATGCTCCATGAAATTTTCATCACAATGCTCGTTGACCCTTCTCATCACAATGCTCCATGCCTTTGTCAGCACAGGTCTCCATGACCCATGTCATCACAATGCGCCATGTGCTTGTCATAACAATGCTCCACAATCTTTTCATCACAATGCTCCATAAAACTTGTCATCACAATGCTCCATGCACTTCTTATCAAAATGCTCTCTCACGAATGATATCAAAATGTTCCCTCACTAGTCATCACAATACACCCACTCCCCTGTCATCACAATGGTCCACAACACCGTCATGAAAATGTTCCATGACTCCTGACATCACAATGTTCCATAACCCCTGTCATCAAAATGTTCCATGACACTTTTCATCAAATTGCTCCATGACCCTGTCATCACAATGCTCCCTGCCCTTCACAAGAGAATTCACCACACCCTTGTCATCAAAATGCTCCATGACCTTTGTCATTACAAAACTCCATGACCCTTGGCATCACAATGCTCCATGCCATTGTCATCACAATGCTGCAAAAACCTCTCATCACATCGTTCCAAGCCCTTGTCATCACAGTGTCCATGATCCTTTTCATCCCAATGCTCGATGCCATTCTTCTCACAATGCTCCATGCGCTTGTCATTACAATCCTCCATGAACCATGTATCACAGTGTTCTGTGCCCTTGTTATCACAATGCTCCTTGCCCCCTCTCATCACAATAATCCATGAAATATCTCAGACCAATGTTCCATGCCCTTTTCATCACAATGATCCAAGACTCCTCTAATCATAATGCTCCATGCCCCTTTTCATCTCAATGCTCCATGAACGCTGTCATCACAGTGCACCAATGCGCATCATCAAAATGCTTCATGCTATTGTCATCACAATGAAATCAAAATGCTCTATGACCTCTGTCATCACAATGCTCCAAATCCTTGTGATCACAATATTCCATGACACTTATCATCACAGCTCCCCATAACGCAAGTCATCACAATTATCCATGGTCTTCTAATCACAATGCTCCATGACATTTGTCATCACAATGCTCAATACCCTTGTCATCACAATGGTCCCTGACACTTGTCATCAGTATGCTCCTTGAACCCTGTCATGACAAGGCTCCATGCCTTTTTCATCACAATGTTACATGCCCTTTCCCTCACAGTGCTCCAAGACCACTGTAATCACAATGCTCCATGCCCTTGTCATCACAAAGCTCCATGATGCATGTCATCAGAACGCTCCATGACATTCTCATCCCAATGTTCAATGCCCTTGTCATCACAATGCTCCAACACCCGTGTAATCACAATGCTCCATGACCCTTTTCATCAGAATGCTCCATGAGACTTGTCATCACATGGCTCCATGGTCTTCTCATCACAGTGCTCCAGTACCTTGTCATCACAATGCTCCTTGACCCCTGTCATCACAATACTCCATGAACATTTTCAGCCCAATGCTCCATGACGTTCTCATCACAATGCTCCATGACCTCTGTCATAACAATGCTCCATGACCACTGTCATGACAATGCTCCATGAACCCTGACAACACAATGATCCGGGACGCTTGTCATCAAAATGCTCCATGCCCTTGTCATCCCAATGCTCCATGAACCCTTTAATCCCAATGCTCCATGATGCTTGTCATCACAGTGCTCCATGAGCCTTGTCATCACCATGCCTTTGTCAGCAAAATGATACATAATCTTGTCATCACAATGCTCCATGTGGTTGTCATCACAATCCTCCATGACCCTTGGGATCATATTGCTTTACGCCCTTGTCACCTCTATCTTGCCTTTCTGGTTTTTACAGATTTTCGGATGTCCTTTTTGACCGGTGGGAAGCGACAATTCTTTGTAGTGTGGATTTGCATTGTGCGCTTGCTTGATTGGCCAAAAAGGGCCTATGACTTTTCTCCTGAATATATTCAGGAGAAAAGTCATACGCTGTTTTTGGCCAAGTGCATCATTCTAGAAGTTGTGATGCCTTTCTGTGCTTTAAAGGCGATTCCAATTTACCTCTTGAAATATGTTTTGTGCAATTCTGCCTCATTTTCAAGTCCGCTTTGTTGCCTTCCCTCAACAGAATTTTGGAAGAGAGTAGTCCTTTATAACTCTGTAGGTTTTTCATTTGCTTTGCCCCTGAGCTCCAATTTTCAAATCCCATTATTGGGAGCTGACCACAAATCCACAATTTTGCTTCAGGAACTTTACTGGTTCCAGGGGTGGCTATACTGGTTCCCTGTGGGTGGCTGAGGCTTTGGTTAATTCTTCTTCCTAATGGGAATTTAGAGTGACATGTGTCCGTCCAAATGCCTACATCTACTCTCTGATTGGTTCTCCCTCTTCCCTTTCATCCTCTGCACAATTAGCAAACTGTGCGAATCAGGAGGTTATAGGGGATGACTCTCCTAAGTTGGGAGATTGATAGTAAAGTAGTTGGAATGCCAAACTGTAGCACAAGGAGAGGAAACAGTAGGAGACTTTCAGAAACCTTTCGCCATCACAGGGAGTCCATTCTCTAGGTTTCCCATACATGTTATAACTGTAGTGATATTCCCTTCTACCTGGAAATTTGGGACCCATGGAATGGTGGCATGCATTAGTACTTTAAAGGGTCTGCATTTTCTCTCCCAATCTCACCAGTCCTCTCAGTCCCAAGTGTCCAGCCTTATGTCTCATCCAGCTGTCTTTGCAGATAGGGTCATTCTAGGTTTCATCAGAACCCCTGAAGGAATTGTGTAAGAATTTCGCTGTTTTTTGTTTTGTTTTTGAAATTCATTTTTATAATGGGGTTGAGCTGATTTTCCCTGACGTGTTTATGCCGGTCTAGACACACTTGATTCCCTTACAGAGGCATATCAGTACATAGGTTTTAAGATTCTTACTAATCAGTTATATTCCTCTGTGGGGAATAGGGGTTTTGAGTCCCGTTCACTGAGGAAGGTGTAGGTCTTGTCTATTCTGTATTTGGTTTATGGAATGGTACCTGTGCTAATATCAAACTCTGGTTTTATGCATCACCCCACCTCTCCTTTCCCCTTAAGGAGGCATAAGAGTGTTTTCTAAATGTGAGACGCTGCTCTCTTTCCTAATTCAGTTCATGTGTTGGGATGTTGACATTCCCTCTGTAAGTGATATCTTATGATAAGATTCTTTTTCTGTGTGACTAATTTCCCTTAGAATCATCATACCTAAATCCTCTCATTATGCTGCTACTGGCCTTATGACATTGATTTCAAGTCTGAGTGATATTCCGTTGTACAAAATTACCACAAGTTCTTTATGCATTTCTCTTTTTCCTGGGATACTTTAGGTGTACCGAAGTTGAGGTTCTTGTATGCAGAGCAGCCCTAAATTTTGGGGTGCCTCTGTCTTGTTGATATTTAGTCTTCCCAAGTTATATGTCCATGAGTTGAAGTCCCCTTTGCTCGGGGGCTTTGTATTTTAGATGTTTTAGGAAACAGCATACACTTCTTCAGAGTAGCTCTTGGATATTTATACCCCACCCATCAGCATGACTAGTCTCCCTGTTTTCCATGGCCTCTCCTGCATTTTTGATTTGTACACATTTTTTGGATGGACTTTCTGAGCAGTGGAAATTGAGACTTCTTTATTGTGCGGATTTGCATTTCCCTCTTGCTTGGTTGGCCAAAAACTCTGTATGTGTTTTTTTCCTGAAGATATTCACGAAAAAAACGCATACACCCTTTTGCCCAACTGCATCATTTTACAAATTCTGCTGCTTTTCATATGCTTTAAATGTGAGTACAATCTACCTTTTGAAATCTGTTTCCTGCAATTCTGCCTCTCATTCAGAAC
The DNA here is from genome assembly GCF_964341445.2 of Mesoplodon mirus. NCBI lineage: Eukaryota > Metazoa > Chordata > Mammalia > Artiodactyla > Ziphiidae > Mesoplodon > Mesoplodon mirus. The sequence continues at coordinate 488,953 of NW_028295543.1, read as the reverse complement.
CTCTTCGTTGCCTTACCTGAATATATTTTTGGACGTTGGTTATCATTTATATCTTTGCAGGTCTTTGAATTGTCTGCTCCTGAGCTCCATTTTGCAACTCGCTTTTTTTGTGAGTTGACCGCCAAACCATTGGATTGCTTCCGGCCCTATTCTGGTTCTGGGGAGGCAGGCTGAGCCTTTGGTTAATTCTTCTTCCTAATGGGAAATTAGAGTGACATGTGCCTGTCAAAACTCCTACAGCTAATCTCTCATTGGTTCGTCCTCTTCCCATTTATCCTCTGCAAAAACTGCAAACAGTGTGAAACAGGAGGTTAAAGGTGCTGATTCTCCAAGTGGGGAGATTGTTAGTAATGTGGCTGGAATGGTGAACCCCAGCACCAGGAGATCAAAAATGAGGTGCATTTTAGACACCTCTCCTGAGCACACGGTGTACATTCATCTCGGTTTCCCAGGCATGTTTTCACTGTCAGAAGATTCCCTTGAAAGTGCAGATTTGGGACCCGTGGAATGGGTACCAGGCAGTATTACTTTAAAAGGTCTGCATTTCCTCACCCAGCCTCTCTAACATCTCTTAGCGTGCATAGCTTCCAGCCTTATATATCATCCTGCTGTGGGTCTACATGTGTTCAATCCATGTTACATCGTAACCCTTCAACAAAAGTTGTAAGAATTTTTGTCTGTCTCACTGTTTTTATAAATATATTTAAATTTATTTTTATATTGGTTACAGCTGATTTTCAAAGCTCTGTTTTTTGCTGCTGTACATCCACTTGATTCATGTACTGTGAGACAACAATAAATTCTTTCTCAGATGCTTACGAGTCATATGTATTATTTTCCAGTGACTTGAGTGGACTGAGTGCAGTTTTTTGAGGTACCGTGTAGGCCTTGCCAGTTATTCAATTCGGTACTTGGAATGGTATCTTTGCTAATTTCAACCTCCTGGATAATACCTCACCATTCCCCACCTTTCCCATTTAGCAGCCTTATGTCTATTTTCTACATATTTGACTATGTTTCTGTTTTGTAGTTTATTTCATGTGTAGCCATTTTTGATTCCACCTTTAAGTGACATCTTATGATATGTGTCTTTTTCTTTCTCACATGTGTCACTTAGAATGATCGTATGTAACTCCTCCAGAGTTGTTCCAACTGGCCTTATTTCATTGATTTCTGGATGAGTAATATTCCACTCTACATAAGTACCCCATCTCTTTTATCCATTTTATCCTTCCAGGGACATTTAGGTTATATCCAAGTGGAGGCCCTTTTTAACAGAGAGGTGGTAAACGTTGGGGTGCCTGTTTTCTGTCATTTTTTATTTTTCCCAAGGTATACGCCCATGAGTGCAAGTGCCCTATGCTCTGTAGCTCAGTTTTCAGATGTTTTAGCAAACACAATACACTTCTCCAGAGTGGCCGTTGGCAAATTACATTTCCACTATCAGCCTCACAGGGCTCCCTTTTCTCCTCACCCTGTCCTGCATTTCTCGTGTTTACACTTTATGTGGATGACCCTTCTGACTGATGTGAAGTGATACATTTTGTAGTATTGATTTCCAGTGCCCACCTGTTTGGTTGGATAAAAAGTGTGAATGGCCTTTACTTGAATATATTCAGAAAAAAATGCATACGCCCTTTTGGGTCAACTGCATCATTGGCGATGTTCAGCCCCTTTTCTTGTGCTTTAATGGGGAGACCTTTCTACCTCTTCAAATCTGATTCCTGCCACTCTCCCTTGCTTACAAGTCCTTTTCTGTGACTTACCTCAAGACATTTTTCAACAATAGATATTTTCAACTCTGCAATTTCATGAATTTTAGTGCCCCTGAGTTCCATTTTTCAACTTGTGTTTTTCGAAACTCGACACAAAACAGCAGGATTTCCTCTAGCCCTATTCTCTTTCCGTGGGCAATTCTAGTCTTTGATGAATTTGTCTTCCGGATTGGAAATTAGAGTGGCATGTGCCTGTCCGAACACATAAGACTTGTCTCTAAATTTTTCTCATCCTTCCGCTTCATCCTCTGGACAAATTCCAAACTGTGTGCAACAGGATGTTGACGGTGCTGATATCCCCAAGTGAGGAGATTGTTAGGAAATATGCTGGAGGGGTGAACCCGAGCACCAGGCGATGAGGAGATGAGGTGCCTTTTCCAAACTCTTTCCGATCAAACGGTGTACCATCCTCTAGGTGTGACAGGCATGTTTTATCTGTAGGAAGGGTCCCGTGCATGGAAGGAGAACACCAGGGATTTTTCCAAATCAGTGCCTCCCCGAACCCCAAACTGGGGAATTTTTAAGCTACGGCTACACGTATGTCCATTAAGGGCCTTGGGAAATAGGCAGAGCCCAAACTTTAGATGATTGAAATCTTCAGGTTCAGAAGCGCTCACCATCGGCCTTGCTTAGGTTACATTTTATCTGTCATTGATAGATGATGTCAATAAAAATATCGATTCTTTTTCAGATTATTTCCCCTTATAGGTTATTGCAAAATATTCAGTGTAGTTCCCTGTGCTATACAGTAGTTCCTTGTTGATGATCTATTTTATACATAGCAGTGTGTATGTGTTAATCCCAAACTGTTAATTTATCCCTTCTCCTACCTTTCCCCTTTGGTAATAATAAATTATAAGATTTTATACTTCTCAGAAATGGGGGAGCTGAAAGAGAGGTATCCTTTTCAATGGAAAAGCATTCAAAACAAGATTGAAGCTTCAGCCAAGAGTATTCGATGTACAACCATGGAAATAAGTCACTTCATTTCTCTAATGTTGACCTGACAAATAAGACAGACGTCTTCATTGAACTTGCTTATAGTAAAGTGATGGAAATATCAAAGGTAAGTCTTAGAAAAATCTTATTTTACCCGAGCATTATACACTGCTCTATGTTAACTACAGTTTGGCTCACACATCTGTTCAATGAAGTTACAAAGTTCTCAATTTCTGTTACAAATCATCCAGAGGGGACCCCAACAGGAGTCCCCGTGCCCAGTGTCATTGGAGCCAACAGATCAAGACTGAGTTTGGTACAGAAGCAAAGGAAACATTATTTTGAAAACCGAATGGAGAGGTGAGAGTGTGCACTCCCCCATGGGCTGTGGGCTGGGATGCTGAGTAGGGATCCCGGGAGGGTCAGTGGGAGTTAGGGGATGGAGATATTGAGGGCTGGGTTGGCTGCAGCTCAGGCTCTATGCTGTGCCGTCTGCATGGGACTCCGCTAGCTGAGGTGTCAACCCAGCCATTCTGCACTAGGAAGTCGGGTCTGAAGTGCCGGGTGTGGGACCTCTGTATGCGGAACCCTAGGAGCATGTGAAATTAGACAAAGCACAAAGGAAAAACAGGTTAGACTTTATTTTATTGCCCAGATTCTCTTTTTATCTCCCAGGAATTTTTAATGAACGTTGCCAGAGACGAACCCCTCCTCTGCTTTTTGTTCCGTTCCTCATTCTTGGGGTGTTGAGGGTGCAGACCCCTCTTTTGTAACTGCTTCATGCTGTGGTGGCAGCCCTGATACCTGGGGGGAGGGGCAAAAGTCTCCCCACCAGCCTCCAGGTGAGGTTGATTTTCCCAAAGCCTCCTGCCTCACTTCTCATCCGCCTGAGCACCAGCATTGGAAGTGTTATAGATTCTAATGACCTTTAAGGGTCCAGGAAAGAGATGCGCAGAGATGCTGTGGTGGCAGGTTTCACCCCACCCCACATTTGTTCGGTGACATTAGGCTGACGTTTTTTGCCAGCCTAGATGCTCTGACCAGTAGTCTGTGCTTTCTTTAATCAGGTCCCTGAATTAATGTACAAACAGCACCATGTGTCAGAGCCCTGCCCGTGCAACACCCAGACAGTCCAGGGTCAGTGGTGATCCAGGACCATGACGTCCACTGAGTCAACGGCCTTTAGAAGTAGCCAGCATTCCAGCTGGTCATATTGGCCACCATCACCGCGGTGTCTGTAGGGTTTTCTATGGTGAAAGCGTGATATACGTTTCCCCCACCAAGCTTATTAGCTCCCCTCTGGGTGCAGTTAGTCCTGCAAGCAGTAGTCTGCTCTTTCGGGGCACAGTCTTGTTATTTTCTGAGAGAAACTCCAGGTCAAGTGATGGTCACATGAGTCATCCTGGGGGCCTGTTGCCCCCATTTGTCTCTCTGGAGGTTGGAGTTGGAGGGCCTCCTCACTCGAGGTCAGTGTGTCCACAGAGCGACCCCTGCAACTTCAGGACATGATGGGTGCTTAGGATCACCACGTGGGTTCCTATTCCCTTAGGAGGGAGCTGGCCTTGCGGGCTGCTGATTTCCAGCTTTTTAGATACCCCAGTATCCTGGCCTGATGAGTCGGTGGGCAAAGCCCTTGGTGACCATAGTTTATCATACCTGAAGGGCATTCTTGTGTTGCTCCATTTCAAGTGGTCCCAGTTTTTGCACTAAGGCTCCAAGGGCGATTAACCTTTGACCGGGTATGTAAAGGTCAAAGGGTTTAGCTAAATCAGGGAGTTCCTGGGCAAGGATCTGAATTGACTGCTCTTTCCATTCTTGAAAGACTGCTTCTGGATTCTATTCAAAAGGATCATCATCTTTTCGTGTCAGTGTTTCATGTAGAGGCCCAGCTATTAGACTGTAGTTAGGGATCCAGATGCAGAAAACGTTGGCCTCCCCAGGAACGCTTAAGCTGTCTTCTAGTTTTAGAAGAGGTAAGGCTGCAAATGGCTTCTTCCCTATCCTGGGATGCGTTTCTCCAAATATCTGTGAGAATGAAGCCCAGGCAAGTCACCTGAGACTGGGATATTTGAGCCTTTTTCTTGGACACCTTCTATCCTTTCTTGGCTAGGTAGTTCCGAGGCATCTTTAGTAGGCCTGGCAATCAGAATATCATCTGCATATTGAAGGAGGGTTCCCTTTTACAGAGGTAGAACGTTTAGATCTTTAGAGGACATTTCCCCAATGATGGTGTGGGGATTTTTGAACCATTGGGGCAGGACGGCCCAGCATTATTGCTTTTGTTGCATGTTGTGTCCTGCCACTCACAAGCCAAAAATTCTTGTGACTCTGAGATGAATAGAATACAGAAGAAGGCATCATTGAAGTCTAATACAGAATGCCATGGCCTGGTGGATGGTAGAATGAGCAGCACGGTGTAGGAAATAGGATCTACTGAATGTAGATCCTTGGTGGCTTCACTGACTGTCCTGATATCCTTTACCAGGTCTCCAGCAGCCCATGGGGCTCTCGTGGTCAGGCCAATCCCAGGATATGGAGCTCACCTGGGCTGCATCCCGCACCCAACAGCCCACGGGGCTCTCGTGTTCAAGTCCCTCCCAGGGTACGGAGCTCACCTGTGCAGCTACCCAGCAGCCCATGGGGCTCTCATAGTCAGGCCCCTCCCAGGATACGGAGCTCCCCTGGGCAGGTACCCCAGCAGGGCTGGACACCCAGGAACAGTGCACATAGCCCACCTTGCAGAGAACCACCAGCTCACCTGTCGCTCACAGCTGACACAGAACACCTCAGAGCAGGACTTGAACTAACAAACAGCAGCTCTGACAGGTCTGTGACCCTGGCTATCACTCTGTGCAGCCTCTCTCTGCCTGGTCTTCCAGACACTTCCACTGCAGCCAGGGCACCAGGCCTCTGTCTCCACCAACCATCACTCCTCTCCCTGACTCCTGGGTTCCTCTCATTAGGATAGGGTCTTCTTGAAGTTGTTTTCCACTCATGGACCAGATAAAATGATAAGAAAACAAGCCGCAGCTGCAGCCCCTTGTCTAGCCTGACTCTCAAGGCCCACACCTGTTCCTTGGGACTGACCCGTTTAGCAAGGTTCATTTTCTGCAACTGTGAGCCCCTGAGGGGTGAGGATTGGCTGATTTGGGCAGCCTGACACTGCCTGCCAGCCCCCCCCACAGGTGTGCCTGGGTTGAGGTCAATATAAACACCTCTCCAGTCAGCAAGAGCCCCTGTAGCTGTGCCTGACGCCATATTCTCTGCCCGGTCAGGAGTTTCGGGGCTGGGGTGGTGGAAGGGAGTGACGGGCCGTGGCTTTGTGGGTGGCCCAGTGTGAGTGGGGCTCTGCTGGACTTTCTGCAGGAGTTGCCAGGCTGCCACATGCTAAAGAAGAGGATGTGTCACAAATACCTGCCACTGGAATTTCTCCCCAGGCAGAGGTGAGGAAGTAAAAAAGCAGGGGGGCTGTGGCAGGAGGGTTATCTCAGCCAGGGAAATGAAAAGCTTCCAGAAGAGCATCTGGGGCCAGGACCATCCTGGCTGGCCTGCAGGCACCAAGTCGGCCTGCGTGCTCTCGCTAGTGTGGCTCCACAGCCCTTCCTCTAGGCTTGCAGGTGCTTGTACATATTCAGGTGTTTTACCTGGAAAGGGTGGGAAGAGTTCAGCTGCAGCAGGACTGGGGCTCAGCTCACATTTACTCACAGACGCCTCGACACAGTCCCCCAGCTTTGCAATGAGGATGCTCCTTGTGGGGGAGAGCGCTGCTGACGGCATGGGAGACGATTTCCCACCTCTGACCAACTTAAGAATTTTTTACCACTGGAGCAAGTGCCCTGATACGATTTTCCTCTGTATAACTGGTGAGTTCTGTTTTTTTTCTTTCTTTTTTTCTTTTTGGTTCAAGTTAGATTTTATTTATTCCTCTTTTTTTTAATTTGGAGATATAAACATGGAAATAATGCATTAATATAAAGACGTCTATGTGAAGGGAAAAACTTTTTTCTGTTTTATTTTATTAAATGTTATTTATTTATTTTTAATTTTTTAAAATTGATTTATTTTATACAGCAGGTTCTTATTGGATATCTATTTTATACATATAAGTGTGCACATGTGAATCCCAGTCTCCCAATTCATCCCACCACCACCCTCACATGGTGTTCCCTCCTTGGTGTCCATATGTTTGTTCTCTACATCTGTCTCTATCTCTGACCTGCAAACTGGTTCATCTGTACAATTTTTCTAGGTTCCACATATATGCATTAATATACAATATTTGTTTTTCTCTTTCTGACTTACTTCACTCTGTATGACAGTCTCTAGATCCATCGAGGTCTCTACAAATGACCCAATTTCATTCCTATGTATGGCTGAGTAATATTCCGTTGTATATATGTACCACATCTTTATCCATTCGTCTGTCTGTGGGCACTTAGGTTGCTTTCATTACCTGTCTATTGTAAATAGTGCTGCAGTGAACATTGTGGTGAATGTGTCTTTTTGATTTATGGTTTTCTCTGGGTATATGCCCAGTAGTGGGATTGCTGGATTATATGGTAATTCTATTTTTAGTTTTTTAAGGAACCTCCATACTGTTCTCCATAGAGACTGTATCGGTTTACATTCCCAACAATAGTGGAATAAGGTTCCTTTTCTCCACACCCTCTCCAGCATTTGTTGTTTGTAGATTTTCTGATGATGCCCATTCTAACAGGTGTGACGTGATACCTCATTGTAATTTCGATTTCCATTTCTCTAATAATTAGTGATGTTCAGCAGATTTTCATGTGCGTACTGGCCATCTCTATGTGTTCTTGGAAGAAATGTCTATTTAGATCTTCCATTTTTGTATTGGGTTGTTTGTTTTATTAATATTGAGCTGCATGAGCTGTTTATATATATTGGAGATTAATCATTTGTCCATTGATTCGTTTGCAAATATTTTCTGCCATTCTGAGGGTTGTCTTTTCGTCTTGTTTGTAGTTTCCTTTGATTTGCAAATGCTTTTACGTTTCATTAGTCCCATCTGTTTAGTTTTCTTTTTTATTTCATTACTATAGGAGGTGGATCAAAAAACATCTTGCTGTGATTTACGTCAGAGTATCCTTCGTAAGTTTTCCTCTCAGAGTTTTATACTGTCTGGTCTTACATTAAGGTCTCTAATACATTTTGAATATATTTTTATGTATGGTGTTGGGGAGTGTTCTAATTTCATTCTTTTATACGTAGCTCTCCATATTTCCCAGCACCAATGATTGAAGAGACTGTCTTATCTCCATTGTATAGTCTTGCCTCCTTTGTCATAGATTAGTTGACCATAAGTGTGTAGATTAATCCTTGGGCTTTTTGTTTGTTTGTTTGTTTTCCTTTTACACGTTTATTGAAGTATAATTGCTTTACAATGGAGTGTTCGTTTCTGCTGTATAACAAAGTGAATCAGCTATACATATACAAATATCACCAGATCCCCTCCCTCTTGCATCTCCCTCCCACACTCCATATCCCACCCCTTTATGTGGTCACAAAGCACCGAGCTGATCTCCCTGTTCTATGTGGCTGCTTCCCAGTAGCTATTGGTGTTACATTTGGTAATATATTTATGTCCATGCCACTCTCTCACTTCGTCCCAGCTTACCCATCCCCCTTCTGGTGTCCTCAAGTCCTTTCTCTATGTCTGTGTCCTTAATCCTGTCCTGCCACTAGGTTCTTCAAAATCATTTTTTTTTCTTCATTAGATTCCATATATCTCTGTTAACATACAGTATTTGTTTTTCCCTTTCAGACTTACTTCACTGTGTAGGACAGATTCTAAGTCCATCCACCTCAGTACAAATAACTCAGTTTTGCTTCTTTTTATGGTTGAGTAATATTTGATGGTATATATGTGCCAGATCTTCTTTATCCATTCATCTGTCGATGGACACTTAGGTTGCTTCCATGTCCTGGCTAATGCAAATAGAGCTGCAATGAACATTTTTGTACATAACTCTTTTTGAATTATGGTTTTCGCAAGGCAAATGCCCAGTAGTTGGATTGTTGTGTCGTATGGTACTTCTATTGTTAGTTATTTAAAGGAACCTCCGTACTGTTCTCCCTAGTGCTCATATCAATTTACATTCCCACCCACAGTGCAAGTGTGTTCCCTTTTCTGCAATAAAGGCCTCTCCAGCATTTATTGTTTTGTAGATTTTTTTGATGATTGCCACTCTGACTGCTGTGAGGTGATACCTCAGGGTAGTTTTGATTTGCATTTCTCTAATGATTAGTGATGTTCAGCATCCTTTCATGTGTTTCTTGGTAATCTGTATATCTTCTTTGGAGAAATGTCTATTAGGTCTTCTGCCCGTTTTTGGATTGGGTTGTTTGTTTTTGTGATATTGAGCTACATGCGGTGCTTGTAAAGTTTGGAGATTAATCCTTTGTCAATTGCTTCATTTGAAAATATTTTCTCCCATTCTGAGGGTTGTTTTTGCATCTTGTTTATGTTTTCCTGTACTGTGTAAAAGCTTTTAAGTTTCAGTAGGTCCCATTTGTTGATTTCTGTTTTTATTTCCATTTCTCTAGGAGGTGGGTCAAAAAGGATCTTGCTGTGATTTATGTCATAGAGTGTTCTGCCTATGGTTTCCTCTAAGTGTTTTATAGTGTCTGGTCTTATATTTAGATCTCTAATCAATTTAGAGTCTATTTTTGTGTATGGTGTTATGGAGTGTTCTAATTTCATTCTTTTTTGTGTAGGGGTCCAGTTTTTCCAGCACCAATTACTGAAGAGACTGTCTTTTCTCCATTGTATATCCTTAGCTCCTTTGTCATAGATGAGATAGCCATATGTATGTAGGTTTATCTCTGGGCTTTTTGTCCTGTTCCATTGATCTGTGTTTATGCCAATCTACATACACTTGATTCCATTATGGAGACATATAAATACATAGGTTTCAAGGTTATTACCAGTCAGATATATTCCTCTTCAGTGAATAGGGTGTTTTGTGTCCAGTTCATTGAGAAAGGAGTAGGTCTTGTCTGTTAACTATTTGGTATATGGAATAGGATCTGTGCTAATTTCAAACTCTGCTTTTACACATCACCCCACGTCACCTTTCCCCTTAAGGAGGCATAAGTGTGTTTTCTAAATGTGTAACTCTGTTCTCTTTTGAAATTCAGTTCATGTGTAGCCATGTTTACATTTCTTCTGTAAGTGATATAATACAATAAGTTTCTTTTTCTTTGTGGCTCATTTCACTTAGCATCATCGTACCTAAAGCCATTCATTATGCTGCTATTGGCCTTATGACATTGATTTTATGTCTGAGTGACATTCCATTGTATATAAGTACCACAACATCTATATCAATTTTTTTTTCCTTTCCTGGGATATTTAAAGTGTACTGAAGTCGAGGTTCTTGTAAACAGAACAGCCCTAAATTTTGGGCTGGCTGTGTGTTGTGGATTTTTAGTTTTCCCAAAATACACGTCCATGAGTGGAAGTGTGCTATACTCTGTAGCTCTGTTTTAGAAAACAACATACAGTTGTCCAGAGAGGCTGTTGGCAATTTACATACTGTCCATCGGCGTAACCAGGCTCCCTTTTCTCCATGGCCTGTCCTGCATTTGTGGATTTTACACTATTTGTGGATGGTCCTTTTGACTGGAGGTAAGGGACACTTCTCTGTAGTGTGGATTTGCATTGCCTGATGGCTTGCTTAGCCAAAAAGGGCATATGCATTTTTTCCCGAATATATTCAAGAAAATACACATAATCCCTTTTCAGCCAAGGGCAACATTGTCGAAATTCTGTCGCATTTCATGTGCTTTAAAGATGACTCCAATCTACCTCTTGAAATCTGTTTCCTTCAATTCTGCCTTGCATTCAAATCCTCTTCACTGCCTTTCCTCAATATATTTCTGGATGATAGTTGTCCTTTATAATTCTGCAAGTTTGTGAATTGCTGTGCCCCTGATTTCCATTTTTCAACTCGCCTCTTTGTGAGCTGGCTGCAATACCGCAGGATGGCTTTAGGCCCTAGTCCTGTTCCGGGGCTTCAGGCTGAGCCTTTGGTTAATTATTCTTCCTGATGGGAAACTAGAGTGACATGTACCCATCCAAACACCTACAGCTAATCTCTCATTTATTTCCCCTCTTCCTGTTCATCCTCTGCACAGTTTGCAAACTGTGCATAACGGGAGGGTAAATGCACTGACACTCCAAGTGTGGAGATTTTGAGTAATGCAGATGGAATGGCAAAGCCGAGCATGACAAAAGGAAAAATGAGGTACCTTTTAGAAAACTTTCCCAATTACACAGTGTACAATCCAGTGGGTTTCCCATGCATGTTTTAAGAGTAGGAAGATTCCCTTAAACCTGGAGATTTGGGACCACTAGAATGGGTAGCACACAGTATTGCTCTAAGTGGTGTTCTTTTGTTCACACAACCTCAGTAATCTTGTCAGCCCCAAGAGTCAAGTCTTATGTCTCATCCAGCTGTGGGTGTAAAGGTGGTCAATCTAGCTTGCATCACAGGCCCTGAACGTAATTTTTAAGACTTTCTATCTGTTTTTGCATTTTGCTTTTGAAATTTATTTTTATAAGTGGGTTTAAACTGAATTTCAGTGCTGTGTTCATGCCGTTATACACACACATGATTCCTTTATGGAGACATGAGAATACATATGTTTTAAAATACTTGGAGTCAGACATATTCCTCTGCAATGAATAGGGGGTGTTGAGTCCAGTTCATTGTGCCGGGAGTAGGTGTTGTCTCTTACATACATGGTTTATATAACGGTATCTGTGCTAATTTAAAACTGTGGTTTTATGCATCACCCCGCCTCGGCTTTCCTCTTAAGCAGGCAAAAGATGTTTTCTAAATGTGTGACTCTGTTGTGTTTGTCATTCAGTTCATGTGTAGTCATGTATACATTCCCGCTATGAGTGATAACTTATGATAAGATTAGTTACTCTGTAATCTTTCCTAACTCAGTTCATGTGTAGCCATGTTTACAGGACCTTCATAAGTGATATCTTATGATAAGTTTCTTTTTCTGTGTGACTTATTTCACTTAGAATCATCGTACCTGAATCCACTCTTTTTGCTGCTACTGGCCTTATGACATTGATGTCATGGCTGAGCAATATTCCATCGTACGTAAGTACCACAATATCTTGAACCATTTTTGTCTTTCCTGGGATATTTAAGGTGTACCAATGTTGAGGTTCTTGTAAGCAGTGCAGCTCTAAATTTTAGGGTGGCTCTGTCTTATTGATTTTCAGTTTTCCCAAGGTATATTCCCTAGACTGGAACTGCCCTTGGCTGTGTAGCTCTGTTGTTTTCTTGTTTTAGGGAACACAATGCACTCCTCCAGAGAGGCATTTGGCAACTTACATCCCGCCCATCAGCATAACAAGGCTCCCTGATCTCCAGGGCCTGTCTTGCCTTTCTGGTTTTTACACATTTTGTGGATGTCCTTTTTGACCGGTGGGAAGGGATACTTCTTTGTAGTGCAGATTTGCATTGCTGCTTGCTTGCTTGGCCAAAACTGGCGTATGCATTTTCTCCTCAATATACTCAGGAGAAAACGCATACGCCCTTTTTGGCTAAGTGCATCATTGTCGAAGTTGTGCCCCTCTTCCTGTGCTTGAAAGGTGATTCCAACGTACCTCTTGAAATCTGTTTCCTGCTATTCTGCCTCGTTTTAAAGTCCGCCTCTCTGCCTTCCCTCAAAAGATTTTTGGACGATAGTTGTCCTCTATTACTCTGCCAGTTTGTAAATTGCTGTGTCCCTGAGCTCCATTTTACAACTCGTTTTTGTGAGCTGACAGCAAATACAAAATTATGGTTCAAAACCTATACTGGTTCCCGGCGGGTGGCTGAGACATTGGTTAATTCTACTTCCTGCCAGGCAATTAAAGTGACATGTAGCTGTCCAAATGCCTAACAGCTACTCTCTCATTGGTTCTCCTACTTCCCTTTCATCCTCTGCCAAATTGGCAACCTGTGCGAACCAGGAGGTGTTACAGGCTATCGCTCCAAGTTGGGAGATTGATAGTAAAGCCGTTGGAAGGTCAAACTGGAGCACAAGGAGAGGGACTATAAGTTGAGTTTTAGAAACCTTTCGTATTCACAGTGTGTCCATCCTCTAGGTTTCCCGTAAATGTTATGGCTGTAGTAATATTCCCTTACACAAGGAGAGTTGGGACACATGGAATGGGTGCCACATATTATTGCTTTAAAGGGTGTGCATTTGCTCACCCAGTTTCACCAAACCTCTCAGTCTCAAGTGTCCAGCTTTATGCCACATCCAGCTCTCGTTGTAGGTAGGGTCATTCCAGGTTTCATCAGAGCCCCTGAAGGAATTGTAAAGATTTTCCCTGTTTTTTTTGTTTTGTATTTGAAATTTCTTTTTTTACTGGGTTTGAGCTGACCCTCACTGCCATGTTTATGCCAGTTTAGACACACTTGATTCCCTTACGGTGATATATCAATACATAGATTTTTTTTTTAATTTTATTTTATTTTATTTTTTTGCTTTATAACAAATTTAATCAGTTATACATATACATATGTTTCTATATCCCCTCCCTTTTTCGTCTCCCTCCCACCCTCCCTATCCCACCCCTCCAGGCGGTCACAAAGTACCGAGCTGATCTCCCTGTGCTTTTTGTACTGGGTTTCAGCTGATTCGCACTGCCATGTTTATGCCAGTCTAGACACACTTGATTCCCTTATGGAGACATATCAATACATAGGTTTTAAGATTCTTACTAGTCAGATATATTCCTCTGTGTGAAGTATGGGGTCTTGATAACCTTTCAGTGAGGAAGGTGTAGATCTTGTCTATTCTGTATTTGGTTTCTGGAATGGTGCCTCTACTTATATCAAACTCTGGTTTTATGCAACACCCCACCTCTCCTTCCCCCTTAAGCAGGCGTAAGAGTGTTTTCTAAATGTGAGACTCTGTTCTCTTTCCTAACTCAGTTCATGTGTAGCCATGTTTACAGGATTTTCATAAGTGATATCTTATGATAAGATTCTTTTTCTGTGTGACTTATTTAACTTAGAATCATCATACCTGAATCCATTCATTTTGCTGCTACTGGTCTTATGACATTGATTTCATGGCTGAGGGATATTCCATCATAACGAAAGTACCACAATTTTTTGAACCATTTTTATCTTTCACGGAATATATAAGGTGTACCCAAGTTGAGGTTCTTGTCAGCAGTGCAGCCCTAAATATTGGGGTGGCTCTGTCTTATTGATTTTCAGTTTTCCCAAGGTATATTCCCTAGAATGGAAGTGCCCTTGGCTCTGTAGCTCTGTTGTTTACTTGTTTTAGGGAACACAATGCACTCCTCCAGAGAGGCAGTTGGCAATTTACATCCCGCCCATCAGCATAACAATGCTCCCTGTTCTCCAGGGCCTGTCTTGACTTTCTGGTTTTTACACATTTTTCCGATGTCCCTTTTGACCCGTGGGAAGTGACACTACTTTGTAGTGCAGATTTGCATTGCCCGCTTGCTTGCTTGGCCAAAAAGGGCGTATACGTTTTCTCCTGAATATATTCAGGAGAAACCACATACGCCCTTTTTAGCCAAGTGCATCATTGTCGAAGTTGTGTCACTCTTCCTGTGCTTTAAAGGCGATTCGAATGTACCTCTTGAAATCTGTTTCCTGCTATTCTATCTCGCTTTCAAGTCCACCTCGTTGCCTTCCCTCAACAGATTTTTGGACGATAGTTGCCCTTTATTACTCTGCCAGTTTGTGAATTGCTGTGCCCCTGAGCTCCATTTTTTAACTCGTTTTTTCTGAGCTGAACGCAAGTCCAATATTTTGGTTCAGGACCTGGTACCCGGTGGGTGGCTGAGACTTTGTTCAATTCTTCTTCCTCCCGGGAAATAAGAGTGACATATGCCCGTCCAAATACCTAACAGCTAATCTCTCATTGGTTCTCCCTATTCCCATTCATCCTCTGTGAAATTGGCAACCTGTGCGAAACAGGAGGTTAAAGGTGCTGTCTCGCCAGGTTGAGAGATTGATAGTAAAGCAGTTGGAATTTCAAACCGGAGCGCCAGGACATGGACTATTCGTTGAGTTTTAGAGACCTTTCGTATTCACAGTGTGTCCATTCTCTAGGTTTCCCGTACATGTTATAGCTGTAGTAATATTCCCTTCAACCTGGAGAGTTGGGACCCATGGAATGGGTGCCATGAATTATTGCTTTAAAGGTTCTGCATTTGCTCACCCAATCTCACCAATCCTCTCAGTCCCATGTGTCCAGCCTTATGCCACCTCCAGCTGTCGTTGTAGATAGGGTCATTCCAGGTTTCATCAGAGACCCTGAAGAAATTGTAAAGAATTTCGCTGTTTTTTTGTTTTGTTTTTGAAATTCCTTTTTATAGTGGGTTTGACCTGATTCTCACTGCCATGTTTATGCCAGTCTCGAAACACTGGTTTCCCTTACAGAGACATATCATACATAGGTTTTATGATTCTTACTAGTCAGATATATTTCTCTGCGGGAAATATGGGGTTTTGAGTCCCTTGCACTGAGGAAGGTGTAGGTCTTGTCTATTCCATAGTTGGTTTATGGAACGGTACCTGTGCTTATATCAAACTCTGGTTTTATGCATCACCCCACCTCTCATTCCCCCTTAAGCAGGCATAAGAGTGTTTTCTAAATGTGAGACTCTGTTCTCTTTCCTAACTCAGTTCATGTGTAGCCATGTTTACAGGATCTTCATAAGTGATATCTTATGATAAGCTTCTTTTTCTGTGTGACTTATTTCACTTAGAATCATCGTACCTGAATCCACTCATTTTGCTGCTTCTGGTCTTATGACATTGACTTCAAGGCTGAGGGATATTCCATCGTATGTAAGTACCACAATTTTTTAACCATTTTTATCTTTCCTTGGATATTTAAGGTGTAGCCAAGTTGAGGTTCTTGTAAGCAGTGCAGCCCTAAATTTGGGGGTGGCTCTGTCTTATTGATTTTCAGTTTTGCCAAGGTATATTCCCTAGACTGGAAGTGTCCTTGGCTCTGTAGCTCTGTTGTTTACTTCTTTTAGGGAACACAATGCACTCCTCCAGAGAAGCAGTTGGCAATTTACATCCCGCCCATCAGCATAACGAGGCTCCCTGTTCTCCAGGGCCTGTCTTGAATTTATTGTTTTTACCCTTTATGTGGATGTCCTTTGTGACAAGTGGGAAGTGATACTTCTTTGTAGTGCAGACGTGCATTGCCCGCTTGCTTGCTTGGCCAAAATGGGCGTATGTGTTTTCTCCTGAATATACTCAGGAGAAAACGCATAAGCCCTTTTTGGCCAAGTGCATCATTGTCGAAGTTGTGCCCCTCTTCCTGTGCTTTAAAAGTGATTCCAAAGTACCTCTTAAATCTGTTTCCTGCTATTCTGCCTCGCTTTCAATCCGCCTCGCTGCCTTCCCTCAACAGATTTTGGATGATAGTTGCCCTTTATTACTCTGCCAGGTTTTGAATTGCTGTGCCCCATAGCTCCATTTTTTAACTCGTGTTTTCTGAGCTGAACGCAAGTCCAATATATTGGTTCAGGACCTCTTCTGGTTCCCGGTGGGGGGCTGAGACTTCGGTCAATTCTTATTCCTCCTGGGAAATAAGAGTGACATATGCCCGTCCAAATACCTAACAGCTACTCTCTCATTGTTTCTCTTTCTTCCCATTCATCCTCTGCGAAATTGGCGACTTGTGCGAAACAGGAGGTTAAAGTGCTGTCTCTCCAGGTTGAGAGATTGATAGTAAAGCAGTTGGAATGTCAAACCGGAGTGCCAGGAGAGGGAATATTCGTTGAATTTTAGAGATCTTTCATATTCACAGTGTGTCCATTCTCTAGGTTTCCCATATATATTATAGCTGAAGTAATATTCCCTTCAACCTGGAGAGTTGGGACCCATGGATTGGTTGCCATGCATTATTGCTTTAAAGGGTCTGCCTTTGCTCACCCAACCTCACCAATCCTCTCAGTTCCATGTGTCCAGCCCTATGCCACATCAAGCTGTCGTTGTGCTTAGGGTCATTCGAGGTTTCATCTAAGACCCTGAAGGAATTGGAAAGAATTTCCCTGTTTTTTTGGTTTGTTTTTGAAATTCCTTTTTATAGTGGGTTTGAGTTGATTCTCTCTGCCATGTATATGCCAGTCTAGAAACACTTGTTTCCCTTACGGAGACATATCAATACATAGGTTTTAAGATTCTTACTAGTGAGATATATTCCTCTGCCGTAAATATGGGGTTTTGAGTCCCTTTCACTGAGGAAGGTGTATGTCTTTTCTATTCCATAGTTGGTTTTTGGAACGGTACCTGTGCTTATATCAAACCCTGGTTTTATGCATCACCCCACCTCTCCTTCCCCCTTAAGAAGGCATAAGAGTGTTTTCTAAATGTGAGACTCTGTTCTCTTTCCTAACTCAGTTCATGTGTATCCATGTTTACAGGATCTTCATAAATGATATCTTATGATAAGTTTCTTTTTCTGTGTGACTTATTACACTTAGAATCATCGTACCTGAATCCACTCATTTTGCTGCTACTGGTTTTATGACATTGATTTCATGGCTGAGGGATATTCCATCGTACGTAAGTACCACAATTTTTTGAACCATTTTTATATTTCCAGGGATATGTAAGGTGTACCCAAGTTGAGGTTCTTTTAAGCAGTGCAGGCCTAAATTTTGGGGTGGCTCTGTCTTATTGATTTTCAGTTTTGCCAAGGTATATTCCCTAGACTGGAAGTGTCCTTGGCTCTGTAGGTCTGTTGTTTACTTCTTTTAGGGAACACAATGCACTCCTCCAGAGAGGCAGTTGGCAATTTACATCCCGCCCATCCGCATAGCAAGGCTCCCCGTTCTCCAGGGCCTGTCTTGCCTTTCTGTTTATTAAACATTTTTCATATGTCCCTTTTGACTTGTGGGAAGTGATACTTCTTTGTAGACCAGATTTGCATTGCACGCTTGCTTGCTTGGCCAAAAAGGGCGTATGCGTTTTCTCCTGAATATATTTAGGACAAAACGCATACGCCCTTTTTGGCCAAGTGCATCATTGTCGAAGTTGTGCCCCTCTTCCTGTGCTTTAAAGGTTATTTCAACGTACCTCTTGAAATGAGTTTCCTGCTATTCTGCCTCCCTTTCAAGTTCGCCTCACTGTGTTCCCTCAACCGATTTTTGGATGATAGTTGCCCTTTATTACTCTGCCTGTTTGTGAATTGCTGTGCCCCTGAGCTCCATTTTGTAACTCGTTTTTTGTGAGCTGAACGCAAGTCCAATATTTTGGTTCAGGACCTATACTGGTTCCCGGTGGTTGGCTGAGACTTTGGTTAATTCTTCTTCCTCAGGGGAAATAAGAGTGATATGTGCCCATCCAAATGGCAACAGCTACTGTCTCATTGGTTCTCCCTCTTACCTTTCATCCTATGCCAAATTGGCAACCTCTGCGAACCAGGAGGTTAAAGGTGCTGTCTCTCCAAGTTGGGAGTTTGATAGTAAAGCAGTTGGAAAGTCAAATTGGAGCACCAGGAGAGGGACTATTCACTGAGTTTTAGAAACCTTTTGTATTCACAGTGTGTCCATTCTCTAGGTTTCCCATACATGTTATAGCTGTAGTAATATTCCCTTCAACCTGGAGAGTTGGGACCCATGGAATGGGTGCCATGCATTATTGCTTTAAAGTGTCTGCATTTGCTCACTCAATCTCACCAATCCTCTCAGTCCCAAGTGTCCAGCCTTTTGCCACATCCTGCTGTCGTTGTAGATAGGGTCATTCCAGGTTTCAACAGAGACCCTGAAGGAATTGTAAAGAATTTCCCTGTTTTTTTTTTTTGTTTTTGAAATTCCTTTTTAGGTTGCGTTTGAGCTGATTCTCACTGCCATGTTTATGCCAGTCTTGACACACTTGATTCCCTTATGGATACATATCAGTACATAGATTTTAAGTTTCTTACTAGTCGGATATATTCCTCTGTGGGAAATATGGGATTTTGAGTCCCTTTCACTGAGGAAGGTTTAGGTCTTTTCTATTCCATAGTTGGTTTTTGGAACGGTACCTGTGCTTATATCAAACTCTGGTTTTATGCATCACCCCACCTCTCCTTCCCCCTTAAGAAGGCATAAGAGTGTTTTCTAAATGTGAGACTCTGTTCTCTTTCCTAACTCAGTTCATGTGTATCCATGTTTACAGGATCTTCATAAATGATATCTTATGATAAGTTTCTTTTTCTGTGTGACTTATTACACTTAGAATCATCGTACCTGAATCCACTCATTTTGCTGCTACTGGTTTTATGACATTGATTTCATGGCTGAGGGATATTCCATCGTACGTATGTACCACAATTTTTTGAACCATTTTTATATTTCCAGGGATATGTAAGGTGTACCCAAGTTGAGGTTCTTTTAAGCAGTGCAGGCCTAAATTTTGGGGTGGCTCTGTCTTATTGATTTTCAGTTTTCCCAAGGTATATTCCCTAGACTCGAAGTGCCCTGGGCTCTGTAGCTCTGTTTTTTACTTGTTTTAGGGAACACAATGCACTCCTCTAGAGAGGCAGTTGGCAGTTTACATCAGGCCCATCAGCATAACAAGGCTCCCTGTTTTCCAGGGCCTGTCTTGCCCTTCTGGTTTTTACCCATTTTGTGGATCCCCCTAATGACCATTGGGAAGTGATACTTCTTTGTATTGCAGATTTGCATTGCCCCCTTGCTTGCTTGGCCAAAAAGGCTGTATGCGTTTTCTCCTGAATATATTCAGGAGAAAACGCTTATGCCCTTTTTGGCCAAGTGCATCATTGTCGATGTTGTGCCCCTCTTCCTGTGCTTTAAAGGTGAATCCTACGTACCTCGTGAAATCTGTTTCCTGCTATTCTGCCTCGCATTCAAGTCCGGCATGTTTCCTTCCCTCAACAGATTTTTGAACGATAGTTGTGCTTTATTACTCTGCCCGTTTGTGAATTGCTGTGCCCCTGAGCTCCATTTTTTAACTCGTTTTTTGTGAGCTGAACGCAAGGCCAAAATTTTGGTTCAGGACCTATACTGATTCTTGGTGGGTGGCTGAGACTTTGGTTAATTCTTCTTCCTCCCGGTATATAAGAGTGGCATGTGACCGTCCAAATGCCTAACAGCTACTCTCTCATTGGTTCTCCCTCTTCCATTTCCTCCTCTGTCAAATTGGAAACCTGTGCGAACCAGGATTTTAAAGGTGCTGTCTCTCCAAGTTGGGAGATTGATAGTAAAGCAGTTGGAAAGTCAAACCGGAGCACCAGGAGAGGGACTATTTGTTGAGTTTTAGAGACCTTTCGTATTCACAATGTGTCCATTCTCAAGGATTCCCGTACATGTTATAGCTGTAGTAATATTCCCTTCAACCTGGAGACATGGGACCCATGGAATGGGTGCCATGCATTATTGCTTTAAAGGGTCTGCATTTGCTCACCCAATCTCACCAGTCCTGTCAGTCCCATGTGTCCAGCCTTATGCCACATCCAACTGTCGTTGTAGTTAGGGTCATTCCAGGTATCATCAGAAATCCTGAAGGAATTGTAAAGAATTTCCCATTATTTTTTGTTTTTCAAATTCCTTTTTATAATGGGTTTGAGCTGATTCTCACTGCCATGTTTATGCCAGTCTAGACACACTTGAATCCCTTATAGAGACATATCAATACATAGGTTTTAAGATTCTTACTAGTCAGATATATTCCTCTTCCGGAATAATGGGGTTTTGAGTCCCTTTCACTGAGGAAGGGGTAGCTTTTGTCTATTTCGTATTTGGTTTTTGGAACGGTACCTGTACTAATATCAAACTCTGATTTTATGCATCACCCCACCTCTCCTTCCCCCTTAAGCAAGCATAAGCGTTTTTTTTTTTTTTAATGTGAGTCTCTCTTTTCTTTCCTAAGTCAGTTCATGTGTAGCCATGTTTACAGGATCTTCATAAGTGATATCTTATGATAAGTTTCTTTTTCTGTGTGACTTATTTCACTTAGAATTATCGTACCTGAATCCACTCATTTTGCTGCTACTGGCCTTATGACATTGATTTCTTGGCTGAGGGATATTCCATCATACGTAAGTACCACAATTTCTTGAACCATTTTTGTCTTACCTGGGATATTTAAGGTGTACCCAAGTTGAGGTTTTTGTAAGCAGTGCAGCCCTGAATTTTGGTGTGGATCTGTCTTATTTATTTTCAGTTTTCCCAAGTTATATTCCCTAGACTGGAAGTGCCCTTGGCTCTGTAGCTCTGTTGTTTACTTGTTTTAGGGAACACAATGCACTCCTCCAGAGAAGCAGTTGGCAATTTACATCCCGCCCATCAGCATAACAAGGCTCCCTGTTCTCCAGGGCCTGTCTTACCTTTCTGGTTTTTACCCATTTTGTGGATATCCCTTTTGACCGGTGGGAAGTGATACTTCTTTGTAGTGCAGATTTGCATTGCCCGCTTGCTTGCTTGTCCAAAAAGGGCATATGCGTTTTCTCCTGCATATATTCACGTGAAAACCCATATGCCCTTTATGGCCATTTCCATAATTTTCGAAGTTGTAATGCTTTTCCTGTGTTTAAAGGCGATTCCAATGTACCTCTTGAAATCTGTTTCATGCCATTCTGCCTCATTTTCCCTTCTGCCTCGTGGCTTTCCCTCAACAGATTTTTCGAAGAGTGTAGTCCTTTATAACTCTGCATGTTAGTGAATTGCTGTGGCCCTGAGCTCCATTTTTTAACTCGCGTTTTTGTGATCTGACCGCAAATCAACAGTTTTGCTTCTTGACTTATACTGGTTCTGGGGGGCAGGCTGAGACTTTGGTTAATTCCTCTTTGTGACAGAAAATTAGAGAGACATGTGGCCGTCCAAATGCCTACAGCTACTCTCTCATTGGTTCTCTCTCTTCCCTTATATCCTCTGCACAATTTGCCAACTGTGCGTACCAGGAGGTTATAGGGCCTGACTTTCCAAGTTGGGAGATTGATAGTAAAGCAGTTGGAATGTCAAACTGGAGCACAAGGAGAGAAAAAAGTAGTAGAGATTTAGAAACATTTCACCATCATATGGTTTCCATTCTCTAGGTTCCCATACACATTATAACTGTAGTGATATTCACTTCTACCTGGAGAGATGGGAACCATGGAATGGGTGGCAGGCATTATTGCTTTAAAGGGTCTGCATTTTTTTACCCAATCTCACCAATCCTCTCAGTCCCAAGTGACCAGCCTTATGCCACATCCAGCTGTCATTGTAGATACGATCATTCCAGGTTTCATCAGAACCCCTGAAGTTATTGTTTAAGAATTTTACTGTTTTTATGTTTTGTTTTGAAATTCATTTTTATAGTGGGTTTGAGCTGATTCTCACTGCCATGTTTATGTCGTTCTAGACACACTTGTTTCCCTTACGGAGACATATCAATACATAGGTTTTAAAATTCTTACTAGTCAGATATATTTCTCTGAGGGGAATAGGGATGTTGAGTTCCGTTCACTGAGGAAGGAGTAGGGCTTGTCTCTTCTGTTTTTGGATTATGGAACGGTACCTGTGCTAATATCAATCTTATGTTTTGTGCATCTCCCCACCTCTCTTTCCCCTTAAGCAAGCGTTAGAGTGTTTTCAAAATCTGAGACTCTGTTCTCTTCCCTAAATCAGTTCATATGTAGCCATGTTTACATTCCCTTCATAAGTGATATCTTATGTCAGAATGCACCATGGCCGTTCTCATAATAATGCTCAATGACCCCTGTCATCACAATGCACCATGCCCTGGTTATCACAATGCTCCATGTCCCTTGTCATCACAATTCTCAACGTCCTTGTCATCACAATGCTACATGACAATTCTCATCAAAATGTTACATGCTCTTGTCATCACAATTCTCCATCCACTTGACATTGCAATGCTCCATGCACTTGTCATCACAATGCTCCATGAACATGTCATCACAAAGCTCCATGCCCTTGTCATCACAATGCTCCATGACCCCTGTCATCACAATGCTCCCTGACACCTGTCATCACAACGCTTCATGCCCCTTGTCATTACAGTGCTCCATGATGCTCGATATCAAAATTACCAAAGGTCTTCTCATCACAATGCTCCAGGGCCAATATCATCACAATGCTCCATGACCACTGTCATCACAACACTCCATGACACCTGACAACACAATGCTTCGGGACTCTTGTCATCACAATGTTCCATTCCCTAGTCATCACACTGCCCCATGACACCTGTCATCACAATACTCCATGAAAATTTTCAGCCCAATGTTCCCTGACCCTTGTCATCACAAGGATCCATGTCCTTGTCATCCCTATGCTCCATGACCACTGTTTTCACAATGCTCTGTGACGCTTGTCATCACAGTGCTCCATGACACCTGTCATCACAATGCTCCATGCCTTTGTCAGCAAAATGCTACAAGACCTTGTCATTACAATGCTCTATTTGATTCTCATCACAATCCTACATGAAACTTGGGATCACATTGCTCCATGCCCATGTCATCACAATGCTCCATGCTCCTTGAAGTCAAAATGATCCATGACCTCTGTCATCACAATGCTCCAAACCCTTGTGATCACAATGTTCCATAACACTTGTCATAACAATGCTCCATGATGCCTGTCATCACAATACTCCATGCCCTTTTCATCGCAATGCTCCATGACCTTTGTCATCACAATTCTCAATACACTTGTCATCACAATGCTCCCTGACACTTGTCATCAGAATGTTCCTTGAACCGTGTCATGAAAAGGCTTCTTGCCTCTTTCATAACAATGCCCCATGCCGTTTTCATCACAGTGCTCCATGTCATTGTCATCAAAATACTCCACAAGCTTGTCATCAGAATGCTCCATGACCCTTGTCATCACAATTCTCCATGCGATTGTCAGCACAATGCTCCTTGACCCTTGTTATCACAATGCTCCAAGCCATTGTCATGAAAATGCTCCATTACCTTTGTCATCAGAATCCTCCATGACACTTGGCATCACAATGCTCCATGTCATTGTCATCAGAGCGGTCCACTACATATGTCATCAGAATGCTCCCTGACAACTCTCTTCACAATACTGCATGACCTGGTCATCACAATGCTCCATGCCCTTGTCATCACAATGTGCCATTCCAACTGTCATCGCAATAATCCATGAATCATATTAGACCAATGTTCCATGCTCTTGTCATCACAATGCTCCATGCTCTTGTTATCACAATTCGTCATGACCCCTGTCATCACAATGCTCCATGACACTTGTCAGTATGTTCCTTGAACCCTGTCATGAAAAGTCTCCATGCCATTTTCATCACAATGTTCCATGCCCTTTCCATCACAGTGCTCCAAGACACATGTAATCACAATGCTCCATGTCTTTGTCAGAACAATGGTATATGACCATTGTCATCACAATGTGCCACGCGCATTTCATCACAGCCGACCACAAACTTTTCATTGCAATGCTCCATAAACATTGTAATCACAATGGTCCATGCACTTCTCATCAAAAAGCTCTCTCACCAGAGATATCACAATGTTCCATCACTAGTCATCACAATACTCCCTCACACCTGGAATCACAATGTTCCATGACCCTGTCATCACACTGCTACATCTCCATATCATCACAAAGTTCGATGACCCCTGACATCACAATGTTCCATAACACCTGTCATCAAAATGTTCCATGACACTTTTCATCAAATTGCTCCATGACCCTGTCAGCAGAATGCTCCCTGCCCTTCTCAACACAATGCACAACGCCCTTGCCATCAAAATGCTCCATGACCATTGTCATCACAAAGATCCATGACCCTTAGCATCACAATGCTCCATTTCATTGTCATCACAATGCTCCATGAACGCTCTCATCACATTGCTCCATGCCCTTGTCTTCACAAAGCTTCATGACACATGTCATCAGAATGCTCCATGGCCTTCTCATCACAATGCTGCATTCCCTTTCCATCACAAGGCTCAATTACCCCTGTGATAACAATGCTCCATGACCCCTGCCATCACGATGTTCCACGGTCCTGTCATTACAAAGCACCATGACCCTTCTCATCACAATGATCCAATAACCCTGTAATCACAATCCTCTATGCCTCTTTTCATCTCAATGATCCATGAACCCTGTCATCACAATGCACAATGCCCATCATCATAATGCTTCATGCTATTGTCATCACAATGAAATCAAAATGCTCCATGACCTCTGTCATAACAATGCTCCAAACACTTGTGATCACAATATACCATATCACTTTTCATCACAATGTCCCATGACTCTCGTCATCACAATTATAAATGGTCTTCTCATCACAGTGCTCCATGACCTTTTTTATCACAATGCTCTATACACTTGTCATCAAAATGCTCCCTGACACTTGTTGTCTGTATCCTCCTTGAATCCTCTCATGACAAGGCTCCATGCCTTTTTCATCACAATGATCCATGTCCTTTTCATCACAATGCTCCAAGACCCATGTAATCTCAATGCTCCATGCCCATGTCATCACAAAGCACAATGACGCATGCCATCAGAATGCTCCTTGGTCTTCTCCTCACAATGCTCCATTCCCTTGTCCTCACAATGTTCGAAGACCCCTGTAATCACAATGATCCATGCCTTGTCCTCAAAAAACTCCATAACGCATGTCATCAGAATGCTCCATGGACTTCTCATCACAATGCTCCATGCCCTAGTCATCACAGTGCTCCAAGACCCCAGTAATCACAATGCACCATGCCCCTTTTCATCAGAATGCTCTATGAGACTTGTCATCACAAGTCTCCATGGTCTTCTCATCACAATGCTCCAGGAGATTGTCATCACCATGATCCATTCCCTTGTCATCACAATGCTCCATGACCCCTGTCATCACAATAATCCATGAACATTTTAAGCCCAATGCACCACGACCTACTCATCACAATGCTCCATGGCCAATATCATCACAATGCTCCATGATGCCTGTCATCACAATACTCCATGCCCTTTTCATCACAATGCTCCATGACCTTTGTCATCACAATTCTCAATACACTTGTCATCACAATTCTCCCTGACACTTGTCATCAGAATGCTCCTTGAAACCTGTCACGAAAAGGCCCCATGTATTTTTAATCAAAAAGCCCAATGCAATTTTTATCACAATGCTCCATGCCATTGTCATCAAAATACTCCACAAGCTTGTCATCAGAATGCTCCATGACCCTTGTCATCACAATTCTCCATGCACTTGTCAGCACAATGCTCCCTGACCCTTGTCATCACAATGCTCCAAGCCATTGTCATCACAATGCTCCATTACCTTTGTCATCAGAATCCTCCATGACCCTTGGTATCACAATGCTCCATGCCATTGTCATCACAATGGGCCATTACATATGTCATCACAATTCTCTCTGACACCTCTCTTCACAATACTGCATGACCTGGTCATCACAATGCTCCAT
Organism: Mesoplodon mirus; assembly: GCF_964341445.2. Classification (NCBI taxonomy): domain Eukaryota; kingdom Metazoa; phylum Chordata; class Mammalia; order Artiodactyla; family Ziphiidae; genus Mesoplodon; species Mesoplodon mirus. The sequence goes on along the minus strand of NW_028295543.1, from coordinate 462,767 downwards.
GCCCTTGTCATTACAATGCGCCATTCCCAGTGTCATCACAATAATCTCTGAAACTTATTAGAGCAATGCTCCATGCCCTTGTCATCACAATGCTCGATGCCCTTGTTATCACAATGTTCCAAGAACCCTGTAGTCAGAATTCTCCTTGCCACTTTCATCAGTATGCTCCATGAGACTTGTCATCACAAGGCTCCATGGTTTTCTCATCACAATGCTCCAGGACCTTGTCATGACAATGCTTCACTACCTTGTCATGAAAATTCTCAGTGGCCCTTGTCATCATAATGCTCCAATTCCTAGTCATCACAATGCTCCATTATATTTGTCATCACAATCCTCCATTTCATTTGGAATCACAATGCTCCCTGCCATTGTCATCGCAATGGACCATGACATATGTCATCACAATGCTCTCTGACAACTCTCTTCAAAATACTCCATGACCTTCTCATCACAATGCTCCATGCCCTGGTCATCACAATGCACCATGTCCAATGTCAACACAATAATCTCTGAAAAGTGTCACCACAACGCTCCATGTCCCTGTCATCACAATGCTCCCTGACCCCTCTCTTCTCAATGCTCCGTGACTCCAGTCATCACAATGCTTCATAAAGTTTGTCATCACAACGGTCCATGCCCGCATCATCACAAGGCTCTGTGACCTTTCTAACCACAATGTTCCATGAAATTTTCATCACAATGCTCCGTGACCCTTGTCATCACAATGCTCCATGCCTTTGTCAGAACAATGTTCCATGACCCTTGTCATCACAATGTGCCACGCGTTTTTCATCACAATGATCCACAACCTTGCCATCGCTATGCTCCATAAATCTTGTATTTGCAATGCTCCATGCACTTCTCATCCAAATGCTCTCTCACCTGAGATATCACAATGTTCCATCACTAGTCTTCACAATCCTCCCTCAACCCTGTAATCAAAATGTTCCATGACCCCTGACATCACAATATTCCATAACCACTGTCATCAAAACGCTACATGACACTTTTCATCCCAAGGCTCCATGACCCATGGCATCACAATGTTCTGTAACCCCTGTCATCAAAATGTTACATTACACTTTTCATCAAATTGCTGCATGACCCTGTCATCAAAATGCTCCCTCTCCTTCTCATCACAATGCACCACACACTTGTCAACAAAATGCTCCATGACCGTTGTCATCACAAAGCTCCATGACCCTTGGCATCACAATGCTCCATATCATTGTCATCAGAATGCTCCATGAAACCTCTTATCCCATTGCTCCATGCCCTTGTCATCACAAAGCTCCATGACACTTGTCATCACAATGCTCGATGCCCTTCTCATCAAAATGCTCCATGCCCTTTTCATCACAATCCTCCATGACCCATGTATCACAGTGTTCCGTGCGCTTGTCATCACAATGCTCCATGCCCTCTCTCATCACAATAATCCATGAAACATTTCAGGCCAATGCTCAATGTCCTTCTCATCAGAATGCCCCATTACCTCTGTCATAACAATGCTGATTACCCCTGCCAACACAATGTTCCACGGCCTTGTCATCAAAAGGCTCCATGACCCTTGTCATCACAATGCTCCAAGACCCCTGTAATCGCAATGCTCCATGCCCTTTTCGTCACAAAGCTCCATGACACATGTCATCAGAATGTTCCATGGCCTTCTCATCACAATGCTCCATGCCCTTGTCATCACAATGCTCCAAGACCCCTGTAATCAAAATGCTCCATGCCCCTTTGCATCTCAATGCTCCATGAACCCTGCCATCACAATGCATCATGCCCATCATCATAATGCTTCAGGCTATTGTCATCACAATGAAATCAAAATTATCCATGACCTCTGTCATCATAATGCTCCAAAACCTTGTGATCACAATGTTCCATAACACTTATCATCACAAATCCCCATGACGCTCATCATCACAATTATCCATTGTATTCTCATCACAATGCTCCATGACCTTTGTCATCACAAGGCTCAATACACTTGTCATCACAATGCTCCCTGACACTTGTCGTCAGTATGCTCCTTGAACCCTGCCATGACAAGGCTTCATGCCTTTTCATCACAATGATCCGTGCCCTTTTCATCACAGTGCTCCAAGATCACTGTAATCACAATGCTCCATGTCCTTGTCTTCACAAAACTCCATGAAGCATGTCATCAGAATGCTCCATGGCTTTCTCATCACAATGCTCCATGCCCTAGTCATCACAATGCTCCAAGACCCCTGTAATCACAATGCTCCATGCCCCTTTTCATCAGAATGCTCCGTGAGACTTGTCATTACAAGTCTCCATGGTCATCTCATCACAATGCTCCAGGACCTTGTCATCACTATACTCCATTCCCTTGTCATCACAATGCTCCATGACCCCTGTCATCACAATAATCCATTAATATATTCAGCCCAATGATCCACGACCTACACATCACAATGCACCATGGCCAATATCATCACAATGCTCCATGACCACTGTCATCACAACACTCCATGAAGCCTGACAACACAATGATCTGGGACTCTTTTCATCACAATGCTCCATTCCCTACACATCACTATGCTCCATGACCCCTGTCATCACAACACTCCATGAACATTTTCACCCCAGTGCTCCATGACACTTGTCATCACAATGATCCATGCACTTGTCATCCCAATGCTCCATGACCCCTGTATTCACAATGCTCCATGACGCTTGTCATCACAATGATCCATGACACATGTCATCATAATGATCCATGCCTTTGTCAGCAAAATGCTACATGACATTGTCATTACAATGTTCTATGCGCTTGTCATCACAAAACTCCATTTCCATTGTCATCACAATCCTCCATGAACCTTGGGATCACATTGATTCATGCCCTTGTCATCAAAATGCTCTATGCTCCTTGAAATCAAAATGATCCATGACCTCTGTCATCACAATGCTCCAAACCCTTGTGATCACAATGTTCCATAACACTTGTCATCACAACGCTCCATGATGCCTGTCATCACAATACTCCATGCCCTTTTTATCACAATGCTCCATGACTTTTGTCATCACAATTCTCCATATACATGTCATCACAATGCTCCCTGACATTGTCATCAGAATGCTCCTTGAAACCTGTCACGAAAAGGCTCCATGCCTTTTTCAACACAATGCCCCATGTCGTTTTCATCACAATGCTCCATGCCATTGTCATCAAAATACTCCACAAGTTTGTCATCAGAATGCTCCATGACCCTTGTCATCACAATTCTCCATGCACTTGTCAGCACAATGCAAACTTACCCATGTCATCCCAATGCTCTAAGCCATTGTCATCACAATGTTCCATTTCCATTGTCATCAGAATCCTCCATGACACTTGGCATCACAATGCTCCATGCCATTGTCATCACAAAGGGCCATTACATATGTCATCACAATGCTCCCTGACTCCTATCTTCACAATAGTGCATGACCTGTTCATCACAATGCTCCATGCCCTTGTCATCACAATGCGCCATTCCAAATCTCATCCCAACAATCCATGAAACTTATTAGACTAATGTTCCATGCCCTTGTCATCTCAATGCTCCATGCCCTTTTTATCATAATGCTCCCTGACCCCTGTCATCACAATGCTCCGTGACTCCAGTCATCAAAATGCTTCATGACCTTTGTCATCACAATGGTCCATGCCATTGTCATCAACAGTCTCTGTGACCATTTTAACCACAATGCTCCATGAACTTTTCATCACAATGCTCTTTGACTCTTGTCATCACAATGCTCTATGCCTTTCTCAGCACAATGCTCCATGACCCTTGTCATCACAATGCTCCATGCGCTTGTCAGCACAATGCTCCATGACACAGGTCATCAAAATGCACCATGCGCTTGTCATCAGAGTGCTCTACAATTTTGTCATCACAATGCTCCATAAATAGAGTCATCACAAAGATCCATGACACTTGGCATCACAGTGCTCCATGTCATTGTCATCACTTTGCTCCATGAACGCGATCATCACATTGCTCCATGCCCTTGTCTTTAAAAAGCTCCATGTCACATGTCATCAGAATGCTCCATGGCTTTCTGATCACAATGATCTATGTGCGTGCCATCACAATGCTCCATTAACCCTGTCATAAAAATGCTCCATGACACTTGCCATCACAATGTTCCGTGACCTTGTCATCACAAGGCTCCATGACCCTTCTCATCACAACACTCCAAGAACCCTGTAATCACATTGCTCCATGCCCCTTTTCATCTCAATGTTCCATGAACTGTGTCATCACAACGCACCATGCCCATCATCATAATGCTTCATGCTATTGTCATCACAATGAAATAAAAATGCTCCATGACCTCTGTCATAACAATGCTCCAAACCCTTGTGATCACAATATTCCATATCACTTGTCATCACAATGACCCATGATGCTCGTCATCACTATTATGCATGGTCTTCTTATCACAATGCTCCAGGACCTAGTCATCACCATGCTCCAAGACCCCTGTATTCACAATGCTCCATGCCCATTTTGATCAGAATGCTCCCTGAGACTTGTCATCACAAGTGTCCATGGTCTACTCATCACAATGCTCCAGGACCTTGTCATCACCATGCTCCATTCCCTTGTCATCACAATGCTCCATGACCCCTGTCATCACAATAATCCATGCACATTTTCAGCACAATGCTCCACGATCTACTCATCACAATGCTGCATGGCCAATATCATCACAATGCTCCATGACCACTGTCATCACAACACTCCATGACACCTGACAACACAATTATCCGGGACTCTTGTCATCACAATGCTCCATTCCCTAGTCATCACAAAGCTTCATGACACCTATCATCACAACACTCCATGAACATATTCAGGCCAGTGCTCCATGACTCTTGTCATCACAATGCTCCATGACCCCTGTATTCACAATGCTCCGTGACGCTTGTCATCACAGTGCTCAATGACACATGTCATCACAATGCTCCAAGAACCCTGTAATCACAATGTTCTATGCCCTTTTTCATCTCAGTGATCCATGAACCCTGTCATCACAATGCACCATGCCCATCATCATAATGCTTCATGCTATTGTCATCAAAATGAAATCACAATGCTCCATGCCCTTGTCATCACAATGCTCCATGACCCCTCTCATAACAATGCTCCATGACCCCTGCCATCACAATGATCCACGGCCTTGTCATCACAAGGCTCCATGACGCTTGTCATCACAATGTTCCAAGACCCCTGTAATCACAATGCTCCTTGCCCTTGTCATCAAAAAACTCCATGACGTATGTCATCAGAATTCTCCATGGCCTTCTCATCACAATGCTCCATGCCCTTGTCATCACAATGCTCAATACACTTGTCATCAACATGCTCCCTGACACTTGTTGTCTGTATGCTCCTTGAACACTGTCATGACAAGGCTCCATGCATTTTTCATCACAATGATCCATGTCCTTTTCATCACAATGCTCCAAGACCCATGTAATCTCAATCTCCATGCCATTGTCATCACAAAGCTCAATGACACATGCCATCAGAATGCTCCGTGGTCTTCTCCTCACAATGCTCCATGCTCTTGTCATCACAATGTACCAAGACCCCTGTAATCACAATACTCCATGGCCTTGTCATCAAATAACTCCATTACGCATGTCATCAGAATGCTCCATGGCCTTCTAATCACAAAGCTCCATGCCGTAGTCATCACAATGGTCCAAGACCCCTGTAATCACAATGCTTCATGCCCCTTTTCATCAGAATGTTCCATGAGACTTGTCATCACAAGTCCTCATGGCCTTCTCATCACAATGCTCCAGGACCTTGTCATCCCCATGCTCCATTTCCTGGTCATCACAATGCTCCATGACCACTGTCATCACAACACTCCATGACACCTGACAACACAATGATCCGGGACTCTTGTCATCACAATGCTCCATTCCCTCGTCATCACAATGCTCCATGACCCGTGTCATCACAATAATCCATGAACATTTTCAGCCAAGTGATCCATGACCCTTGTCATCCCAATGATCCATGCCCTTGTCATCCCAAAGCTCCATGACCCGTGTATTCACAATGCTCCGTGACGCTTGTCATCACAGTGCTCCATAACACATGTCATCACAGTGCTCCATGCCTTTGTCAGCAAAATGCTACATGACCTTGTCATTATAATGCTCTATGCACTTGTCATCTCAATACTCCATTTCCATTGTCATCACAGTCCTCCATGAACCTTGTGATCACATTGCTTCATGCCCTTGTCATCACAATGCTCCATGTTCCTTGAAATCAAAATGATCCATGACCTCTGTCTTCACAATGCTCCAAACCCTTGTGATCACATTGTTCCAAAACACTTGTCATCACAACGCTCCATGATGCCTGTCATCACAATACTCCATGCCCTTTTCATCAAAATGCTCCATGACCTTTGTCATCACAATTCTCAATACACTTGTCATCACAAGTCTCCCTGACACTTGTCATCAGATGCTCCTTGAACCCTGTCAGGAAAAGGCTCCATGCCTTTTTCATCACAATGCCCCATGCCGTTTTCATCACAATGCTCCATGTCATTGTCATCAAAATACTCAACAAGCTTGTCATCAGAATGCTTCATGACACTTGTCATCAAAATTCTCCATGCACTTCTCAGCACAATGCTCCATGACCCTTGTCATCACAATGCTCCATGCCATTGTCATCACAATGGGCCATTACATATGTCATCACAATGCTCCTTGACACCTGTTTTCACAATACTGCATGACATGGTCATCACAATGCTCCATGCCATTCTCATCACATTGTGCCATTCCAACTATCATCGCAATAATCCATGCAACTTTTTGACCAATGTTCCATGAACTTGTCATCACAATGCTCCATGCCCTTGTTATCACAATGCTCCATGACCCCTGTCATCACAATGCTCCGTGACTCCAGTCATCACAATGCTTCATGACCTTTGTCATCACAATGGTCCATGCCCTCGTCATCAACAGTCTCTGTGACCTTTTTAACCACAATGCTCCATGAACTTTTCTTCACAGTGCTCTTTGACACTTGTCATCAAAATGCTCCATGTGCTTGTCAGCACAATGCTCCATGACACATGTCATCACATTGCACCATACGCTTGTCATCATAGTGCTCCACAATCTTGTCATCACAATGCCCCTTAAATTTTGTCATCACAATGCTCCACGTACTTCTCATCAAAATGCTCTCTCACCACTGATATCACAATACTACATCACTATTTGTCACAATACTCCCTCACCACTGTCATCACAATGTTCCATGACTCCTGTCATCACAATGCTACATGCACTTATCATCACAATGTTCGATGACCCCTGACATCACAATGTTCCATAACACCTGTCATCAAAATATTCCATGACACTTTTCATCAAGTTGCTCCATGACCCTGTCATCAGAATGCTCCCTGCCCTTCTCATCACAATGCACAATGCCCTTGCCATCAAAATGCTCCATGACCTTTGTCATCACAAGCTCCATGACCCTTGGCATCACAATGCTCCATGTCATTGTCATCACAATGCTCCATGAACGCTCTCATCACATTGCTCCAAGCCCATTTCTTCACAAAGCTCCATGACACATGTCATCAGAATGCTCCATGGCCTTCTCATCACAATGCTCCATGCCCTTGCCATCACAATGCTCCATTACCCAAGACATAACAATGCTCCATGACCCCTGCCATCACGATGTTCCATGGCCTTGTCATCACAAAGCTCCATGACCCTTCTCATCACAATGCTCCAGGAACCATGTAATCACAATGCTCTATGCCGTTTTTCATCTCAATGATCCATGAACCCTGTCATCACAATGCACCATGCCCATCATCATAATGCTTCATGCTATTGTCATCAAAATGAAATCAAAATGCTCCATGACCTCTGTCATAACAATGCTCCAAACACTTGTGGTCACAATGTTCCGTAACACTTGTCATCACAAAACTCAATGACGCATGCCTTCAGAATGCTCCTTGTTCTTCGCCTCACAATGCTCCATGCCCTTGTCATCACAATGTTCCAAGACCCCTGTAATCACAATGCTCCTTTCCCTTGTCATCAAAAAACTCCATGACGCATGTCATCAGAATGCTCCATGGCCTTCTCATCACAATGCTCCATGCCCTAGTCATCACAAAGCTCCAAGACCTCTGTAATCACAATGTTCCATTACCCTTTTCATCAGAATGCTCCCTGAGACTTGTCATCACAAGTCTCCATGGTCTTCTCACCACAATGCTCCAGGAACTTGTCATTATCATGCTCCATTCCCTTGTCATCACAATGCTCCATGACACCTGTCATCACAATAATCCATGATTATTTTCATCCCAATGCTCCACGGCCTACTCATCACAATGCTCCATGGCCAATATCTTCAGAGTGCTATATGACCACTGTCATCACAACACTCCATGACACCTGACAACACAATGATCCGGGACTCTTGTCATCACAATGCTCCATTCCCTAGTCATCACAATGCTCCATGACCCCTGTCATCACAACACTCCATGAACATTTTCAGCCCATTGCTCCATGACCCTTGTCTTCAAAATGATCCATGCCCTTGTCATCCCAATGCTCCATGACCCCTGTATTCACAATGTTCCGTGATGGTTGTAATCACAGTGCTCCATGACACCTGTCATCAAAATGCTCCATGCCTTTGTCATCAAAATGCTACATGACCTTGTCATTACAATGCTCTATGCGCTTGTCATCACAATACTCCATTTCCATTGTCATCACAATCCTCCATGAACATTGGGATCACATTGCTTCATGCCCTTTTCATCACAATGCTCCATGCTTCTTGAAATCAAAATGATCCATGACCTCTCTCATCACAATGCTCCAAACCCTTGTCATCACAGTGTTCCTTAACACTTGTCATCACAACGCTCCATGATGCCTGTCATCACAGTACTCCATGCACTTTTCATCATAATGCTCCATGACATTTGTCATCACAATGCTCAATACACTTCTCATCACAATGCTCTCTGACACTTGTTTTCTGTATGCTCCTTGAACCCTGTCATGACAAGGCTCCATGCCTTTTTCTTCAAAATGATCCATGCCCTTTTCATCACAATGCTCCAAACCCATGAAATCACATTGCTCGATATCCTTGTCATCACAAATCTCATTGACGCATGCCATCAGGATGCTCCTTGGTCTTCTCCTCACAAGGCTCCATGCCCTTGTCATCACCGTGTTCCAAGACCCCTGAAATCACAATGCTCCATGCCCCTTTTCATCAGTATGCTCCATGAGACTTGTCATCACAAGGCTCCATGGATTTGTCATCACAATCCTCCAGGACCTTATCATCACAATGCTTCCCGACCTTGTCATCAAAATTTTTAATGGCCCTTGTCATCATAATGCTCCAAGCCCTAATCATCATAATGGTCCATTTTATTTGTCATTACAATTCTCCATTATATTTTGCATCACAATGCTCGATGCCATTGTCATCGCAATGGACCATGACATATGTCATCACAATAATCTATGAAACATGTCAGACCAATGCTCCATGCCCCTGTCATCACAATGCTCCATGCCCTTGTCATCACAATGCTCCATGACCGCTGTCATCACAATGCTCCGTGACTCCAGTCATCACAATGTTTGATAACGTTTGTCATCACAATGGTCCATGCCCGTGTCATCAAAAGGCCCTTTGACATTTGTAACCACAATGCTCCATGAACTTTTCATCACAATTCTCTGTGACCCTTGTCATCACAATGCTCCATGTCTTTGTCAGAACAATGCTCCATGACCATTGTCATCACAATGTGCCACGTGCATTTCATCACAACTGTCCACAACCTTGTCATTGCAATGCTCCATAAACTTGTAATCACAATGCTCCATGCACTTCTCATCAAAATGCTCTCTCACCAGAGATATCACAATGTTCCATCACTAGCCATCACAATACTCCCTCACCCCTGTAATCACAATGTTCCATGACCCTGTCATCACAATGCTACATCCCCTTATCATCACAATGTTCCATGACCCCTGCCATCACAATGTTCCATAACACCTGTCATCAAAATGCTCCATGACACTTTTCATCCCTAAGCTCAAAGACCCCTGACATCACAATATTCTATAACCCCTGCCATCAAAATGTTCCATTACAATTTTTATCAAATTGCTGCATGACCCGGTAATCAAAATGCTCGCTGCCCTTCTCATCAAAATGCACCATGAGCTTGTCTTCAAAATGCTCCATGACTTGTCATCACAAAGCTCCATGAGCTTTGGAATCACAATGCTCCATGTCATTGTCATCACAATGCTCCATGAACCCTCTCATCACATTGGTCAATGCCCTTGTCATCACAAAGCTCCATGACACTTGTCATCACAATGCTCGATGCCCTTCTCATCACAATGCTCCATGCCCTTGTCATGACAATCCTGCATGACCCATGTATCACAGTGTTCTGTGCCCTTTTCGTCACAATGCTCCATGCCCACTCTCATCACAATAATCCATGAAATATTTCAGACCAATGTTCCATGCCCACTCTCATCAAAATGCTCCATTACCCCTGTCATAACAATGAACCATGACCCTAGCCATCACGATGTTCCACGGCCTAGTCATCACAAGGTTCCATGACACTTGTCATCACAATGCTCAAGACCCCCGAAATCACAATGCTCCATGACCATGTCATCACAAAGCTCCATGATGCATGTCATCAGAATGTTCCATGGACTTCTCATCAAAATGCTCCATGCCCTTGTCATCACAATGCTCCAAGACCCTTGTAATCACAATGCTCCATGCCCCTTTTCATCTCAATGCTCCATGAACTCTGCCATCACAATGCACCATGCCCATCATCATAATGCTTAAGGCTATTGTCATCACAATGAAATCAATATTCTCCATGACCTCTGTCATCATAATGCTCCAAACCATTGTAATCACAATGTTCCATAACACTTATCATCACAGCACCCCATTACGATCATCATCACATTTAACCGTGGCCTTCTCATAACAATGCTCCATGATCTTTGTCATCACAATGCTCAATACACTTCTCATCACAATGCTCCCTGACACTTGTTGTCTGTATTCTCCTTGAACCCTGTCAAGACAAGGCTCCATGCCTTTTTCCTCACAATGATCCATGCCCTTTTCATCACAATGCTCCAAGATCCATGTAATCACAATGCTCCATGCACTTGTCATCACAAATCTCAATGACGCATGCCCTCTGAATGCTCCTTGGACTTCTCCTCACAATGCTCCATGCCCTTGTCATCACAATGTTCCAAAATCCCTGTAATCACAATGCTCCATGCCCCTTTTCATCAGTATGCTCCATGAGACTTGTCATCACAAGGCTCCATGGTTTTGTCATCACAATGCTCCAGGACCTTGTCATCCCAATGCTTCACGACCTTGTCATGAAAATATTCAATGGCCCTTGTCATCATAATGCTCCAAGCCCTATCCATCACAATGCTCCATTATATTTGTCATCACAATGCTCCATTACATTTGGCATCACAATGCTCCCTGCCATTGTCATCGCAATGGACCACGACATATTTCATCACAATGCTCCCTGACACCTGTCTTCACAATACTCCATGACCTTCTCATCACAATGCTCCATGCCCTTGTCATCCCAATGCACCATGCACACTCTCATCACAATAATTTATGAAACTTGTCAGACCAATGATCCATGCCCCTTCCATCACAGTGTTCCATGCCCTTGTCATTACAATGCTACATGACCCCTGTCATCGCAAAGCTCCGTGACTCCAGTCATCACAATGCTTCAAAACGTTTGTCATCACAATGCTCCATGCCCTTGTCATCACAAAGTTCCAAGACCACTGTAATCACAATGCTCCATGCCCTTTTTCATCAGTATGCTCCATGAGACTTGTCATCACATGGCTCCATGGTTTTGTCATAATAATGCTGCAAGCCCTAGTCATCACAATGCTCCATTATATTTGTCATCATAATCCTCCATTACATTTGGCATCACAATGTTCCCTGCCATTGTCATCGCAATGGACCATGGCATATTTCATCACAATGCTCCGTGACACCTGTCTTCAAAATACTCCATGACCTTCTCATCTCAATGCCCCATGCCCTTGTCATCACAATGCACCATGTCCACTGTCATCACAATAATCTATGAAACTTGTCTGACCAATGCTCCATTCCCCTGTCATCACAATGCTCCATGCCCTTGTTATCACAATGCTCCATGACCCCTGTCATCACAATGCTCCGTGACTCCAGTCATCACCATGCTTCATAACGTTTCTCATCACAACGGTCCATGCCCGCGTCATCACAAGGCTCTGTGACCGCTGTAACCTCAACACTCAATGAAATTTTCATCACAATGCTCCGTGACCCTTGTCATCACAGTGCTCCATGCCTTTGTCAGAGCAATGCTCCATGACGCTTGCCATCACAATGATCCATGCCCTTGTCATCCCAATGCTCCATGACCCCTGTATTCACAATGCTCCTAGACACTTGTCATCACAGTGCTCCATGACACCTGTCATCACAATGCTCCATGCCTTTCTCAGCAAAATGCTACATGACATTGTCATTACAATGCTCTATGCTCTTGTCATCACAATACTCCATTTCCATTGACGTCACAATCCTCCATGAAACTTGTGATCACTTTGCTTCATGCCCTTGTCATCACAATGCTCCATGTTCCTTGAAATCAAAATGATCCATGACCTCTCTCATCACAATGCTCCAAACACTTGTGATCACAATGTTCCATAACACTTGTCATCACAATGCTCCATGATGCCTGTCATCACAATACTCCATGCCCTTTTCATCACATTGCTCCATGACCTTTGTCATCACAATTCTCAATACACTTGTAATCACAATGCTCCCTGACACTTGTCAACAGAATTCTCCTTGAACCCTGTAACAAAGAGGCTCCATGCCATTTTCATCACAATGCCCCATGCCGTTTTCATCACAATGCTCCATGCCATTGTCATCAAAATACTCCACAAGCTTGTCATTAGAATGCTCCATGACCCTTGTCATCACAATTCTCCATGCACTTGTCAGCACAATGCTCCCTGACTCTTGTCATCACAATGCTCCAAGCCATTGTCATCACAATGCTCCATTACCTTTGTCATCAGAATCCTCCATGACACTTGGCATCACAATGCTCCATGCCATTGTCATCACAATGGGCCATTACATATGTCATCAAAATGCACCATGACACCTGTCTTCACAATACTGCATGACCTGGTCATCACAATGCTCCATGCCATTGTCATCACAATGCTCCATGTCCTTGTTATCACAATGTTCCAAGACCCCTGTAATCAGAATGATCCATGCCCCTTTCATCAGTATGCTCCATGAGACTTGTCTTCACAAGGCTCCATGGTTTTCTCATTACAAAGCTCCAGGGCCTTGTCATCACAATTCTTCACGACCTTGTCATGAAAAGCCTCAATGGCGCTTTTCATCATAATGCTGCAAGCCCTAGTCATCACAATGTTCCATTATATTTGCCATCACAATCCTCCATTTCATTTGGCATCACAGTGCTTCCTGCCATTGTCATCGCAGTGGACCATGACATATGTCATCACAATGCTCCCTGACACCTCTCTTCACAATACTCCATGACCTTCTCCTCACAATGCTCCATGCCCTTGTCATCACAATGCACCATGTCCACTGTCATCACAATAATCTATGAAACTTCTCAGACCAATGCTCCATGCCCCTGTCTTCACAATGCTCCATGCCCTGTTTATCACAGTGCTCCATGACCCCTGTACTCACAATGCTCCATGACTCCAGTCATCACAATGATTCATAACGTTTGTCATCACAGTGGTCTATGCCCGCGTCATCACCAGGCTCTGTGTCCTTTGTAACCACAATGCTCCATGAACATTTCATCACAATGCTCCGTGACCCTTGTCATCACAATGCTCCATGTCTTTGTCAGAACAATGCTCCATGACCCTTGTCATCACAGTGTGCCACACACTTTTCATCACTATGATCCACAACCTTGTCATCGCTATGATCCATAAACCTTGTAATCACAATGCTCCATGAACTTCTCATCCAAATGCTCTCTCACCTGAGATATCACAATGTTCCATCACTAGTTATCACAATGCCCCCTCTCCCCTGTAATCACAGTGTTCCATGACCCCTGTCATCACAATGCTACATCCCCTTATCAGCACAATGTTCCATGACTCCTGACATCACAATGTTCCATAACCCCTGTCATCAAAATGCTCCATGACACTTTTCATCCCAAAGCTCCATGACCCCTGGCATCACAATGTTCTATAACCCCTGTCTTCAAAATATTCCATTACATTTTTTATCAAATTGCTGCATGACCCTGTCATCAAAATGCTCCCTGCCCTGCTCATCACAATGCACCACACACTTGTCATCAAAATGCTCCATGACCTTTGTCATCACAAAGCTCCATGACCCTTGGCATCACAATGCTCCATGGCTTTGTCATCACAATGCTCCAGGAACACTCTCATCACATTGCTCCATGCTCTTGTCATCACAAAACTCCATGACACTTGTCATCACAATATTCGATGTGTTCTCATTACAATGTTCCATGCCCCTGTCATTACAATCCTCCATGACACATGTATCACAGTCTTCCGTGCCCTTGTCACCACAGTGCTCCATGCCCACTCTCATCACAATAATCCATGAAATATTTCAGACCAATGCTCAATGCCCTTCTCATCAAAATGTTCCATTACTTCGGTCGTAAAAATGCTCCATGACCCCTGCCATCACAATGTTCCACGGCCTTGTCATCACAAGGCTCCATGACCCTTGTCATCACAATGCTCCAAGACCCCTGTAATCACAATGCTCCATGCCCCTTTTCATCAGAATGCTCCATGAGATTTCTCATCACAAGTCTCCATGGTCATCTCATCACAATGCTCCAGGACCTTGTCATCACCATGCTCCATTCCCTAGTCATCACAATGCTCCATGACCCATGTCATACCAATACTCCATGAACATTTTCAGCCCAATGCTCCATGACCTTCTCATCACAATGCTCCATGACCAATATCATCACAATGCTCCATGACCACTGTCATCACAACACTCCATGACACGTGATAACACAATGATCCGGAACTCTTGTCATCACAGTGCACCAAGACCCCTGTAATAACAATGCTCCATGACCCCTGTCATCACAGTACTCCATGAAATTTTTCAACCCAATGCTCCATGACCCTTGTCATCACAATGATACATGCCCTTGTCATCCCAATGCTCCATGACCCCTCTATTCACAATGCTCCGTGACGCTTGTCATCACTGTGCTCCATGAAACATGTTATCACAATGCTCTATGCCTTTGTTAGCAAAATGCTACATGACCTTGTCATTACAATGCTCTATGCGCTTGTCATCACAATACTCCTTTACCATTGTCATCAAAATCCTCCATGAAACTTGGGATCACATTGCTTCATGCCCTTGTCATCACAATGCTCCCTCCTCCTTGAAATCAAAATGATCCATGACCTCTGTCATCACAATGCTCCAAACTCTTGTGATCACTATGTTCTATATCACTTGTCATCACAAAGCTCCATGATGCCTGTCATCACACATACTCCATGCCCTTTTTATAACAATGCTCCATGAATTTGTCATCACAATTCTCAGTACACTTGTCATCACAATGCTCCGTGACATTTTCGTCAGAATGCTCCTTGAAACCTGTCACAAAAAGGCTCCATGCCTTTTTTAATCAAAATGCTCCATGCAATTGTCATCAAAATACTCCACAAGCTTGTGATCAGAATGCTCCATGACCCTTGTCATCACAATTCTCCATGCACTTGTCAGCACAATGCTCCCTGAAACCTGTCATCACAATGTTCCAAGCCCTTGTCATCACAATGCTCCATTACCTTTGTCATCAGAATCCTCCATGACACTTGGCATCACAATTCTCCATGCCATTGTCATTACAATGGGCCATTACTTATATCATCACAATGCTCCCTGACACCTCTGTTCACAATACTGCATGCCCTTGTCATCACAATGCTCCATGCCCTTGTTATCACAATGTTCCAAGACCCCTGTAATCAGAATGCTCCATGCCCCTTTTCATCAGTATGCTCCATGAGACTTGTCATCACAAGGCTCCATGGTTTTGTCATCACAATGCTCAAGGTCCTTGTCATCAAAATGCTTCACGACATTGTCATGAAAATTCTCAAAGGCCCTTGTCATCATAATGCTCCAAGCCCTAGTCATCACAATGCTCCATCTTATTTGTCATCACAATCCTCCATTACATTTGACATCACAATGCACCATGCCATTGTCATCGAAATGAACCATGACATATGTCATCAAAATGCTCCCTGACACCTGTCTTCACAATACTCCATGACTTTGTCATCACAATGCTCCATGCCCTTGTCATCACAATGCTCCATGAACCCTGTCAACACAATGCTCCGTGACTCCAGTCATCACAATGCTTCATAACATTTTTGATCACAATGGTCCATGCCTGCGTCATCACAAGTTTCTGTGACATTTGTAACCACAGTGCTCCATGAATATTCCAACACAGTGCTCCGTGACACTTGTCATCACAATGCTCTATGCCTTTGTCAGAAAAATGCTCCATGACCCTTGTCATCAAAACGTGCCACGGGCTTTACATCACAATGTTCCACAGCCTTGTAATCGCTATGCTCCATAAAACTTGTAATCACAATGCTCCATGCAGTTCTCTTCCAAATGCTCTCTCACCTGAGATATAACCATGTTCCCTCAGAGTCATCACAATCCTCCCTCAACCCTGTAATCAAAATGTTCCATGACCACTGTCATTACCATGTTCCATTCCCTTGTCATCACAATGTTCCATGACCACTGTCATTACAATACTCCATGAACATTTTCAGCCAAATACTCCATGACCTTCTCATCACAATGCTCCATGACAAATATCATCACAATGCTCCAAGACCAATGTCATCACAACACTTCATGACACCCAACAACACAATGATCAGGGACTCTTGTCATTACAATGCTCCATTCCCTAGTCATCAAAATGCTCCATGACCCCTGTCATCACAATACTCCATGAACATTTTCAGCCCAATGCTCCATTACACGTGTCATCACAATGATCCATGCCCTTGTCATCCCAAATCTCCATGACCCCTGTATTCACAATGCTCCGTGACGCTTGTCATCACAGTGCTCCATGACACCTGGCATCAGAATGCTTCATGCCTTTGTCAGCAGAAAGCTACATGACCTTGTCATTACAATGCTCTATTCTCTTGTCATCACAATACTCCATTACCATTATCATCACAATCCTCCATGAACCTTGGTATCACAATGCTTCATGCCGTTGTCATCACAATGTTCCATGCTCCTTGAAATCAAAATGATCCATGACCTCTGTCATCACAATGCTCCAAACCCTTGTGATCACAATGTTCCATAGCACTTGTCATCACAACGCTCCATGATGCCAGTCATCACAATACTCCATGCCCTTTTCATCACAATGCTCCATGACCTTTGTCATCACAATTCTCAATACATTGTCATCACAATGCTCCCTGACATTTGTCGTCAGAATGCTCCTTGAACCCTGTCACGAAAAGTCTCCATGCCATTTTCATCACAATGCCCCATGCCGTTTTCATCACAACGCTCCATGCCATTGTCATCAAAATACTCCACAAGCTTGTCAGCAGAATGCTCCATGACCCTTGTCATCACAATTCTCCATGCACTTTTCAGCACAATGCTCCCTGACCCTTGTCATCACAATGCTCCAAGCCATTGTCATCACAATGCTCCATTACATTTGTCTTCTGAATCCTCCATGACACTTGGCATCACAATGCTCAATGCCATTGTCATCACAATGGGCCATTATATATGTCAGCACAATGCTCCCTGACAGCTGTCTTCACAATACTGCATCACATGGTCATCACAATGCTCCATGCCCTTGTCATCACAATGCTCCATGCCCTTGTTATCACAATGCTCCATGACCCCTGTCATCACAATGCTCCATGACTCCAGTCATCACAATGCTTCATGACCTTTGTCCTCACAATGATCCATGCCCTCATCATCAAGAGTCTCTGTGACATTTTTAAAAACAATGCTCCATGAACTTTTCTTCACAATGTTCTTTATCCCTTGTCATCACAATGCTCTATGCCTTTCTCAGCACAATGCTCCATGACGTATGTCATCAGAATGCTCCATGGCCTTCTCCTCACAGTGCTCCATGCCCTTGTCATCACAATGCTCCAAGACCCCTGTAATCACAATGCTCCATGCCCCTTTTCATCAGAATGCTCCATGAGACTTGTCATCACAAGTCTCCATGGTCATCTCATCACAATGCTCCAAGACCTTGTCATCACAATGCTCCATGACACCTGTCATCACAATGCTCTGTGACTCCAGTCATCATAGTGCTTCATAATATTTGTCATCACAATGGTCCATGCCCACGTCATCACAAGGCTCTGTTACATTTGTATCCACAATACTCCATGAACATTTCATCACAATGCTCCGTGACCCTTGTCATCACAGTGCTCCATGCCTTTGTCAAAAAAATGCTCCATGGGCCTCCCTGGTGGCGCAGTGGTTGAGAGTCCGCCTGCCGATGCAGGGGATACGGGTTCGTGCCCCGGTCTGGGAGGATCACATATGCCGCGGAGCGGCTGGGCCCGTGAGCCATGGCCGCTGAGCCTGTGCGTCCGGAGCCTGTGCTCCGCAACGGGAGAGGCCACAACAGTGAGAGGCCCGCGTACAGAAAAAAAAAAAAATGCTCCATGACCCTTGTCATCACAATGTGCCACACGCTTTTTATCCCAATGGTCCACAGATTTGTCATCACAATGCTCCATAAAACTTGTAATCACAATGCTCCATGCCCTTCAAATCACAATGCTCCATTACCGCTGTCATAACAATGCTCCTTGACCCCTGCCATCACAATGTTCCACGGCCTTGTCATCACAAAGCTCCATGACCCTTGTCATCACAATGCTCCAAGACCCCTGTAATCACAATGCTCCATGCCCTTGTCATCACAAAGCACCATGACACATGTCATCAGAATGTTCCATGTCCTTCTCATTCTAATGCTCCATGCCCTTGTCATCACAATGCTCCAAGACCCCTGTAATCACAATGCTCCATGCCCCTTTTCACCTCAATGCTCCATGAACCCTGTCATCACAATGCATCATGCCCAACATCATAATGCTTCCAGCTATTGTCAGCACAATGAAATCAAAATTCTCCATGACCTCTGTCATCACAATGCTCCATGACCCCTGTCATCACAATACTCCATGAACATTTTCAGCCCAATGCTCCATGACCCTTGTCATCACAATGATCCATGACCCCTGTATTCAGAATGCTCCGTGACACATGTCATCAGAGTGCTCCATGACAATTGTCATCACAGTGCTCCATGCCTTTGTCTGCAGAATTCTCCATGATCTTGTCAATACAATGCTCTATGCGCTTGTCATCACAATGCTACAAGACCTCTGTAATCACAATGCTCCATGCCCCTTTTCATCTCAATGCTCCATGAACCCTGTCATCACAATGCACCATGCCCATCATCATAATGCTTCAGGCTATTGTCAGCACAGTGAAATCAAAATTCTCCATGACCTCTGTCATCACAATGCTCCATGATCCCTGTCATCACAATGATCCATGCTCTTGTCATCCCAATGCTCCATGACCCCTGTATTCACAATGCTCCGTGACGCTTGTCATCACAGTGCTCCATGACACATGTCATTACGATGCTCCATGCATTTGTCAGCAAAATGCTACATGACCTTTTCATTACAATGCTCTATGCGCTTGTCAACACAATACTCCTTTACCATTGTCATCAAAATCCTCCATGAACCTTGGGATCACATTGCTTCATGACCTTGTCATCACAATGCTCCATGCTCCTTGAAATCAAAATGATCCATGACCTCTGTCATCGCAATGATCCAAACCCTTGTGATCACAATGTTCCATAACACTTGCCATCACAACACTCCATGATGCCTGTCATCACAATACTGCATGCCCTTTTCATCACAACACCCCATGACGATCATCATCACAATTATCCTTGGTCTTCTGATCACAATGCTCCCTGATCTTTGTCATCACAAGGCTCAATACACTTGTCTTCACAATGCTCCCTGACACATGTCGTCAGTATGCTCCTTGAACCCTGTCATGACAAGGCTCCATGCCTTTTTCATCAACATGATCCATGCCCTTTCCATCACAATGCTCCAAGACCCCTGTAATCACAATGCTCCATGCCCTTGTCATCAAAAAGCTCCATGAGGCATGTCATCAGTATGCTCCATGGCCTTTTCCTCACAATGCTCCATGGCATTGTCATCACAATGCTCCATATACCCTCTCATCACATTGCTCCATGCACTTGTCATTACAATCCTCCATGACCCATGTATCACATTGTTCCGTGCGCTTGTCATCACAATGCTCCAGCCCACTCTCATCACAGTAATCTATGAAATATTTCAAACCAATGCTCAATGCCCTTCTCATCACTATGCTCCATTACCTCTGTCATAACAATGCACCATGACCACTGCCATCACAATGTTCCACGGCCTTGTCATCACAAGCCTCCATGACCCTTGTCATCACAATGCTCCAAGAAACTTGTAATCAAAATTCTCCATGCCCTTGTAATAACAAAGCTCCATGACGCATGTATCAGAAGGTTCCATGGCCTTCTCATCACAATGCTCCATGCCCTTGTCATCACAATGCTCCAAGACCCCTGTAATCACTATGATCCATGCCCCTTTTCATCTCAATGCTCCATGAACCCTGTCATCACAAAGCACTATGCCCATCATCATAATGCTTCAGGCTATTGTCACTACAATGAAATCAAAATTCTCCATGACCTCTGTCATCATAATGCTCCAAACCCTTGTGATCACAATGTTCCATAACACTTATCATCCCAATACCCCATGACGATCATCATCACAGTTATCCATGGTCTTCTCATCACAATGCTCCATGATCATTTTCATCACAATGCTCAATACACTTGTCATCACAATTCTCCCTGACACCTGTCATCAGTATGCTCCTTTAACCCTGTGATGACAAGGCTCCATGCCTTTTACATCACAATGATCCATGCCTTTTCATCACAATGCTCCAAGACCCCTATATTCACAATGATCCATGGCCTTGTCAGCACAAAGCTCCATGACACATGTAATCAGAATTCTCCATGGCCTTCTCCTCAAAATGCTCCATGCCCTTGTCATCACAATGCTCCACGTCCACTGTAATCACAATGCTCCATGCCCCTTTTCATTAGAATGCTCCATGAGACTTGTCATCACAAGTCTCCATGGTCATCTCATAACAAAGCTCCAGGACATTGTCATCACCATGCTCTATTCCCTTGTCATCACAATGCTCCATGACCACTGTCATTACAATAATCTATTAACATTATCACCCCAATGCACCATGATCTTCTCATCACAATGCTCCATGACCAATATCATCACAGTGCTCCATGACCACTGTCATCACAACCACCCATAACACCTGACAACACAATGATCCGGGACTCTTGTCATCAAAATGCTCCATGCCCTTGTCATCACAATGCTCCACAACCACTGTAAACACAATGTTCCATGCCCCTTTTCATCTCAATGCTCCATGATCCCTGTCATCACAATGCACCATGCCCATCATCATAATGCTTCAGGCTATTGTCATCACAATGAAATCAATATTCTCCATGACATCTGTCATCATAATGCTCCAAACCCTTGTGATCACAAAGTTCCATAACACTTATCATCACAACACACCATGACGCTCATCATCACAATTATCCATGGTCTTCTCATCACAATGCTCCATGACCTTTGTCATCACAATGCTCAATACACTTGTCATCACAATGCTCCCTGACCCATGTCTTCAGTATGCTCCATTAACCCTGTCATGACAAGTCTCCATGACTTTTTCATCACAATGATCCGTGGCCTTTTCATCACAATGCTCCAAGACACCTGTAATCACAATGTTCCAAGCCCTTGTCATCACAAAGCTCCATGACCCATGTCATCAGAATGCTGCATGGCCGTCTCTGACAATGCTCCATGCCCTTGTCATCACAATGCTCCAGGACCACTGTAATCACAATGATCCATGCCACTTTTCATCAGAATGCTCCATGAAACTTGTCATCACAAGCCTCCAAGGACTTCTCATCACAATGCTACATGACATTGTCATCACCATGCTCCATTCCCTTGTCATCACAATGCTCCATGACCATTGTCATCACAATACTCCATGAATATTATCAGCACAATGCTCCATAACCTTCTCATCACAATGTTCCATGACCAATATCATCACAATGCACCATGACAACTATCATCACAACACTCCATGACACCTGACAACAAAATGATCCGGGACTCTTGTCATCACTATGCTCCATTCCCTAGTCATCACAATGCTGCATGAACCCTGTCATCACAATGCTCCATGACACCAGTCTTCACAATACAGCATGAGCTCTTTATCACAATGCTCCATGCCCTTGTCACCACAATGCACCATTCCAACAGTCATCGCAATAATCCATGAAAATTATGAGACCAATGATACATGCACTTGTCATCACAATGCTCCATGCCCCTTTTCATCACAATGCTCCATGACCCCTGTCATCCCAGTGCTCCGTGACTCCAGTCATCACAATGCATCGTGACCTTTGTCACCACAATTGTCCATGCCCTCGTCATCAACAGTCTCTGTGACCATTTTAACCACAATGCTCCATGAACTTTTCATCACAATTCTCTTTGACAGTTGTCATCACAATGCTCTATGCCTTTCTCAGCACAATGCTCCATGACCCTTGTCCTCACAATGCTCCATGCGCTTGTCAGCACAGTGCTCCATGACACGTCTTCACAATGCACCATGCGCTTGTCATCACAGTGCTCCACAATTTTGTCATCACAATGCTCCATAAAACTTGTCATCACAATGCTCCATGCACTTCTCATCAAAATGCTCTCTCACCACTGATATCACAATGTTACTTCACTATTCGACACAATACTCCCTCACCTCTGTCATCACAATGTTCCATGACTCCTGTCATCACAATGCTACATGCACTTATCATCAAAATGTTCGATGACCCATGACATCACAATGTTCCATAACCCCTGTCATCAAAATGTTCCTTGACACTTTTCATCAAATTTCTCCGTGACCATGTCCTCACAATGCTCCCTGCACTTCTCATTACAATGCACAATGACCTTGTCATCAAAATGTTCCATGACCTTTGTCATCACAAATATCCATGACCCTTGGCATCACATTTCTGCATGCCCTTGTCATCACTAAGATCCATGACACATGTCATCAGAATGCTCCATGGCCTTCTCATCACAATGCTCCATGGCCTTTGTCATCACAATGCTCAATACACTTGTCATCAATATGCTGCATGACACTTGTTGTCTGTATGCTCCTTGAACCCTGTCATGGCAAGGCTCCATGCATTTTTCATCACAATATTCCATGCCCTTTTCATCACAATGCTACAAGACCCCTGTAATCACAATGCTCCATGCGCTTGTCATCACAAAGCTCAATGACGCATGTCCTCAGAATGCTCCTTGGCCTTCTCTTCACAATGATCCATGCCCTTGTCATCACAATGTTCCAAGACCCCTGTAATCACAGTGGTCCATGCCCCTTTTGATCAGTATGCTATATGAGATTGTCATCACAAGGCCCCAAGGATTTCTCATCACAATGCTCCAGGACCTTGTCATCACAATGCTTCACGACCTTGTCATGAACATTCTCAATGGCCCTGTCATCATAGTGCTCCAAGCACTAGTCACCACAATGCTCCATTTTATTTGTCATCCCAATCCTCTATTACATTTGGCATAACAATGCTCAATGACATTATCATCGCAATGGACCATGACATATGTCATCACAATGCTCCCTGACACCTGTCTTCACAATACTCCATGACCTTCTCATCACCATGATCCATACCCTTGTCATCACAATGCACCATGTCCACTGTCATCACAATAATCTACGAAACTTGTCAGACCAATGCTCCATGCCCCTGTCATCACAATGCTCCATGCCCATGTCATCACAATGCTCCATGACCCCTATCATCACAGTGCTCCGTGACTCCAGTCATCACAATGCTTCATAATGTTTGTCATCAAAACGGTCCTTGCCCGTGTCATCACAAGGCTCTGAGACCTTTGTAACCAAAATGCTCCATGAACTTTTCATCACAATGCTCCGTGACCCTTGTCATCACAATGCTCCATGCCTTTGTCAGAACAATGCTCCATGACCCTTGTCATCACAATGTGCCACGTGCTTTTCATCACATCGGTCCACAACCTTGTCATCGCTATGCTTCATAAACCTTGTAATCCCATTGCTCCATGCACTTCTCATCCAAATGCTCTCTCACCAGAGATATCACAATGTTGCATCACTAGTCATCACAATCCTCCCTCACCCCTGTTATCACAATGTTCCATGACCCCTGTCATCACAGTGCTACATACGCTTATCATCCCAAAGCTCCATGACCCCTGACATCACAATGTTCTATAACCCCTGCCCTCAAAATATTCCATTATATTTTAATCAAATTGCTGCATGAACCTGTAATCAAAATGCTCCCTGCCCTTCTCATCACAATGCACCACACCATTGTCATAGAAATGCTCCCTGTTATTTGTCATCACAAATCTCCATGACCCTTGGCATCACAATGCTCCATGTCATTGTCATCACAATGCTCCATGAGCACTCTCATCACATTGCTCCATGCCCTTGTCATCACAAAGCTCCATGACACTTGTCATCACAATGCTCAATGCCCTTCTCATCCCAATGCTCCATGTCCTGGTCATTACAATCCTCCATGAACCATGTATTACAGTGTTCCGTGCCCTTGTCATCCCAATGCTCCATGCCCACTCTCATTACAATAATCCATGAAATATTTTAGACCAAAGCTCAATGCCCTTCTCATCACAATGCTCCATTACCTCTGTCATAACAATGCTCCATGACACCTGCCATCACATTGTTCAACGGAATGTCATCACAAGGCTCCATGACCCTTGTCATCACAATTCCCCAAGACCCCTGTAATCACAATGCTCCATGCCCTTGTCATCACAGTGCTCCATGATGCATGTCATCAGAATTTTCCATGGCCTTCTCATCACCATGCTCCATGCCCTAGTCATCACAATGCTCCAAGACCCCGGTAATCACAATGCTCCATTCCACTTTTCATCTCAATGCTCCATGATCCCACTCATCACAATGCACCATGCCCATCATCATAATGTTTCATGCTAATGTCATCACAATGAAATCTAAATTGTCCATGACATCTGTCATCATAATGCTCCGAACCCTTGTGATCACAATGTTCCATAACACTTATCATCACAACACCCCATGACGCTCATCATCACAATTATCCATGGTCTTCTCATTACAATGCTCTATGACCTCTGTCATCAAATGCTCAATACAATTGTCATCACAATGCTACCTGACACTTGTCGTAAGTATGCTTCTTGAACACTGTCATGACAAGGCTCAATGCCTTTTTATTCACAATGATACATGCCCTTTTCATCACAATGCATCAAGACACCTGTAATCACAATGCTCCACGACCTACTCATCACAATTCTCCATGGCCAATATCATCACAATGCACCATGACCACTGTCATCTCAACACTCCATGACACCTGAGAACACAATAATCCGGAATTCTTGTCACCAAAATGCTCCATTCCCAAGTCATCACAATCCTCCATGACCCCTGTCATCACAATGCTCCTTGACTCCAGTCATCACAATGCTTCATGACCTTAGTCATCACAATGGTCCATGTCCTCGTCATCAACAGTCTCTGTGACCTTTTTAATCACAATGCTCCATGAACTTTTCATCACAATGCTCTTTGGCCCTTGTCATCACAATGCACTATGCCTTTCTCAGCACAATGCTCCATGACCCTTGTAATCACAATGCTCCATGCGCTTGTCAGCACTATGCTCCTTGACACATGTCATCACAATGCTCCATGACCCCTGTCATCACAATGCTCCATGACTCCAGTCATCACAATGCTTCATAACGTTTGTCATCACAATGGTCCATGCCCGCATCATCACAAGGCTCTGTGAGTTTGTAACCACAATTCTCCATGAACTTTTCATCACAATTCTCTGTGACCCTTGTCATCACAATGCTCCATGTCTTTTCAGAACAATGCTCCATGACCATTGTCTTCACAATGTGCCACGCGCATTTCATCACAACGGTCCACAACCTTGTCATTGCAATGCTCCATAAACCTTGTAATCACAATGGTCCATGCACTTCTCATCAAAATGCTCTCTCACCAGAGATATCACAGTGTTCCATAACTAGTCATCACAATACACCCTCACCCCTGTAATCATAATGTTCCATGACCCTGTCATCACACTGCTACTTCCCCTAATCATCAGAATGTTCCATGACCCCTGACATCACAATGTTCCATAACCCCTGTCATCAAAATGCTCCATGATCCTTTTCATCCCAAAGCTCCAAGACCCCTGACATCACAATGTTCTATAACACCTGCCATCAAAATATTCCATTACACTTTTCATCAAATTGCTGCATGGTCCGGTCATCAAAATGCTCCCTGCACTTCTCATCACAATGCACCATTCCCTTGTCATCAAAATGCTCCTGGACTTGTCATCACAAAGCTCCATGAACCTTGGCATCACAATGCTCCATGTCATTGTCATCACAATGCTCCTTCAACACTCATCATATTGCTCCATGCCCTTGTCATCACAAAGCTCCATGACACTTGTCATCACAATGCTCGATGCCCTTCTCATCACAATGCTCCATGCCCTAGTCATTAAAATCCTTCATGACCCATGTATCACAGTGTTCCGTGCCCTTGTCATCACAATGCTCCATGCCCAGTCTCATCACAATTATCCATAAAATATTTCAGACCAATATTCCATGCCCTTCTCATCACAATGCTCCATTACCACTGTTATAACAATGCTCCATGACCCCTGTCATCACAGTGTTCCACGGCCTAGTCATCACAAGGCTCCGTGACACTTGCCATCACAGTCCTCCAAGACCCCTGTAATCACAATGCTCCAAGCCCTTGTCATCACAAAGCTCCATGACACATGTCGTCAGAATGTTCCATGGTCTTCTCAAAAAAATACTCCATGCACTTTTCATTACAGTGCTCCAAGACACCTGTAATCACAATGCTCCATGCCCCTTTTCATCAGTATGCTCCATGAGACTTGTCATCACAAAGCTCTTTGATCCTTGTCATCACAATGCACTATGCCTTTCTCAGCACAATGCTCCATGACCCTTGTCATCATAATGCTCCATGCACTTCTCAGCATGATGCTCCATGACACATGTCATCACAATGCACCATGCGCTTGTCATCACAGTGCTCCACAATCTTTTCATCACAATGCTCCATAAACCTTGTCATCACAATGCTCCATGCACTTCTCATCAAAATGCTCTCTCACCACAGATATCCCAATGTTACATCACTATTCGTCACAATACACCCTCACCCTTGTTATCACAATGTTCCATGACTCCTGTCATCACAATGCTACATGCACTTATCATCAAAATGTTCGATGACCCCTGACATCACAATGCTCCATAACCCCTTTCATCAAAATGCTCCATGACCCTTTTCATCATAATGCTCCATTACCCCTGTCATCACAATGTTCCATAAACCCTGTCATCATAATGTTCCATGAAACTTTTCATCAAATTGCTCCATGACCCTGTCATCACAATGCTCCCTGCCCTTCTCATCACAATGCACAACGTCCTTGTCATCAAAATGCTCCATGACCTTTGTCATCACAATGATCCATGACCCTTGGCATCACAATGCTCCATGTCATTGTCATCACAATGCTCCATGAACACTCTCATCACATTGCTCCATGCCATTGTCATCACAAAGCTCCATGACACATGTCATCAGAATCTTCCATGGCCTTCTCGTCACAATGCTCCATGCCCTTGCCGTCAGAGTGCTCCATTCCCCCTGTGATAACAATGCTCCATGACCCCTGCCATCACGATGTTCCGTGGACTTGTCATCACAAGGCTCCATGACCTTTCTCATCACAATGCTCCAAGACCCCTGTCATCACAATGCACCATGCCCATCATCATAATGCTTCATGCTACTGTCATCACAATGAAATCAAAATGCTCCAAGACATCAGTCATAACAATGCTCCAAACCCTTGTGATCACAATGTTCCATAACATTTGTCCTCACAGTGCCCCGTGACACTCGTCATCACAATTATCCATGGTCTTCTCATGACAATGCTCCATGACCTTTGTCATCACAATGCTCAATACACTTGTCATCAAAATGCTCCCTGACACTTGTTGTCTGTATGCTCATTGAACCCTGTCATGACAGGGCTGCATGGCATTTTCATCAAAATGATCCATCCCCTTTTCATCACAATGCACCAAGACCCCTTTAAACACAATGCTCCATGCCCTTGTCATCACAAAGCTCAATGAATCATGTCTTCAGAATGCTCCTTGGCCTTCTCCTCACAATGCTCCATGCCCATGTCATCACAATGTTCCAAGACCCCTGTAATCACAATGCTCAATGCCCCTTTTCATCAGTATGCTCCATGAGATTTGTCATAACAACTCTCTATGGATTTCTCATCACAGTGCTCTAGGACATTGTCATAACAATGCTTCACGACCTTGTTTTGAAAATTCTCAACGGCCCTTGTCATCATAAATCTCCAAGCCCTAGTCATCACAATGCTCCATTATATTTGTCATCAAAATCCTCCATTACATTTGGCATCACAATGCTCCCTGCCATTGTCATCGCAATGGACCATGACATATGTCATCACAATGCTCCCTGCCACCTGTCTTCACAATACTCCATGAACTTCTCATCACAATGATCCATGCCCTTGTCATCACAATGCACCATGTCCACTGTCATCACAATAATCTATGAAACTTGTCAGAACAATGCTCTATGCCCCTGTCACCACAATGCTCCATGCCCTTGTCATCACAATGCTCCATGACCCCTGTCATCACTATGCTCCATGACTCCAGTCATCACAATGCTTCATAACATTTGTCATCACAATGGTCCTTGCCCGCATCAGCACAAGGCTCTGTGACCTTTATAACCACAATGCTCCATGAGCCTTGTCATCAAAATGCTCCATGCCTTTGTCAGAAAAATGCTCCATGAAACTTGTCATCACAATGTGCTATGCGCTTTTCATCACAACGGTCCACAAATTTGTCATGGTATTGCTCCATAAACCTTGTAATCACAATGCTCCATGCCCTTCTCATCACAATGCTCCATTACCCCTGTCATAACAATGCTCCATCACCACTTCCATCACGATGTTCCTTGGCCTTGTCATCACAAGGCTCCATGACACTTGTCATCACAATGCTCCAAGACCCCTGTAATCACAAGGCTCTATTCCCTTGTCATCACAAACCTCCATGACACATGTCATCAGAATGTTCCATGGCCTTCTCATCAAAATGCTCCATGCCCTTGTCATCACAGTGCTCCAAGACCTCTGTAATCACAATGCTCCATGCCCCATTTCATCTCCATGCTCCATGAACCCTGTCATCACAATGCATCATGCCCATCATCATAATGCTTCTTGATATTGTCAGCACAATGAAATCAAAATTCTTCATTACCTCTGTCATCACAATGCTCCATGACCCCTGTCATCACAATACTCCATGATCATATTCAGCCCAATTCTCCATGACACTTGTCATCACAATGATCCAAGTCCTTGTCATCCCAATGCTCCATGACCCGTGTATTCACAATGCTCCGTGACGCTTGTCATCACTGTTCTCCATGTCACCTTTCATCACAATGCTCCATGACTTTGTCAGCAAAATGCTACATGACATTGTCATTACAATGCTCTATGCGCTTGTCATCACAATACTCCATTTCCATTGTCATCAAAATCCTCCATGAACCTTGGGATCACATTGCTTCATGCCCTTGTCATCAAAATGCTCCATGCTCATTGAAATCAAAATGATCCATGACCACTGTCATCACAATGCTCCAAACACTTGTAATCCCAATGTTCCATAACACTTGTCATCACAATGCTCCATGATGCTTGTCATCACAAAATTCCATGCCCTTTTCATCACAATGCTCCATGACCTTTGTCATCACAATTCTCAGTACACTTGTCATCACAATGCTCCCTGACACTTGTCATCAGAATGCTCCTTGAACCCTGTCACGAAAAGGCTCCATGCCATTTTCATCACATTTCCCCATTCCATTTTCATCACAATGCTCCGTGACCATTGTCATCACAATGCTCCATGCCTTTGTCTGAAAAATATTCCATGACCCTTATCATCAGAGTGTGCCATTCACTTTTCATCACAACGGTCCAGAAACTTGTCATTGCAATGCTCCATAAACCTTGTAATCACAATGCCCCATACAATCCTCATCAAAATGCTCTCTCACCAGAGATATCACAGTGTTCCATCACTAGTCGTCACAATACTCCCTCACCCCTGTAATCACAATGTCCCATAACCCCTGTCATCACAATGCTACATCCCTTTATCATCACAATGTTCCATGACCCCTGACATCACAATATTCTATAACCACTGTCATCAGAATGTTCCAATACACTTTTCATCATATTGCTGCCTGACCCTGTCATCAAAATACTCCCTGCCCTTCTCATCACATTGCACCATGCACTTATCATCAAAATGCTCCATGACCTTTGTCATCACATTTCGCCATGACACTTGGCATCACAATGCTCCATGTCATTGTCATCAAAATGCTCCATGAACCCTCTCATAACATTGCTCAATGCCCTTGTCATCATAAAGCTCCATGACACTTCTCATCACAATGCTCGATGCCCTTCTCATCACAATGCCCCATGACCTTGTCATTACAATCCTCCATGACCCATGTATCACAGTGTTCCATGCCCTTATCATCACAATGCTCTATGCCCACTCTCATCACAATAATCCATGAAACATTTCAGACCAATGCTCCATGTCCTTCTCATCACAATGCTCCTTTACCTCTGTCATAACAATGCTCCATGACACCTGCCATCACAATGTTCCCCGGCCTTGTCCTCACAAGGCTCCATGACACTTGTCATCACAATGCTCCACGACCCCTCTAATCAAAATGCTCCATGCCTTTTTCATCAAAAAGCTACATGACGCATGTCATCAGAATGTTCCATGGCCCTGTCACCACAATGCTCCATGCCCTTGTCATCACAATGCTCCAAGACCCTTGTAATCACAATGCTCCATGAGACTTTTCATCTCAATGCTCCATGAACCCTGTCATCACAATGGACCATGCCAATCATCATAATGCTTCAGGCTATTTTCATCACAGTGAAATCAATATGCTCCATGACCTCTGTCATCACAATGCTCCAATCCCTTGTCATCACAGTGTTCCATAACACTTATCATCACAACACCCTATGACGCTCATCATCACAATTATCCATGGTCTTCTCATCACAATGCTCCATGACTTTTGTCATCACAATGCTCAGTACACTTGTCATCACAATTCTCCCTGACACTTGTCATCAGTCTGCTCCATTAACCCTGTCATGACACATCTCCATGCCTTTTTCATCACAATGATCCATGCCCTTTTAATCACAATGCTCCAAGACCCCTGTAATCACAATGCTCCATGCTCTTGTCGTCACAAAACTCAATGTCGCATGTCATCAGAATGCTCCATGGCCTTCTCCTCACAATGCTCCATGCCCTTGTCATCACAATGCTCCAGGACCCCTGTAATCACAATGCTCCATGTCCCTTTTCATCAGAATGCTCCATGAGACTTGTCATCACAAGTCTCCATTGTATTCTCATAAAAGTGCTCCAGGAACATGTCATCATAATGCTCCATGATCCCTGTCATCACGATACTCCATGAATATTTTTAGCCCAATGCTCTATGACCTTCTCATCAAAATGCTCCCTGACCCCTGTCATCACAATACTCCATGAACATATTCAGCCCAATGCTCCATGACAGTTGTCATCACAATGATCCATGCCCTTGTCATCCCAATGCTCCATGACCCCTGTATTCAAAATGCTCCGTGATGCTTGTCATCACAGTGCTCTATGACACCTGTCATCACAATGCTCCATGCCCTTGTTATCACATTGTTCCATGACCCCTGTCATTACTATGCTCCGTGACTTCATTCATCACAATGCTTCATGACCTTTGTCATCTCAATGGTCCATGCCCTCGTCATCAACAGTCTCTGTGACCATTTTAACCACAATGCTCCATGAACTTTTCATCACAATTCTCTTTGACCCTTGTCATCACAATCCTCTCTGCCTTTCTCAGCACAATGCTCCATGACACTTGTCATCACAATGCTCCATGCGCTTGTCAGCACAATGTTCCATGACACATGTCATCAAAATGCACCATGCGCTTGTCATCACAGTGCTCCACAATCTTGTCATCACAATGCTCCATAAAACTTGTCATCACAATGCACCATGCACTTCTCATAAAAATGCTCTCTCACCACTGATATCACAATGTTACATCACTATTCGTCACAATACTCCCTCACCCCTGTCATCACAATGATCCATGACTCCTGTCATCACAATTGTACATGCACATATCATCACAATGTTCGATGAACCCTGACATCACAATATTCTATAACCCCTGTCATCAGAATGTTTCAATACACTTTTCATCATATTGCTGCATGACCCTGTCATCAAAATACTCCCTGCCCTTCTCATCACATTGCACCATGCACTTATCATCAAAATGCTCCATGACCTTTGTCATCACAAAGATCCATGACCCTTGGCATCACAATGCTCCATGTCATTTTCATCACAATGCTCCATGATCGCATTCATCACATTGCTCCATGCCGTTGTCATCACAAAGCTCCATGACACATGTCATCAGAATGCTCCATGGCCTTCTCATCATAATCCTCAATGCCATTGCCATCACAATGTTCCATTACCCCTGTCATAACAATGCTCCATGACCCCTGCCATCACGATGTTCCCCGGCCTTGTCATCACAAGGCTCCATGACCCTTCTCATCAAAATGCTCCAAGACCCGGTAATCACAATGTTCCATGACCCCTGTCATCACAATGCTACATCCCCTTATCATCAAAATGTTCCATGACACCTGACATCACAATGTTCCACAACCCCTGTCATCAAAATGCTCCATGACACTTTTTATCCCAAAGCTCCATGACCCCTGACATCACAATGTTCTATAACCCCTGTCATCAAAATATTCCATTACAGTTTTCATCAAATTGCTGCATGACACTGTCATCAAAATGCTCCCTGGCCTTCTCATCACAATGCACCACGCCCTTGTCATCAAAATGCTCCGTGACTTTTGTCATCACAAATCTCCTTGACCCTTGACATCACAATGCTCCATGTCATTGTCATCACAATGCTCCATGAAACTTCTCATCATATTTCTCCATGCCCTTGTCATCACAAAGCTCCATGACACATGTCATCACAATGCTCGATGCCCTTCTCATTACTATGCTCCATGCCCTTGTCATTACAATCCTCTATGAGCATTGTATCACAGTGTCCTGTGCTCTTGTCATCACAATGCTCCATGTCCACTCTCATCACAATAATCCATGAAACATTTCACACCAATGCTTCCTGTCCTTCTCATCACAGTGCTCCATTACACCTGTCATAACAATGTTCCATGACCCCTGCCATCAAAAAGTTCCACGGCCTTGTCATTCACAAGGCTCCATGACACTTGTCATCACAATGTTCCAAGAACCCTGTAATCACAATGCTCCATGCCCTTGTCATCACAAAGCTCCATGACGCATGTCATTAGAATGTTCCATGGACTTCTCATCACAATGCTCCAAGACACTTTTTATCACAATGCTCCATGCCCCTTTTCATCTGAAAGATCCATGAATCCTATCATCACAATGCACCATGCCCATTATCATAATGCTTCAGGCTATTTTCCTCACAATGAAATCAAAATGCTCCATGACCTCTGTCATCACAATGCTCCAAACCGTTGGGATCACAATGTTCCATAACACTTCTCATCACAACACACCATGATGCTCATAACCCCAATTATCCATGGTCTTCTCATCACTATGCTCCATAACCTTTGTCATCACAATGCTCCCTGACACTTGTCGTCAGTATGCTCCTTGAACACTGTCATTACAGGGCTCCATGCCTTTTTCATCACAATGATCCATGCCCTTTTCATCACAATGCTCAAAGACACCTGTAATCACAATGCTCCATGCTCTTGTCATCACAGTGCTCCATGACGCATTCTTCAGAATGCTTCATGGCCTTCTCTTCACAATGCTCCTTGCCCTTGTCATCACAATGCTCCAAGACCCCTGTAAACACAATGCTCCATGCCGCTTGTCATTATAGCGCTCCATGACGCTCGTCATCACAATTATCCTTGGTCTTCTCATCACAGTGCTCCACGGTCTTGCCATCACAATGCTCCATGCCCTGGTCATCACAATGCTCTATGTTCCCTTTCATCACAATTCTCCACGTTCTTGGCATCACTATGTTCCATGACACTTCCCATCACAGTGTTAAATGCTTTGTCATCACAATACTGCACAAGCTTGTCATCAGAATACTCCATGACCCTTGTCATCACAATGATCCATGACCCCTGTCATCACAATGCTCCATGAGACGTATCATCACAATGCTCCATGCCCTTTCTCATTACAGTGCTCCATGATGCTCGTCACCAGAATTATCCATGGTCTTCTCATCACAGTGCTCCACGGTCTTGCCATAACAATGCTCCATGCCCTGGTCATCACAATTCACCAGGTCCTTGTCATCACAATGCTCCAAGACAGTTCTCATCCCCATGTTACATGCTCTTGTCAACACAATTCTCCATGCTCTTGTCATCGCAATGTCCCACGACCCCTGCCATAGCAAGCTCCATGCCTTTGTCATCACAATGATTCACGACCTTTTCATCAAAATTCTCAAAGGCCGTTGTCATCACAATGTTCCATGCCCTTGTCATCACAATGCTCCATGGCCCTTGTCATCACAATGCTCCAAGCCCTTGTCATCAAAATGCTCCATTACCTTTGTCATCACAATCCTCCATAACACTCGGCATCACAAAGCTCCATGCCATTGTCATCACAATGTGCCATGCCCACTGTCAACACAATAATCCATGAAACTTGTCAGACCAATGCTCCATGCTCCTGTCATCATAATGCTACATGACCCCAGTCATCACAATGCTCCGTGTGTCCCGTCATCACAAGACTCCATGACCTGTGTCACCACAAAAGTCAATGCCCTCATCATCACAAGGCTCTGTGAAATTTGTCACCACAATGCTCCATGAACTTTTCATCAAAATGCTCAATGTCATTGTCATCACAATGCTCCATGAAAAATCCCATCACATTGCTCCATGAACTTGTCATCACAAAGCTCCATGACGCATGTCATCAGAATGCTCCATGGCCTTCTCAGCTCAATGTTCCATGCTCTTGCCATCACAATTCTCCATTAACCCTGTCATAACAATGCTCCATGACCCCTGCCATCACGATGTTCCATGGTCTTGTCATCACAAGGCTCCATGACCCTTCTAATCACAATGCTCCAAGACCCCTGTAATCACAATGCTCCATGCCCCTTTTCATCTCAATGATCCATGAACCCGGTCATCACAATGCACCATGCACATCATCAAAATGCTTCATGCTATTGTCATCACAATGAAATCAAAATTCCCCATGATCTCTGTCATCACAATGCTCCAAATCATTGTGATCAAAATGTTCCATAACAGTTATCATCACAACGTCCCATGACGCTCGTCATCACAATTATCCATGGTCTTCTCATCACAATGCTCCATGACCTTTTTCATCACAATGCTCAATACACTTTCCATCACAATGCTCCCTGACACTTGTCCTCAGTATGCTCCTTGAACCATGTCATGACAAGGCTCCATGCCTTTTTCATCACAAAGCTCCATGATGCATGTCATCAGAACGTTCCATGGCCCTCTCATCACAATGCTCCAAGCCCTTGTCATCACAATGCCCCAAGACCCCTGTAATCACAATGCTCCATGCCCCTTTTCATCAGAATATTCCATGAGACTTGTCATCACAAGTCTCCATGGTCTTCTCATCACAATGCTCCAGTACCTTGTCATCACAAGCCTCCATGGCCCCTGTCATCACAATA
The DNA here is from genome assembly GCF_964341445.2 of Mesoplodon mirus. NCBI lineage: Eukaryota > Metazoa > Chordata > Mammalia > Artiodactyla > Ziphiidae > Mesoplodon > Mesoplodon mirus. Next base: position 425,982 of record NW_028295543.1, on the reverse strand, counting down.
CTCCATGAACGTTTTCAGCCCAATGCTCCTTGACCTTCTCATCACAATGCTCCATGACCCCTGTCATCACAATGCTCCATGACGCCTGTCATCACAACGATCCATGAACACTGACAACACAATGATCCGGGACTCTTGTCATGAAAATGCTCCATGCCCATGTCATCCCAATGCTTCATTACCCCTGTAATCAGAATGCTCCATGACGCTTGTCATCACAGTGCTCCATGAACCTTGTCCTCACAATGCTCCATGCCTTTGTCAGCAATATGCTACATAATCTTGTCATCACAATGCTCCATGTGCTTGTCATCACAATCCTTCATGACACTTTGGATCATATTGCTTCATGCCCTTGTCATCTCCCTCTTGCCTTTCTGGTTTTTACAGATTTTCGGATATCCCTTTTGACCCGTGGGAAGTTACAATTCTTTGTAGTGTGGATTTGCATTGCGTGGTTGCTTGATTGTCCAAAAAGGGTGTATGCGTTTTCTCCTGAAAATATTCAGGAGGAAACGCATACGACCTTTTTGGCCAAGTGCATCATTGTCGAAGTTGTGATGCTTTTCCTGTGCTTTAAAGGCGATTCCAATTTACCTCTTGAAATATGTTTTGTGCAATTCTGCCTCATTTTCAAGTCAGCTTCGTTGCCTTCCCTCAACAGATTTTTGGAAGACAGTAGTCCTTTATAACTGTAGGTTTGTGAATTGCTGTGCCCGTGAGCTCCAATTTTCAAATCCCATTTTTGGGAGCTGACCGCAAATCCACAATTTTGCTTCAGGACCTATACTTGTTCCAGGGGTGGATATACTGTTCCCTGCAGGTGTCTGAGGCTTTGGTTAATTCTTCTTCCTGACGGGAAATTACAGTGACATGTGCCCGTCCAAATGCCTACATCTACTCTCTGATTGGTTCTCCCTCTTCCCTTTTATCCTCTGCACAATTAGCAAACTGTGCAAACCAGGAGGTTATAGGGGCTGGCTCTCCTAAGTTGGGAGATTGATAGTAAAGCAGTTGGAATGCCAAACTGTAGCAAAAGGAGAGGAAAAATTAGGAGACTTTTAGAAACCTTTCACCATCACAGGGTGTCCATTCTCTAGGTTTCCCATACATGTTATAACTGTAGTGATATTCCCTACTACCTGGAGATTTGGTATCCATGGAATCGTGGCATGCATTACTACTTTAAAGGGTCTGCATTTTCTCTCCCAATCTCACCAGTCCTCTCAGTCCCAAGTGTCCAGCTTTATGTCTCATCCAGCTGTCTTTGCAGATAGGGTCATTCCCGGTTTCATCAGAACCCCTGAAGGAATTGTGTAAGAATTTCGCTGTTTTTTTGTTTGTTTTTGAAATTCATTTTTATAATGGGGTTGAGCTGATTTTCACTGACGTGTTTATGCCAGTCTAGACACACTTGATTCCCTTATGGAGACAAATCAATACATAGGTTTTAAGATTCTCACTATTCAGATATATTCCTCTGTGGGGAATAGGGGGTTTGAGTCCCGTTCACTGAGGAAGGGGTAGGTCTCATCTATTCTCTATTTGGTTTATGGAATGGTACCTGTGCTAATATCAAACTCTGGTTTTATGCATCACCTCACCTCTCCTTTCCCATTAAACAGGCATAAGAGTGTTTTCTAAATGTGAGACTCTGTTCTCTTTCTTAATTCAGTACATGTGTTGTGATGTTGACATTCCCTCTCTAAGTGATATCTTATGATAAGATTCTTTTTCTGTGTGACTAATTTCACTTAGAATCATCATACCTAAATCCACTCTTTATGCTGCTACTGGCCTTATGACATTGATTTCACGTCTGAGTGATATTCCTTTGTACAAAATTACCACAAGTTATTTATGCATTTCTCTTTTTCCTGGGATATTTTAGGTGTACCGAAGTTGAGGTTCTTGTATGCAGAGCAGCCCTAAACTTTGGGGTGCCTGTGTCTTGTCGATATTTAGTCTCCCCAAGTTATATGTCTATGAGTTGAAGTCCCCTTTGCTCGGGGTCTTTGAATTTAAATGTTTTAGGAAACAGCATACACTTCTTCAGAGTGGCTCTTGTATATCTATACCCCACCCATCAGCGTGACTAGGCTCCCTGTTCTCCATGGCCTCTCCTGCATTTCTGGTTTGTACACATTTTTTGGATGGCCTTTCTGAGCAGTGGAAATTGAGACTTCTTTGTTGTGCAGATTTGCATTTCCCGCTTGCTTGGTTGGCCAAAAACTCTGTATGTGTTTTTTTCCTGAAGATATTCACGAAAAAAAGGCATACACCCTTTTGCCCAACTGCATCATTTTAGAAATTCTGCTGCTTTTCATATACTTTAAATGTGAGTACAATCTACCTTTTGAAAAATGTTTCCTGCAATTCTACCTCTCATTCAGATCCTCTTCGTTGCTTGCCTGAATATATTTTTGGACGTTGGTTATCATTTATATCTTTGCAGGTCTTTGAATTGTCTGCTCCTGAGCTCCATTTTGCAACTCGCTTTTATTGTGAGCTCGCCGCCAAACCATTGGATTGCTTCTGGCCCTATTCTGGTTCTGAGGAGGCAGGCTGAGCCTTTGGTTAATTCTTGTTCCTAATGGGAAATTAGAGTGACATGTGCCTGTCAAAACTCCTACATCTAATCTCTCATTGGTTCCCCCTCTTCTCATTTATCCTCTGCACAAATTGCAAACTGTGTGAAACAGGAGGTTAAAGGTGCTGATTCTCCAAGAGGGGAGATTGTTAATAATGTGGCTGGAATGGCGAACCCCAGCACCAGGAGATCAAAAATGAGGTGCATTTTAGACACCTTTCCTGAGCACATGGTGTACATTCATCTCGGTTTCGCAGGCATGTTTTCGCTGTCAGAAGATTCCCTTGAACCTGCCGATTTGGGACCCATGGAATGGGTACCAGGGAGTATTACTTTAAAAGGTCTGCATTTCCTCACCCAGCCTCTCTAACATCTCTTAGCGTGCATAGATTCCAGCCATATATATCATCCTGCTGTGGGTCTACATGTGTTCAATCCATGTTACATCGTAGCCCTTCAACAAAAGTTGTAAGAATTTTTGTCTGTCTCACCGTTTTTATAAATATTTTTAAATTTATTTTTATATTGGTTACAGCTGATTTTCAAAGCTCTGTTTTTTGCTGCTGTACATCCACTTGATTCATGTACTGTGAGACAACAATAAATTATTTTTCAGATGCTTACGAGTCATATGTATTATTGTCCAGTGACTTGAGTGGGCTGAGTGCAGTTCTTTGAGGTACCGTGTAGGCCTTGTCAGTTATTCAATTTGGTACTTGGAATGGTATATTTGCTAATTTCAACCTCCTGGATAATACCTCACCATTCCCCACCTTTCCCATTTAGCAGCCTTATGTCTATTTTCTACATATTTGACTATGTTTCTGTTTTGTAGTTTATTTCATGTGTAGCCATGTTTGATTCCACCTTTAAGTGACATCTTATGATATGTGTCTTTTTCTTTCTGACATATGTCACTTAGAATGATCGTATGTAACTCCTCCAGAGTTGTTCCAACTGGCCTTATTTCATTGATTTCGGGATGAGTAATATTCCACTCTACATAAGTACCCCATCTCTTTTATCCATTTTATCCTTTCAGGGACATTTAGGTTATATCCAAGTGTAGGCCCTTTTTAACAGAGAGGTGGTAAACGTTGGGGTGCCTGTTTTCTGTCCATTTTTGTTTTTCCCAAGGTATACGCCCATGAGTGCAAGTGCACTATGCTCTGTAGCTCATCTTTTAGATGTCTTAGCAAACACAATACACTTCTCCAGAGTGGCTATTGGCAAATTACATTTCCACTATCAGCCTCACAGGGCTCCCTTTTCTCCTCGCCCTGTCCTGCATTTCTGGTGTTTACAATTTATGTGGATGGCCCTTCTGACTGATGTGAAGTGATACATTTTGTAGTATTGATTTCCAGTGCCCACCTGTTTGGTTGGATAAAAAGTGTGTATGGCCTTTACTTGAATATATTCAGAAAAAATGCATACGCCCTTTTGGGCCAACTGCATCATTGGCGATGTTCAGCCCCTTTTCTTGTGCTTTAATGGGGAGTCCTTTCTACCTCTTCAAATCTGTTTCCTGCCACTCTCCCTTGCTTACAACTCCTTTTCTGTGACTTACCTCAAGACATGTTTCGACGATAGATATTTTCAAATCTGCAGTTTCATGAATTTTAGTGCCCCTGAGTTCCATTTTTCAACTTGTGCTTTTGGAAACTGGACACAAAACAGCGGGATTTCCTCTAGCCCTATTCTGTTTCCATGGGCAATTCTAGCCTTTGATGAATTTGTCTTCCAGATTGGAAATTAGAGTGGCATGTGCCTGTCTGAACACCTAAGACTAGTCTCTAAATTTTTCTCATCCTTCCGCTTCATCCTCTGGACAAATTCCAAACTGTGTGCAACAGGATGTTGACGGTGCTGATATCCCCAAGTGAGGAGATTGTTAGGAAAGATGCTGGAGGTGTGAACCCGTGCACCAGGCCATGAGGAGATGAGGTGCCTTTTCCAAACTCTTTCCGATCAAACGGTGTACCATCCTCTAGGTGTGACAGGCATGTTTTAGCTGTAGGAAGTGTCCCGTGCATGGAAGGAGAACACCAGGGATTTTTCCAAATCAGTGCCTCCCCGTACCCCAAACTGGGGAATTTTTAAGCTACGGCTACACGTATGTCCATTAAGGGCCTTGGGAAATAGGCAGAGCCCAAACTTTAGATGATTGAAATCTTCAGGGTCAGAAGCGTTCACCATGGGCCTTGCTTAGTTTACATTTTATCTGTCATTGATAGATGATGTCAATAAAAATATCGATTCTTTTTCAGATTATTTCCCCTTATAGGTTATTGCAAAATATTCAGTGTAGTTCCCTGTGCTATACAGTAATTCCTTGTTGATGATCTCTTTTATACATAGCAGTGTGTATGTGTTAATCCCAAACTGTTAATTTATCCCTTTTCCTACCTTTCCCCTTTGGTAATAATAAATTATAAGATTTTATACTTCTCAGGAATGGGGGAGCTGAAAGAGAGGTATCCTTTTCAATGGAAAAGCATTCAAAACAAGATTGAAGCTTCAGCCAAGAGTATTCGATGTACATCCATGGAAATAAATCACTTCATTTCTCTAATGTTGACCTGACAAATAAGACAGACGTCTTCACTGAACTTGCTTATAGTAAAGTGATGGAAATATCAAATGTAAGTCTTAGAAACATCTTATTTTACCCGAGCATTATACACTGCTCTATGTTAACTACAGTTTGGCTCACACATCTGTTCATTGAAGTTACAATGTTCTCAATTTCTGTTACTGATCCTCCAGAGTGGACCCCAACAGGTGTCCCCGTGCCCAGTGTCATTGGAGCCAAGAGATCAAGACTGAGTTTGCTTCAGAAGCAAAGGAAACATTATTTTGCAAACAGAATGGAGAGGTGAGAGCGTGCAGTCCCCCACGGGCTGTGGGCTAGGCTGTTGTGTAGGGATCCCAGCAGCGTCAGTGGGAGGGAGAGGATGGAGCTCTCGAGGGCTGGGTTGGCTGCAGCTCAGGCTCTATGCCGTGGAGTCCGCATGTGACCCCGCTAGCTGAGGTGTCGACCCAGCCATTCTGCACTAGGAAATCGGGTCTGAAGTGCCGGGTGTGGGACCTCTGCATGCGGAACCCTAGGAGCACGTGAAATTAGACAAAGCACAAAGGAAAAACAGGTTAGACTTTATTTTATTGCCCAGATTCTCTTTTTATCTCCCAGGAATTTTTAATGAACGTTGCCGGAGATGAACCCCTCCTCTGCTTTTTGTTCCGTTCCTCATTTTTGGGGTGTTGAGGGTGCAGACCCCTCTTTTGTAACTGCTTCATGCTGTGGTGGCAGCCCTGGTACCTGAGGGGAGGGGCAAAAGGTCTCCCCACCAGCCTCCACGTGAGGTTGATTGTCCCAAGGCCTCCTGCCTCACTTCTCGTCCGCATGAGCACCAGCATTGGAAGTGTTATAGATTCTAATGACCTTTAAGCGTCCAGGAAAGAGATGCGCAGAGATGCTGTGGTGGCAGGTTTCACCCCACCCAACATTTGTTTGGCGACCTTAGGCTGACGGTTTTTGCCAGCCTAGATGCTCTGACCAGTAGTCTGTGCTTTCTTTAATTAGGTCCCTGAATTAATGTACAAACAGCACCATGTGTCAGAACCCTGCCCGCACAACTCCCAGACAGTCCAGGGTCAGTGGTGATCCAGGACCATGACGTCCACTGAGTCAACGGCCTTTAGAAGTAGCCAGCAGTCCTGCCGGTCATATAGGCCAACATCACCGCGGTGTCTGTAGGGTTTTCTATGGTGAAAGCGTGATATACGTTTCCCCTGCCAAGCTTATTAGCTCCCCTCTGGGTGCAGTAAGTCCTGCAAGCAGGAGTCTGCTCTTTTGGGGCACAGTCTTCTTGTTTTCTGAGAGAAACTCCAGGTCAAGTGATGGTCACACGAGTCATCTTGGGGGCCCGTTGCCCCCATTTGTCTCTCTGGAGGTTGGAGTTGGAGGGCCTCCTCACTCGAGGTCAGTGTGTCCACAGAGCGACCCCTGCAACTTCAGGGCATGATGGGTGGTTAGGATCACGACGTGGGGTCCTTTTCCCTTAGGAGGGAGCTGGCCTTGTGGGCTGCTGATTTCCAGCTTTTTAGATACCCCAGGATCCTTGCCTGATGAGTCAGTGGGCAAAGCCCTTGGTGACCATAGTTTATCATACCTGAAGGGCATTCTTGTGTTGCTCCATTTCAAGTGGTCCCAGTTTTTGCACTAAGGCTCCAAGGGCAATTAACCATTGACCGGGTATGTAAAGGTCAAAGGGTTTAGCTAAATTAGGGAGTTCCTGGGCAAGGGTCTGAATTGACTGCTCTTTCCATTCTTGAAAGGCTGCTTCTGGATTCTATACAAAAGGATCATCATCTTTTCGTTTCAGTGTTTCATGTAGAGGCCCAGCTATTAGACTGTAGTTAGGGATCCAGATGCAGAAAACCTTGGCCTCCCCAGGAACCCCTAAGCTGTCTTCTAGTTTTAGAAGAGGTAAGGCTGCAAATGGCTTCTTCCCTATCGTGGGATGCGTTTCTCTGAATATCTGTGAGAATGAAGCCCAGGCATGTCACCTGAGCCTGTGATATTTGAGCCTTTTTCTTGGACACCTTCTATCGTTTCTTGGCTAGGTAGTTCAGAGGCGTCTTTAGTAGGCCTGGCGATCAGAATGTCATCTGCATATTGAAGGAGGGTTCCCTTTTACAGAGGTAGAACGTTTAGGTCTTTAGAGGTCATTTCCCCAATGATGGTGTGGGGATTTTTGTACCGTTGGGGCAGGACGGCCCAGCATTATTGGTTTTGTTGCATGTTGTGTCCTGCCACTCACAAGCCAAAAATTCTTGTGACTCTGAGATGAATGGAATACAGAAGAAGGCATCATTGAAATCTAATACAGAATGCCATGGCCTGGTGGATGGTTGAATGAGCAGCAGGGTGTAGGAAATAGGAGCTACTTGATGTATATCCTCGGTGGCTTCACTGACTGTCCTGATATCCTTTACCAGGTCTCCAGCAGCCCATGGGGCTCTCGTGGTCAGGCCAATCCCAGGATATGGAGCTCACCTTAGCTACACCACCCATCCCTACAGCCCACGGGGCTCTCGTGTTCAAGTCCCTTCCTGGGTATGGAGATCCCCTGTGCAGCTACCCAGCAGCCAATGGGGCTCTCATAGTCAGGCCCTTCCCAGGATACAGAGCTCCCCTGGGCAGGTACCCAAGCAAGGCTGGACACACAGAAACTGTGCACATAGCCCACCTTGCAGAGAACCCCCTGCTCACCTGTCGCTCACAGCTGACACAGAACACCTCAGAGCAGGACTTGAACTAACAAACAGCAGCTCTGACAGGTCTGTGACCCTGGCTATCACTCTGTGCAGTCTCTCTCTGCCTGGTCTTCCAGACACTTCCACTGAAGCCAGGGCACCAGGCCTCTGTCTCCACCCACCATCACTCCTCTCCCTGACTCCTGGGTTCCTCTCATTAGGATAGGGTCTTCTTGAAGTTGTTTTCCACTCATGGACCAGATAAAATGATAAGAAAACAAGCCGCAGCTGCAGCCCCTTGTCTAGCCTGACTCTCTAGGGCCCACACCTGTTCCTTGGGCCTGGGCCGTTTAGCAAGGTTCATTTTCTGCTACTGTGAGCCCCTGAGGGGTGAGGATTTGCTGATGTGGGCAGCCTGACACTGCCTGCCTGCCCTTCCCAGGTGTGCCTGGGTTGAGGTCAATATAAACACCTCTCCAGTCAGCAAGAGCCCCTGTAGCTGTGCCTGACGCCATATTCTCTGCCCCGTCAGCAGTGTCGGGGCTGGGGTGGTGGGAGGGAGTGACGGGCCGTGGCTTTGTGGGTGGCCCAGTGTGAGTGGGGCTCTGCTGGACTTTCCATAGGAGTTGCTAGGCTGCCACCTGCTAAAGAAGAGGATGTGTCATCCATACCTGCCTCTTGAATTTCTCCCCAGGCAGAGGTGAGGAAGTAAAAAAGCAGTGGGGGCCATGGCAGGAGGTGTATCTCAGGCAGGGAAATGGAAAGCTTCCAGAAGAGCATCTGGGGCCAGTACCATCCTGACTGGCCTGCAGGCACCAAGTCGGCCTGCGTGCTGTCGCTGGTGTGGCTCCACAGCCCTTCCTCTAGGCTTGCAAGTGCTTGTACATATTCAGGTGTTTTACCTGGAAAGGGTGGGAAGAATTCAGCTGCAGCAGGACTGGGGCTCAGCTCACATTTACTCACAGACGCCTCGACACAGTCCCCCAGCTTTGCAATGAGGATGCTCCTTGTCGGGGGGAGCTCTGCTGAGTGCATGGGAGACGATTTCCCACCTCTGACCAACTTAAGAATTTTTTACAACTGGAGCAAGTGCCCTGATACGATTTTCCTCTGTATAACTGGTGGGTTCTGTTTTTTTTTTTTTTTTTTTGTCTTTTTTTTCTTTTTGGTTCAAGGTAGATTTTATTTATTCCTCTTTTTTTCTTAATTTGCAGATATAAACATGGAAATAATGCATTAATATAAAGACGTCTATGTGAAGGGAAATACTTTTTTTCTCTTTTCTTTTATTAAATGCTGTTTATTTTTATTTTTTTTAAATTTATTTCTTTTATACAGCAGGTTCTTATTGGATATCTATTTTATACATATAAGTGTGCACATGTGAATCCCAGTCTCCCAATTCATCCCACCACCACCCTCACCTGGCGTTTCCCCCTTGGTGTCCATATGTTTGTTCTCTACATCTGTGTCTCTATCTCTGCCCTGCAAACCGGTTCATCTGTACCATTTTTCTAGGTTCCACATATATGCATTAATATACAATATTTGTCTTTCTCTTTCTGACTTACTTCACTCCGTATGACAGTCTCTAGATCCATTAAGGTCTCTACAAATGACCCAGTTTCATTCCTATGTATGGCTGAGTAATATTCCATTGTATATATGTACCACATCTTTATCCATTAGTCTGTCTGTGGGCACTTAGGTTGCTTTCATTACCTGTCTATTGTAAATAGTGCTGCAGTGAACATTGTGGTGAATGTGTCTTTTTGATTTATGGTTTTCTCTGGGTATATGCCCAGTAGTGGGATTGCTGGATTATATGGTAATTCTATTTTTACTATTTTAAGGAACCTCCATACTGTTCCCCATAGAGACTGTATCAATTTACATTCCCAACAATAGTGGAAGAAGGTTCCTTTCCTCCATACCCTCTCCAGCATTTGTTGTTTGTAGATTCTCTGTTGATGCCCATTCTAACATGTGGGACATGACACCTCATTGTAGTTTCCATTTCCATTTCTCTAATAATTAGTGATGTTGAGCAGATTTTCATGTGCGTACTGGCCACATCTATGTCTTCTTGGAAGAAATGTCTATTTATATCTTCTTCCATTTTTGTATTGGGTTGTTTGTTTTATTAATATTGAGCTGCATGAGCTGTTTATATATATTGGAGATTAATCATTTGTCCATTGATTCGTCTGCAAATATTTTCTGCCATTCTGAGGGTTGTCTTTTTGTCTTGTTTGTAGTTTCCTTTGCTTTGCAAAAGCTTTTACGTTCCATTAGGTCCCTTCTGTTTAATTTTCTTTTTTATTTCATTACTATAGGAGGTGGATCAAAAAAGATCTTGCTGTGATTTACGTCAGAGTATCCTTCGTAAGTTTTCCTCTCAGAGTTTTATACTGTCCGGTCTTACAGTAAGGTCTCTAATCCATTTTGAATAGATTTTTATGTATGGTGTTGGGGAGTGTTCTAATTTCATTCTTTTACATGTAGCTGTCCATATTTCCCAGCACCAATGACTGAAGAGACTGTCTTATCTCCATTGTATAGTCTTGCCTCCTTTGTCATAGATTAGGTGACCATAGATGTGTAGGTTTATCCCTGTGCTTTCTTTTTTTTTTCCTTTTACACGTTTATTGGAGTGTAATTGATTTACAATGGAGTGTTCGTTTCTGCTGTATAAAAAACTGAATGAGCTATACATATACAAATATCACCAGATACCCTCCCTCTTGCATCTCCCTCTCACACCCCATATCCCACCCCTTTATGTGGTCACAAAGCACCGAGCTGATCTCCCTGTTCTATGTGGCTGCTTCCCAGTACCTATCGGTGTTACATTTGGTAATGTATTTATGTCCATGCCACTCTGTCACTTTGTCCCAGCTTACCCATCCCCCTTCCGGTGTCCTCAAGTCCTTTCTCTATGTCTGTGTCCTTAATCCTGTCCTGCCACTAGGTTCTTCAAAATCTTTTTTTTTTCTTCATTAGATTCCGTATATCTCTGTTAACATACAGTATTTGTTTTTCCCTTTCTGACTTACTTCACTGTGTAGGACAGATTCTAAGTCCATCCACCTCAGAACAAATAACTCAGTTTTGCTTCTTTTTATGGCTGAGTAATACTCCATTGTATATATGTGCCAGATCTTCTTTAAACATTCATCTGTCGATGGACACTCAGGTTGCTTCCATGTCCTGACTATTGTAAATAGAGCTGCAATGAACATTTTTCTACATAACTCTTTTTGAATTATGGTTTTCACAAGGCAAATGCCCTGTAGTTGGATTGTTGTGTCATATGGTACTTCTATTGTTAGTTATTTAAAGGAACCTCCGTACTGTTCTCCCTAGTGCCCATATCAATTTACATTCCCACCCACAGTGCAAGTGTGTTCCCTTTTCTCCAATAAAGGCCTCTCCAGCATTTATTGTTTTGTAGATTTTTTTGATGATTGCCACTCTGACTGCTGTGAGGTGATACCTCAGGGTAGTTTTGATTTAGATTTCTCTAATGATTAGTAATGTTAAACATCCTTTCATGTGTTTCTTGGTAATCTGTATATCTTCTTTGGAGAAATGTCTATTTAGGTCTTCTGCCCGTTTTTGGATTGGGTTGTTTGTTTTTGTGATATTGAGCTACATGTGGTGCTTGTAAAGTTAGGAGATTAATCCTTTGTCAATTGCTTCATTTGAAAATATTTTCTCCCATTCTGAGGGTTGTTTTTGCATCTTGTTTATGTTTCCATGTACTGTGTAAAAGCTTTTAAGTTTCATTAGGTCCCATTTGTTGATTTCTGTTTTTATTTCCATTTCTCTAGGAGGTGGATCAAAAAGGATCTTGCTGTGATTTATGTCATAGAGTGTTCTGCCTATGGTTTCCTCTAAGTGTTTTATAGTGTCTGGTCTTATATTTAGATCTCTAATCAATTTAGAGTTTATTTTTGTGTATGGTGTTATGGAGTGTTCTAATTTCATTCTTTTATGTGTAGGGGTCCAGTTTTCCCAGCACCAATTACTGAAGAGACTGTCTTTTCTCCATTGTATATCCTTAGCTCCTTTGTCATAGATGAGATAGCCATAGGTATGTAGGTTTATCTCTGGGCTTTCTGTCCTGTTCCATTGATCTGTGTTTATGCCAATCTACATACACTTGATTCCATTATGGAGACATATAAATACATAGGTTTCAAGGTTATTACCAGTCAGATATATTCCTCTTCAGTGAATAGGGTGTTTTGTGTCCAGTTCATTGAGAAAGGAGTAGGTCTTGTCTATTACATATTTGGTATATGGAATGGGATCTGTGCTAATTTCAAACTCTGCTTTTACACATCACCCCACGTCACCTTTCCCCTTAAGGAGGAATAAGTGTGTTTTCTAAATGTGTAACTCTGTTCACATTTGAAATTCAGTTCATGTGTAGTCATGTTTACATTCCCTCTATAAGTGATATATTACAATATTTTTTTTCTTTGTGGCTCATTTCACTTAGCATCATCATACCTAAAGCCACTCATTATGCTGCTTTTGGCCTTATGACATTGATTTTATGTCTGAGTGACATTCCATTGTATATAAGTACCACAACATCTATATCCATTTTTTTCCCTTTCCTGGGATATTTAAATTGTACTGAAGTCGAGGTTCTTGTAAACAGAGCAGCCCTAAACTTTGGGCTGTCTGTGTGTTGTGGATTTTTAGTTTTCCCAAAATACATGCCCATGAGTGGAAGTGTGCTATGCTCTGTAGCTCTGTTTTAGAAAACAACATACAGTTCTCCAGAGAGGCTGTTGGCAATTTACATCCTGACCATCAGCGTAACCAGGCTCCCTTTTCTCCATGGCCTGTCCTGCATTTGTGTTTCTTACACTATTTGTGGATGGCCCTTTTGACTGGAGGTAAGGGACACTTCTATGTAGTGTGTATTTGCAATGCCTGATGGCTTGCTTGGCCAAAAAGGTCATATGCATTTTTTCCCGAATATATTCAAGAAAATACACATACTCCCTTTTCGGCCAAGGGCAACATTGTCGAAGTTCTGTCGCTTTTCATGTGCTTTAAAGACAACTGCAATTCACCTCTTGAAATCTGTTTCCTTCAATTCTGCCTTGCATTCAAATCCTCTTCACTGCCTTTCCTCAATATATTTTCGGATGATAGTTGTCCTTTATAACTCTGCAAGTTTGTGAATTGCTGTGCCCCTGATTTCCATTTTTCAACTCGCCTCTTTGTGAGCTGGCTGCAATACCGCAGCATGGCTGTAGGCCCTAGTCTGGTTCCGGGGTGTCAGGCTGAGCCTTTGGTTAATTATTCTTCCTGATGGGAAACTAGAGTGACATGTGCCCATCCAAACACCTACAGCTAATCTCTCATTTGTTTCCCCTCTTCCTGTTCATCCTCTGCACAATTTGCAAACTGTGCATAACAGGAGGGTAAAGACGCTGACACTCCAAGTGGGGGGATTTTTAGTAATGCAGATGGAATGGCGAAGCCGAGCACGACAAACGGAAAAATGAGGTACCTTTTAGAAAACTTTCCCAATTACACAGTGTACCATCCACTGGGTTTCCCATGCATGCTTTAACTGTAGGAAGATTCCCTTAAACTTGGAGAGTTGGGACCACTAGAATGGGTAGTACACAGTATAGCTCAAAGTGGTGTTCTTTTGCTCACACAACCTCAACAATCTTGTCAGCCCCAAGTGTCCAGTTGTATATCTCATCCAGCTGTGGGTGTAAAGGTGGACAATCCAGGTTGCATCACAGGCCCTGAACGTAATTCTTAAGGCTTTCCCTCTGTTTCCCTGTTTTTGCATTTTGCTTTTGAAATTTATTTTTATAAGGGTGTTTAGCTGAATTTCAGTGCTGTGTTCATGCCATTATACACACACATGACACCTTTATGGAGAAATGATAATACATATGTTTTAAAATTCTTGGAGTCAGATATATTCCTCTGCAATGAATAGGGTGTGTTGAGTCGAGTTCATTGTGCAGGGAGTAGGTGATGTCTATTACATACTTGGTTTATGTAACGGTATCTGTGCTAATTTAAAACTGTGGTTTTATGCAACAACCCACCTCGCCTTTTCCCTTAAGCACGGAGAATATTGTTTTCTAAGTGTGTGATTCCGTTGTGTTTGTAATTCAGATCATTCATAGCGAAGTGTACATTCCCACTATAAGTGATATCTTATGATAAGATTCAGTACTCTGTTATCTTTCCTAACTCAGTTCATATGTAGCCATGTTTACAGGATCCTCATAAGTGATATCTTATGATAAGTTTCTTTTTCTGTGTGACTTATTTCACTTACAATCATCGTACCTGAATCCACTCATTTTGCTGCTACTGGTCTTATGACATTGATTTCATGGCTGAGGGATATTCCATCGTATGTAAGTAAAACAATTTTTTGAACCATTTTAATCTTTCTTGGGATATTTAAGGTGTACCCAAGTTGAGGTTCTTGTAAGCAGTGCATCCCTAAATTTTGGGGTGGCTCTGTCTTATTGATTTTCAGTTTTCCCAAGGTATATTCCCTAGACTGGAAGTGCCCTTGGCCCTGTAGCTCTGTTGTTTACTTGTTTTAGGGAACACAATGCACTCCTCCAGTGAGGCAGTTGGCAATTTACATCCCGCCCATCAGCATAACAAGGCTCCCTATTCTCCAGGGCCTGTCTTGCCTTTCTGGTTTTTATCCATCTTGTGGATATGCCTTTTGACTGGTGAGAAGTGATACTTCTTTGGAGTGCAGATTTGCAATGCCCGCTTGCATGCTTGGCTAAAAAGGGCGTATGCATTTTCTCCTGGTTATATCCAGGAGAAAACGCATACACCCTTTTTGACCAAGTGCATCATTGTCGAAGTAGTGCCCCTCTTCCTGTGCTTTAAAGCCGATTCCAACGTACCTATTGAAATCTGTTTCCTGCTATTCTGCCTCGCTTTCAACTCCGCCTCGTCGCCTTCCCTCAACAGATTTTTGGACGATAGTTGTCCTTTATTACTCTGCCAGTTTGTGAAGTGCTGTGCCCCTGAGCTCCAATTTTTAACTCGTTTTGTGTGAGCTGAACGCAAGTCCAAAATTTTGGTTCAAGAACTCTACTGGTTCCCGGTGGGTGGCGGAGACTTTTGTTAATTCTTCTTCCGCACGGGATATAAGAGTGACATGTGCCCGTCCAAATGCCTAACAGCTACTCTCTCATTGGTTCTCCCTCTTCCCTTTCATCCTCTGCCAAATTGGCAACCTGTGAGAACCAGGAGGTAAAAGGTGCTGTCTCTTCAACTTCGGAGATTGATAG
Organism: Mesoplodon mirus; assembly: GCF_964341445.2. Lineage (NCBI taxonomy): Eukaryota > Metazoa > Chordata > Mammalia > Artiodactyla > Ziphiidae > Mesoplodon > Mesoplodon mirus. The sequence goes on along the minus strand of NW_028295543.1, from coordinate 410,814 downwards.
TAAAGCAGTCGGAATGTCAAACCGGAGCACCAGGAGGGGACTATTCGTTGAGTTTTAGAAACCTTTCGTATTCACAGTGTGTCCATTTTCTATGTTTCATGTACATGTTATAGCTGTAGTAATATTCCCTTCAACTTGGAGACATGGGACCCATGGAATGGGTGCCATGCATTATTGCTTTAAAGGGTCTGCATTTGCTCACCCAATCTCACCAATCCTCTCAATCCCATGTGTCCAGCCTTATGCCACATCCAGCTGTCATATAGATAGGGTCATTCCAGGTTTCATCAGAGACCCTGAAGGAATTGTAAAGAATTTCCGTGTATTTTTTTTTTGAAATTCTTTTTAATAGTGGGATTGAGATGATTCTCACTGACATGTTTATGCCAGTCTAGACACTCTTGATTCCCTTAAGGAGACATACCAATACATAGGTTTTAAGATTCTTCCTAGTCAGATATATTCCTCTGCAGGAAGTATGGGTTGTTGAATCCCTTTCACTGAGGAAGGTGTAGATCTTGTCTATTCTGTATTTCGTTTTTGGAACGGTGCCTGTTCTAATATTAAACTCTGATTTTATGCAACACCCCACCTCTCCTTCCCCCTTAAGGAGGCATAAGAGTGTTTTCTAAATGTGAGACTCTGTTCTCTTTCCTAACTCAGTTCTTGTGTAGCCATGTTTACAGGATCTTCATAACTGATATCTTATCATACGTTTCTTTTTCTGTGTGTCTTATTTCACTTAGAATTATCAAATCTGAATCCACTCATTTTGCTGCTACTGGTCTTATGACATTGATTTCATGTCTGAGGTATATTCCATCGTCCCTAAGTACCACAATTTTTTGAACCATTTTTATCTTTTCTGGGATATTTAAGGTGTACCCAAGTTGAGGTTCTTGTAAGCAGTGCAGCCCTAAATTTTGGGGTGGCTCTGTCTTATTGATTTTCAGTTTCCCAAGGTTTATTCCCCAGACTGGAAGTGCCCTTGGCTCTGTAGCTCTGTTGTTTACTTGTTTTAGGGAACACAATGCACTCCTCCAGAGAGGCAGTTGGCAATTTACATCCCGCCCATCAGCAGAACAATGCTCCCTTTTCTCCAGGGCCTGTCTTGCCTTTCTGGTTTTTATCCATTTTGTGGATGCAGCTTTTGACTGGTGGGAAGTGATACTTCTTTCTAGTGCAGATTTACATTGCCCGCTTGCTTGCTGGGCCAAAAAGGGCGTATGCGTTTCCTCCTGAATATATTCAGGAAAAAACGCATAAACCCCTTTTGCCAAGTGCATCATTGTCGAAGTTGTGCCCCTCTTCCTCTGCTTTAAAGGCGATTCCAACGTACCTATTGAAATCTGTTTCCTGATATTCTGTCTCGCTTTCAATTCCGCCTCGTTGCCTTCCCTCAACAGATTTTTGGAGGATAGTTGTCCTTTATTACTCTGCCAGTTTGTGAATTGCTCTGCCCCTGAGCTCCATTTTTTAACTCGTTATTTGCGAGCTGAACACAAGTCCAGAATTTTGGTTCAGGACCTATAATGATTCCCGGTGGGTGGCTGAGATTTTGGTTAATTCTTCTTCCTCCCAGGATATAAGAGTGACATGTGCCCGTCCAAATGCCTAACAGCTTCTCTCTCATTGGTCCTCCCTCTTCCCTTTCATCCTCTGCCAAATTGCCAACTTGTGTTATTCAGGAGGTTAAAGCGTCTGTCTCTCCAAGTTGGGAGATTGATAGTAAAGCAGTTGGAAAATCAAACTGGAGCACCATGAGTGGGACAATTAGTTGAGTTTTAGAAACCTTTCGTATACACAGTGTGTCCATTCTCTAGGTTTCCCGAACATGCTATAGCTGTACTAATATTCCCTTCAACCTAGAGAGTTTGGAACCATGGAATGGAGGCAACGCATTATTGCTTTAAGGGGTCTGTGTTTGCTCACCCAGTCTCACCATTCCTCTCAGTCTCAAGTATCCAGCCTTATGCCACATCCAGCTGTAGTTGTAGACAGGGTCATTCCAGGTTTCATCAGTGACCCTGAAGGAATTGTAAAGAATTTCCCTGTTTTGTTGTTTTGTTTTTGAAATTCCTTTTTATAGTGGGTTTGAGATGATTGTCACTGCCGTGTTTATGCCAGTCTAGACACACTTGATTCCCTTATGGAGACATATCAATACATAGGTTTTAAGATTCTTACTAGTCAGATATATTCCTCTGCGGAAACTATGCGGTTTTGAGTCCCTTTCCCAGAGGAAGGTGTAGATCTTGTCTATTCCATAGTTTGTTTTTGGAACGGTACCTGTGCTTATATGAAACTCTGGTTTTATGCATCACCCCACCACTCCTTCCCCCTTAAGCAGGCATAAGAGTGTTTTCTAAATGTGAGACTGTGTTCTCTTCCCTCACTCAGTTCATCTGTAGCCATGTTTACAGGATCTTCTTAAGTGATATCTTATGATAAGCTTCTTTTTATTTGTGACTTATTTCACTTAGAATCCTTACACCTGAATCAACTCATTTTGCTGCTACTGGTCTTATGACATTGATTTCATGGCTGAGGGATATTCCATCGTACTTAAGTACCACAAATTTTTGTAATTTTTTAAACTTTCCTGGGATATTTAAGGTGTACCCAAGTTGAGGTTCTTGTAAGCAGTGCATCCCTAAATTTTGGGGTGGCTCTGTCTTATTGATTTTCAGTTTTCCCAAGGTATATTCCCTAGACTGGAAGTGCCCTTGGCTCTGTAGCTTTGTTGTTTACTTGCTTTAGGGAACACAGTGCACTCCTCCAGAGAGGCAGTTGCCAACTTACATCCCGCCCATCAGCATAACAAGGCTCCCTGTTCTCCAGGTCCTCTCTTGCCTTTCTGGTTTTTACACATTTTGCCGATGTCCCTTTTGACCAGTGGGAAGGGATACTTCTTTGTACTGCAGATTTGCATTGCCCGCTTGCTTGCTTGGCCAAAAATGGGTGTATGCGTTTTCTCCTGAATATATTCAGGAGAAAACGCATACGCCCATTTTGGCCAAGTGCATCATTGTCGAAGTTGTGCCCCTCTTCCTGTGCTTTAAAGGCGATTCCAACATACCTATTGAAATCAGTTTACTGCTATTCTGCCTCACTTTCAAGTCCGCCTCGTTGCCTTCCCTCAACTGATTTTTGGACGATAGTTGTCCTTTATTAATCTGCCAGTTTGTGAAGTGCTGTGCCCCTGAGCTCCATTTTTTAACTCGTTTTTTGTGAGCTGAACGCAGGTCCAAAATTTTGGTTCAGGACCTATACTGGTTCCCGGTGGGTGGCTGAGACTTTGGTTAATACTTCTTTGTGCCAGGCAATTAGAGTGGCATGTGCCCGTCCAAATGCCTAACAGCTACTCTCTCATTGGTTCTCCCGCTTCTCTTTCATCATCTGCCAAATTGGCAACCTGTAAGAACCAGGAGTTTAAAGGGGCTGTCTCTCCAATTTGGGAGATTGATAGTAAATCAGTTGGAAAGTCAAACCGGAGAACCAGGAGAGGGACTATTCGTTGAGTTTTAGAGACCTTTCTTATTCACAGTGTGTCCATTCTCTAGGTTTCCAGTACATGTTATAGTTGTAGTAATATTCCCTTCACCCTGGAGAGTTGGGACCCATGGAATGTGTGCCATGCATTATTGCTTTAAAGGGTCTGCATTTGCTCACCCAATCTCACCAATCCTCTCAGTCCCAAGTGTCCAGCCTTATGCCACATCCGGCTGTCATCGTAGACAGGGACATTCCACGTTTCATCAGAGACCCTGAAGGAATTGTAAAGAATTTCCCTGTTTTTTTGTTTTGTTTTTGAAATTCCTTTTTATACTCGGTTTGAGCTGATTCTCGCTGCCATGTTTATGCCAGTCTAGACACACTTGATTCCCTTACGGAGACATATCAATACATAGGTTTTAAGATTCTTACTAGTCAGATATATTCCTCTGCAAGAAATATGGGGTTTTGAGTCCCTTTCACTGAGGAAAGTTTAGGTAGGTCTTGTCTATTCCATAGTTGGTTTTTAGAACGGTACCTGTGTTATATCAAACTCTGGTTTTATGCATCACCCCACCTCTCCTTCCCCCTTAAGCAGGCATAAGAGTGTTTTCTAAATGTGAGACTCTGTTCTCTTTCCTAAATCAGTTCATGTGTAGCCATGTTTACAGGATCTTCATAAGTGATATCTTATGATAAGCTTCTTTTTCTGTGTGACTTATTCCACTTAGAATCATCGAACCTGAATCCACTCATTTTGCTGCTACTGGTCTTATGATATTGATTTCATGGCTGACGGATATTCCATCGTACGTAAGTACCACAATATTTTGAACCATTTTTATATTTCCTGGGATGTTTAAGGTGCACCCAAGTTGAGGTTCTTGTAAGCAGTACAGCCCTAAATTTGGGGGTGGCTCTGTCTTATTGATTTTCAGTTTTCCCAAGGTATATTCCTAGACTGGAAGTGCCCTTGGCTCTGTAGCTCTGTTGTTTACTTGTTTTAGGGAACACAATGCACTCCTCCAGAGAGGCAGTTGGCAATTTACATCCTGCCCATCAGCATAACAAGGCTCCCTGTTCTCCAGGGCCTTTCTTGCCTTTCTGATATTTACACATTTTTTGGATGTCCCTTATGACTGGTGGGAAGGGATACTTCTTTGTAGTGCAGATTTGCATTGCCTGCTTGCTTGCTTGGCCAAATAGGGTGTATGCGTTTTCTCATGCATATATTCCGGAGAAAATTCATATGCCTTTTATGGCCAAGTGCATCATTGTCGAAGTTGTGCCCCTCTTCCTGTGCTTTACAGACGATTCCAACGTACCTCTTGAAATCCGTTTCCTGATATTCTGCCTCGCTTTCAAATCCGCCTCGTTGCCTTCCCTCAACAGATTTTGGGATGATAGTTGTTCTTTATTACTCTGCCAGTTTGTGAATCGCTGTGCCCTTGAGCTCCATTTTTCAACTCGTTTTTTGTGAGCTGAACGCATGGCCAATATTTTGGTTCAGCACCTCTACTCTTTCCCGGTGGGTGGCTGAGACTTTGGTTAATTCTTCTTCCTGCCGGGAAATTAGAGTGACATATGCCCGACCCAATGCCTAACAGCTACTCTCTCATTGGTTCTCCCTCTTCCCGTTAATCCTCTGCCAAACTGGCAACCTGTGAGAACCAGGAGGTTAAATGGGCTGTCTCTCCATGTCGGGAGATTGATAGTAAATCAGTTGGAAAGTCAAACCGGAGCACCAGGAGAAGGACTATTCGTTGAGTTTTAGAGACATTTCGTATTCACATTGTGTCCATTCTCTAGGTTTCCCGTACAAGTTATAGCTGTATTAATATTCTCTTCAACCTGGAGAGTTGGGACCCATGGAATTGGAGCCATGCATTATTGCTTTAAAGGGTCTGCATTTGCTCACCCAATCTCACCAATCCTCTCAGTCCCAAGTGTCCAGCCTTATGCCACATCCAGCTGTCATTGTAGACAGGGTTATTCCTGCTTTCATCAGAGACACTGAAGGAATTGTGAAGAATTTCCCAGTTTTTTTGTTTTGTTTTTGAAATTCCTTTTCATAGTCTGTTTGAGCTGATTCTCGCTGCCATGTTTATGCCAGTCTAGACACACATGATTGCCTTACGTAGACATATCAATACATAGGTTTTAAGATTCTTACTAGTCAGATATATTCCTCTGCGGGAAATATGAGGTTTTGAGTCCCTTTCACTGAGGAAGGTATAGGTAGGTTTTTTCTCTTCCATAGTTGGTTTTTGGAATGGTACCTGTGCTTATATCAAACTCTGGTTTTATGCATCACCCCACCTCTCCTTCTCCGTTAAGCAGGCATAAGAGTGTTTTCTAAATGTGAGACTCTGTTCTCTTTCCTAACTCAGTTCTTGTGTACCCATGTTTACAGGATCTTCATAACTGATATCTTATGATAAGCTTCTTTTTCTGTGTGACTTATTTCACTTAGAATCTTCGTACCTGAATCCAATCATTTTGCTGCTACTGGTCTTATGACATTGATTTCATGGATGAGGGATATTCCATCGTACGTAAGTACCACAATTTTTTGAACCATTTTTATCTTTCCTGGGATATTTCAGGTGTACCCAGTTGAGGTTCTTGTAAGCAGTGCAGCCCTAAATTTGAGGGTGGATCTGTCTTATTGATTTTCAGTTTTCCCAAGGTATATTCCCTAGACTGGAAGTGCCCTTGGCTCTGTAGCTCTGTTGTTTACTTGTTTTAGGGAACACAATGCACTCCTCCACAGCGGCAGTTGGCCGTTTACATCCCGCCCATCAGCATAACAAGGCTCCCTTTTCTCCAGGGCCTGTCTTGCCTCTCTGGTATTTACACATTTTGTGGATGTCCCTTTTGAATGGTGGGAAGTGATACTTCTTTGTAGTGCAGATTTGCATTGCCTGCTTGCTTGCTTGGCCAAAAAGGGCATATGCGTTTTCTCCTGCATATATTCAGGAGAAAATGCACATACCCTTTTGGCCAAGTGCATCATTGTCGAAGTTGTGCCCCTCTTCCTGTGCTTTACAGACGATTCCAACGTACCTCTTGAAATCTGTTTCCTGCTATTCGGCCTCACTTTCAAGTCCGCTTCTTTGCCTCCCCTCAACAGATTTCTGGACGATAGTTTTGTTTCATTACTCTACCAGACTGTGAATTGCTCTGCCGCTGAGCTCCATTTTTCAACTGGTATTTTGTGAGCTGAATGCAAGTCCAAATTTTGTTTCAGGACATATACTGGTTCCCAGTGGGTGGTTGAGACTTTGGTTAATTCTTCTTCCTCCCGGGAAATTAGAGGGACATATGACCGTCCAAATGCCTAACAGCTACTCTCTCATTGGTTTTCCCTCATCCCTTTCATCCTCTGCCAAATTGGCAACCTGTGAGAACCAGGAGCTTAAAGGGGCTGTCTCTCCAAGTTGGGAGATTGATAGGAAAGCTGTTGGAAAGTCAAACTGGCGCACAAGGAGAGGGACTATTCGTTGAGTTTTAGAAACATTTCGTATTCACAGTGTGTCCATTCTCTAGGTTTCCCGTACATGATATAGCTGTAGTAATATTCCCTTCAACCTAGAGAGTTGGGACCCATGGAATGCGTGCCATGCATTATTGCTTTAAAGGGTCTGCATTTGCTCACCCAATCTCACCAATCCTCTCAGTCCCAAGTGTCCAGCCTTATGACACATCCAGCTGTCATTGTAGACAAGGTCATTCCACGTTTCATCAGAGACCCTGAAGGAATTGTAAAGACTGTCCCTGTTTTTTTGTTTTGTTTTTGAAATTCCTTTTTATAGTGGGTTTGAGATGATTCTCGCTGCCATGTTTATGCCAGTCTAGACACACTTGAATCCCTTATGGAGACATATCAATACATAGGTTTTAAGATTCTTACTAGTCAGATATATTCCTCTGTGGGAAATATGGGGGTTTTGATTCCCTTTCATTGAGGAAGGTGTAGGTCTTGTCTATTCCATAGTTGGTTTTTGGTTCGGTACCTGTGCTTATATCAAACTCTGGTTTTATGCATCAGCCGACCTCTCCTTCTTCCGTAAGCTGTCATAAGAGTGTTTTCTAAATGTGAGACTCTGTTCTCTTTCCTAACTCAGTTCATGTGTAGCCATGTTTACAAGATCTTCATAAGTGATATCTTATGATAAGTTTCTTTTTCTGTGTGACTTATTTCACTTAGAATCATTGTACCTGAATACACTCATTTTGCTGCTACTGGTCTTATGACATTGATTTCATGGCTGAGGGATATTCCATCGTACGTAAGTACCACAATTTTTTGAACCATTTTTATATTTCCTTGGATATTTAAGGTGTACCCAAGTTGAGGTTCTTGTAAGCAGTGCAGCCCTAAATTATGGTGTGGCTCTGTCTTATTGATTTTCAGTTTTCCCAAGGTATATTCCCCAGACTGGAAGTGCCCTTGGCTCTGCAGCTGTGTTGTTTACTTGTTTTAGGGAACACAATGCACCCGTCCAGAGAAGCAGTTAGCAATTTACATCCCGCCCATCAGCATAACAGGGCTCCATGTTCTCCAGGGACTATCTTGCCTTTCTGGTTTTTACCAATTTTGTGGATGTCTGTTTTGACCGTTGGGAAGTGATATTTTCTAGTGCAGAGTTGCATTGCCCGTTTGCTTGCTTGGCCAAAAAGGTCGTATATGTTTTCTACTGAATATATTCAGGAGAAAACACATACGCCCTTTTTGGCCAAGTGCAGCATTGTCGAAGTTGTGTCCCTCTTCCTGTGCTTTAAAGGTGATTCCTACGTACCTCTTATATTCTGTTTCCTGCTATTGTGCCTCACTTTCATGTCCGCCTTGTTGCCTTCCCTCAACAGATTTTTGGACGATAGTTGCCCTTTATTACTCTGCCAGTTTGTGAATTGCCGTGCCCCTAAGCTCCACTTTTTAACTCATTTTTTGTGAGCTGAACGCAACTCCAATATTTTGGTTCAGGAACTATACTGGTTCCCGGTGGGTGGCTGAGACTTTGGTTAATTCTTCTTCCTCCCGGGAAATAACCGTGACATGTGCCCATCCAAATGCCTAACAGCTACTCTCTCATTGGTTCTCCCTCTTCCCTTTCATCCTTTGCCAAATTGGCAACCTGTGCGAACCAGGAGTTTAAAAGTGCTGTCTCTCCAACTTGGGAGATTGATAGTAAAGCAGTTGGAAAGGCAAACGGGAGCACCAGGATAGGGACTATTCGTTGAGTTTTAGAAACCTTTCGTATTCACACTGTGTCCATTCTCTAGGTTTCCCGTACATGTTATAGCTCTAGTAATATTCCCTTCAACCTGGAGAGTTGGGACCCATGGAATGGGTGCCATGGATTATTGCTATAAAGGGTCTGCATTTGCTCACCCAATCTCACCAATCCTCTCAGTCCCAAGTGTCCAGCCTTATGCCACATCCAGCTGTCATTGTAGAGAGGGTCATTCCAGGTTTCTTTAGAGACCATGAAGGAATTGTAAAGAATTTCCCTGTTTTTTTGTTTTGTTTTTGAAATTCCTTTTTATAGTGGTTATGAGCTTATTCTCGCTGCCAGATTTATGCCAGGCTAGAAACACTTGATTCCCTTATGGAGACATATCAATACATAAGTATTAAGATTCTTACTAGTCAGATATATTCCTCTGTGGGAAATATGGGGTTTTGAGTCCCTTTCACTGAGGAAAGTGTTTGTCTTGTCTATTCCATAGTTGGTTTTTGGAATGGTACGTGGGCTTATATCAAACTATGGTTTTATGCATCACCCCACCTCTCCTTCCCCCTTAAGCAGGCATAAGAGTGTTTTCTAAATGTGAGACTCTGTTCTCTTTTCTAACTCAGTTCATGTGTAGCCATGTTTACAGGATCTTCCTAAGTGATATCTTATGATAAGTTTCTTTTTCTGTGTGACTTATTTCACTTAGAATCATCGTACCTGAATCCACTCATTTTGCTGCTACTTGTCTTATGACATTGATTTCATGGCTGAGGGATATTCCATCGTACGTAAGTACAATAATTTTTTGAACCATTTTTATCTTTCCTGGGATATTTAAGGTGTACCCAAGTTGAGGTTCTTGTAAACAGTGCAGCCCTAAATTTTGGGTGGCTCTGTGTTATTGCTTTTCAGTTTTCCCAAGGTATATTCCCTAGACTGGAAGTGTCCTTGGCTCTGTAACTCTGTTATTTACTTGTTTTAGAAAACACAATGCACTCCTCCAGCGAGGCAGTAGGCAATTTACATCCCGCCCATCAGCATAACAAGGCTCCCTGTTCTCCCTCTTGTCCAGTGCCTGTCTTGACTTTCTGTTTTTTTCACATTTTGTGGATGTCCCTTTTGACCGGTCGGAAGTGATACTCCTTAGTAGTGAAGATTTGCATTGCCCGCTTGCTTGCTTTGCCAAAAATGGCATATGCGTTGTCTCCTGAATATATTCAGGAGGTAACGCATATGCCCTTTTTGGCCAAGTGCATCATTTTCGAAATTGTGCCCCTCTTCCTGTGATTTAAAGGCTATTCCAATGTATCTCTTGAAAGCTGTTTCCTGCAATTCTGCCTCGCTTTCAAGTCTGTCTCGTTGCCTTCCCTCAACAGATTTTTGGACGATAGCTGTCCTTTACTATTCTGCCAGTTTGTGAATTGTTGTGCCCCTGAGCTCCGTTTTTCAACTCGTTTTTGTGAGCTGAAGGCAAGTTCAAAATTTTGGTTCAGGACCTATACTGGTTCACGGTGGGTGGCTGAGACTTTGGTTACTTCTTCTTCCTGCCAGGAAATTAGAGTGACATGTGCCCATACAAATGCCTAACAGCTACTCTCTCATTGGTTCTCCTTCTTCCCATTCATCCTCTGCCAAATTGGCAACCTGTGTACCAGGAGGTTAAATGTGCTGTCTCTCCAAGTGGGGAGATTGTTAGTAAAGCAGTTGTTAAGTCAAACCGGAGCACCAGGAGCGGGACTATTAATTGAGTTTTAGAAATCTTTCGTATTCACTGTGTGTCCATTCTCTAGGTCTCCCGTACATGTTATAGCTGTAGTAATATTGCCTTCAACCTGGAGAATTGGGACCCATGGAATGGGTGCCATGCATTATTGCTTTAAAGGGTCTACATTTGCTCACCCAATCTCACCAATCCTCTCAGTCCCAAGTGTCCAGCCTTATGCCACATCCCGCTGTCGTTGTAGATAGGGTTATTCCAGGTTTCATCAGCGACCCTGAAGGTATTGTGTAAGAATTTTTCTGTTTTTTTGTTTTGTTTTGAAATTCATTTTTATATTGGGTTTGAGCTGATTCTCACTGCCATGTTTATTTCGTTCTAGACACACTTAGTTCCCTTATGGAGACATATCAATACATAGGTTTTAAAATTCTTACTAGTCAGATATAGTTCTCTGCGGGGAATAGGGATGTTGAGTTCCCTTCACTAAGGAAGGAGTAGGGCTTGTCTCTTCTGTTTTTGGATTATGGAACGGTACCTGTGCTAATATCAATCTTATGTTTTGTGCATCTCCCCACCTGTCTTTCCCCTTAAGCAGGCGTTTAAGTGTTTTCTAAATCTGAGACTCTGTTCTCTTCCCTAAATCAGTTCATATGTAGCCATGTTTACATTCCCTTCATAAGTGATATCTTATGTCAGAATGCACCATGGCCCTTGTCATAATAATGCTCCATGACCCCTGTCATCACAGTGATCCATGCCCTGGTTATCAAAATGCTCCTTGTCCCTTGTCATCAAAATTCTCCACGTACTTGTCATCACAATGCTACATGACACTTCTCATCAAAATGTTACATGCTCTTGTCATCACAATTCTCCATTCTCTTGACATTGCAATGCTCCATGCCCTTGTCATCACAATGCTCCATGCCCTTGTCATCACAATGCTCCATGCCTTTGTCATCACATTGCTCCATGACGCCTGTCATCACATTGCTCCCTGACACCTGTCATCACAATGCTTCTATCCCCTTGTCATTACAGTGCTCCATGATGCTCGACATCACAATTACCCAAGGTATTCTCATCACAATGCTCCACGGTTTTGCCATCACTATGCCCCATGCCTTGTCATCTCACAGCTCAATGTCCCTTGTCCTCACAATTCTCCACGTCCATGTCATTACAATGCTCCATGGCACTTCACATCACAATGTTATATGCTCTTGACATCACAATACTCCATGCACTTGTCATTGCAATGCTCCATGACCCCTGTCATAGGAAGCTCCATGCGCTTTTCATCAAAATGTTTCACGACCAAGACATTAAAATTCTCAATGGCCCTTGATATCATAATGCTCCATGCCCTTGTCATCACAATGCTCCTTTACTTTGTCACAGCAATCCTCCATAAAAATTGGCATCACAATGCTCCATGTTATTGTCATCAAAATGGAACATGACATATTTCATCACAATGCTCCCTGACACCTTTCTTCACAATAATCCATGACATTGTCATCACAGTGCTCCATGACTTTCTCATCAAAATGTGTCATGCCCATACTTATCACAATAATCCAAGAAACTTGTCAGACCAATGCTCCATGCCACTTTTCATCACAATGCTCCATGAACGCTGTCATCCAAATGCACCATGCCCATCATCATAATGCTTCATGCTATTGTCATCACAATGAAATCTAAATGATCCTTGACATCTGTCATCACAATGTTGCAAACCCTTGTGATCACAATGTCCCATAACACTTGTCATCACAATGCATCCTGTCACTGGTCAGCACAGTTATCCATGGGCTTCTCATCACAATGCACCATGACTTTTGTCAGCACAATGCTCAATACCCTTGTCAACACAATACTCTCTGACTACTGACCTCAGTATGCACTGTTCACTCTTTCATGACAAGGCTCCATGGCTTATTCATCACAATGCCCCATGGCGTTTTCATCACAATACATCATGCATTGTCATCAAAATACTACACAAGCTTGTCATCAGAATGCTCCATGACAATTGTCATCACAATTCTCCATGCACTTGTCAGAACAATGCTCCCTGACCCTTATCATCACAATGCTCGAAGCCATTGTCATCACAATGGGCCATTACATATGTCTTCACAATGCTACCTGACACGTGTCTTTACAATACTGCATGACCTGGTCATCACAATGCTCCATGCCATTTTCATCACAATGCACCATTCCAAATGTCATCACAATAATCCATGAAACTTATTACACCAATGTTCCATGCCCTTGTCATCACAACGCTCCATGCCCTTGTTATCACAATGCTCCATGGCCCCTATCATCACAATGCTTCGTGACTCCAGTCATCACAGTGCTTCATGAATTTTGTCATCAAATGGTCCATGCCCTCGTAATCAACAGTCTCTGTGACCTTTTTAACCACAATGCTCCATGAACTTTTCATCACAATGCTCTTTGACCCTTGTCATCACAGTGCTCCATGCGCTTGTCAGCACAATGCTCCATGACACATGTCATCACAATGCACCATGCGCTTGTCATCACAGTGCTCGACAAACTTTTCAACACAATGCTCCTTAAAATTTGTCATCACAATGCTCCATGCACTTCTCATCAAAATGCTCTCTCACCACTGATATCACAATGCTACATCACTATTTGTCACAATACTCCCTCACCCCTCTCATCACAATGTTCCATGACTCCTGTCATCACAATGCTTCATGCACTTATCATCAAAATGTTCGATGACCCCTGACATCACAGTGTTCCATAACACCTGTCATCAAAATGTTCCATGACACTTTTCATCAAATTGCTCCATGACCCTGTCATCAGAATGCTCCCTGCCCTTCTCATCACAATGCACAACGCCCTTGCCATCTAAATGCTCCATGACCTTTGTCATCACAAAGATCCATGACCCTTGGCATCACAATGCTCCATGAACGCTCTCATCACATTGCTCCATGTCATTGTCTTCACAAAGCTCCATGAAACATGTCATCAGAATGCTCCATGGCCATCTCATCACAATGCTCCATGCCCATGCCATCACAATGCTCCATTACCCCAGTAATAACAATGCTCCATGACCCGTGCCATCACGATGTTCCATGGCCTTGTCATCACAAAGCTCCATGACCCTTCTCATCACAATGCTCCAAGAACCCTGTAATCACAATGCTCTATGCCCTTTTTCATCTCAATGATCCATGGACCCTGTCATCACAGTGGACCATGCCCATCATCATAATGCTTCATGCTATTGTCATCACAATGAAATCAAAATGCTCCATGACCTCTGTCATAACAATGCTCCAAACCCTTGTGATCACAATATTCCCTATCACTTGTCATGACAATGCCCCATGACACTCGTCATCACAATTATCAATGGTCTTCTCATCACAATGCTCAATACACTTGTCATCAAAATGCTCCCTGACACTTGTTGTCTGTATGCTCCTTGAACCCTGTCATGAAAAGGCTCCATGCCTTTTTCATCACAATGATCCATGCCCTTTTCATCACAATGCTCCAAGACCCATGTAATCACAATGCTCCATGCCCTTGTCATCACAAACCTCAATGACGCATTCCATCAGAATGCTCCTTGGTCTTCTCCTCACAATGCTCCATGCCCTTGTCATCACAATGTGCCAAGACCCCTCTAATCACAATGCTCCATGCCCCTTTTCATCAGTATGCTCCATGAGACTTGTCATCACAAGGCTCCATGGTTTTGCCATCACAATGATCCAGGACCTTGTCATCACAATGCTTCTCGACCTTGTCATGAAAATTTTCAATGTCCCTTGTCATCATAATGCTCCAAGCCCTAATCATCGAAATGCTCCATTATAGTTGTCATCACAATTCTCCATTACATTTTGCATCACAATGTTCCATGCCATAGTAATCGCAATGGACCATGACATATGTCATCACAATGCTCCCTGACACCTGTCTTCACAATACTCCATGACGTTCTCATCAAAATGCTCCAGGCCCTGGTCATCACAATGCACCATGCCCACTGTCATCACAATAATCTATGAAACTTGTCAGACCAATGCTCCATGCCCCTGTCATCACAATGCTCCATGCCCTTGTCATCACAAAGCTACATGACCCCTGTCTTCACAATGCTCCCTGACTCCAGTCATCACAATGTTTCATAACGTTTGTCATCACAATGGTCCATGCCCGTGTCATCACAAGGCTCTGTGACCTTTGTAACCACAATGTTCCCTGAAATTTTCATCACAATTCTCTGTGACCCTTGTCATTATAATGCTCCATGTATTTTTCAGAACAATTCTCCATGACCATAGACATGACAGTGTGCCACGTGCATTACATCACAACGGTCCACAACTTTGTCACTGCAATGCTCCCTAAACCTTGTAATCACAATGCTCCATGCACTTCTCATCAAAATGCTCTCACACCAGAGATATCACAATGTTCCATCACTAGTCATCACAATACGCCCTCACCCCTGTAATCACAATGTTCCATTAACCTGTCATCACAATGCTACATCCCCTTATCAGCACAATGTTCCATGACCCCTGGCATCACAATGTTCCATAACCCCTGTCATCAAAATGCTCCATGACCCTTTTCATCCCAAAGTTCCAAGACCCCTGACATCACAATGTTCTATAACCCCTGCCATTAAAATGTTCCTTTACACTTTTCATCAAATTGCTGCATGACCCGGCCATCAAAATGCTCCCTGCATTTCTCATCACAATGCACTATGCCCTTGTCAACAAAATGCTCCATGACTTGTCATCACAAAGCTCCATGACACTTGGCATCACAGTGCTCAATGTCATTGTCATCACAATGCTCCGTGAAACCTCTTATCACATTGCTCCATGCCCTTGTCATCACAAAGCTCCCTGATACTTGTCATCACAATGCTCGATGCCCTTCTCATCACAATGCTCCATGCCCTTGTCATTACAATCCCACATGACCCATGTATCACAGTGTTCCGTGCCCTTGTCATCACAATGCTCCATGCCCACTCTCATCACAATAATCCATGAAATATTTCAGACCAATGTTCCATGCTCTTCTCATCAAAATCCTGCATTGCACCTGTCATAACAATGCACCATGACCTTTGCCATCAAAATGTTCAACGGCCTAGTCATCACAAGGTTCCATGACACTTTTCATCACAATGCTTAAGACCACTGAAATCACAATGCTCCATGCCCTTGTCATCACAAAGCTCCATGACGCATGTCATCAGAATGTTCCGGGGCCTTTTCATCAAAATGCTCCATGCCCTTGTCATCACAATGTTACAAGCCCCTTGTAATCACAATGCTCCCTGCCCCTTTTCATGTCAATGCTCCATGAACACTGTCATCACAATGCACCATGCCCATCATCATAATGCTTCAGGCTATTGTCATCACAATGAAATCAATATTCTCCATGACCTC
This sequence comes from Mesoplodon mirus, assembly GCF_964341445.2. Lineage (NCBI taxonomy): Eukaryota > Metazoa > Chordata > Mammalia > Artiodactyla > Ziphiidae > Mesoplodon > Mesoplodon mirus. Next base: position 394,873 of record NW_028295543.1, on the reverse strand, counting down.
TGTCATCATAATGCTTCAAACTCTTGTGATCACAATGTTCCATAACACTTATCATCACAACACCCCATGATGCTCATCATCACAATTATCCATGGTCTTCTCATCACAATGCTCCATGATCTTTGTCATCACAATTCTCAATACACTTGTCATCACAATGCTCCGTGACACTTGTCGTCAGTATGCTCCTTGAACCCTGTCATGACAAGGCTTCATGCCATTTTCATCACAATGATCCATGCCCTTTTCATCACAATGCTCCAAGATCCCTGTAATCACAATGCTCCATGCCCTTGTCATCACAAAACTCCATGACTCATGTCATCAGAATGCTCCTTGGCTTTCTCATCACAATGCTCCATGCCCTACTCATCACAATGCTCCAAGACCCCTGTAATCACAATGCTCCATGCCCATTTTCATCAGAATGCTCCATGAGATTTGTCATCACAATGCTCCATGCCCATTTTCATCAGAATGCTCCATGAGACTTGTCATCACAAGTCTCCATGGTCTTCTCATCACAATGCTCCAGGACCTTGTCATCACCATGCTCCATTCCCTTGTCATCACAATGCTCCATGACCCCTGTCATCACAATAATCCATGAACATTTTCAGCCCAGTGCTCCACGACCTACTCATCACAATGCTCCATGGCCAATATCATCAATATGCTCCATGACCATTGTCATCACAACACTCCATGACAACTGACAACACAATGATCCGGGACTCTTGTCATCACAATGCTCCATTCCTTAGTCATCACAATGCCTCATGACCACTGTCATCACAACACTCCATGAACATTTTCAGCCCAGTGCTCCATGACACTTGTCATCACAATGCTCCATGACCCCTGTATTCACAATGCTCCGTGACGCTTGTCATCACAGTGCTCCATGACACATGTCATCACAATGCTCCAAGAACCCTGTAATCACAATGTTCTATGCCCTTTTTCATATCAATGATCCATGAACCCTGTCATCACAATGCACCATGCCCATCATCATAATGCTTCATGCTATTGTCATCACAATGAAATCAAAATGCTCCATGACCTCTGTCATAACAATGCTCCAAACACTTGTGATCACAATATTCCATAACACTTGTCATCACAATTCCCCATGACGCTTGTCATCACAATTATCAATGGTCTTCTCATCACAATGCTCCATGACCTTTGTCATAACAATGCTCAATACACTTGTCATCAAAATTCTCCCTGACACTTGTTGTCTGTATGCTCCTTGAATCCTGTCATGAAAAGGCTCCATGCCTTTTTCATCACAATGAGCCATGTCCTTTTCATCAAAATGATCCAAGACACATGTAATCTCAATACTCCAGGACCTTGTCATCACAATGTTCCAAGACCCCTGTAATCACTATGCTCCATGCCCTTGTCATCAAAAAATTCCATGACGTATGTCATCAGAATGCTTCATGGCCTTCTCATCACAATGCTCCATGCCCTAGTCATCACAATGCTCCAAGGCCACTGTAATCACAATGTTCCATTTTCATTTTCATCAGAAAGCTCCATGAGACTTGTCGTCACAAGTCTCCTTGGTCTTCTCTTCACAATGCTCCAGGACCTTGTCATTGCCATGCTCCATTCCCTTGTCATCACAATGCTCCATGACCCCTCTCATCACAATAATCCATGAACATTTTCAGCCCAATGCTCCACGACCTACTCATCACAATGCTCCATGGCCAATATTGTCACAATGCTCCATGACCACTGTCATCACAACACTCCATGACACCTGACAACACAATGATCCGGGACTCTTGTCATCACAATGCTCCATTCCCTAGTCATCACAATGCTCCATGAACCCTGTCATCACAATACTCCATGAATATTTTCAGCCCAGTGCTCCATGACCCTTGTCATCCCAATGCTCCATGACCCCTGTATTCACAATGATCCATGACGGTTGTCATAACAGTGCTCCATGACACCTGTCATCACAATGCTCCATGCCTTTGTCAGCAAAATTCTACATGACCTTGTCATTACAATGCTCTATGTGCTTGTCATCACAATACTCCATTTCCATTGTCATCACAATCCTCCATGAACCTTGGGATCACATTGCTTCATTCCCTTTTCATGACAGAGCTCCATGTCCTTGAAATCAAAATGATCCATGACCTCTCTCATCACAATGCTCCAAAGCCTTGTGATCACAGTGTTCCATAACACTTGTCATCACAACGCTCAATGATGCCTGTACATTACAATAGTCCATGCACTTTTCATCACAATGCTCCATGACCTTTGTCAACACAATGCTCAATATACTTGTCATCAAAATGCTCCCTGACACTTGTGGTCTGTATCCTCCTTGAACCCTGTCATGACAAGGCTCCATGCCTTTTTCATCACAATGATCCATGCCCTTTTCATCACAATGCTCCAAGACCCATGTAATCTCAATCTCCATGCCATTGTCGTCACAAAGCTCAATGACACATGCCATCAGAATGCTCCGTGGTCTTCTCCTCACAATGCTCCATGCCCTTGTCATCACAATGTACCAAGACCCCTGTAATCACAATACTCCATGGCCTTGTCATTAAAAAACTCAATGACGCATGTCATCAGAATGCTCCATGGACTTCTAATCACAAAGCTCCATGCCGTAGTCATCACAATGGTCCAAGACCCCTGTAATCACAATGCTTCATGCCACTTTTCATCAGAATGTTCCATGAGAATTGTCATCACATGTCTTCATGGCCTTCTCATCACAATTCTCCAGGACATTGTTATCCCCATGCTCCATTTCCTGGTCATCACAATGCTCCATGACCACTGTCATCACAAAACTCCATGACACCTGTCAACACAATGATCCGGGACTCTTGTCATCACAATGCTCCATTCCCTAGTCATCACAATGCTCCATGACCCGTGTCATCACAATAATCCATGAATATTTTCAGCCAAGTGCTCCATGACCCTTGTCATCCCAATGACCCATGCCCTTGTCATCCCAATGCTCCATGACTCCTGTATTCACAATGTTCCGTGACGGTTTTTGTGACAGTGCTCCATGACACCTGTCATCAAAATGCTCCATGCCTTTGTCAGGAAAATGCTACCTGACCTTGTCATTACAATGCTCTATGCGCTTGTCATCACATTACTCCATTTCCATTGTCATCACAATCCTCCATGAACCTTGGGATCACATTGCTTCATGCTCTTTTCATCACAATGCTCCATGCTCCTTGAAATCAAAATGGTCCATGACCTCTCTCATCACAATGCTCCAAACCCTTGTGATCACTGTGTTCCATAACACTTGTCATCACAACGCTACATGATGCCTGTCATCACAGGACTCCATGCACTTTTCATCACAATGCTCCATGACATTTGTCATTACAATGCTCAATACACTTGTCATCAAAATGCTCCCTGACACTTGTTGTCTGTATGCTCCTTGAACCCTGTCATGACAAGGTTCCATGCCTTTTTCATCACAATGATCCATGCGCTTTTCATGACAATGCTCCAAGACCAATGTAATCACAATGCTCCATGCCCTTGTCATCAAAAAACTCCATGACACATGTCATCACAATGCTCCATGCCTTTGTCAGCAAAATGCTACATGACCTTGTCATTATAATGCTCTATGCGCTTGTCATCTCAATAATCCATTTCCATTGTCATCACAATCCTCCATGAAATTTGGGATCACATTGCTTCATGCCGTTGTCATCACAATGCTCCATGATCCTTGAAATCAAAATGATCCATGACCTCTGTCATCAAAATGCACCAAAGCCTTGTGATCACATTGTTCCATAACACTTGTCATCACAACGCTCCATGATGCCAGTCATCACAATACTCCATGCACTTTTCATCACAATGCTCCATGACCTTTGTCATCACAATGCTCAATACACTTGTCATCACAGTGCTCCCTGACACTTGTCATCAGAATGCTCCTTGAACCCTGTCAGGAAAACGCTCCATGCCTTTTTCATCACAATGCCCCATGCCGTTTTCATCACAATGTTCCATGTCATTGTCATCAAAATACTCAACAAGCTGGTCTTCAGAATGCTCCATGACCATTGTCATCACAATTCTCCATGCACTTGTCAGCACAATGCTCCCTGACCCTTGTCATCACAATGCTCCAAGCCATTGTCATCAAAATGCTCCATTACCTTTGCCATCAGAATCCTCCATGACAATTGGCATCACAATGATCCATGCCATTGTCATCACAAAGGGCCATTACATATGTTATCACAATGCTCCCTGACACCAGTCTTCACAGTACTGCATGACCTGGTCATCACAATGCTCCATGCCCTTGTCATCACAATGTGCCATTCCAACTGTCATCGCAATAATCCATGCAACTTATTAGACCAATGTTCCATGCCTTTGTCATCACAAAGCTCCATGACCCTTGGCATAACAATGCTCCATGTCATTGTCATCACAATGCTCCATGAACTTTCTCATCACATTGCTCCATGCCCTTGTCATCACAAAGCTCCATGACGCATGTCATCAGAATGTTCCATGGCTTTCTCATCACAATGCTCCATGCCCTTGTCATCACAATGCTCCACGACCCTTGTAATCACAATGCTCCATGCCCCTTTTCATCTCAATGCTCCATGAACCCTGTCATCACAATGCACCATGCCCATCATCATAATGCTTCAGGCTATTTTCATCACAATGAAATCAATATTCTCCATGACCTCTGTCATCATAATGCTCCAAACCCTTGTGATCACAATGTTCCATAACACTTATCATCACAACACCCCATGACGCTCATCATCACAATTATCCATGGTCTTCTATTAACTATGATCCATGATCTTTGTCATCACAATGCTGAATACACTTTTCATCACAATGCTCCCAGACACTTGTCATCAGTATGCTCCTTGAACCCTGTCATGACAAGGTTCTATGCAATTTTCATAACAGTGACCCAGCCATTTTCATCACAGTGCACCAAGATCCTTATAATCACATTTCTCCATGCCCTTGTCATCACAAAACTCCATGATGCATGTCATCAGAATGCTCCATGGGCTTCTCATCACAATGTTCCATTCCCTAGTCATCACAATGCTCCAAGACCTCTGTAATCACAATGTTCCATGTCCCTTTTCATCAGAATGCTCCATGAGACTTGTCATCACAAGTCTCCATGGTCTTCTCATCAGAATCCTCCAGGACCTTGTCATCACCATGCTCCATTCCCTTGTCATCACAATGCTCCATGACCCCTGTCGTCACAATAATCCATGAATATTTTCAGCCCAAAGCTCCATGACCTACACATCAAAATGCTCCATGGCCAATATCATCACAATACTCCATGACCACTGTCATCACAACACTCCATGACACCTAACAACACAATGATCCGGGACTCTTTTCATCACAATGCTCCATTCCCTAGTCATCACAATGCTCCATGACCCCTGTCATCACAACACTCCATGAACATTTTCAGCCCAGTGCTCCATGACCCTTGTCATCATAATGATCCTTGCTCTTGTCATCCCAATGCTCCATGACCCCTGTATTCACAATGCTCCGTGACGCTTGTCATCACCGTGCTCCCTGACACATGTCATCACAATGCTCCATACCCTTGACAGCAAAATGCTATATTATCTTATCATTACAATGCTCTATGCACTTGTCATCACAATACTCCATTTCCATTGTCATCACAATCCTCCATGAACCTTGGGATCACATTGCTTCATGCCCTTTTCATCACAATGCTCCATGTTCCTTGAAATCAAAATGATCCATGACCTCTCTCATCACAATGCTCCAAACACTTGTGATCACAGTGTTCCACAACACTTGTCATCACAACACTCCATGATGCCTGTCATCACAATACCCCATGCCCTTTTCATCACAATGCTCCATGACCTTTGTCATCACAATGCTCAATACACTTGTCATCACAATGCTCCCTGACACTTGTCATCAGAATGCTCCTTGAATCCTGTCATGAAAAGGCTCCATGCCTTTTGCATCACAATGCCCCATGCGGTTTTCATCACAATGCTCCATGACATTATCATCAAAATACTCTACATGCTTGTAATCAGAAGGCTGCATGACCCTTGTCATCACAATTCTCCATGCACTTGTCAGCACAATGCTCCCTGACCATTGTCATCACAATGCTCCAAGCCATTGTCATCACAATGCTCCATTACCTTTGTCATCAGAATCCTTCATGACACTTGGCATCACAATGCTCCATGCCATTGTCATCACAATGGGCCATTACATATGTCATCACAATGCTCCCTGACAGCTCTCTTCACAATACTGCATGACATCGACATCACAGTGCTCCATGCCCTTGTCATCACAATGCGCCATTCCAACTGTCATCGCAATAATCCATGCAACTTATTAGACCAATGTTCCATGCACTTGTCATCACAATGCTCCATGCCCTTGTTTTCAAAATGCTCCATGACCCCTGTCATCACAATGTGTCATGTGCTTTTCATCACAATTATCCACAACCTTGTCATTGCTATGCTCCATAAACCTTGTAATCACAATGCTCCATGCACTTCTCATCCAAATGCTCTCTCACATGAGATATCACAATGTTCCATCACTAGTCAACGCAATCCTCCCTCACCACTGTTATCACAATGTTCCATGACCCCTGTCATCACAATGCTACATCCCCTTATCAGCACAATGTTCCATGACCCCTGACATCACATTGTTCCATAACCCCTGTCATCAAAATGCTCCATCATCCCTTTCATCGCAAAGCTCCATGACCCGTGGCATCACAATGTTCTATAACACCTCAAATCAAAATATTGCATTACAATTTTCATAAAATTGCTGCATGGCCATGTCATCAAAATGTTCCCTGCCCTTCTCATCACAATGCACCACACCCTTGTCATCAAAATGCTCCATGACTTTTGTCATGACAAAGCTCCATGACCCTTGGCATCACAATGCTCCATGTCATTGTCATCATAATGCTCCATGATCCCTCTCTTCACATTGCTCAATGCCCATGTCATCACAAATCTCCATGACAATTGTCATCACAGTGCTCGATGCCCTTCTCATCACAATGCTCTATGCGCTTGTCATTACAATACCCCATGACCCATGTATCACAGTGTACCGTGCCCTTGTCATCACAATGCTCCATGCCAACTCTCATCACAATAATCGAAGAAACATTTCAGACCAATGCTCAATGCCATTCTCATCACAATGCTCCATTACTTCTGTCATAACAATGCTCCATGACCACTGCCATCACAATGTTCCACGGCCTTGTCATCACAAGGCTCCATGACCCTTGTCATCACAATGCTCCAAGACCCCTGTAATCACAATGCTCCATGCCCTTGTCATCACAAAGCTCCATGACGCATGTTATCAGAATGTTCCATGGCCTTCTCCTCACAGTGCTCCATACCCTTGTCATCACAATGCTCCAAGACCACTGTAATCACAATGTTCCATGCCTCTTTTCATCAGAATGCTCCATGAGACTTGTCATCACAAGTCTCCATGGTCATCTCATCACAATGCTCCAGGACCTTGTCATCACCACGCTCCATTCCCTTGCCATCACAATGCTCCATGACACCTGTCATCACAATACTCCATGAACATTTTCAGCCCAATGCTCCATGACCTTCTAATCACAATGCTCCATGACCGATATCATCAAAATTCTCCATGACCACAGTCATCACAACACTCCATGACACCTGACAACACAATGATCCGGGACTCTTTTCATCACAATGCTCCATGACCAATGTAATCACAATGATCCATGACCCCTGTCATCACAATACTCCATGAACATTTTCAGCCCAATGACCCATGACCATTGTCATCACAGTGTTCCATGCCCTTGTCATCCCAATGCTCCATAACCCCTATATTCACAATGCTCTGTGACGCTTGTCATCAGAGTGCTCCATGACACATGTCATCACAATGCTCCATGCCCTTGTCAGCATAATGCTACGGGACACTGTCATTACAATGCTCTATGTGCTTGTCATCACAATACTCCATTACCATTGTCATCACAATCCTCCATGAACCTTGGGATCACATTGCTTCATGCCCTTGTCATCGCAGTGCTCCATGCTCCTTGAAATCAAAATCATCCATGACCTCTGTCATCACAATGCTCCAAACGCTTGTGATCACAATGTTCCATAACACTTGTCATCACAACGCTCCATGATGCCTGTCATCACAATACTCCATGCCCTTTCCATCACAATGCTCCATGACTTTTGTTATCACAATTGTCAGTACACTTGTCATCACAATGGTCCCTGACAGTTGTCGTCAGAATGCTCCTTGAAATCTGTCACGAAAAGGCTCCATGTCTTTTTCATCACAAAGCCCCATGCAATTTTCATCACAATGCTCCATGCCATTGTCATCAAAATACTCCACAAGCTTGTCATCAGAATGCTCCATGACCCTTGTCATCACACTTCTCCATGCACTTGTCAGCACAATGCTCCCTGACCAGTGTCATCACCATGCTCCAAGCCATTGTCATCACAATGCTCCATTACCTTTGTCATCAGAATCCTCCATGACACTTGGCATCACAATGCTCCATACCATTGTCATCACATTGGGCCATTGCATATGTCATCACAATGCTCCCTGACACCTCTCTTCACAATATTGCATAACCTTGTCATCGCAATTCTCCATGCCCTTGTCATCACAATGCGCCATTCCAACTGTCATCACAATAATCCATGAAACTTATTAGACCAATGCTCCATGCCCTTCTCATCAAAAGCTCCATGCCCTTGTTATCAAAATGTTCCAAGACCCTGGTAATCAGAATGCTCCATGCCCCTTTTCATCAGTATACTCCATGAGACTTGTCATCACAAGTCTCCATGGTTTTCTCATCACAATGCTCCAAACTCTTGGCATCACAATGCTCCATGCCCTTGTCATCACAATGCTCCATGCCCACTCTCATCACAATAATCCATGAAACATTTCAGACAAATGCTCAATGCCCTTCACATCACAATGCTCCATTACCTCTGTCATAACAATGCTACATGACCACTGCCATCACAATGTTCCACGGCCTTGTCATCAGAAGGCTCCATGACCCTTGTCATCACAATGCTCCAAGACCCCTCTAATCACAATGCTCCATGCCCTTGTCATCACAAAGCTCCATGATGCATGTCATCAGAATGTTCCATGGACTTCTCCTCACAGTGCTCCATGCCCTTGTCATCACAATGCTCCAAGACCCCTGTAATCACAATGATACATGCCCGTTTTCATCAGAATGCTCCTAGAGACTTGTCATCACAAGTCTCCATGGTCATCTCATCACAATGCTCCAGGACCTTGTCATCACCATGCTCCATTCCCTTGTCATCAAAATGCTCCATGACCCCTGTCATCACAATACTCCATGAACATTTTCAGCCCAATGCTCCATGACACTTGTCATCACAATGATCCATGCCCTTGTCATCCCAATGCTCCATGACCCCTGTATTCACAATGCTCCGTGATGCTTGTCATCACAGTGCTCCATGACACCTGTCATCACAAATCTCCATGCCTTTGTCAGCAAAATGCTACATGACCTTGTCATTACAATGCTCTATGCGCTTGTCATCACAATACTCTATTACCAATGTCACCACAATGCTCCAAGAATCTTGGGATCGCATTTCTTCATGCCCTACTCATCACAATGCTGCATGCTCCTTGAAATCAAAATGATCCATGACCTCTGTCATCGCAATGCTCCAAACCCTTGTGATCACAATGTTCCATAACACTTGTCATCACAACGTTCCATGATGCCTGTCATCACAATAGTCCATGCCCTAGTCATCACAATGCTCCATGCCCTTGTTATCACAATGTTCCAAGACACCTGTAATCAGAATGCTCCATGCCCCTTTTCATCAGTATGCTCCATGAGACCTGTCATCACAAGGCTCCATGGTTTTCTCATCACAGTTCTCCAGGACCATGTCATCACAATGCTTCACGACATTGTCATGAAAATTCTCAATGGCCCTTGTCATCATAATGCTCCAAGCCCTAGTCATCACAATGCTCCATTATATTTGTCATCACAATCCTCACTTACATTTGGCATCACAATGCTCCATGCCATTGTCAGCAAAATGCTACATGACCTTGTCATTACAATGCTCTATGCTCTTGTCATCACAATACTCCATTTCCATTGTTATCACAATCCTCCATGAACCATGGGATAACATTGCTTCATGCCCTTGTCATCACAATGCTCCATGCTCCTTGAAATTAAAATGATCCATGACCTCTGTCATCACAATGCTCCAAACCCTTGTGATCACAATGTTCCATAACACTTGTCATCACAACGCTCCATGATGCCTGTCATCACAATGCTCCATGCCATTGTCATCAAAATACTCCACAAGCTTATCATCAGAATGCTCCATGACACTTGTCATCACAATTCTCCATGCACTTGTCTACACAATGCTCCCTGACCCTTGTCATCACAATGCTCCAAGCCATTGTCATCACAATGCTCCATTAACTTTGTCATCAGAATCCTCCATGACACTTGGCATCACAATGCTCCATGCCATTGTCATTACAATGGGCCATTACATATGTCATCACAATGCTCCTGACACCTCTCTTCACACTACTGCATGACCTGGTCATCACAATGCTCCATGCCATTGTCATCACAATGCACCATTCCAACTGTCATCGCAATAATCCATGAAACTTATTAGACCAATGTTCCATGACCTTGTCATCACAATGCTCGATGCCCTTGTTATTACAATGTTCCAAGATCCCTGTAATCAGAATTCTCCTTGCCCGTTTTCATCAGTATGCTCCATGAGACTTGTCATCACAAGGCTCCATGGATTTCTCATCACAGTGCTCCAGGACCTTCTCATGACAATGCTTCACGACCTTTTCATGAAAATTCTCCATGACCTCTGTCATCATAATGCTCCAAAACCTTGTGATCAAAATGTTCCATAACACTTATCATCACAAATCCCCATGACGCTCTACATCTCAGTTATCCATGGTATTCTCATCACAATGCTCCATGACATTTGTCATCCCAATGCTCAATACACTTCTCATGACAATGCTCCCTGACACTTGTCGTCTGTATGCTCCTTGAACCCTGGCATGACAAGGCTCCATGCCTTTTTCATCACAATCATCCATGCCCTTTTCATCACAATGTTCCAAATCACTGTAATCACAATGCTCCATGCACTTGTCATCACAAAGCTCCATGACTCATGTCATTAGAATGTTCCATGGACTTCTCATCACAATGCTCCAAGACACTTTTTATCACAATGCTCCATGCCCCTTTTCATCTCAAAGCTCCATGAATCCTATCATCACAATGCACCATGCCCATTATCATAATGCTTCAGGCTATTTTCCTCACAATGAAATCAAAATGCTCCATGACCTCTGTCATCACAATGCTCCAAACCGTTTGGATCACAATGTTCCATAACACTTCTCATCACAACACCCCATGATGCTCATAATCACAATTATCCATGGTCTTCTCATCACTATGCTCCATAACCTTTGTCATCACAATGCTCAATACACTTGTCATCACAATGCTCCCTGACACTTGTCGTCAGTATGCTCCTTGAACACTGTCATGACAAGGCTCCATGCCTTTTTCATCACAATGATCCATGCCCTTTTCATCACAATGCTCCAAGACACCTGTAATCACAATGCTCCATGCACTTGTCATCACAGTGCTCCATGACACATTCATAAGAATGCTCCATGGCCTTCTCTTCACAATGCTCCATGCCCTTGTCATCACAATGCTCCAAGACCCCTGTAATCACAATGCTCCATGCTGCTTGCCATTATAGCGCTCCATGATGCTCGTCATCACAATTATCCTTGGTCTTCTCATCAAAGTGCTCCACGTTCTTGCCATCACAATGCTCCATGCCCTGGTCATCACAATGCTCTATGTTCCCTTTCATCACAATTCTCCACGTTCTTGGCATCACTATGTTCCATGACACTTCCCATCACAGTGTTAAATGCTTTGTCATCACAATACTGCACAAGCTTGTCATCAGAATACTCCATGACCCTTGTCATCACAATGATCCATGACCCCTGTCATCACAATGCTCCATGAGACGTATCATCACAATGCTCCATGACCCTTGTCATTACAGTGCTCCATGATGCTCGTCACCAGAATTATCCATGGTCTTCTCATCACAGTGCTCCACGGTCTTGCCATAACAATGCTCCATGCCCTGGTCATCACAATGCTCCATGTCCCTTGTCATCACAATTCTCCACGTCCTTGTCATCACAATGCTCCATGACAGTTCTCATCCCCATGTTACATGCTCTTGTCATCACAATTCTCCATGCACTTGTCATCGCAATGTCCCATGACCCCTGTCATAGCAAGCTCCATGCCTTTGTCATCACAATGCTTTACGACATTTTCATCAAAATTCTGAAAGGCCGTTGTCATCACAATGCTCCATGCCCTTGTCATCGCAATGCTCCATGGCCCTTGTCATCACTATGCTCCAAGCCCTTGTCATCACAATGCTCCATTACCTTTGTCATCACAATCCTCCATAACACTCGGCATCACAGTGCTCCATGCCATTGTCATCACAATGGAACATGAAATATGCCATCACAATGCTCCTTGACACCTGTCTTCACAATACTCCATGACCATGTCATCACAATGCTCCATGCCCTTTTCATCACAATGTGCCATGCCCACTGTCAACACAATTATCCATGAAATTTGTCAGACCAATGCTCCATTCTCCTGTCATCACAATGCTACATGACTCCAGTCATCACAATGCTCCGTGTGTCCCATCATCACAAGACTCCATGACGTGTGTCACCACAAAAGTCAATGCCCTCATCATCACAAGGCTCTGTGAAATTTGTCACCACAATGCTCCATGAACTTTTCATCAAAATGCTCAATGTTATTGTCATCACAGTGCTCCATGAACGCTCTCATCTCATTGCTCCATGACCTTGTCATCACAAAGCTCCATGACGCATGTCATCAGAAGTCTCCATGGCCTTCTCATCACAATGTTCCATGCCCTTGCCATCACAATTCTCCATTAACCCTGTCAAAACAGTGCTCCATGACCCCTGCCATCACGATGTTCCATGGCCTTGTCATCAAAAGGCTCCGTGACCCTTCTAATCACAGTGCTCCAAGACCTCTGTAATCAAAATGCTCCATGCCCCTTTTCATGTCAATGATCCATGAACCCGGTCATCACAATGCACCATGCCCATCATCAAAATGCTTCATGCTATTGTCATCACAGTGAAATCAAAATGCTCCATGATCTCTGTCATCACAATGCTCCAAATCCTTGTGATCAAAATGTTCCATAACACTTATCATCACAACGCCCCATGACGCTCGTCATCACAATTATCCATGATCTTCTCATCACAATGCTCCATGACCTTTTTCATCACAATGCTCAATACACTTGTCATCACAATGCTCCCTGACACTTGTCCTCAGTATGCTCCTTGATCCCTGTCATGACAAGGCTCCATGCATTTTTCATCACAATGTTCCATGCCCTTGTCATCACAAAGCTCCATGATGCATGTCATCAGAACGTTCCATGGCCATCTCATCCCAATGCTCCATGCCCTTGTCATCACAATGCCCCAAGACCCCTGTAATCACAATGCTCCATGCCCCTTTTCATCAGAATATTCCATGAGACTTGTCATCACAAGTCTCCATGGTCTTCTCATCACAATGCTCCAGTACCTTGTCATCACAAGCCTCCATGGCCCCTGTCATCACAATACTCCATGAACGTTTTCAGCCCCATGCTCTTTGACCTTCTCATCACAATGCTCCATCACCCCTGTCTCACAATGCTCCATGACTCCTGTCATCACAACGATCCATGAACACTGACAACACAATGATCCGGGACTCTTGTCATCAAAATGCTCCATGCCCTTGTCATCCCAATGCTCCATGACCCCTGTAATCACAATGCTCCGTGACGATTGTCATCACAGTGCTCCATGAACCTTGTCATCACAATGCTCCATGCCTTTGTCAGCAGTATGCTACATAATCTTGTCATCACAATGCTCCATGCGCTTGTCATCACAATCCTTCATGACACTTTGGATCATATTGCTTCATGCCCTTGGCATCTCCCTCTTGCCTTTCTGGTTTTTACATATTTTCGGATGTCCCTATTGACCCGTGGGAAGTGACAATACTTTGTAGTGTGGATTTGCATTGCGCGCTTGCTTGATTGTCCAAAAAGGGCGTATGCGTTTTCTCCTGAATATATTCAGGAGAAAACGCATACGCCCTTTTTGGCCAAGTGCATCATTGTCGAAGTTGTGATGCTTTTCCTGTGCTTTAAAGGCGATTCCAATTTACCTCTTGAAATATGTTTTGTGTAATTCTGCCTCATTTTCAAATCAGCTTCGTTGCCTTCCCTCAACAGATTTTTGGAAGACAGTAGTCCTTTATAACTGTAGGTTTGTGAATTGCTGTGCCCGTGAGCTCCAATTTTCAAATCCCATTTTTGGGAGCTGACTGCAAATCCACAATTTTGCTTCAGGACCTATACTTGTTCCAGGGGTGGCTATACTGTTCCCTGCAGGTGGCTGAGGCTTTGGTTAATTCTTCTTCCTGACGGGAATTTAGAGTGACATGTACCCGTCCAAATGCCTACATCTACTCTCTGATTGGTTCTCCCTCTTCCCTTTCATCCTCTGCACAATTAGCAAACTGTGCGAACCAGGAGGTTATAGGGGCTGGCTCTCCTAAGTTGGGAGATTGACAGTAAAGCAGATGGAATGCCAAACTGGAGCACAAGGATAGGAAAAATTAGGAGATTTTTAGAAACTTTTCACCATCACAGGGTGTCCATTCTCTAGGTTTCCCTTACATGTTATAACTGTAGTGATATTCCCTACTACCTGGAGATTTGGGATCCATGGAATCGTGGCATGCATTACTACTTTAAAGGGTCTGCATTTTCTCTCCCAATCTCACCAGTCCTCTCAGTCCCAAGTGTCCAGCCTTATGTCTCATCCAGCTGTGTTTGCAGATATGGTCATTTCCAGTTTCATCAGAACCCCTGAAGGAATTGTGTAAGAATTTCGCTGTTTTTTTTTTGTTTTTGAAATTCATTTTTATAATGGGGTTGAGCTGATTTTCACTGACGTGTTTATGCCAGTCTAGACACACTTGATTCCCTTATGAAGACAAATCAATACATAGGTTTTAAAATTCTCACTAGTCAGATATATTCTCTGCGGGGAATAGGGGTTTTGAGTCCCGTTCACTGAGGAAGGGGTAGGTCTCGTCTGTTCTCTATTTGGTTTATGGAATGGTACCTGTGCTAATATCAAACTCTGGTTTTATGCATCACCCCACCTCTCCTTTCCCATTAAACAGGCATAAGAGTGGTTTCTAAATGTGAGACTCTGTTCTCTTTCTTAATTCAGTTCATGTGTTTTGATGTTGACATTCCCTCTGTAAGTGATATCTTATGAATAGATTCTTTTTCTGTGTGACTAATTTCACTTAGAATCATCATACATAAATCCACTC
Source organism: Mesoplodon mirus (assembly GCF_964341445.2). Taxonomy (NCBI): domain Eukaryota; kingdom Metazoa; phylum Chordata; class Mammalia; order Artiodactyla; family Ziphiidae; genus Mesoplodon; species Mesoplodon mirus. The sequence continues at coordinate 379,131 of NW_028295543.1, read as the reverse complement.
TTTATGCTGCTACTGGCCTTATGACATTGATTTCACGTCTGAGTGATATTCCGTTGTACAAAATTACCACAAGTAATTTATGCATTTCTCTTTTTCCTGGGATATTTTAGGTGTACCGAAGTTGAGGTTCTTGTATGCAGAGCAGACCTAAACTTTGGGGTGCCTGTGTCTCGTCGATATTTAGTCTTCCCAAGTTATATGTCCATGAGTTGAAGTCCCCTTTGCTCGGGGGCTTTGTATTTAAATGTTTTAGGAAACAGCATACACTTCTTCAGAGTGGCTCTTGGATATTTATACCCCACCCATCAGCGTGACTAGGCTCCCTGTTCTCCATGGCCTCTCCAGCATTTCTGGTTTGTACACATTTTTTGGATGGCCTTTCTGAGCATTGGACATTGAGACTTCTTTGTTGTGCGGATTTGCATTTCCCGCTTGCTTGGTGGGCCAAAAACTTTGTATGTGTTTTTTTCCTGAAGATATTCACGAAAAAAAGGCATACACACTTTTGCCCAATTGCATCATTTTAGAAATTCTGCTGCTTTTCATATGCTTTAAATGTGAGTACAATCTACCTTTTGAAATCTGTTTCCTGTAATTCTGCCTCTCATTCAGATCCTCTTCGTTGCCTTACCTGAATATATTTTTGGACGTTGGTTATCATTTATATCTTTGCAGGTCTTTGAATTGTCTGCTCCTGAGCTCCATTTTACAACTCGCTTTTATTGTGAGCTCGCCGCCAAACCATTGGATTGCTTCTGGCCCTATTCTGGTTCTGAGGAGGCAGGCTGAGCCTTTGGCTAATTCTTGTTCCTAATGGGAAATTAGAGTGACATGTGCCTGTCAAAACTCCTGCAGCTTATCTCTCATTGGTTCCCCCCTTTCCATTTATCCTCTGCAAAAATTGCAAACTGTGTGAAACAGGAGGTTAAAGGTGCTGATTCTCCAAGAGGGGATATTGTTAATAATGTGGCTGGAATGCCGAACCCCAGCACCAGGAGATCCAAAATGAGGTGCATTTTAGATACCTTTCCTGAGCACATATTGTACATTCATCTCGGTTTCGCAGGCATGTTTTCGCTGTCAGAAGATTCCCTTGAACCTGCCGATTTGGGACCCATGGAATGGGTACCAGGCAGTATTACTTTAAAAGGTCTGCATTTCCTCACCCAGCCTCTCTAACATCTCTTAGCATGCATAGCTTCCAGCCTTATATATCATCCTGCTGTGGGTCTACATGTGTTCAATCCATGTTACATCATAGCCCTTCAACAAAAGTTGTAAGAATTTTTGTCTGTCTCACCGATTTTATACATATTTTTAAATTTATTTTTATATTGGTTACAGCTGATTTTCAAAGCTCTGTTTTTTGCTGCTGTACATCCACTTGATTCATGTACTGTGAGACAACAATAAATTGTTTTTCAGATGCTTACGAGTCATATGTATTATTGTCCAGTGACTTTAGTGGGCTGAGTGCAGTTCTTTGAGGTACCATGTAGGCCTTGTCAGTTATTCAATTTGGTACTTGGAATGGTATATTTGCTAATTTCAACCTCGTGGATAATACCTCACCATTCCCCACCTTTCCCATTTAGCAGCCTTATGTCTATTTTCTACATATTTGACTATATTTCTGTTTTGTAGTTTATTTCATGTGTAGCCATGTTTGATTCCACCTTTAAGTGACATCTTATGATATGTGTCTTTTTCTTTCTGACATATGTCACTTAGAATGATCGTATGTAACTCCTCCAGAGTTGTTCCAACTGGCCTTATTTCATTGATTTCGGGATGAGTAATATTCCACTCTACATAAGTACCCCATCTCTTTTATCCATTTTATCCTTCCAGGGACATTTACGTTATATCCAAGTGGAGGCCCTTTTTATCAGAGAGGTGATAAACGTTGGGGTGCCTGTTTTCTGTCCATTTTTGTTTTTCCCAAGGTATACGCCCATGAGTGCAAGTGCACTATGCTCTGTAGCTCAACTTTTAGATGTTTTAGCAAACACAGTACACTTCTCCAGAGTGGCCGTTGGCAGATTACATTTCCTCTATCAGCCTCACAGGGCTCCCTTTTCTCCTCGCCCTGTCCTGCATTTCTGGTGTTTACACTTTATGTGGATGGCCCTTCTGACTCATGTGAAGTGATACATTTTGTAGTATTGATTTCCAGTGCCCACCTGTTTGGTTGGATAAAAAGTGTGTATGGCCTTTACTTGAATATATTCAGAAAAAAATGCATACGCCCTTTTGGGCCAAGTGCATCATTGGCGATGTTCAGCCCCTTTTCTTGTACTTTAATGGGGAGTCCTTTCTACCTCTTCAAATCTGTTTCCTGCCACACCCCCTTGCTTACAAGTCCTTTTCTGTGACTTACCTCAAGACATTTTTCAACAATACATATTTTCAACTCTGCAGTTTCATGAATTTTAGTGCCCCTGAGTTCCATTTTTCAACTTGTGTTTTTGGAAACTGGACACAAAACAGCGGGATTTCCTCTAGACCTATTCTGTTTCCGTGGGCAATTCTAGCCTTTGATTAATTTGTCTTCCAGATTGGAAATTAGAGTGGCATGTGCCTGTCCAAACAACTAAGACTTGTCTCTAAATTTTTCTCATCCTTCCGCTTCATCCTCTGGACAAATTCCAAACTGTGTGCAACAGGATGTTGACGGTGCTGATATCCCCAAGTGAGGAGATTGTTAGGAAAGATGCTGGAGGGGTGAACCCGAGCACCAGGCGATGAGGAGATGAGGTGCCTTTTCCAAACTCTTTCCGATCAAACGGTGTACCATCCTCTAGGTGTGACAGGCATGTTTTAGCTGTAGGAAGGGTCCCGTGCATGGAAGGAGAACACCAGGGATTTTTCCAAATCAGTGCCTCCCCGTACCCCAAACTGGGGAATTTTTAAGCTACAGCTACACGTATGTCCATTAAAGGCCTTGGGAAATAGGCAGAGCCCAAACTTTAGATGATTGAAATCTTCAGGGTCAGAAGCGTTCACCATGGGCCTTGCTTAGGTTACATTTTATCTGTCATTGATAGATGATGTCAATAAAAATATCTATTCTTTTTCAGATTATTTCCCCTTATAGGTTATTGCAAAATATTCAGTGTTGTTCCCTGTGCTATACAGTAGTTCCTTGTTGATGATCTATTTTATACATAGCAGTGTGTATGTGTTAATCCCAAACTGTTAATTTATCCCTTGTCCTACCTTTCCCCTTTGGTAATAATAAATTATAAGATTTTATACTTCTCAGAAATGGGGGAGCTGAAAGAGAGGTATCCTTTTCAATGGAAAAGCATTCAAAACAAGATTGAAGTTTCAGCCAAGAGTATTCGATGTACATCCATGGAAATAAATCACTTCACTTCTCTAATGTTGACCTGACAAATAAGACAGACGTCTTCACTGAACTTGCTTATAGTAAAGTGATGGAAATATCAAATGTAAGTCTTAGAAAAATCTTATTTTACCCGAGCATTATACACTGCTCTATGTTAACTACAGTTTGGCTCACACATCTGTTCATTGAAGTTACAATGTTCTCAATTTCTGTTTCTGATCCTCCAGAGTGGACCCCAACAGGATTCCCCGTGCCCAGTGTCATTGGAGCCAAGAGATCCAGACTGAGTTTGCTTCAGAAGCAAAGGAAACATTATTTTGAAAACAGAATGGAGAGGTGAGAGCGTGCAGTCCCCCACGGGCTGTGGGCTGGGCTGCTGTGTAGGGATCCTGGCAGAGTCAGTGGGAGGGAGGGGATGGAGCTCTCGAGGGCTGAGTTGGCTGCAGCTCAGGCTCTATGCCGTGGAGTCTGCATGGGACCCTGCTAGCTGAGGTGTCGACCCAGCCATTCTGCACTAGGAAATCGGGTCTGAAGTGCCGGGTGTGGGACCTCTGCATGCGGAACCTTAGGAGCACGTGAAATTAGACAAAGCACAAAGGAAAAACAGGTTAGACTTTATTTTATTGCCCAGATTTTCTTTTTATCTCCCAGGAATTTTTAATGAACGTTGCCGGAGACGAACCCCTCCTCTGCTTTTGGTTCCGTTCCTCATTCTTGGGTTGTTGAGGGTGCAGACCCCTCTTTTGTAACTGCTTCATGCTGTGGTGGGAGCCCTGATACCTGGGGGGAGGGGCAAAACGTTTCCCCACCATCCTCCAGGTGAGGTTGATTGTCCCAAGGCCTCCTGCCTCACTTCTCGTCCGCCTGAGCACCAGCATTGGAAGTGTTATAGATTCTAATGACCTTTAAGGGTCCAGGAAAGAGATGCGCAGAGATGCTGAGGTGGCAGGTTTCACCCCACCCCACATTTGTTTGGCGCCCTTAGGCTGACGGTTTTTGCCAGCCTAGATGCTCTGACCAGTAGTCTGTGCTTTCTTTAATTAGGTCCCTGAATAAATATACAAACAGCACCATGTGTCAGAACCCTGCCCGTGCAACTCCCAGACAGTCCAGGGTCAGTGGTGATCCAGGACCATGACGTCCACTGAGTCAACGGCCTTTAGAAGTAGCCAGCAGTCCAGCCGGTCATATTGGACACCATCACCACGTTGTCTGTAGGGTTTTCTATGGTGAAAGCGTGATATACGTTTCCCCCGCCAAGCTTATTAGCTCCCCTCTGGGTGCAGTAAGTCCTGCAAGCAGTAGTCTGCTCTTTCGGGGCACAGTCTTCTTGTTTTCTGAGAGAAACTCCAGGTCAAGTGATGGTCACACGAGTCATCTTGGGGGCCCGTTGCTCCCGTTTGTCTCTCTGGAGGTTGGAGTTGGAGGGCCTCCTCACTCGAGGTCAGTGTGTCCACAGAGCGAACCGTGCAACTTCAGGGCATGATGGGTGGTTAGGATCACGACGTGGGGTCCTTTTCCTTAGGAGGGAGCTGGCCTTGTGGGCTGCTGATTTCTAGCTTTTTAGATACCCCAGTATCCTGACCTGATGAGTCGGTGGGCAAAGCCCTTGGTGACCATAATTTATCATACGTGAAGGGCATTCCTGTGTTGCTCCATTTCAAGAGGTCCCAGTTTTTGCACTAAGGCTCCAAGGGCAATTAACCTTTGACCGGGTAGGCAAAGGTCAAAGGGTTTAGCTAAATTAGGGAGTTCCTGGGCAAGGGTCTGAATTGACTGCTCTTTCCATTCTTGAAAGGCTGCTTCTGGATTCTATACAAAAGGATCATCATCTTTTCGTGTCAGTGTTTCATGTAGAGGCCCAGCTATTAGACTGTAGTTAGGGATCCAGAAGCAGAAAAACTTGGCCTCCCCAGGAACCCCTAAGCTGTCTTCTAGTTTTAGAAGAGGTAAGGCTGCAAATGGCTTCTTCCCAATCCTGGGATGTGTTTCTCCGAATATCTGTGAGAATGAAGCCCAGGCATGTCACCTGAGCCTGGGGTATCTGAGCCTTTTTCTTGGACACCTTTTATCCTTTCTTGGCTAGGTAGTTCAGAGGCGTCTTTAGTAGGCCTGGCGATCAGAATGTCATCTGCATATTGAAGGAGGGTTCCCTTTTACAGAGGTAGAACTTTTAGGTCTTTAGAGGACATTTCCCCAATGATGATGTGGGGATATTTGAACCATTGGGGCAGGACGGCCCAGCATTATTGCTTGTGTTGCATGTTGTGTCCTGCCACACACAAGCCAAAAATTCTTGTGACTCTGAGATGAATGGAATACAGAAGAAGGCATCATTGAAATGTAATAGAGAATGCCATGGCCTGGTGGATGGTAGAATTTCCAGCAGGGTGTAGGAAATAGGAGCTACTGGATGTATATCCTCTGTGGCTTCACTGACTGTCCTGATATCCTTTACCAGGTCTCCAGAAGCCCATAGGGCTCTCGTGGTCAGGCCAATCCCAGGATATGGAGCTCACCTGGGCTGCATCCTGCACCCCACAGCTCACGGGGCTCTCGTGTTCAAGTCCCTCCCAGGGTATGGAGCTCACCTGTGCAGCTACCCAGCAGCCCATGGGGCTCTCATAGTCAGGCCCTTCCCAGGATACAGAACTCCCCAGGGCAGGTACCCCAGCAGGGCTGGACACACAGGAACTGTGCACATAGCCCACCTTGCAGAGAACCCCCAGCTCACCTGTCGCTCACAGCTGACACAGAACACCTCAGAGCAGGACTTGAACTAACAAACAGCAGCTCTGACAGGTCTGTGACCCTGGCTATCACTCCGTGCAGCCTCTCTCTGCCTGGTCTTCCAGACACTTCCACTGCAGCCAGGGCACCAGGCCTCTGTCTCCAACCACCATCACTCCTCTCCCTGACTCCTGGGTTCCTCTCATTAGGATAGGGTCTTCTTGAAGTTGTTTTCCACTCATGGACCAGATAAAATGATAAGAAAACAAGCCGCAGCTGCAGCCCCTTGTCTAGCCTGACTCTCAAGAGCCCACACCTGTTCCTTGGGACTGACCCGTTTAGCAAGGTTCATTTTCTGCAACTGTGAGCCCCTGAGGGGTGAGGATTGGCTGACTTGGGCAGCCTGACACTGCCTGCCAGCCCCCCACCCACAGGTGTGCCTGGGTTGAGGTCAATATAAACACCTCTCCAGTCAGCAAGAGCCCCTGTAGCTGTGCCTGATGCCATATTCTCTGCCCCGTCAGCAGTGTCGGGGCTGGGGTGGTGGGAGGGAGTGAGGGGCCGTGGCTTTGTGGGTGGCCCAGTGTGAGTGGGGCTCTGCTGGACTTTCTGCAGGAGTTGCCAGGCTGCCACCTGCTAAAGAAGAGGATGTGTCACCCATACCTGCCACTGGAATTTCTCCCCAGGCAGAAGTGAGGAATTAAAAAACAGTGGGGGCCGTGGCAGGAGGGGTATCTCAGGCAGGGAAATGGAAAGATTCCAGAAGAGCATCTGGGGCCAGGACCATCCTGGCTGGCCTGCAGGCACCAAGTCGGCCTGCGTGCTCTCACTAGTGTGTCTCCACAGCCCTTCCTCTAGGCTTGCAAGTGCTTGTACATATTCAGGTGTTTTACCTGGAAAGGGTGGGAAGAGTTCAGCTGCAGCAGGACTGGGGCTCAGCTCACATTTACTCACAAACGCCTCGATACAATCCCCCAGCTTTGCAATGAGGATGCTCCTTGTGGGGGGGAGCGCTGCTGAGTGCATGGGAGACAATTTCCCACCTCTGACCAACTTAAGAATTTTTTACCACTGGAGCAAGTGTCCTGATACGATTTACCTCTCTATAACTGGTGAGTTCTGTTTTTTATTTCTTTTTTTCTTTTTGCTTCAAGTTAGATTTTATTTATTCCTCTTTTTTTTTTAATTTGGAGATATAAACATGGAAATAATGCATTAATATAAAGACGTCTATGTGAAGGGAAAAAGTTGTTTTTCTGTTTTATTTATTAAATGTTATTTATTTATTTTTAATTTTTTTAAATTTATTTCTTTTATACACCAGGTTCTTATTGGATATCTATTTTATACATATAAGTGTGCACATGTGAATCCCAGTCTCCCAATTCATCCCACCACCACTCTCACATGGCGTTCCCTCCTTGGTGTCCATGTTTGTTCTCTACATCTGTGTCTCTATCTCTGCCATGCACACCAGTTCATCTGTACCATTTTTCTAGGTTCCACATATATGTATTAATATACAATATTTGTTTTTCTCTTTCTGACTTACTTCACTCTTTATGACAGTCTCTAGATCCATCAAGGTCTCTACAAATGACCCAATTTCATTCCTATGTATGGCTGAGTAATAATCCGTTGTATATATGTACCAGGTCTTTATCCATTCATCTGTCTGTGGGCACTTAGGTTGCTTTCATTACCTGTCTATTGTAAATAGTGCTGCAGTGAACATTGTGGTGAATGTGTCTTTTTGATTTATGGTTTTCTCTGGGTATATGCCCAGTAGTGGGATTGCTGGATTATATGGTAATTCTATTTTTAGTTTTTTAAGGAACCTCCATACTGTTCTCCATAGAGACTGTATTGATTTACATTCCCAACAATAGTGGAATAAAGTTCCTTTTCTCCACACCCTCTCCAGCATTTGTTGTTTGTAGATTTTCTGGTGATGCCCATTCTAACAGGTGTGACGTGATACCTCATTGTAGTTTCGATTTCCATTTCTCTAATAATTAGTGATGTTGAGCAGATTTTCATGTGTGTACTGGCCATTTCTATGTCTTCTTGGAAGAAATGTCTATTTAGATCTTTCATTTTTGTATTGGGTTGTTTGTTTTATTAATATTGACCTGCATGAGCTGTTTATATATATTGGAGATTAATCATTTGTCCATTGATTCGTTTGCAAATATTTTCTGCCATTCTGAGGGTTGTCTTTTCGTCTTGTTTGTAGTTTCCTTTGCTTTGCAAAAGCTTTTACGTTTCATTAGGTGCCATCTGTTTAGATTTCTTTTTTATTTCATTACTATAGGAGGTGGATCAAAAAAGATCTTGCTGTGATTTACGTCAGAGTATCCTTCGTAAGTTTTCCTCTCAGAGTTTTATACTGTCCGGTCTTACATTAAGGTCTCTAATCCATTTTGAATATATTTTTAGGTATGGTGTTGGGGAGTGTTCTAATTTCATTCTTTTACATGTAGCTGTCCATATTTCCCAGCACCAATGATTGAAGAGACTGTCTTATCTCCATTGTATAGTCTTGCCTCCTTTGTCATACATTAGTTGAACATAGGTGTGTAGGTTTATCCTTGGGCTTTCTTTTTTTTTTTTCCTTTTACACGTTTATTGGAGTATAATTGCTTTACAATGGAGTGTTCGTTTCTGCTGTATAACAAAGTGAATCAGCTATACATATACAAATATCACCAGATCCCCTCCCTCTTGCATCTCCCTCCCACAATCCATATCCCACCCCTTTATGTGGTCACAAAGCACCGAGCTGATCTCCCTGTTCTATGTGGCTGCTTCCCAGTAGCTATCGGTGTTACATTTGGTCATATATTTATGTCCATGCCACTCTCTCACTTCGTCCCAGCTTACCCATCCCCCTTCCAGTGTCCTCAAGTCCTTTCTCTATGTCTGTGTCCTTAATCCTCTCCTACCACTAGGTTCTTCAAAATGTTTTTTTTTTTCTTCATTAGATTCCATATATCTCTGTTAACATACAGTATTTGTTTTTCCCTTTCTGACTTACTTCACTGTGTAGGAAAGATTCTAAGTCCATCCACCACAGTACAAATAACTCAGTTTTGCTTCTTTTTATGGTTGAGTAATATTTGATTGTATATATGTGCCAGATCTTCTTTATCCATTCATCTGTCGATGGACACTTAGGTTGCTTCCATGTCCTGGCTAATGCAAATAGAGCTGCAATGAACATTTTTGTACATAACTCTTTTTGAATTATGGTTTTCACAAGGCAAATGCCCAGTAGTTGGATTGTTGTGTCGTATGGTACTTCTATTGTTAGTTATTTAAAGGAACCTCCGTACTGTTCTCCCTAGTGCCCATATCAATTTACATTCCCACCCACAGTGCAAGTGTGTTCCCTTTTCTCCAATAAAGGCCTCTCCAGCATTTATTGTTTTGTAGATTTTTTTTTGATGATTGCCACTCTGATTGCTGTGAGGTGATACCTCACAGTAGTTTTGATTTGCATTTCTCTAATGATTAGTGATATTCAGCATCCTTTCATGTGTTTCTTGGTAATCTGTATATCTTCTTTGGAGAAATGTCTATTAGGTCTTCTGCCCGTTTTTGGATTGGGTTGTTTGTTTTTGTGATATTGAGCTACATGCGGTGCTTGTAAAGATAGGAGATTAATCCTTTGTCAATTGCTTCATTTGAAAATATTTTCTCCCATTCTGAGGGTTGTTTTTGCATCTTGTTTATGTTTTCCTGTACTGTGTAAAAGCTTTTAAGTTTCATTAGGTCCCTTTTGTTGATTTCTGTTTTTATTTCCATTTCTCTAGGAGGTGGGTCAAAAAGGATCTTGCTGTGATTTATGTCATAGAGTGTTCTGCCTATGGTTTCCTCTAAGTGTTTTATAGTGTCTGGTCTTATATTTAGATCTCTAATCAATTTAGAGTTTATTTTTGTGTATGGTGTTATGGAGTGTTCTAATTTCATTCTTTTATGTGTAGGGGTCCAGTTTTCCCAGCACCAATTACTGAAGAGACTGTCTTTTCTCCATTGTATATCCTTAGCTCCTTTGTCATAGATGAGATAGTCATAGGTATGTAGGTTTATCTCTGGGCTTTCTGTCCTGTTCCATTGATCTGTGTTTATGCCAATCTACATACACTTGATTCCATTATGGAGACATATAAATACATAGGTTTCAAGGTTATTACCAGTCAGATATATTCCTCTTCAGTGAATAGGGTGTTTTGTGTCCAGTTCACTGAGAAAGGAGTATGTCTTGTCTATTACCTATTTGGTATATGGAATGGGATCTGTGCTAATTTGAAACTCTGCTTTTACACATCACCCCACGTCACCTTTCCCCTTAAGGAGGCATAAGTGTGTTTTCTAAATGTGTAACTCTGTTCTCTTTTGAAATTCAGTTCATGTGTAGCCATGTTTACATTTCCTCTATAAGTGATATATTACAATAAGTTTCTTTTTCTTTGTGGCTCATTTCACTTAGCATCATCGTACCTAAAGCCACTCATTATGCTGCTATTGGCCTTATGACATTGATTTTATGTCTGAGTGACATTCCATTGTATATAAATACCACAACATCTATATCCATTTTTTTTTCCTTTCCTGGGATATATAAAGTGTACCGAAGTCGAGGTTCTTGTAAACAGAGCAGCCCTAAAGTTTGGGCTGGCTGTGTGTTGTGGATTTTTAGTTTTCCCAAAATACACGCCCATGAGTGGAAGTGTGCTATGCTCTGTAGCTCTGTTTTAGAAAACAACATACAGTTCTCCAGAGAGGCTGTTGGCAATTTACATCCTGTCCATCGGCGTAACCAGGCTCCCTTTTCTCCATGGCCTGTCCTGCATTTGTGGTTTTTACACTATTTGTGGATGGCCCTTTTGACTGGAGGTAAGGGACACTTCAATGTAGTGTGGATTTGCAATGCCTGATGGCTTGCTTGGCCAAAAAGGGCGTATGCATTTTTTCCCGAATATATTCAAGAAAATACACATAGTCCCTTTTCAGCCAAGGGCAACATTGTCGAAATTCTGTCGCTTTTCATGTGCTTTAAAGATGACTCCAATCTACCTCTTGAAATCTGTTTCCTTCTATTCTGCCTTGCATTCAAATCCTCTTCACTGCCTTTACTCAATATATTTCTGGATGATAGTTGTCCTTTATAACTCTGCAAGTTTGACAATTGCTGTGCCCCTGTTTTCCATTTTTCAACTCGCCTATTTGAGAGCTGGCTGCAATACCGCCGGATGGCTTTAGGCACTAGTCTGGTTCCGGGGCTTCAGGCTGAGCCTTTGGTTAATTCTTCTTCCTGATGGGAAACTAGAGTGACATGTGCCCATCCAAACACCTACAGCTAATCTCTCATTTATTTCCCCTCTTCCTGTTCATCCTCTGCACAATTTGCAAACTGTGCATAACGGGAGGGTAAAGGCGCTGACACTCCAAGTGGGGAGATTTTGAGTAATGCAGATGGAATGGCGAAGCAGAGCACGACAAAAGGAAAAATGAGGTACCTTTTAGAAAACTTTCCCAATTACACAGTGTACCATCCACTGGGTTTCCCATGCATGTTTTAACTGGAGGAAGATTCCCTTAAACCTGGAGAGTTGGGACCACTAGAATGGGTAGCACACAGTATTGCTCTAAGTGGTGTTCTTTTGTTCACACAACCTCAGCAATCTTGTCAGCCCCAAGTGTCCAGTCTTATGTCTCATCCAGCTGTGGGTGTAAAGGTGGTCAATATAGCTTGCATCACAGGCCCTGAACGTAGTTTTTAAGACTTTCTATCTGTTTTTGCATTTTGCTTTTGAAATTTATTTTTATAAGAGGGTTTAAATGAATTTCAGTGCTATGTTCATGCCGTTATACACACACATGATTCCTTTATGGAGACATGAGAATACATATGTTTTAAATTACATAGAGTCAGACATATTCCTCTGCAATGAATAGGGGGTGTTGAGTCCAGTTCATTGTGCCGGGAGTAGGTGGTGTCTGTTACATACATGGTTTATATAATAGTATCTGTTCTAATATAAAACTGTTGTTTTATGAATCACCCCACCACGGCTTTCCCATTAAGCAGGCAGAAGATGTTTTCTAAATGTATGAATCTGTTGTGTTTGTCATTCAGTTCATGTGTAGTCATGTGTACATTCCCACTATGAGTGATATCTTATGATAAGATTAGTTACTCTGTAATCTTTCATAACTCAGTTCATGTGTAGCCATGTTTACAGGACCTTCATAAGTGATATCTTATGATAAGTTTCTTTCTCTGTGTGACTTATTTCACTTAGAATCATTGTACTTGAATCCACTCATTTTGCTGCTACTGGCCTTATGACATTGATTTCATGGCTGAGCGATATTCCATCGTACGTAAGTACCATAATATCTTGAACCATTTTTGTCTTTCCTGGGACACTTAAGGTGTACCCAAATTGAGGTTCTTGTAAACAGTGCAGCGCTAAATTTTAGGGAGGCTCTGTCTTATTGATTTTCAGTTTTCCCAAGGTATATTCCCTAGACTGGCAGTGCCCTTGGCTCTGTAGTTCTGTTGTTTACTTGTTTTAGGGAACACAATGCACTCCTCCAGAGAGGCAGTTGGCAACTTCCATCTCGCCCATCAGCATAACAAGGCTCACTGACCTCCAGGGCCTGTCTTCCTTTTCTGGTTTTTACACATTTTGTGGATGTCCCTTTTGACCTGGTGGAAGGGATACTTCTTTGTAGTGCAGATTTTCATTGCAGCTTGCTTGCTGGGCCAAAAAGGGCGTATGCGTTTTCTCCTGAATATATTCAGGAGAAAACGCATACGCCATTTTTGGACAAGTGCATCATTGTCGAAGTTGTGCCCCTCTTCCTGTGCTTGAAAGGAGATTCCAACGTACCTCTTGAAATCTGTTTCCTGCCATTCTGCCTCGTTTTAAAGTCTGCCTGTCTGCCTTCCCTCAAAAGATTTTTGGACGATAGTTGTCCTCTATTACTCTGCCAGTTTGTAAATTGCTGTGCCCCTGAGCTCCATTTTTCAACTCGTTTTTGTGAGCTGACCGCAAATCCAAAATTATGGTTCAAAACCTATACTGGTTCCCGGCGGGTGGCCGAGACATTGGTAAATCCTACTTCCTGCCAGGCAATTAAAGTGACATGTACCTGTCCAAATGCCTAACAGCTACTCTCTCATTGGTTCTCCCTCTTCCCTTTCATCCTCTGCCAAATTGGCAACCTGTGCGAACCAGGAGGTTTTACAGGCTCTCGCTCCAAGTTGGGAGATTGATAGTAAAGCAGTTGGAAGGTCAAAATTGAGCACAAGGAGAGGGACTATAAGTTGAGATTTAGAAACCTTTCGTATTCACAGTGTGTCCATTCTCTAAGTTTCCCATAAATGTTATGGCGGTAGTAATATTCCCTTACACATGGAGAGTTGGGACCCATGGAATGGGTGCCACACATTATTGCTTTAAAGGGTCTGCATTTGCTCACCCAGTCTCACCAAACCTCTCAGTCTCAAGTGTCCAGCTTTATGCCACATCCAGCTCTCGTTGTAGGTAGGGTCACTCCAGGTTTCATCAGAGTCCCTGAATGAATTGTAAAGAATTTCCCTGTTTTTTTGTTTTGTTTTTGAAATTCCTTTTTATAGTGGGTTTGAGCTGATTCTCACTGCCATGTTTATGCCAGTGTAGACACACTTGATTCCCTTATGGTGACATATCAATACATAGGTTTTAAGATTCTTACTAGTCAGATATATTCCTCTGTGTAGAATATTGGGTTTTGATTCCCTTTCACTGATGAAGGTGTAGGTCTTGTCTATTCCGTATTTCGATTTTGGAATGGTACTTGTACTAATATCAAACTCTGGTATTATGCATCACCCCACCTCTCCTTCCTCCTTAAGCAGGCATAAGTGTGTTTTCTAAATGTGAGACTCTGTTCCCTTACCTAACTCAGATCATGTGTAGCCATGTTACAGAAAATTCATAAGTGCTATCTTATGATAAGTTTGTTTTTCTGTGTGACTTATTTCACTTAGAATCATCGTAACTGAATACACTCATTTTCCTGTTACTGGCATTATGACATTTATTTCATGGCTGAGGGATAATCCATCGTACATAAGTACCACAATTTTTTGAACCATTTTTATCTATACTGGGATATTTATAGAGTACCCAATTTGAGATTCTTGTAAGCAGTGCAGCCCTAAATTTTGGGGTGGCTCTATCTTTTTGATTTTCAGTTTTCCCAAGGTATATTCCCTAGACTGGAAGTGACCTTGGCTCTGTAGCTATGTTGTTTACTTGTTTTAGGGAACACAATGCACTCCTGCAGAGAGGCAGTTGGCAATTTACATCCCGCCCATCAGCATGAAAAGGCTCCATGTTCTCCAGGGCCTCTCTAGGATTTCTGGTTTTTACACATTTTGTGGATGTCCCTTTTGACTGGTGGGAAGTGATAAAACATTGCTGTGCACATCTGCATTGCCCACTTGCTTGCTTGGCCAAAAAGGGTATATGCGTTTTCTCCTGAATATATTCAGGAAAAAACGCAAACGCCATTTTTGGCCAAGTGCATCATTATCGAAGTTGTGCCCCTCTTTCTGTGCTTTACAGGTGATTGCAACGAACCACTTGAAATCTGTTTCCTGCTATTCTGCCTCGCTTTGAAGGCCGCCTCGTTGCCTTCCCTTAACAGATTTTTTGGACGAAAGTTGTCCTTTATTACTCTGCCAGTTTTTTGAATTGCTGTGCCCCTGAGCTCCATTTTTCAACTCTTTTTTTGTGAGCTGACCGCAAGTCCAAAATTTTTGTTCAGGACCTATACTTGTTCATGGCGGGTGGCTGAGAATTTGGTTAATTCTTCTTCCTACCGGGCAATTAGAGTGAAATGTGCCCGTCCAAATGCCTAAGAGCTACTCTTTCATTGGTTTCCCCTTTTCCCTTTCATCCTCTTCCAAATTGGCAAACTGTGCGAACCAGGAGGTTAAATGGGCTGTCTCTCCAAGGTGGGAGATTGATAGTAAAGCAGTTGGAAAGTCAAACCGGAGTACCAGGAGAGGGACCATTAGTTGGGTTTTAGTAACCTTCGTAAACACTTTGTGTCCATTATCTTGGTTTCCTGAATATGTTATAGCTGTAGTAATATTCCCTTCAACATGGAGAGTTGGGAACCATGGAATGGGTGCCTCACATTATTGCTTTAAAGGGTCTGTATTTGCTAACCCAAATATACCAGTCCTCTCAGTCCCAACTGTCCAGCCTTATGCCACATGCAGCTATCGTTGTACACAGGGTCATTCCAGGTATCAGCAGCGACCATGAAGGAATTGTAAAGAATTTCCCTGTTTTGTTGTTTTGTTTTTGAAATTGTTTTTATAGTGGGTTTGAGCTGATTCTCACTGCCGTGTTTATGCCAGTCTAGACACACTTGTTTTCTTACGGAGACATATCAATACATAGGTTTTAAGATTCTTACTATTCAGATATATTCCTCTGAGGGAAGTATACGGTCTTGATTCCCTTTCAGGGAGGAAGGTGTAGATCTTGTCTATTCTGTATTTGGTTTCTGGAATGGTGCCTGTACATATATGAAACTCTGGTTTTATGCAACACCCCACCTCTCCTTCCCCCTTAAGCAGGCATAAGAGTGTTTCCTAAATATGAGACTCTGTTCTCTTTCCTAACTCAGTTCATGTGTAGCCATGTTTACAGGATTTTCATAAGTGATATCTTATGATAAATTTCTTTTTCTGTGTGACTTATTTCACTTAAAATCATCGTACCTGAATCCATTCATTTTACTGTTACTGGTCTTATGACATTGATTTCATGGCTGCGGGATATTCCATCGTACATAAATACCACAATTTTTTGAACCATTTTTATCTCTCCTGGAATATTTAAGGTGTACCCAAGTTGAGGTTCTTGTAAGCAGTGCAGCCCTAAATTTTGTGGTGTCTCTGTCTTATTGATTTTAAGTTTTCCCAAGGTATATTCCCTAGCCTGGAAGTGCCTTTGGCTCTGTAGCTCTGTTGTTTACTTGTTTTAGGGAACACAATGCACTCCTCCAGAGAGGCAGTTGGCAATTTACATGCCTTCCTTCAGCATAACAAGGCTCCCTGTACTCCAGGGCCTGTCTTGCCTTTCTGGTTTTTACACATTTTGCCGATGTCCCTTTTGACTGGTGGGAAGGGATACTTCTTTGTAGTGCAGATTTGCATTGCCTGCTTTCTTGCTTGGCCAAAAAGGGCGTATGCGATTTCTCCTGAATATATTCAGGAGAAATCGCATATGCACTTTTTGGCCAAGTGCATCACTGTCGATGTTGTGCCCCTCTTCCTGTGCTTTAAAGGCGATTCCAACGCACCTCCTGAAATCTGTTTCCTGCTATTCTGCCTCGCTTTCAAGTCCATCTCGTTGCCTTCCCTCAACAGATTTTTGGACGATAGTTGCCCTTTATTACTCTGCCAGTTTGTGAATTGCTGTGCCCCTGAGCTCCAATTTAACTCGTTTTTTTGTGAGGTGAATGCAAGTCCAATATTTTGGTTCAGAACCTATACTGGTTTTCGGTGGGTGGCTGAGACTTTGGTTAATTCTTCTTCTTCCCGGGAAATAAGAGTGACATGTGACCGTCCAAATGCGTAACAGCTGCTCTCTCATTGGTTCTCCCTCTTCCTTTCATCCTTTGCCAAATTGGCAACCTGTGCGAAACAGGAGGATAAAGGTGCTGTCTCTCCAAGTGGGGAGATTGATAGTAAAGCAGTTGGAAAGTCAAACTGGAGCACAAGGAGAGGGATTATACGTTGAGTTTTAGAGACCTTTCATATTCAAAGTATGTCCATTCTCTAGGTTTCCCATACATGTTATAGATATAGTAACATTCCCTTCAACCGGGAGAGTTGGGACCCATGGAATGGGTGCCATGCATTATTGCTTTAAAGGGTCTGCATTTGCTCACCCAATCTCACCAATCCTCTCAGTCCCATGTGTCCAGCCTTATGCCACATCCAGCTGTCATTGTAGATATGGTCATTCCAGGTTTCATCAGAGACCCTGAAGGAATTGTAAAGAATTTGCCTGTTTTTATGTTTTGTTTTTGAAATTCCTTTTTATAGTGGGTTTGACCTGATTCTCGCTGCCATGTTTATGCCAGTCTAGACACACTTGATTCCCTTAAGAAGACATATCAATAAATAGATTTTAAGATTCTTACTAGTCAGATATATTCCTCTGCGGGAAATATGGGGTTTTGAGTCCGTTTCACTGAGGAAGGTATAGGGAGGTCTTGTCTATTCCATAGTTGGTTTTGGGAATGGTACCTGTGCTTATATCAAACTCTGGTTTTATGAATCACCCCACCTCTCCTTCCCCCTTAAGCAGGCATAAGAGTGTTTTCTAAATGTGAGACTCTGTTCTCTTTCCTAACTCAGTTCATGTGTAGCCATGTTTACAGGATCTTCATAAGTGATATCTTATGATAAGCTTCTTTTTCTGTGTGACTTATTTCACTTAGAATCATCGTACCTGAATCCACTCATTTTGCTGCTACTGGTCTTATGACATTGATTTCATGGCTGAGGGATATTCCATCATACGTAAGTAGCACAAATATTTCAACCATTTTTATCTTTCCTGGGATATTTCATGTGTACCCAAGTTGAGGTTCTTGTAAGCAGTGGAGCCCTAAATTTGGGGTTGGCACTGTCTTATTGATTTTCAGTTTTCCCAAAGTATATTCCCTAGACTGGAAGTGCCCTTGGCTCTGTAGCTCTGTTGTTTCATTGTTTTAGGGAACACAATGCACTCCTCCTGTGAGGCATTTGGCAATTTACATCCCACCCATCAGCATAACAAGGCCCCCTGTTCTCCAGGGCCTGTCTTGCCTTTCTGGTTTTACACATTTTGTGGATGTCCCTTTGGACAGGTGGGAAGTGATACTTCTTTGTAGTGCAGATTTGCATTGCCCGCTTGCTTGCTTGGGCAAAAACTGCATATGGGTTTTCTCCTGCATATATTCAGGAGAAAATGCATACGTCATTTTTGACGAAGTGCATCATTGTCAAAGTTGTGCCCCTCTTCCTGTGCTTTACAGGCGATTCCAACGTACCTCTTGAAATCTGTTTCCTGCTATTCTGCCTCGCTTGCTAGTCCACATCGTTGCCTTCCCTCAACAGATTTTTGAATGATATTTGTCCTTTATTACTCTGCCAGTTTGTGAATTGCTATGCCCTTGATCTCCATTTTTCAACTCGTTTTTTGTGTGCTGAACGCATGTCCAAAATTTTGGTTCAGGACCTATATTGGTTCCCGGTAAGTGGCTGAGACTTTGGTTAATTCTTCTTCCTGCCGGGAATTTAGAGTGACATATGCCCATCCAAATGCCTAACAGCTACTCTCTCATTGGTTCTCCCTATTCCCTTTCATCCCCTGCCAAATTGGCAACCTGTGAGAACCAGGAGGTTAAAGGGGCTGTCTCTCCAAGTTGGGAGACTGATAGTAAAGCAGTTGGAAAGTCAAACTGGAGCACCAGGAGAGGGACTATTCGTTGAGTTTTAGAAACATTTCGTATTCACAGTGTGTACATTCTCTAGCTTTCCCATACATGTTATAGCTGTAGTAATATTCCCTTCAACCTGGAGAGTTGGGACCCATGGAATGTGTGTCATGCATTATTGCTTTAAAGGGTCTGCATTTGCTCACCCAATCTCACCAATACTCTCAGTCCCAAGTGTCCAGCCTTATGCCACATCCAGCTGTCATTGTAGACAGGGTCATTCCACGTTTCATCAGAGACCCTGAAGGAATTGTAAAGAATTTCCCTGTTTTTTTGTTTTGTTTTTGAAATTCCTTTTTATAGTGGGTTTGAGCTGATTCTCGCTGCCATGTTTATGCCAGTCTAGACACACTTGATTCCCTTACGGAGACATATCAATACATACGTTTTAAGATTCTTACTAGTCAGATATATTCCTCTGCGGGAAATATGGGGTTTTGAATCCCTTTCACTGAGGAAGGTATAGGTATGTCTTGTCTATTCCATATTTGGTTTTTGGAACAGTACCTGTGCTTATATCAAACTCTGGTTTTATGCATCACCCCACCTCTCCTTCCCGCTTAAACAGGCATAAGAGTGTTTTCTAAATGTGAGACTCTGTACTCTTTCCTAACTCAGTTCATGTGTAGCCATGTTTACAGGATCTTCATAAGTGATATCTTATGATAAGCTTCTTTTTCTGTGTGACTTATTTCACTTAGAATCATCGTACCTGAATCCACTCATTTTGCTGCTACTGGTCTTATGACATTGATTTCATGGCTGAGGGATATTCCATCGAACGTTAGTACCACAATTTTTTGAACCATTTTTTTCTTTCCTGGGATATTTCATGTGTACCCAAGTTGAGGTTCTTTTAAGCAGTGCAGCCCTAAATTTGGGGGTGGCACTATCTTACTGATTTTCAGTTTTCACAAGGTATATTCCCTAGACTGGAAGTGCCCTTGGCTCTGTAGCTCTGTTGTTTACTTGTTTTAGGGAACACAATGCACTCCTCTAGTGAGGCAGTTGGCAATTTACATCCCGCCCATCAGCATAACAAGGCTACATGTTCGCCAGGGCCTGTCTTGCCTTTCTGGTTTTTACACATTTTGTGGATGTCCCTTTTGACCGGTGGGTAGTGATACTTCTTTTTAGTGCAGATTTGCATTGCCCAATTGCTTGCTAGGCTAAAAAGTGCGTATGGGTTTTCTCCTGCATATATTCAGGAGAAAATGCATACGCCCTTTTTGGCCAAGTGCATCATTGTCGAAGTTGTGCCCCTCTTCCTGTGCTTTACAGGTGATTCCAACGTACCTTTTGAAATCTGTTTCCTACTATTCTGCCTCTCTTTCAAGTCCGCCTGTTGCCTTCCCTCAACAAATTTTTGGATGATAGTTGTCCTTTATTACTCTTCCAGTTTGTGAGTTACTGTGCCCTTGAGCTCCATTTTTCAACTCGTTTTTTGTGAGCTGAACGCATGTCCAAAATTTTGGTTCAGGACCTATACTGGTTCCCGGTGGGTGGCTGCAACTTTGGTTAATTCTCCTTCCTGCCAGGAAATTAGAATGACATATGCCCGTCCAAATGCCTAACAGCTACAGTCTCATTGGTTCTCCCTCTTCCCTTTCATCATCTGCCAAATTGGCAACCTGTGAGAACCAGGAGGTTAAAGGTGCAGTCTCTGCAACCTGGGAGATTGATAGTAAAGCAGTTGGAAAGTCAAACCAGAGCACCAGCAGAGGGACTATTTGTTGAGTTTTAGAGACCTTTCATATTCACAGTGTGTCCATTCTCTAGGTTTCCCATACATGTTGTAGCTGTAGTAATATTCCCTTCACCCTGGAGAGTTGGGACCCATGGAAGGGGGGCCATGAATTATTGCTTTAAAGGGTCTGCATTTGCTCACCCAATCTCACCAATACTCTCAGTCCCAAGTGTCCAGCCTTATGTCAAATCCAGCTGTCGTTGTAGATAGGGTCATTCCAGGTTTCGTCAGAGGCCATGACGAAATTGTAAAGAATTTCCATTTTTTTGTGTGTGTCTGAAATTCCTTTTTATAATGGATTTGAGCTGATTCTCACTGCCATGTTTATGCGAGTCTAGACACAGTTGATTCCCTCATGGAGACATATCAATAAATAGGTTTTAAGATTCTTACTAGTCAAATATATTCCTCTGCAAGAAATATGGGGTTTTGAGTCCCTTTCACTGAGGAAGGTGTAGGTCTTGTGTATTCCGTATTTGATTTTTTGAACGGTACCTGTGCTTATATAAAACTCTGGGTTTTATGCATCACCCCACCTCTCCTTCCCCCTTAAGCAGGCATAAGAGTGTTTTCTAAATGTGAGACTCTCTTCTCTTTCCTAACTCAGTTCATGTGTAGCCATGTTTACAGGATCTGTATAAGTGATATCTTATGATAACTTTCTTTTTCTGTGTGACTTATTTCACTTAGAATCATCGTACCTGAATCCACTCATTTTGTTGCTACATGTCTTAAGGCATTGATTTCATGGCTGAGGGATATTTCATCGGACGTAAGTACCAAAAATTTTTGTACCATTTTTAGCTTTCCTGGGATATTTAAGGTGGATCCAAGATGAGGGTCTTGTAAGCAGTGCACCCCTAAATATTGGGGTGGCTGTGTCTTATTGATTTTCAGTTTTCCCAAGGTATATTCCCTAGACTGGAAGTGCCCTTGGCTCTGTAGCTCTGTTGTTTACTTCTTTTAGGGAACACAATGCACTGCTCCAGAGAGGCCGTTGGCAATTTGCCTCCCACCCATCAGCATAACAAGGCTCCCAGTTCGCCAGGGCCTGTCTTGCTTTTCTGGTTTTTACCCATTTTGTGGATATCCCTTTTGACTTTTGGGAAGTTATACTTCTTTGTAGTGCAGATTTGCATTGCCCTCTTGCTTGCTTGGCCAAAAAGCGTGCATGTGTTTTCTCCTGAATATATTCAGGAGAAAACTCATACACCCTTTTTGGCCAAGTGCATCATTGTCGAAGTTGAGCCCCTCTTCCTGTGCTTCAAAGGCGATTCCAGCATACCTCTTGAAATCTGTTTCCTGCTATTCTGCCTCGCTTTCACGTCTGCCTCTTAACCTTCCCTCACCAGAGTTTTGGAGGAGAGTTGTCCTTTACTACTCTGCCATTTGGTGAATTGCTGTGCCACTGAGCTCCATTATTCACCTCGTTATTTGTGAGCTGAATGCAAGTCCAAATTTTGGTTCAGGACTTATACTGGTGTCCGGTGGGTGGCTTAGACTTTGGTTAATTATTCTTTCGGCCGGAAAATTAGAGTGACATTTGCCCGTCCAAATGTCTAACAGCTACTCTCTCATGGGTTCTCCCTCTTCCCTTTCATCCTCTGCCAAATTGGCAACCTGTGAGAAACAGGAGGTTAAAGGGGCTGTCTCTCTAAGTTGGGAGATTGATAGTAAAGCAGTTGGAAAGTCAAACCGGAGCACCAGGAGAGGGACTATTTGTTGAGTTTTAGAAACCTTTCTTATTCACAGTGTGTCCATTCTCTAGGTTTCCCATACATGTTATAGCTGTTGTAATATTCCCTTCAACCTGGAGAGTTGGGACCCATGGAATGGGTGCCACTCATTATTGCTTTAAAGGGTCTGCATTTCCTCACCCAATCTCAACAATCCTCTCAGTCCAAAGTGTCCAGCCTTATGCCACATCCAGCTGTCATGGTAGATAGGGTCATTCCAGGTTTCATCAGAGACCCTGAAGGAATTTTAAGGAATTTCCCTGTTTTTTTTGTTTTGTTTTTGAAATTCCTTTTTATAGTGGGTTGAGCTGATTCTCACTGCCATTTTTATGCCAGTCTAGACACACTTGATTCCCTTACGGAGACATATCAATACATAGGTTTTAAGATTCTTACTAGTAAGATATATTACTCTGTGGTGAATATGGGGTGTTGAGTCCCTTTCACTGAGGAAGGTGTAGGTCTTGTCTATTCCGTATTTGGTTTTTGGAACTGTACCTGTACTAATATCAAACTCTGGTTTTATGCATCACCCCACCCCTCCTTCCCCCTTAAGAAGGCATAAGGGTGTTTTCTAAATGTGAGACTCCCTTCTCTTTCCTATCTCAGTTCATGTGTAGCCATGTTTACAGGATCTTCATCATTGATATCTTATGATAATTTTATTTTTCTGTGTGACTTATTTCACTTAGAATTATCGTACCTGAATCCTCTCATTTTGCTGCTACTGGCCTTATGACATTGATTTCATGGCTGAGGGATATTCCGTCATACGTAAGTACCACAATTTCTTGAACCATTTTTTTCTTTCCTGGGATATTTAAGGTGTACCCAAGTTGAGGTTTTTGTAATCATTGCAGCCCTGAATTTTGGTGTGGATCTGTCTTATTAATTTTCAGTTTTCCCAAGCTATATTCCCTAGACTGGAAGTGCCCTTGGCTCTGTAGCTCTGTTGTTTACTTGTTTTAGGGAACACAATGCACTCCTCCAGAGAGGCAGTTGGCAATTTACATCCCGCCCATCAGCATAACAATGCTCCCTGTTCTCCAGTGCCTGTCTTGCCTCTCTGGTTTTTAAACATTTTGCGGATATCCCTTTTGGCTGGTGGAAAGTGATAGTTCTTTGTAATGCAGATTTGCATTGCCTGCTTGCTTGCTTGGCCGAAAAGGGCATGTGCGTTTTCTCCTGAATATATTCACGTGAAAACCCACATGCCCTTTATGACCATTTCCATTATTTTCGAATTTGTGATGCTTTTCCTGTGTTTAAAGGCGATTCCAATGTACCTCTTGAAATCTGTTTCATGCCACTCTGCCTCATTTTCACTTCCGCCTCGTGGCTTTCCCTCAACAGATTTTTGGAAGAGAGTAGTCCTTTATAACTCTGCAGGTTAGTGAATTGCTGTGGCCCTGAGCTCCATTTTTCAA
The DNA here is from genome assembly GCF_964341445.2 of Mesoplodon mirus. Lineage (NCBI taxonomy): Eukaryota > Metazoa > Chordata > Mammalia > Artiodactyla > Ziphiidae > Mesoplodon > Mesoplodon mirus. Next base: position 355,575 of record NW_028295543.1, on the reverse strand, counting down.
ATCGCGTTTTTGTGAGCTGACCGCAAATCCACAGTTTTGCTTCTGTACCTATACTGGTTCTGGGGGGGGCAGGCTGAGTCTTTGGTTAATTCCTCTTCGTGACGGGAAATTAGAGTGAAATGTGGCCGTCCAAATGCCTACAGCTACTCTCTCATTGGTTCTCTCTGTTCCCTTATATCCTCTGCACAATTTGCCAGCTGTTCGAACCAGGAGGTTATAGGGCCTGACTCTCCAAGTTGGGAGATTGATAGTAAAGCAGTTGGAATGTCAAACTGGAGCACAAGGAGAGAAAAAAGTAGTAGAGTTTTAGAAACTTTCACCATCAGATGGTTTCCATTCTCTAGGTTCCCATACATGTTATAACTGTAGTGATATTCCCTTCTACTTGGAGCGTTGGGAACCATGGAATGCGTGGCAGGCATTATTGCTTTAAAGGGTCTGCATTTTTTCACCCAATCTCACCAATCCTCTCAGTCCCAAGTGACCAGCGTTATGCCACATCCAGCTGTCATTGTAGATAGGGTCATTCCAGGTTTCATCAGAACCCCTGAAGGTATTGTGTAAGAATTTTACTGTTTTTATGTTTTGTTTTGAAATTCATTTTTATAGTGGGTTTGAGCTTATTCTCACTGCCATGTTTATGTCATTCTAGACACACTTAGTTCCCTTATGGAGACATATCAATACATAGGTTTTAAAATTCTTACTAGTCAGATATATTTCTATGCGGGGAATAAAGATGTTGAGTTCCGTTCACTTAGGAAGGAGTAGGGCTTGTCTCTTCTGTTTTTGGATTATGGAACGTTACCTGTGCTAATATCAAACTATTGTTTTGTGCATCTCCCCACCTGTCTTTCCCCTTAAGCAAGCGTTAGAGTGTTTTCTATATCTGAGACTCTGTTCTCTTCCCTAATTCAGTTCATATGTAGCCATGTTTACATTCCCTTCATAAGTGATATCTTATGTCAGAATGCACCATGGCCTTGTCATAATAATGCTCCATGGCCCCTGTCATCACAATGCTCCATGCCCTTGTTATCACAATGCTCCATGTCCCTTGTCATCACAATCCTCCGCGTCCTTGTCATCACAATGCTACATGACACTTCTCATCAAAATATTACATGCTCTTGTCATCACAATTCTCCCTGCACTTGAAATTGCAATGCTCCATGCACTTGTCATCACAATGCTCCATGCACTTGTCATCACAATGTTCCATGCCCTTGTCATCAGATTGCTCCATGACACCTGTCATCACAATGCTCCCTGACACCTGTCATCACAATGCTTCATGCCCCTTGTCATTACAGTGCTCCATGACACATGTCATCACAATGCTCAAAGACACCTGTAATCACAATGCTCCATGCCCTTGTCATCACAAAGCTCCATGACGCATGTCATCAGAATGTTCCATGGCCTTCTCCTCACAATGCTCCATGCCCTTGTCATCAGAATGCTCCAATAACCCTGTAATCATAATGCTCCATGCCCCTTTTCATCAGAATGCTCCATGAGACATGTCATCACCAGTCTCCATGGTCATCTCATCACAATGCTCCAGGACCTTGTCATCACCATGCTCCATGCCCTTGTCATCACAATGCTCCATGACCCCTGTCATCACAATAATCCATGAATATTTTCAGACCAATGCACCATGACCTTCTCATCACAATGCTCCATGACCAATATCATCACAATGCTGAATGACCGCTGTCATCACAACACTCCAAGACACCTGACAACACAAAGATCCGGGACTCTTGTCATCACAGGGCTCCAAGACACCTGTCATCACAATGCTCTGTGACTCCAGTTATCACAGTGCTTTATAATATTTGTGATCACAATGGTCCATGTCCGCATCATCACAAGGCTCTGTTACCTTTGTATCCACAATCCTTCATGAACATTTCATCACAATGCTCCGTGACCCTTGTCATCACAATGGTCCCTGACACCTCTCTACAAAATACTTAATGACCTGGTCATCACAATGCTCCATGCCCTTGTCATCACAAGGCGCCATTCCAAATGTCATCACAATAATCCATGAAAATTATTAGACCAATGCTCCATGCCATTGTCATCGCAATGGACCATGACATATGTCATCACAATGCTCAAAGACCACTGTAATCACAATGCTCCATGCCCTTTTCATCACAAAGCTCCATGACGCATGTCAACAGAATGTTCCATGGCCTTCTCATCACAATGCTCCATGCCCTTGTCATCACAATGCTCGATGTCATTGTCATCACAATGCTCCAAGAACCCTCTCATAACATTGCTCAATGCCCTTGTCATCACAAAGCTCCATGACACTTGTTATCACAATGCTCGATGCACTTCTCATCACAATGCTCCATGCCCTTGTCATTACAATCCTGCATGACCCATGTATCATAGTGTTCCGTAACCTTGTCATCACAATGCTCCATGCCCACTCTCATCACAATAATCCATGAAATATTTCAGACCAATGTTCCATGCACTTCTCATCACAATGCTCCATTACCTCTGTCATAACAATGCACCATGACCCCTGCCATCACAATGTACCACGGCCTAGTCATCACAAGGTTCCATGACACTTGTCATCACAATGCTGAAGGCCCCTGTAATCAGAATGCTCCTGGCCCTTGTCATCACAAAGCTCCATGACGCATGTCATCAGAAAGTTCCATGGCCTTCTCATCACAATGCTCCATGCCCTTGTCATCACAATGCTCCAAGACCCTTGTAATCACAATGCTCCATGCACATTTTCATCTCAATGCTACATGAACCCTGACATCACAGTGCACCATGCCCATTATCATAATGCTTCAGGCTATTGTCATCACAATGAAATCAATATTCTCCATGACCTCTGTCATCATAATGCTCCAAACACTTGTGATCACAATGTTCCATAACACTTATCATCGCAACACCCCATGACCCTCATCATCACAATTATCCATGGTCTTCTCTTCACAATGCTCCATGACCTTTGTCATCAGAATGCTCAATACACTTGTCATCACAATGCTCCCTGACACTTGTCGTCAGTATGCTCCTTGAACCCTGTCATGACAAAGCTCCATGCCTTTGTCATCACAATAATCCAAGCCCTTTTCATCACAATGCTCCAAGATCCCTGTAATCACAATGATCCATGCCCTTGTCATCAAAAACACCATGACGCATGTCATCAGAATGCTTCATGGACTTTTCATCATAATGCTCCATCCCCTTGTCATCACAATGCTCCAAGACCCCTTAAATCACCATGCTCCATGCCCCTTTTCATCAGAAAGCTCCATGAGACTTGTCATCACAAGTCTCCATGGTCTTCTTACAATGCTCCAGGACCTTTTCATCACCATGCTCCATTCCCTTCTCATCACATTTCTCCATGAACCCTGTCATCACAATTGTCCATGAATATTTTCAGGCCAGTGCTCCACGACCTACTCATCACAATGCTCCATGGCCAATATCTTCACAATGCTCCATGACCACAGTTATCACAATACTCCATGATAATTGACAACAAAATGATCTGGGATTCTTGTCATCACAATGCTCCATTCCCTAGTCATCACAATGCTCCATGACCCCTGTCATCACAACACTCCATGAACATTTTCAGCCCAGTAATCCATGACCCTTGTCATCACAAAGATCCATGCCCTTGTCATCCCAATGCTCCATGACCCCTGTATTCACAATGCTCCATGACACTTGTCATCACAGTGCTCCATGACACATATCATCACAATGCTCCATGCCTTTGTCAGCCAAATGCTACATGACATTGTCATTACAATGCTCTATGCGCTTGTCATCAAAATACTCCATTTCCATTGTCATCACAATCCTCCATGAAATTTGGGATCACATTGCTTCATGCCCTTGTCATCACAATGCTCCCTGCTCCTTGAAATCAAAATGATCCATGACCTCTGTCATCACAATACTCCAAACCCTTGTGATCACAATGTTCCATAACACTTGTCATCAAAATGCTCCATGATGCCTGTCATCACAATACTCCATGCCCTTTTCATCACAATGCTCCATGACCTTTGTCATCACAATTTTCAATACACTTGTCATCACAATGCTCCCTGACACTTGTCATCAGAATGCTCCTTGAACCCTGTCACGAAAAGGCTCCATGACTTTTTCATCACAATGCCCCATGCCGTTTTCATCAAAATGATCCATGCCATTGTCATCAAAATACTCCACAAGCTTGTCATCAGAATGCTCCATGACACTTGTCATTACAATTCTCCACGCACTTGTCAGCACAATGCTCCCTGACCCTTGTCATCTCAATGCTACAAGCCATTGTCATCACAATGCTCCATTACTTTTGTCATCTGAATCCTCCATGACACTTGGCATCACAATGCTTCACGACCTTGTCATGAAAATTTTCATTGGCCATTGTCATCATAATGCTCCAAGCCATAGTCATCACAATGCTCCATTATATTTTTCATCAGAATTCTCCATTTCATTTGGCATCACAATACTCCCTGCCATTGTCATCGCAATGGACCATGACATATGTCATCACAATGCTCCCTGACACCAGTCTTCACAATACAACATGACCTTCTCTTCACAATGATCCATGCCCTTGTCATCACAATGAACCATGTCCACTGTCATCACAATAATCTATGAATCTTGTCAGACAAATTCTCCATGCTCCTGTCATCACATTGCTCCATGCCCTTGTCATCACAATGCTCCATGACTTGTCATCACAATCCTCCATGACCCATGACACATGTATCACAGTGTTCCATGCCCTAGGCATCACAATGCTCCAAGACCCCTGTAATCACAATGCTCCATGCCCCTTTTCATCAGAATGCTCCATGAGACTTGTCAAGACAAGTCTACATGGTCTTCTCATGACAATGCTCCAGGACCTTGTCATCACCATGCTACATTCCCTTCTCATCACAATGCACCATGACCTCTGTCATCACAATAATGAATGAATATTTTCAGACCAATGCTCCAAGACCTATTCATCACAATGCTCCATGGCCAATATCATCAAAATGCTCCATGACCACTGTCATCACAACACTCCATGACACCCGACAACACAATGATCTGCGACTCTTGTCATCACAATGCTCCATTCCATAGTCATCACAATGCTCCATGACACCTGTCATCACAACACTCCATGAATATTTTCAGCCCAGTGCTCCATGACACTTGTCATCACAATGATCCATGCCCTTGTCATCCCAATGCTCCATGACCCATGTATTCACAATGCTCCGTGACGCTTGTCATCACAGTGCTCCATGACACATGTCATCACAATGCTCCATGCCTGTGTCAGCAAAAGGCTACATGACCTTGTCATTACAATGCTCTATGCGCTTGTAATCACAATGCTCCATTTCCATTGTCATCACAATCCTCCATGAAACTTGGGATCAGATTGCTTCATGCCCTTGTCCTCACAATGCTCCATGCTCCTTGAAATCAAAATGGTCCATGACCTCTGTCATCACAATGCTCCAAATCCTTGTGATCACAATGTTCCATAACACTTGTCATCACAACGCTCCATGATGCCTGTAATCACAATACTCCATCCCCTTTTCATCACAATGCTTCATGACCTTTCACATCACAATTCTCAATACACTTCTCATCACAAGGCTCCCTGACACTTGCCATCAGTATGCTCCTTGAACCCTGTCAGGAAAAGGCTCCATGCCTTTTTCATCACAATGCCCCATGCCGTTTTCATCACAATGCTCCATGCCATTGTCATCAGAATACTCCACAAGCTTGTCATCAGAATGCTCCATGACCCTTGTCATCACAATGCTCCAAGCCATTGTCATCACAATGCTCCATTACCTTTGCCATCAGAATCCTCCATGACAATTGGCATCCCAATGATCCATGCCAATGTCATCACAATGGGCCATTACATATGTCATCACAATGCTCCCTGACACCTGTCTTCACAGTACTGCATGACCTGGCCATCACAATGCTCCATGCCCTTGTCATCACAATGCGCCATTCCAACTGTCATTGCAATAATCCATGAAACTTATTAGAACAATGCTCCTTGCCCTGGTCATCACAATGCTCCATGCCCTTGTTATCACAATGCTCCATGACCCCTGCCATCACAATGCTGTGTGACTCCAGTCATCAAAATGCTTCATGACCTTTGTCACCACAATGGGCCATGCCCTCGTCATCATCACTCTCTGTGAGCTTTTTAACCAAAATGATCCATGAACTTTTCATCACAATGCTCCTTGAACCTTGTCATCACAATGCTCTATGCCTTTCTCAGCACAATGCTCCATGCGCTTGTTAGCACAATGCTCCATGACACATGTCATCACAATGCTCCATGACCCCGGTCATCACAATGCTCCGTGACTCCAGTCATCGCAGTGCTTCATAACGTTTGTCATCACAATGATGCATGCCCGTGTCATCACAAGGTTCTGTGACCTTTGTAACCACAATGCTCCATGAACTTTTCATCACAATTCACAGTGACCCTTGTCATCACAATGCTCCATGTCTTTGTCAGAACAATGCTCCATGACCATTATCTTCACAATGTGCCAGGCACATTTCATCACAACGGTCCACAACCTTGTCATTGCAATGCTCCATAAAACTTGTAATCACAATGCTCCATGTACTTCTCATCAAAATGCTCTCTCACCAGAGATATCACAGTGTTCCATGACTAGTCATCACAATACACCCTCACCCATGTAATCACCATGTTCCATGAACCTGTCATCACACTGCTACATCCCCTTATCATCACAATGTTCCATGACCCCTGACATCACAATGTTCCATAACCCCGTCATCATAATGCTCCATGATCCTTTTCATCCCAAAGCTCCAAGACCCTTGACATCACAATGTTCAATAACACCTGCCATCAAAATATTCCATTACACTTTTCATCAAATTGCTGCATGGCCCGGTCATCAAAATGCTCCCTGCACTTCTCATCACAATGCACCATGACCTTGTCATCAAAATGCTCCATGAATTGTCATCACAAAGCTCCATGACCTTTGGCATCACAATGCTGCATGTCATTGTCATCACAATGCTCCATGAACCCTCTCATAAACTTGCTCAATGCCCTTGTCATCACAAAGCTCCATGACACTTGTCATCACAATGCTCGATGCAATTCTCATCACAATGCTCCATGCAGTTGTCATTACAATCCTGCATGACCCATGTATCATAGTGCTCCGTACCCTTGTCATCACAATGCTCCATGCCCACTCTCATCACAATAATCCATGAAATATTTCAGACTAATGTTCCATGCCCTTCTCATCACAATGCTCCATTACCTCTGTCATACCAATGCACCATGACCCCTGCCATCACAGTGTACCACGGCCTAGTCATCACAAGGTTCCATGACACTTGTCATCACAATGCTGAAAGCCCCTGTAATCACAATGCTCCTTGCCCTTCTCATCACAAAGCTCCATGACGCATGTCATCAGAAAGTTCCATGGCCTTCTCATCACAATGCTCCATGCCTTTGTCATCACAATGCTCCAAGACCTTTGTAAACACAATGCTCCATGCCCCTTTTCATCTCAATGATCCATGAACCCTGCCATCACAATGCACCATGCCCATCATCATAATGCTTCAGGCTATTGTCATCACAATGATATCAATATTCTCCATGACCTCTGTCATCATAATGCTCCAAACACTTGTGATCACAAAGTTCCATAACACTTATCATCACAACACCCCATGACGCTCATCATCACAATTATCCATGGTCTTCTCTTCACAATGCTCCATGATCTTTGTCATCACAATGCTCAATACACTTGTCATCACAATGCTCCCTGACACTTGTCGTCAGTATGCTCCTTGAACTCTGTCATGACAAGGCTCCATGGCTTTGTCATCAAAATAATCCATGCCCTTTTCATCACAATGCTCCAAGATCCCTGTAATCACAATGATCCATGCCCTTGTCATCAAAAAGCTCCATGACGCATGTCATCAGAATGCTTCATGGCCTTCTCATCATAATGCTCCATGCCCTTCTCATCACAATGCTCCCAGACCCCTGTAAACACAATGCTCCATGGCCCTTTTCATCAGAATGCTCCATGAGATTTGTCATTACAAGTCTCCATGGTCTACTCCTCACAATGCTCCAGGACCTTGTCATCACCGTCCTCCATTCCCTTGTCATCACAATGCTCCATGACACCTGTCATCACAATAGTCCATGAACATTTTCAGCCCAATGCTCCACGACCTACTCATCACAATGTTCCATGGCCACTATCTTCACAATGCTCCATGACCACTGTTAACACAACACTCCCTGACAACTGACAACAAAATGATCTGGGACTCTTGTCATCACAAAGCTCCATTCAATAGTCATCACAATGCTCCATGACCACTGTCATCACAACACTCCATGAACATTTTCAGCACAGTGCTCCATGACACTTGTCATCACAATGATCCATGCCCTTGTCATCCCAATGCTCCATGACCCCTGTATTCACAATGCTCCGTGACGCTTGTCATCACAGTGCTCCAAGACACATGTCATCACAATGCTCCATGCCTTTGTCAGCAAAATGCTACATGACCTTTCCATTACATTGCTCATTGCGCTTGTCATGAAAATACTCCATTTCCATTGTCATCACAATCCTCCATGAACCTTGGGATCACATTGCTTCATGCCCTTGTCATCACAGTGCTCCCTGCTCCTTAAAATCAAAATGATCCATGACCCCTGTCATCACAATGCTCCAAACCCTTGTTATCACAATGTTCCATATCACTTGTCATCACAATGCTCCATGATGCCTGTCATCACAATACTCCATGCGCTTTTCGTCACAATGCTCCATGACCTTTGTCATCACAATTCTCAATACACTTGTCATCACAATGCTCCCTGACACTTGTCATCAGAATGCTCCTTGAACCCTGTTACTAACAGGCTCCATGCCTCTTTCAACACAAGGCCCCATGCCGTTTTCATCACAATGCTCCATGCCATTGTCATCAAAATACTCAACAAGCTTGTCATCAGAATGCTCCATGACCGTTGTCATCACAATTCTCCAAGCACTTGTCAGCACAATGCTCCCTGACCCTTGTCATCACAATGCTCCAAGCCATTGTCATCACAATGCTCAATTACCTTTGTCATCAGAATCCTTCATGACACTTGGCATCACAATGTTCCATGCCATTGTCATCACAATGGGCCATTACATATGTCATCACAATGCTCCCTAACACCTGTCTTCACAATACTGAATGGCCTGGTCATCACAATGCGCCATTCTAAATGTCATCACAATAATCCATGAAGCTTATTAGACAAATGTTCCATGACCTTGTCATCACAATGCTCCATGCCCTTGTTATCACAATGCTCTTGACCCCTGTCATCACAATGCTCCGTGACTCCAATCATCACAATGTTTCATTCCCTTTGTCATCACAATGGTCCATGCCCTCGTCATCAACAGTCTCTGTGACCTTTTTAACCACAATGCTCCATGAACTTTTCATCACAATGCTCTTTGACCCTTGTCATCACAATGCTCCTTGCGCTTGTCAGCACAATGCTCCATGACACATGTCATCACAATGCACCATGTGCTTGTCATCACAGTGCTCCACAATCATATCATCACAATGCTCCTTAAAATTTGTCATCACAATGCTCCATGCACTTCTCATCAAAATGCTCTCTCACCACTGATATCACAATACTACATCACTATTTGTCACAATACTCCCTCACCCCTGTCATCACAATGTTCCATGACTCCTGTCATCACAATGCTACATGCACTTATCATCACAATGTTCGATGACCCCTGACATCACAATGTTCCATAACACCTGTCATCAAAATGTTCCATGACACTTTTCATCAAATTGCTCCATGACCCTGTCATCAGAATGCTCCCTGCCCTTCTCTTCACAATGCACAACACACTTGCCTTCAAAATGCTCCATGACCTTTGTCATCACAAAGATCCATGACATTTGGCATCACAATGCTCCATGTCATTGTCATCACAATGCTCCATGAACGCTCTCATCACATTGCTCCATGCCCTTGTCTTCACAAAGCTCCATGACACATGTCTTCAGAATGCTCCATGGCCTTCTCATCACTATGCTCCATGCCGTTGCCATCACAATGCTCCATTTCACCTGTGAGAACAATGCTCCATGACCCCTGCCATCACGATGTTACATGGCCTTATCATCACAAGGCTCCATGACCTTTCTCATCACAATGCTCAATACCCCTGTAATCACAATGCTCCATGCAGTTGTCATCACAAAGCTCCCTGACGCATGTCATCAGAATGTTCCATGGCCTTCACATCACAATGCTCCATGCCCTTGTCATCACAGTGCTCCAAGACCACTGTAATCACAATTCTCCATGCCCCTTTTCATCTCAGTGCTCCATGAAAACTGTCATCACAATGCACCATGCCCATCATCATAATGCTTCAGGCTATTGATATCACAATGAAATCAAAATGCTCCATGACCTCTGTCATCAAAATACTCCGAAACCTTGTGATCACAATGGTCCATAACACTTATCATCACAACACCCCAAGACGCTCATCATCACAATTATCCATGGTCTTCTCATCACAATGCTCCATGACCTTTGTCATCACAATGCTCAATACACTTGTCATCACAATGCTCCCTGACACTTGTCGTCAGTATGCTCCTTGAACACTGTCATGACAAGGCTCCATGCCTTTTTCATCACAATGATCCATGCCCTTTTCATCACAATGCTCCAACATCCGTGTAATCACAATGCTCCATGCCCTTGTCATCACAAAGCTCCATGACACATATCATCAGAATGCTCCATGGCCTTCTCATCACCATGATCTATGCCCTTGTCATTACAATGCTCCAAGACCCCTGTAATCACAATGCTCCATGCCCCTTTTCAACAGAATGCTCCATGAGATTTCTCATCAAAAGTCTCCATGGTCTTCTCATCACAATGCTCCAGAACTTAGTCCTCACCATGCTACATTCCCTTGTCATAAAAATACTACATGAATATTTTCAGCCAAATGCTCCATGACCTTATAATCACAATGCTCCATGGCCAATATCATCACAGTTATCCATGACCACTGTCAACACTACACTACATGACACCTGACAATACAATGGTCCAGGACTCTTGTCATCACAATTCTCCATTCCCTAGTCATCACAATGCACCATGACCGCTGTCATCAGAATACTCCATGAACATTTTCAGCCCAATGCTCAATGGACCTTGCCATCACAATGATCCATGCCCTTGTCATCCCAATTCTCCATGACACCTGTATTCACAAAGATCCGTGACGCTTGTCATCACAGTGCTCCATGACCCCTGTCATCACAATGCTCCATGCCTTTGTCAGCAAAATGCTACATGGCCTTGTCATTACAATGCTCTATGCGCTTGTCATCAAAATACTCCATTACCATTGTCATCACAATCCTCCATGAATATTGGGATCACATTGCTTCATGCAATGTCATCACAATGCTCCAAGCTCCTTGAAATCAAAATGATACATGACCTCTGTCATCAAAATGCTCAAATCCCTTGTGATCACAATGTTCCATAACACTTGTCAGCACAATGCTCCATGATGCCTGTCATCACAATACTCCATGCCCTTTTCATCACAATGTTCCATGACCTTTGTCATGACAATTCTCAATACACTTGTCATCACAATGCTCCCTGACACTTGTCATCAGAATGCTCCTTGAACCCTGTCACGAAAAGGCTCCATGCCTCTTTCAACACAAGGCCCCATGCCATTTTCATCACAATGCTCCATGCCATTGTCATCAAAATACTCCATAAGCTTGTCATCAGAATGTTCCGTGACCCTTGTCATCACAATTTTCCATGCACTTGTCAGCACAATGCTCCCTGACCCTTGTCATCACAATGCTCCAAGCCATTGTCATCACAATGCTCCATTACCTTTGTCATCAGAATCCTACATGACACTTGGCATCATAATGCTCCATGCCATTGTCATCACAATGCCCCATTCCAACTGTCATCACAATAATCCATAAAACTAAATAGACCACTGTTCCATCCCCTTGTCATCAGAATGCTCCATGCCCTTGTTATCACAATGCTCCATGACCCCTGTCATCACAATGCTCCGTGACTCCAGTCATCAAAATGCTTCATGAACTTTGTCATCACAATTGTCCATGTCCTCGTCATCAACAGTCTCTGTGACCTATTTAACCACAATGCTCCATGAAATTTTCATCACAATGCTCTTTGACCCTTGTCATCAAAATGCTCTATGCCTTTCTCAGCACAATGCTCCATGACACATGTCATCACAATGCACCATGCGCTTGTCATCAAAATGCTCCACCAAATTGTCTTCACAATGCTCCATAAAACTTGTCATCACAATTCTCCATGCACTTCTCATCAAAATGCTCTCTCACCACTGATATCACAATACTACATCACTATTTGTCACAATAATCCCTCACCTCTGTCATCACAATGTTTCATGGCACCTGTCATCACAATGCTACATGCACTTATCATCACAATGTTCGATGACCCCTGACATCAAAATGTTCCATAACACCTGTCATCAAACTGCTCCATGATCCTTTTCATCAAAATGCTCCATGACCCCTGACATCACAATGTTTCATAACACCTGTCATCAAAATGTTCCATGACACTTTTCATCAAATTGTTCCATGACCCTGTCATCAAAATTCTCCCTTCCCTTCTCATCAAAATGCACCTCACCCTTGTCATCAAAATGCTCCATGACTTGTCATCACAATGCTCCATGCCCTTGCCATCACAATGCTCCATTATCCCAGTCATAACAATGCTCCATGACCCGGGCTATCACGATGTTCCATGGCCTTGTCATCACAAAGCTCCTTGACCCTTCTCATCACAATGCTCCAAGAACCCTCTAATCACAATGCTCTATGCCCCTTTTCATGTCAATGATCCACGAAACCTCTCATCACAATGCACCATGCCCATCATCATAATGCTTCATGCTATTGTAATCAAAATGAAATCAAAATGCTCCATGACCTCTGTCATAACAATGCTCCAAACCCTTGTGATCACAATATTCCATATCACTTGTCATCACAATGCTCCTTGACGCTCGTCATCACAGTTATCCATGGTCTTCTCAGCAAAATGCTCCATGACCTTTGTCATCACAATGCTCAGTACACTTGTCATCAAAATATTCCCTGACACTTGTTTTCTGTATGCTCCTTGAATCCTGTCAAGACAAGGCTCCATGCATTTTTCATCACAATGATCCATGTCATTTTCATCACAATGCTCCAAGACCCCTGTAATCACAGTGCTCCATGCCCTTGTCATCACAAAGCTCAATGACCCATGTCATCAGAATGCTCCTTGGCCTTCTCCTCACAATGCTCCATGCCCTTCTCCTCACAATGTGCCAAGACCCATCTAATCACAATGCTCCATGCCCATTTTCATCAGTATGCTCCAGGAGACTTGTCATCACAATGCTTCACGACCTTGTCATGAAAATTCTCAACGGCCATTGTCATCATAATGCTCCAATCCCTAGTCATCACAATGCTCCATTATATTTGTCATCACAATCCTCCATTACATTTGGCATCACAATACTCCCAGCCATTGTCATCGCAATGGACCATGACATAAGTCATCAGAATGCTCCCTGACACCTTTCTTAAAAATACTCCATGACCTTCTCTTCACAATGATCCATGCCCTTGTCGTCACAATGCACCATGTCCACTGTCATCACAATAATCTGTGAATCTTGTCAGACCAGTGCTCCATGCCCCTGTCATCACAATGCTCCATGCCCTTTTCATCACAATGCTCCATGACTTGTCACCACAAAGCTCCATGAACCATGACCCATATATCACAGTGTTCCATGCCCTAGTCATCACAATGCTCCAAGACCCCTGTAGTCAGAATGCTCCATGTCCCTTTTCCTCAGAATCCTCCATGCGAATTGTCTTCATAAGTAGCCATGGTCTTCTTATCACAATGCTCCAGGACCTTGTCATCACCATGCTCCATTCCCTTGTCATCACAATGCTCCATGACCCCTGTCATCACAATAATCCATGAATATTTTCAGCCCAGTGCTCCACGACCTATTCATCACAATGCTCCATGGCCAATATCATCTCAAAGCTCCATGACCACTGTCATCACAACACTCCATGACACCTGACAAGACAATGATCCGGGACTCTTGTCATCACAATGCTCCATATCCTAGTCATCACAATGCTCCATGACCCCTGTCATCACAACACTCCATGAAAATTTTCAGTCAAGTGCTCCATCACACTTGTCATCACAATTATCCATGCCCTTGTCATACCAATGCTCCATGACCCCTGTATTCACAATTATCCGTGACGCTTGTAATCACAGTGTTCCATGACACATGTCATCACAATGCTCCATGCCTTTGTCAGCAAAATGCTACATGATCTTGTCATTACAATGCTCTATGTGCTTGTCATCACAATACTCCACTTTCATTGTCATTGCAATCCTCAATGAACCTTGGGATCACATTGTTTCATGCCCTTGTCATCACAATGCTCCATGCTCCTTGAAATCAAAATGATCCATGACCTCTCTCATCACAATGCTCCAAACACTTGTGATCACAGTGTTCCATAACACTTGTCATCACAATGCTCCATGATGCCTGTCATCACAATACTCCATGCCCTTTGCATCACAATGCTCCATGACCTTTGTCATCACAATTCTCAATACACTTGTCATCACAATGCTCCCTGACACTTGTCATCAGAATGCTCCTTGAACCTTGTCATGAAAAGGCTCCATGATATTTTCATCACAATGACCCATGCCGTTTTCATTACAATGCTCCATGCCATTGTCATCAAAATACTCCACAAGCTTGTCATCAGAATGCTCCATGACCTATGTCATCACAATGCTCCATGCACTTGTCAGCACAATGCTCGCTGACCCTTTTCATCACAATGCTCCAAGCCATTGTCATCACAATGCTCCATTACCTTTGTCATCAGAATCCTCAATGACACTTGGCATCCCAATGCTCCATACCATTGTCATCACAATGGGCCATTACATATGTCATCACAATTCTCCCTGACACATGTCTTCACAATACTGCATGACCTGGTCATCACAATGCTCCATTCCATTGTCATCACAATGCACCATTCCAACTGTCATCGCAATAATCCATGAAACTTATTAGACCAATGATCCATGCCCTTTTCATATCAATGCTCCATGCACTTTTTATCACAATACTCCATGACCCTTGCCATCACAATGCTCCGTGACTCCAGTCATCACAATGCTTCATGACCTTTGTCATCACAATGGTCCATGGCCTCCTCATCAACAGTCTCTGTGACCATTTTAACCACAATGCTCCATGAACTTTTCATCACAATGCTCTTTGACCCTTGTCATCACAATGCTCCATGCCCTTGTTATCACAATTCTCCATGACCCCTTTCATCACAATGCTCCGTGACTCCAGTCATCACAATGCTTCATGAACTTTGTCATCACAATTGTCCATGTCCTCGTCATCAACAGTCTCTGTGACCTTTTTAATCACAATGCTCCATGAAATTTTCATCACAATGCTCTTTAACCCTTGTCATCAAAATGCTCTATGCCTTTCTCAGCACAATGCTCCATGACACATGTCATCACAATGCACCATGCACTTGTCATCACAATGCTCCACAAATTTGTCATCACAATACTCCATAAAACTTGTCACCACAATGCTCCATGCACTTCTCATCAAAATGCTCTCTCACCACTGATATCACAATGCAACATCACTATTTGTCACAATACTCGCTCACCACTGTCATCACAATGTTTCATGGCATCTGTCATCACAATGCTACATGCACTTATCATCACAATGTTCGATGACCCCTGACATCAAAATGTTCCATAACACCTGTCATCAAACTGCTCCATGATCCTTTTCATCAAAATGCTCTATGACCCCTGACATCACAATATTCCATAACACCTGTCATAAAATTGTTCCATGAACCTATCATCAAAATGCTCCCTGCCCTTCTCATCAAAATGCACCACACCCTTGTCATCAAAATGCTCCATGACTTGGCATCACAATGCTCCATGCCCTTGCCATCACAATGCTCCATTACACCAGTCATAATAATGCTCCATGACCCCTGCTATCACGATGTTGCATGGTCTTGTCATCACAAAGCTCCATGACCCTTCTCATCACAATGCTCCAAGAACCCTCTAATCACAATGCTCTATGCCCTTTTTCATCTCAATGATCCATGAACCCTGTCATCACAATGCACCATGCCCATCATCATAATGCTTCATGCTATTGTCATCACAATGAAATCAAAATGCTCCATGACCACTGTCATAACAATGCTCCATGACCCTTGCCGTCACAATGTTCCACGGCCTAGTCATCACAAGGTTCCATAACACTTGTCATCACAATGCTCCAGACCCCTGAAATCACAATGCCCCATGCACTTGTCATCACAAAGCCCCATGACGCATGTCATCAGAATGTTCCATGCCCTTTTCATCTCAATGCTCCATGAACCCTGTCATCACAATGCACCATGCCCATCATCATAATGCTTCAGGCTATTGTCATCACAATGAAATCAGTATTCTCCATGACCTCTGTCATCATAATGCTCCAAACAATTGTGATCACAATGTTCCATAACACTTATCATCACAACACCCCATGACGCTCATCATCAAAATTATCCATGGTCTTCTCATCACAAAGCTCCATGATCTTGTCATCACAATGCTCAATACACTTGTCATCACAATGCTCCCTGACACTTGTCGTCAGTATGCTCCTTGAACCCTGTCATGACAAGGCTCCATGCCTTTTTCATAACAATGATCCATGCACTTTTCATCACAATGTTCCAAAATCCCTGTAATCACAAATGCTCCATGCCCTTGTCATGACAAAACTCCATGACGCATGTCATCAGAATGCTCCATGGCCTTCTCATCACAATGCTCCATGCACTAGTCATCACAATGCTCCAAGACCAATGTAATCACAATGTTCCATGCCCCTTTTCATCAGAATGCTCCATGAGACTTGTCATCACAAGTCTGCATGGTCTTCCCATCACAATGCTCCAGGACCTTTTCATCACCATGCTCCACTCCATTGTCATCACAGTGCTCCATGACACATGTCATCACAATGCTCCCTTCCTTTGTCAGCAAAATGCTACATGACCATGTCATTACAATGCTCTATGCGCCTGTAAACACAATACTACATTTCCATTGTCATCACAATCCTCCATGAACCTTGGGATCACATTGCTTCATGCCCTTGTCATCACAATGCTCCATGCTCCTTGAAATCAAAATGATCCATGACCTTTGTCATCACAATGCTCCAAAACCTTGTGATCACAGTGTTCCATAACACTTGTCATCACAATGCTCCATGATGCCTGTCATCACAATAGTCCATGCACTTTTCATCACAATGCTCCATGACCTTTGTCATCACAATTCTCAATACACTTGTCATCACAATGCTCCCTGACACTTGTCATCAGAATGCTCCTTGAACCCTGTCATGAAAAGGCTCCATGCCTTTTCCATCACAATGCCCCATGCCGTTTTCATCACAATGCTCCATGCCATTGTCATCAAAATACTCCACAAGCTTGTCATCAGAATGCTCCATGACGCTTGTCATCACAATTCTCCATGCACTTGTCAGCACAATGCTCCCTGACCCTTGTCATCACAATGCTCCATTACATTTGTCATCAGAATCCTCCATGACACTTGGCATCACAATGCTCCATGCCATTGTGCTCACAATGGGCCATTACATATGTCATCACAATCCTCCCTGACACCTGTCTTCACAATACTGCATGACCTGGTCATCAAAATTCTCCATGCCCTTGTCATCACAATGTGCCATTCCAACTGTCATCGCAATAATCCATGAAACTTATTAGACCAATGTTCCATGCCCTTGTCATCACAATGCTCCATGCAGTTGTTATCACAATGCTCCATGACCACTGTCATCATAGTGCTCCGTTACTCCAGTCATCACAATGCTTCATGACTTTGTCATCACAGTGGTCAATGCCCTCGTCATCAACAGTCTCTGTGAACTTTTTAACCACAATGCTCCATGAACTTTTCATCACAATGCTCTTTGACCCTTGTCATCACAATGCTCTATGCGCTTGTCAGCACAATGCTCCATGACACATGTCATCACAATGCACCATGCGCTTGTCATCACAGTGCTCCACAATCTTTTTATCACAATGCTCCATAAAATTTGTCATCACAGTGCTCCATGTACTTCTCATCAAAATGCTCTCTAAACCACTGATATCACAATGCTACATCACATTGTCATCACAGTGCTCAATACACTTGTCATCACAATGCTCCCTGACACTTGTCGTCAGTATGCTCCTTGAACCCTGTCATGACAAGGCTCCATGCCTTTTTCATAACAATGATCCATGCACTTTTCATCACAATGTTCCAAGATCCCTGTAATCACAAATGCTCCATGCCCTTGTCATCACAAAACTCCATGACGCATGTCATCAGAATGCTCCAAGGCCTTCTCATCACAATGCTCCATGCACTAGTCATCACAATGCTCCAAGACCCCTGTAATCACAGTGCTCCATGCCCCTTTTCATCAGAATGCTCCATGAGACTTGTCATCACAAGTCTCCATGGTCTTCCCATCACAATGCTCCAGGACATTTTCATCACCATGCTCCACTCCGTTGTCATCACAATGCTCCATGACACTTGTCATCACAATGCTCCATGGCCACTGTCATCACAGTGCTCCATAACCCTTGTCATTACTGTGCTCCATGACGCTCGTCATCACAATTATCCATGGTCTTCTCATCACAATGCTCCACACCCTTGTCATCAAAATGCTCCATGACCCTTGTCATCACAATGCTCCATGGCCACTCTCATCACAATGCTCCATTCCCCTTGTCATTACAGTGCTTCATGACGCTCATCATCACAATTATCCATGGTCTTCTCATCAAAAAGCTCCACGGTCTTGCCATCACAATGCTCCATGCCCTGGTCATCACAATGCTCCTTGTCCCCTGTCATCACAATTCTCCTCGTTCTTGGCATCACTGTGCTCCATGACACTTCTCATCACCGTGTTACATGATTTGTCATCACAATTCTCTATGCACTGGTCATCGCAATGCTCCATGACCCCTGTCATAGGAAGCTCCATGTGCTTGTCATCACAATGCTTCATGAACTTGTCATCAAAATTCTCAATGGCCCTTGTCATCACAATGCTCCATGCCCTTGTCATCACAATGCTCCATGTCCATTGTCATCACAATCCTCCAAGCCCTTGTCATCAAAATGCTCCATTACATTTGTCATCACAATCCTCCATGACCCTTGGGATCATATTGCTTTATGCCCTTGTCACCTCTATCTTGCCTTTCTGGTTTTTACAGATTTTTGGATGTCCTTTTGGACCGGTGGGAAGTGAAAATTCTTTGTAGTGTGTATTTGCATTGCACGCTTGCTTGATTGGCCAAAAAGGGCCTATGCCTTTTCTCTTGAATATATTCAGGAGAAAAGTCATACGCTGGTTTTGGCCAAGTGCATCATTCTCGAAGTTGTGATGCCTTTCCTGTGCTTTAAAGGCGATTCCAATTTACCTCTTGAAATATGTTTTGTGCAATTCTGCCTCATTTTCAAGTCCGCTTTTTTGCCTTCCCTCAACAGATTTTTGGAAGAGAGTAGTCTTTTATAACTCTGCAGGTTTTTGATTTGCGTTGCCCCTGAGCTCCAATTTTCAAATCCCATTATTGGGAGCTGACCGCAAATCCACAATTTTGCTTCAGGACCTATACTTGTTCCAGGGGTGGCTATACTGGTTCCCTGTGGGTGGCTGAGGCTTTGGTTAATTCTTCTTCCTGACGGGAATTTAGAGTGACATGTGTCCGTCCAAAGGCCTACATCTACTCTCTGATTGGTTCTCCCTCTTCCCTTTAATCCTCTGCACAATTAGCAAACTGTGCGAACCAGGAGGTTATAGGGGATGACTCTCCTAAGTTGGGAGATTGATAGTAAAGTTGTTGGAATGCTAAACTGTAGCACAAGGAGAGGAAAAAGTAGGAGACTTTCAGAAACCTTTCGCCATCACAGGGTGTCCATTCTCTAGGTTTCCCATACATGTTATAACTGTAGTGATATTCCCTTCTACCTGGCAAATTGGGACCCATGGAATGGTGGCATGCATTACTACTTTAAAGGGTCTGCATTTTCTCTCCCAATCTCACCAGTCCCCTCAATCCCAAGTGTCCAGCCTTATGTCTCATCCAGCTGTCTTTGCAGATAGGGTCATTCTAGGTCTCATCAGAACCCCTGAAGGAATTGTGTAAGAATTTCGCTGTTTTTTGTTTTGTTTTTGAAATTCATTTTTATAATGGGGTTGAGCTGATTTTCCCTGACGTGTTTATGCCGGTCTAGACACACTTGATTCCTTTACTCAAGGGGTTTTGAGTCCCGTTCACTGAGGAACGTGTAGGTCTTGTCTATTCTGTATGTGGTTTATGGAATGGTACCTGTGCTAATATCAAACTCTGGTTTTATGCATCAGCCCACCTCTCCTTCCCCCTTAAGCAGGCAAAAGAGTGTTTTCTAAATGTGAGACTCTGATCTCTTTCCTAACTCTGTTCATGTGTAGCCATGTTTACAGGATCTTCATAAGTGATATCTTATGATAAGTTTCTTTTTCTGTGTGACTTATTTCACTTAGAATCATCGTACCTGAATCCACTCATTTTGCTGCTACTGGTCTTATGACATTGATTTCATGGCTGAGGGATATTCCATCATACTAAGTACCACACTATTTTGAACCATTTTTATCTTTCCTGGGATATTTAAGGTGTACCCAAGATGAGGTTCTTGTAAGCAGTGCAGCCCTAAATTTTAGGGTAGTTCTGTCTTATTGATTTTCAGTTTTCCCAAGGTATATTCCCTAGACTGGAAGTGCCCTTGGCTCTGTAGCTCTGTTGTTTACTTGTTTCAGGGAACACAATGCACTCCTCCAGATAGGCAGTTGGCAATTTACATGCTGCCCATCAGAATAAGAATGCTCCCTGTTCTCCAGGGCCTGTCTTGACTTTCTGATTTTTACCCATTTTGTGGATGTCCCTTTTGACCGGTGGGAAGTGATACTTCTTTGTAGTGCAGATTTGCATTGCCCGCTTGCTTGCTTGGCCAAAAAGCGCGTATGCATTTTCTCCTGAATATATTCAGGAGAAAACGCAAATGCACTTTTTGGCCAAGTGCATCATTGTCGAAGTTGTGCCCCTCTTCCTGTGCTTTAAAGGAGATTCCAACGTACCTTTTGAAATCTCTTTCCTGCTCTTGTGCCTCGCTTTCAAGTCCGCCTCGTTGCCTTCCCTCAACAGATTTTTGGACGAGAGTTGCCCTTTATTACTCTGCCAGTTTGTGAATTGCTGTGCCCCTGATCTCCATATTTTATCTCGTTTTTTGTGAGCTGAACGCAAGTCCAATATTTTGGTTCAGAAGCTATACTGGTTTTCGGTGGGTAGCTGAGTCTTTGGTTAATTCTTCTTCCTCCCAGGAAATAACAGTGACATGTGCCCGTCCAAAAGCCTAACAGCTACTCTCTCATTGGTTCTCCCTGTTCCCTTTCATCCTTTGCCAAATTGGCAACGTGTGCGAACTAGGAGGTTAAAGGTGCTGTGTTTCCAAGTTGGGAGATTGATAGTAAAGCAGTTGGAAAGTCAAACTGGCGCACAAGGAGAGGGACTATTCTTTGAGATTTAGAAAACTTTCGTATTCACAGTGTGTCCATTCTTAGGTTTCCCTTACATATTATAGATATAGTAATATACCCTTCAACCTGGAGTGTTGGGACACATGGAATGGGTGCCATGCATTATTGCTTTAAATGGTCTGCATTTGCTCACCCAATCTCACGAATCCTCTCAGTCCCATGTGTCCAACCTTATGCAACATCCAGCTGTCGTTGTAGATAAGGTCATTCCAGGTTTCATCAGAGACCCTGAAGTAATTGGAAACAATTTCCCTGTTTTTATGTTTTGTTTTGAAATTCATTTTTATAGTGGGTTTGAGCTGATTCTCGCTGACATGTTTATGCCAGGCTAGAAAATCTTGATTCCCTTACGGAGACATATCAATACATAGGTTTTAAGATTCTTACTAGTCAGATATATTCCTCTGTGGGAAATATGGGGTTTTGAGTCCCTTTCTCTGAGGAAGGTGTAGGTCTTGTCTATTCCATAGCTGGTTTTTGGAATGGTACCTGTGCTTATATCAAACTCTGGTTTTATGCATCACCCCTCCTCTCCTTCCCCCATACGCAGGCATAAGGGTGTTTTCTAAATGTGAGACTCTGTTCTCTTTCCTAACTCAGTGCATGTGTAGCCATGTTTACAGGATCTTCATAAGTGATATCTTATGATAAGTTTCTTTTTCTGTGTGACTTATTTCACTTAGAATCATCGTACCTGAATCCACTCATTTTGCTGCAACTGGTCTTATGACATTGATTTCATGGCTGAGGGATATTCCATTGTACGTAAGTACCACAATTTTTGAGCCATTTTTATATTTCCTGGGATATTTAAGGTGTACCCAAGATGAGGTTCTTGTAAGCAGTGCAGCCCTAAATTTTGGGGTGGCTCTGTCTTATTGATTTTCAGTTTTCCCAAGGTATATTCCCTAGACTGGAAGTGCCCTAGGCTCTGTAGCTCTGTTGTTTACTTGTTTTAGGGAACACAATGCACTCCTTCAGAGAGGCAGTTGGCAATTTACAGCCCATCCATCAGCATAAAAACGCTCCCTGTTCTCCAGGGCCTGTCTTGCCTTTCTGGTTTTTACCCATTTTTTGGATGTCCCTTTTTACCGGTGGGAAGTGATACTTTTTGTAGTTCAGATTTGCATTGCCCACTTGCTTGCTTGGCCAAAAAGGGCGTATGCGTTTTCTCCTGAATATATTCAGGATAAAACGCATACGCCCTTTTTGGCCAAGTGCATCATAGTCGAAATTGTGCCCCTCTTCCTGTGCTTTAAAGGCGATTCCAACGTACCCCTTGAAATCTGTTTCCTGCTATTCTGCCTGGCTTTCAAGTCCGCCTAGTAGCCTTCCCTCAACAGATTGTTGGACGATAGTTTCCCTTTATTACTCTGCCAGATTGTGAATTGCTGTGCCCCTGAGCTCCACTTTTTAACTTGTAGTTTGTGAGCAGAACGCAAGTCCAAAGTTTTGGTTGACGACCTATACCAGTTCCCGGTGGGTGGCTGAGACTTTGGTTAATGCTTCTTCCTCCCGGGAAATAAGAGTGACATGTGCCCGTCCAAATGCCTAACAGCTACTCTCTCATTGGTTCTCCCACTTCCCTTTCATCATTTGCCAAATTGGCAACCTTTGCGAACCAGGAGGTTAAAGGTGCTGTCGCTCCACGTTGGGAAATTGATAGTAAAGCAGTTGGAAAGTCAGACTGTCGCACAAGGAGAGGGACTATTGGTTGAGTTTTAGAAACATTTCGTATTCACAGTGTGTCCATTATTAGGTTACCCAAACATGTTATAGCTATAGTAATATACCCTTCAATCTGGAGAGTTGCGACACATGGAATGGGTGCCATGCATTATTGCTTTAAAGGGTTTGCATTTGCTCACCCAATCTTACCAGTCCTCTCAGTCCCATCTGTCCAACCTTATGCAACATCCAACTCTCATTGTAGATAGGGTCATTCCAGGTTTCATCAGAGACCCTGAAGGAATTTTAAAGAATTTCCCTGTTTTTATATTTTGTATTGAAATTCCTTTTTATAGTGGGTTTGAGCTGATTCTCGCTGCCATGATTATGCAGGTCTAGAAACACTTGATTCTCTTACATAGACATATGAATACATAGGTTTTAAGATTCTTACTAGTCAGATATATTCCTCTGTGGGAAATGTGGTGTTTTGAGTCCCTTGCTCTGATAAGGTGCAGGTCTTGTCTATTCCATAGCTGGTTTTTGGAACGGTACCTGTGCTTATATCAAACGCTGGTTTTATGCATCACCCCTCCTCTCCTTCCCCCTTAAGCAGGCATAAGAGTGTTTTCTAAATGTGAGACTCTGTTCTCTTTCCTAACTCAGTGCATGTGTAGCCATGTTTACAGGATCTTCATAAATGATATCTTATGATAAGTTTCTTTTTCTGTGTGACTTATTTCATTTAGAATCATCGTACCTGAATCCACTCATTTTGCTGCTACTGGTCTTATGACATTGATTTCATGGCTGAGGGATATTCCATCGTACGTAAGTACCACAATTTTTTGAACCATTTTTATCTTTCCTGGGATATTTAAGGTGTACCCAAGTTGAGGTTCTTGTAAGCAGTGCAGCCCTAAATTTTGGGGTGGCTCTCTCTTATTGATTTTCAGTTTTCCCAAGGTATACTCCCTAGACTGGAAGTGCCCTTGGCTCTGTAGCTCTGTTGTTTACTTGTTTTAGGGAACACAATGCACTCCTCCAGAGAGGCAGTTGGCAATTTACATCCCGCCCATCAGCATAACAAGGCTCCCTGTTCTCCAGAGCCTGTCTTGCCTTTCTGGTTTTTACCCATTTTGTGGATGTCCCTTTTGACCGGTGGGAAGTGATACATCTTTGTAGTGCAGATTTGCATTTCACACTTGCTTGCTTGGCCAAAAAGGGCGTATGCATTTTCTCCTGCATATATTCAGGAGAAAACGCATACGCCCCTTTTGGCCAAGTGCATCATAGTCGAAATTGTGCCCCTCTTCCTATGCTTTAAAGGTGATTCCAACGTACCCCTTGAAATCTGTTTGCTGCTATTCTGCCTCGCTTTCAAGTCTGCCTAGTTGCCTTCCCTGAACAGATTGTTGGATGATAGTTGCCCTTTATTACTCTTACAGTTTGTGAATTGCTGTGCCCCTGAGCTCCATATTTTATCTCGTTTTTTGTGAGCTGAACGCAAGTCCAATATTTTGGTTCAGAACCTATACTGGTTTTCAGTGGGTGGCTGAGTCTTTGGTTAATTCTTCTTCCTCCCGGGAAATAAGAGTGTCATGTGCCCGTCCAAATGCCTAACAGCTACTCTTTCATTGGATCTCTCACTTCCCTTTCATCATTTGCCAAATTGGCAACCTGTCCGAACCAGGAGGTTAAAGGTGCTGTCTCTCCAAGTTGGGAGATGGATAGTAAAGCAGTTGGAAAGTCAAACTGGCGAACAAGGAGAGGGACTATTCGTTGAGATTTAGAAACCTTTCGTATTCACAGTGTGTCCATTCTTAGCTTTCCCTTACATGTTATAGCTATAGTAATATTCCCTTCAACCTGGAGAGTTGGGACACATGGAATGGGTGCCATGCATTATTGCTTTAAAGGGTCTGCATTTGCTCACCCAATCTCACCAATCCTCTCAGTCCCATGTGTCCAGCCTTATACCACATCCAGCTGTAGTTGTAGATAGTGTCATTCCAAATTTCTTCAGAGACACTGAAGGAATTGTAAAGAATGTCCCTGTTTTTTTGTTTTTGTTTTTGAAATTCCGTTTTATAGTGGGTTTGAGCCTATTCTCGCTACCATGGTTATGCCAGTCTAGAAATACTTCATTCCCTTATGGAGACATATCAATACATAGGTTTTAAGATTCTTACTAGTCAGATATATTCCTCTGCGGGAAATATGGGATTTTGAATCCCTTTCACTGAGGAAGGTGTAAGTCTTCCCTATTCCATAGTTGGTTTTTGGAACGGTACCTCTGCTTATATCAAGCTCTGGTTTTATGCATCACCCCACCTCTCCTTCCCCCTTAAGCAGGCATAAGAGTGTTTTCTAAATGTGAGACTCTGTTCTCTTTCCTAACTCAGTTCATGTGTAGCCATGTTTACAGGATCTTCATAAGTGATATCTTATGATACGTTTCATTTTCTGTGTGACTTATTTCACTTAGAATCATCGTACCTGCATCCACTCATTTTGCTGCTACTGGTCTTATGACATTGACTTCTGGGCTGAGGGATCTTCCATCGTACGAATGTACCACAATTTTTTGAACCAGTTTTATATTTCCTGGGATACTAAAGGTGTACCCAAGTTGAGGTTCTTGTGAGCAGTGCAGCCCTAAATTTTAGGGTGGCTCTGTCTTATTGATTTTCAGTTTTCCCAAGGTATATTCCCTAGACTGGAAGTGCCCTTGGCTCTGTAGCTCTATTGTTTACTTGTTTTACGAACACAATGTACTCCTCCAGAGAGGCAGTTGGCAATTTACATTCCGCCCAACAGCATAA
Source organism: Mesoplodon mirus (assembly GCF_964341445.2). NCBI lineage: Eukaryota > Metazoa > Chordata > Mammalia > Artiodactyla > Ziphiidae > Mesoplodon > Mesoplodon mirus. The sequence goes on along the minus strand of NW_028295543.1, from coordinate 329,000 downwards.
CAAGGCTCCCTGTTCTCCAGGGCCTGTCCTGAATTTCTGGTTTTTACCCTTTGTGTGGATGTCCCTTTGGACCGGTGTGATATGATACTTCATTGTAGTGCAGACTTGCATGCCCGCTTGCTTGCTTTGCCAAAAAGGGCGTATGCGGTTTCTCCTGAATATACTCAGGAGAAAATGCATAAGCCCTTTTTGGCCAAGTGCATCATTGTCGAAGGTGTGCCCCTCTTCCTGTGCTTTAAAGGCGATTCCAACGTACCTCTTGAAATCTGTTTCTGGCTATTCTGCCTCGCTTTCAAGTCCGCCTAGTTGCCTTCCCTCAACACATTTTTGGACGATAGTTGTCCTTTATTACTCTGCCAGTTTGTGAATGGCTCTTTCCCTGAGCTCCGTTTTTTAACTGTTTTTTTGTGAGCTGTACGCAAGTCCAATATTTTGATTCAGGACCTATAATATTTCCCGGTGGGTGGCTGAGACTTTGGTCAATTCTTTTTCCTCCCGGGAAATAAGAGTGACATATACCCGTCCAAATGCCTAACAGCTACTCTCTCATTTGTTCTCCCTCTTCCCATTCATCCTCTGCGAAATTGGCAACATGTGCGAACTAGGAGTTTAAAGGTACTGTCTCTCGAGGTTGGGAGATTGATAGTAAAGCAGTTGGAAAGTCAAACTGGAGGACCAGGAAAGGGACTATTCGATGAGTTTTAGAGACCTTTCTTATTCACAGTGTGTCCATTCTCTAGATTTCCCGTACATGTTATAGCTGTAGTAATATTCCCTTCAACCTGGAGAGCTGGGAACCATGGGATGGGTGCCTTGCATTATTGCTTTAAAGGGTCTGGATTTGCTCACCCAATCTCACCAATCCTCTCAGTCCCATGTGTCCAGCCTTATGTCACCTCCAGCTGTCATTGTAGATAGGGTCATTCCAGGTTTCATCAGAGATCCTGAAAGATTTGTAAAGAATTTCCCTATTTTTTTGTTTTGTTTTTGAAATTCCTTTCTATAGTTGGTGTGTGCTGTTTCTCACTGCCAGGTTTATGCCAGTCTAGACACACTTGATTCCCTTACGGAGACATATCAATACATAAGTTTTAAGATTCTTACTAGTCAGATATATTCCTCTGCGGGAAATATGGGGTTTTGAGTCCCTTTCACTGAGGAAGGTGTAGATCTTGTCTATTCCATAGTTGGATTTTGGAACAGTACCTGTGATTATATCAAACTCTGGTTTTATGTATCACCCCAGCTCTCCTTCCCCCTTAAGCAGGCATAAGAGTGTTTTCTAAATGTGAAACTCTGTTCTCTTTCCTAACTCAGTTCATGTGTAGCGATGTTTACAGGATCTTCATTAGTGATATCTTATGATTAGTTTCTTCTTCTGTGTGACTAATTTCAGTTAGAATCATCGTACCTGAATCCACTCATTTTGCTGCTACTGCTCTTATGACATTAATTTCATGGCTGAGGATTATTCCATCATACTTAAGTACCACAGTTTTTTGAACCATTTTTATCTTTCCTGGGATATTTAAGGTGTACCCAAGTTGACGTTCTTGTATGCATTGCCGGCCTAAATTTTGGGGTGCCTCTGTCTTATTGATTTCCAGTTTTCCCAAGGTATATTCCCTAGAATGGAAGTGCCCTTGGCTCTGTAGCTCTGTTGTTTACTTGTTTTAGGGAACACAATGCACTCCTCCAGAGAGGCAGTTGGCAATATACATCCCGCCCATCAGCATAACAAGGCTCTCTGTTCTCCAGGGCCTGTCTTGAATTTCTGGTTTTTACCCTTTTTGTGGATGTTCCTGTGGACTGGCAGGAAATGATACTTCTTTGTAGTGCAGACTTGCATGCCCGCTTGCTTGCTTGGCCAAAAAGTGTGTATGCGTTTTCTCCTGAATATACTCAGGAGAAAATGCATAAGCCCATTTTGGCCAAGTGCATCATTGTCGAAATTGTGCCCCTCACTTTGCTTTAAAGGTGATTCCAACGTACCTCTTGAAATCTGTTTCCTGCTATTCTGCCTCACATTCAAGACCGCCTCGTTGCCTTCCCTCAACAGATTTTTGGATGATAGTTGTCCTTTATTACTCTGCCAGTTTGTGAATTGCTCTGCCCTATAGCTGCATTTTTTAACTCGTTTTTTGTGAGCTGAACTCAAGTCCCATATTTTGGTTTAGGCCCTATACTGGTTGCCGGTGGGTGGCAGAGACTTTGTTTAATTCTTCTTCCACCCGGGAAATAAGAGTGACATGTGCCCTTCCAAATGCCTAACAGCTACTCTCTCTTTGGTTCTCCCTCTTCCCTTTCATCCTTTGCCAAATTGGCAACCTGTGCGAACCAGGAGGTTAAAGGGGCTGTCTCTCCAAGTTGGGAGATTGATGGTAAAGCAGTTAGAATGTGAAACTGGAGCACCAGGAGAGGGACTATTTGTTGAGATTTAGAAACCTTTCGTATTCACAGTGTGTCCATTCTCTAGGTTTCCCATACATGTTATAGCTGTAGTAATATTCCCTACAACCTGGAAAGTTGGGACCCATGGAATGGGTGCCATGCATTATTGCTTTAAAGGGTCTGTATTTACTCTCGAATCTCATCAATCCTCTCAGTCCCATGTGTCCAGCCTTATGCCACCTCCAGCTGTCGTTCTATATAGGGTCATTCCAAGTTTCATCAGAGACACTGAAGGAATTGTAAAGAATTTCGCTGTTTTTTTGTTTTGTTTTTGAAATTCCTTTTTATAGTGGGTTTGAGGGGTTTCTCGCTGCCATCTTTATGCCAGTCTACACACACTTGATTCCCTTTTGGTGACACATCAATACAAAGGTTTTAAGATTCTTACTAGTCAGATATATTCCTCTGCGGGAAATATGGTGTTTTGAGTCCCTTTCACTGAGGAAGTTGTAGGTCATGTGTATTCCATACTTGGTTTTTGGAACGGTACCTGTGCTTATATCAACCTCTGGTTTTATGCATCACCCCACCTTTCCTTCCCCCTTAAGCAGGCCTAAGACTGTTTTCTAAATGTGAGACTCTCTGCCCTTTCATAACTCTGTTCATGTGTAGCCATGTTTACAGGATCTTCATAAGTGATATCTTATGATAAGTTTCTTTTTCTGTGTGACTTATTTCACTTAGAATCATCGTACCTGAATCCACTCATTTTGCTGCTACTGGTCTTATGACATTGATTTCATGGCTGATGTATATTCCATCGTACATAAGAACCAAAATTTTTGAACCATTTTTATATTTCCTGGGATATTTAAGGTGTACCGATGTTGAGGTTCTTGTAAGAAGTGCAGCCCTAAATTTTGGGCTGGCTCTGTCTTATTGATTTTCAGTTTTCCCAAGGTATATTCCCTAGACTTGAAGTGTCCTTGGCTCTGTAGCTCTGTTGTTTACTTGTTTTAGGGAACACATTGCACTCCTCCAGAGTGGCAGTTGGCAGTTTACATCCCGCCCATCAGCATAACAGGGCTCCCTGTTCTCCAGGGCCTGTCTTGCCTTTCGGGTTTTTACCCTTTTTGTGGATGTCCCTTTGGACCGGTGGGAAGTGATACTTCTTTGTAGTGCATACTTGCATTTCCCACTTGCTTGCTTGACCAAAAACGGCGTATGCGTTTTCTCCTGAATATACTCAGGAGAAAACGCATACACCCTTTTTGGACAAGTGCATCATTGTCGAGATTGTGCCCCTCTTCCTGTGCTTTAAAGGCGATTCCAACATATCTCTTGAAATCTGTTTCATGCTATTCTGCCTCACTTTCAAGTCCACTTGTTTGCCTTCCCTCAACAGATTTTTGGATGATAGTTGTCCTTTATTACTCTGCCAGGTTGTGAATTGCTCTGCCCTATACCTCCATTTTTTAACTCTTTTTTTGTGAGCTGAACGCAAGTCCCATATTTTCGATTAGGACCTATACTGGTTCCTGGTGGGTGGCTGAGACTTTGGTCAATTCCCCTTCCTCCCGGAAAATAAGAGTGACATATGCCCGTCCAAATGCCTAACAGCTACTCTCTCATTGGTTCTCCCTCTTCCCATTCATCGTCTGCGAAATGGGTAACCTGTGTGAAACAGGAGGTTAAAGGTGCTGTCTCTCCAGGTTGGGAGATTGATAGTAAAGCAGTTGGAAAGTCAAAGGGGAGCACCAGGAGAGGGATTATTCGTTGAGTTTTAGAGACCATTGGTATTCACAGTGTGTCCATTCTCTAGGTTTCCCGTACATGTTATAGCTGTACTAATATTCCCTTCAACCTGGAGAGTTGGGACCCATGGAATGGGTGCCTTGCATTATTGCTTTAAAGGGTCTGCATTTGCTCACCCAATCTCACCAATCCTCTCAGTCCCATCTGTCCAGCCTTATGCCACATCCAGCTGTCGTTGTAGATAAGGTCATTCCAGGTTTCATCAGTGACCCTGAAGGAATTGCAAAGAATTTCCCTGTTTTTTTGTTTTGTTTTTGAAGTTACTTTTTATAGTGGGTTTGAGCTGATTTTCGCTGCCATGATTATGCCTGTCTAGAAACACTTGATTCTCTTATGGAGACATATCAATACATAGGTTTTAAGATTCTTACTACTCAGATATATTCCTCAGCGGGAAATATGGGGTTTTGAGTCCCTTTCACTGTGGATGGTGTAGGTCTTGTCTATTCCATAGTTGGTTTTTGGAACGGTACCTGTGCTTATATCAAACTCTGGTTTTATGCATCACCCCACATCTCCTTCCCCCTTAAGCAGGCATAAGAGTTTTTTCTAAATGTGAGACTCTGTTCTCTTTCCTAACTCAGTTCATGTGTAGCCATGTTTACAGCATCTTCATAAGTGATATCTTATGATACGTTTCTTTTTCTGTTTGACTTATTTCACTTAGAATCATCGTACCTGAATCCACTCATTTTGCTCCTACTGGTCTGATGACATTGATTTCATGGCTGATGGATATTCCATCGTACGTAAGTACCACAATTTTTTGAACCATTTTTATATTTCCTGGAATATTTAAGGTGTACCCAAGTTGAGGTTCTTGAAAGCAGTGCACCCTCAATTTTGGGGTGGCTCTGTCATATTGATTTTCAGTTTTCCCAAGGTATATTCCCTAGACTGGAAGTGTCCTTGGCTCTGTAGCTCTGTTGTTTACTTGTTTTAGGGAACACCATGCTAACCTCCAGAGAGGCAGTTGGCAACTTACATTCCGGCCATCAGCATAACAAGGCTCCCTGTTCTCCAGGGCCTGTCTTGCCTTTCTGGTTTTTACCCATTTTTTGGATGTCCCTTTTGACCGATGGGAAGTGATACATCTTTGTAGTGCAGACTTGCATTGCCCACTTTCTTGCTTGGCCAAAAGTGTCGTATGCATTTTCTCCTGAATATATTCAGGACAAAACGCATATGCCTTTTTTGGCCAAGTTCATCATTGTCGAAGTTGTGCCCCTCTTCCTGTGCTTTAAAGGCGATTCCAATGTACCTCTTGAAATCTGTTTCCTGCTATTCTGCCTCGCTTTCAAGTCCGCCTCGTCGGCTTCCCTCAACAGATTTTTGGACGATAGTTGTCCTTTATTACTCTGCCAGTTTGTGAATTGCTGTGCCCCTGAGCTCCATTTTTTAACTCGTTTTTTGTGAGCTGAACGCAAGTCCCATATTTTGGTTCAGAACCTATACTGGTTTTCGGTGGGTGGCTGAGACTTTGGTTAATTCTTCTTCCTCCCGGGAAATAAGAGGGACATGTGCCCGTCCAAATGCCTAACAGCTACTCTCTCATTGTTTCTCCCTCTTCCCTCGCATCCTTTGCCAAATTGGCTACCTGTGCGAACCAGGAGGTTTAACGTGCTGTCTCTCCAAGTTGGGAGATTGATAGTAAAGCAGTTGAAATGTCAAACTGGCGCACAAGGAGAGGGACTATTCGATGAGATTTAGAAACGTTTTGTATTCACATTGTGTCCATTCTCTAGGTTTCCCGTACATGTTATGGCTATAGTAATATTCCCTTCAACCTGGAGAGTTGGGTTCCATGGAATGGGTGCCATGAATTATTGCTTTAAAGTGTCTGCGTTTGCTCACCCAATCTCACCAATCCTCTCAGTCCCATGTGTCCAGCCTTATGCCACATCCAGCTGTCGTTGTAGATAGGGTCATTCCAAGTTTCATCAGAACCCGGGAAGGTATTGTGTAAGAATTTTACTGTTTTTATGTTTTGTTTTGAAATTCATTTTTATAATGGGTTTTAGCTGATTCTCACTGCCATGTTTATGTCGTTCTAGACACACTTGGTTCCCTTACGGAGACATATCAATACATAGGTTTTAAAATTCTTACTTGTCAGATATATTTCTCTGCGGGGAATAGGGTTGGTGAGTTCCGTTCACTGAGGAAGGAGTAGGGCTTGTCTCTTCTGATGTTGGATTATGGAACGGTACCTGTGCTAATATCAATCTTATGTTTTGTGCATCTCCCCAACTCTCTTGCCCCTTAAGCAAGCGTTAGATTGTTTTCTAAATCTGATACTCTGTTCTCTTCCCTAAATCAGTTCATATGTAGCCATGTTTACATTCCCTTCATAAGTGATATCTTATGTCAGAATGCACCATGGCCGTTCTCATAATAATGCTCCATGACCCCTGTCATCACAGTCCACCATGCCCTGATTATCAAAATGCTCCATGTCCCTTGTCATCACAATTCTCCACGTCCTTGTCATCACAATGCTACATGACACTACTCATCAAAATGTTACATGCTCTTGTCATCAAAATTCACCATCCACTTGACATTGCAATGCTCCATGCACTTGTCATCACAATGCTCCATGGACATGTCATCACAAAGCTCCATGCACTTGTCATCCCAATGCTCCATGACCCTTGTCATCACAATGCTCACTGACACCTGTCATCACAATGCTTCTTGCCCCTTGTCATTACAGTGCTCCATGATGCTCGACATAACAATTACCAAAGGTCTCCTCATCACAATGCTCCATGGCCAATATCATCACAATTCTCGATAACCAATGTCATCACAACACTCCATGACACCTGACAACACAATGATTCGGGACTCTTGTCATCACAATGTTCCATTCCCTAGTCATCACAATGCTCCATGACACCTGGCATCACAATACTCCATGAATATTTTCAGCCCAATGTTCCATGACCCTTGTCATCACAGTGATCCATGTCGTTGTCATCCCTATGCTCCATGACCACTGTTTTCACAATGCTCCGTGACGCTTGTCATCACAGTGCTCCATGACACCTGTCATCACAATGCTCCATGCCTTTGTCAGCAAAATGCTACATGACCTTGTCATTACAATGCTCTTTGCGCTTGTCAACACAATCCTCCATGAAACTTGGGATCACATTGCTTCATGCCCTTGTCATCACAATGCTCCATGCTCCTTGAAATCAAAATGATCCATGACCTCTGTCATCACAATGCTCCAAACTCTTGTGATCACAATGTTCCATAACAGTTGTCATCACAACGCTCCATGATGCCTGTCATCACAATACTCCATGCCCTTTTCATCACAATGCTCCATGACCTTCTCATCACAATTCTCAATACACTTGTCATCACAATGCTCCCTGACACTTGTTGTCAGAATGCTCCTTGAACACTGTCACGAAAAGGCTCCATGCCTTTTTCATCACAATGCCCCATGCCGTTTTCATCACAATGCTCCATGCCATTGTCATCAAAATACTCCACAAGCTAGTCATCGGAATGCTCCATGACGATTGTCATCACAATTCTCCATGCACTTGTCAGCACAATGCTCCCTGACCCTTGTCATCACAATGCTCCAAGCCATTGTCATCACAATGCTCCATTACCTTTGTCATCAGAATCCTCCATGACACTTGGCATCACAATGCTCCATGCCATTGTCATCAGAATGGGCCATTACATATGTCATCACAATGCACCCTGACACCTGTCTTCACAATACTGCATGACCTACCTGGTCATCACAATGTTCCATGCCCTTGTTATCACAATGCTCCATGACCCCTGTCATCACAATGCTCCGTGACTCCAGTCATCACAATGCTTCATGAACTTTTTCACCACAATGGTCCATGCCCTCGTCATCAACAGTCTCTGTGACCTTTTTAACCACAATGCTCCATGAACTTTTCATCACAATGCTCTTTGACCCTTGTCATCACAATGCTCTATGCCTTTCTCAGCACAGTGCTCCATGACCCTTGACATCACAATGCTTCATGCACTTGTCAGCACAATGCTCCATGACACAGGTCATCACAATGCTCCATGACCCCTGTCATCACAGTGCTCCATGACTCCAGTCATCACAATGCTTCATAACGTTTGTCATCACAATGGTCCATGCCCGTGTCATCACAAGGCTCTGTGACCTTTGTAACCACAATGATCCATGAACTTTTCATCACAATTCTCTGTGACCACTTTCATCACAATGCTCCATTTCTTTGTGAGAACAATGGTCCATGACCATTGTCTTCAAAATGTGCCACGCGCATTTCATCACAACGGTCCACAAAATTGTCATTGCCATGCTCCATAAACCTTGTAATCACAATGCTCCATGCACTTCTCATCAAAATGCTCTCTCACCAGAGATATCACAGTGTTCCATCCCTAGTCATCACAATACTCCCTCTCCCCTCTAATCACAATGTTCCATGACCCTGTCATCACACTGCTATATCCCCTTATCGTCACAATGTTCCATGACCCCTGACATCACAATGTTCCATAACCCCTGTCATCAAAATGCTCCATGATCCTTTTCATCCCAAAGCTCCAAGACCCCTGACATCACAATGTTCTATAACCCCTGCCATCAAAATGTTCCATTACACTTTTCATCAAATTGCTGCATGACCCGGTCATCAGAATGCTCCCTGCACTTCTCATCACAATGCACCATGCCCTTGTCATCAAAATGCTCCATGACTTGTCATCACAAAGCTCCATGACCCATGGCATCACAATGCTCCATGTCATTGTCATCACAATGCTCAATTAACCCTCCCATCATATTGCTCAATGACCTTGTCATCACAAAGCTCCATGACACTTGTCATCACAATGCTCGATGCCCTTCTTATCACAATGCTCCATACCCTTGTCATTACAACCCTGCATGACCCGTGTATCATAGTGTTCTGTACCCTTGTCATCACAATGCTCCATGCCATTGTCATCAAAATACTCCACAAGCTTGTCATCAGAATGTTCCACGACCCTTGTCATCACAAATCTCCATGCACTTGTCAGCAAAATGCTCCCTGACCCTTGTCATCACAATGCTCCAATCCATTGTCATCACAATGCTCAAGTATCTTTGACAGCAGAATCCAACCTGACAATTGGCATCACAATTCTCCATACCATTGTCATAACAATGCCCCATTCCAAATGTCATCACAGTAATCCATAAAATTAAATAGACCACTGTTCCATCCCCTTGTCATCACAATGCTCCATGCCCTTGTCATCACAATGCGCCATCCCAACTGTCTTCTCAAAAATCCATGAAACATATTAGACCAGTGTTCCATGCCATCGTCATCACAATGCTCCATGCCCTTGTTATCACAATGCTCCATGACCCCTGTCAACACAATGCTCCGTGACTCCAGTCATCACAATGCTTCATGACCATTGTCATCACAATGGTCAATGCCCTCGTCATCAACAGTCTCTGTGACATTTTTAACCACAATCCTCCATGAACTTTTCAGCACAATGCTCCATGACACATGTCATCACAATGCACCATGCGCTTGTCATCACAATGCTCCACAAATTTGTCATCACAATACTCCATAAAACTTGTCATCACAATCATCCATGCACTTCTCATCAAAATGCTCTCTCACCACTGATATCACAATGCTACATCACTATTTGTCACAATACTCCCTCACCACTGTCATCACAATGTTTCATGGCATCTGTCATCACAATGCTATATGCACTTATCATCACAATGTTCAATGACCCCTGACATCAAAATGTTCCATAACACCTGTCATCAAACTGCTCCATGATCCTTTTCATCAAAATGCTCCATGACCCCTGACATCACAATGTTCCATAACACCTGTCATCAAAATGTTCCATGACCGTTTTCATCAAATTGTTCCATTACCCTGTCATCATAATGCTCCCTGCACTTCTCATCAAAATGCACCACACCCTTGTCAACAAAATGCTCCATGATTTGTCATCACAATGCTCCATGCCCTTGCCATCACAGTGCTCCATTACCCCAGTCATAACAATGCTCCTTGACCCCTGCTATCACGATGTTGCATGGCCTTGTCATCACAAAGCTCCAGGACTCTTCTCATCACAATGCTCCAAGAACCCTCTAATCACATTGCTCTATGCCCCTTTTCATCTCAATGATCCATGAACCCTGTCATCACAATGCACCATGCCCATCATCATAATGCTTCATGCTATTGTCATCACAATGAAATGTAAATGCTCCATGACCTCTGTCATAACAATGCTCCAAACCCTTGTGATCACAATATTCCATATCACTTATCATCACAATGCCCCATGACGCTCGTGATCACTGTTTTCCATGGTCTTCTCCTCAGAATGCTCCATGACCTTTGTCATCACAATGCTCAGTACACTTGTCATCAAAATGTTCCCTGACACTTGTTGTCTGCATGCTCCTTGAATCCAGTCATGACAAGGCTCCATGCATTTTTCATCACAATGATCCATGCCCTTTTCATCACAATGCTCCAAGACCCTGTAATCACAATAATCCATGCCCTTGTCATCACAAATCTCAATGACGCATGCCATCAGAATGCTCCTTGGCCTTCTCCTCACAATGCTCCATGCCCTAGTCATCACAATGTGCCAAGACCCCTCTAATCACAATGCTCCATGCCCATTTTCATCTGTATGCTCCAGGAGACTTGTCATCACAAGGCTCCATGGTTTTCTCATCACAGTGCTCCAGGACCTTGTCATCACAATGCTTCCTGACCTTGTCATGAAAATTCTCAATGGCCATTGTCATCATAATGCTCCTAGCCCTAGTCATCACAATACTCCATTATATTTGTCATCACAATCCTCCACTACTTTTGGCATCAAAATACTCCCAGCCATTGTCATCGCAATGGACCATGACATATGTCATCACAATGCTCCCTGACACCTGTCTTCAAAATACTCCATGACCTTCTCTTCACAATGATCCATGCCCTTGTCATCACAATGCACCATGTCCACTGTCATAACAATAATCTATGAATCTTGTCAGACCAATGCCCCATGCCCCTGTCATCACAATGCTCCATGCCCTTGTCATCACAATGCTCCATGACTTGTCGTCAAAATGCTCCAATACCCCTGTAATCACAATGCTCCATGCCCCTTTTCATCAGAATGCTCCATTAGAATTGTCATCATAAGAATCCATGGTCTTCACATCACAATGCTGCAGGACCTTGTCATCACCATGCTCCATTACCTTGTCATCACAATGCTCGATGACCCCTGTCATCACAATAATCCATGAATATTTTCAGCCCAATGCTCCACGACCTATTCATCACAATGCTCCATGACCAATATCATCTCAATGCTCCATGACCACTGTCATCACAACACTCCATGACAAATGACGACACAATGATCCCGGACTCTTGTCATCACAATGCTCCATTCCCTACTCATCACTATGCTCCATGACCCCTGTCATCACAACACTCCATGAAAATTTTCAACCCTGTGCTCCATGACATTTCTCATCACAATGATCCATGCACTTGTCATCCCAATGTTCCATGACCCCTGTATTCACAATGATCTGTGACGCTTGTCATCACAGTGCTCCATGACACATGTCATCACAATGCTCCATGCCTTTGTCAACAAAATGCTACATGACCTTGTCGTTACAATGCTCTACGCGCTTGTCATCACAATACTCCATTTCCATTGTCATCACAATCCTCCATGAAACTTGGGATCACATTGCTTCATGCCCTTGTCATCACAATGCTCCATGCTCCTTGAAATCAAACTGATCCATGACCTCTGTCATCACAAAGCTCCAAACCCTTGTGATCACAATGATCCATAACACTTGTCATCACAACGGTCCATGATGCCTGTCATCACAATACTCCAAGCCCATTTTTTTTTTTTTTTTTTTTTTTTGCTCTACGCGGGCCTCTCACTGTTGTGGCCTTCTCCCATTGTGGAGCACAGGCTCCGGACGCACAGGCTCAGCGGCCATGGCTCACGGGCCCAGCCGCTCCGCGGCATATGGGATCTTCCCAGACCGGGGCACGAACCCGTATCCCCTGCATCGGCAGGCGGACTCTCAACCACTGCGCCACCAGGGAGGCCCACTCCATGCCCTTTTCATCAAAATGCTCCATGACCTTTGTCATCACAATTCTCAATACACTTGTCATCTCAATGCTCCCTGACACTTGTCTTCAGAATGCTCCTTGAACCCTGTCACGAAAAGGCTCCATGACTTTTTCATCACAACGCCCCATGCCTTTTTCATCACAATGTTCCATGCCATTGTCATCAAAATACTCCACAAGCTTGTCATCAGAATGCTCCATGACCCTTGTCATCACAATTATCCATGCACTTGTCAGCACAATGCTCCCTGACCCTTGTCATCACAGTGCTCCAAGCCATTGTCATCACAATGCTCCATTACATTTGTCATCAGAATTCTCAATGACACTTGGCATCACAATGCTCCATGCCATTGTCATCACAGTGGGCCATTACATATGTCATCACAATGCTCCCTGACACCTGTATTCACAATAATGCATGACCTGGTCATCACAATGCTCCATGCCCTTGTCATCACAATGCACCATTCCAACTGTCATCGCAATAATCCATGAAACTTATTAGACCAATGTTCCATGCCCTTGTCATCACAATGTTCCATGACCTTGTTATCACAATGTTCCATGACCCCTGTCATCATAATGCTCCATGACACCAGTCATCACAATGCTCCATGACCTTTTTCATCACAATGATCAGTACACTTGTCATCAAAATGTTCCCTGACACTTGTTGTCTACATGCTCCTTGAATCCTGTCATGACAAGGCTCCATGCATTTTTCATCACAATGATCCATGCCCTTTTCATCACAATGCTCCAAGACCCCTGTAATCAAATTGCTCCATGCCCTTGTCATCACAAAGCTCAATGACGCATGCCATCAGAATGCTCCTTGGCCTTCTCCTCACAATTCTCCATGTCCATGTTATCACAATGTGCCAAGACCCCTGTAATCACAATGCTCCATGCCCATTTTCATCAGTATGCTCTAGGAGACTTGTCATCACAAAGCTCCATGGTTTTCTCATCACAGTGCTCCAGGACCTTGTCATCACAATGCTTCACGACCTTGTCATGAAAATTCTCAATGGCCATTGTCATCATAATTCTCCAAGCCCTAGTCATCACAATGCTCCATTATATTTGTCATCACAATACTCCATTACATTTGGCATCACAATACTCCCAGCCATTGTCATCGCAATGGACCATGACATATGTCATCACAATGCACCCTGACACCTGTCTTCACAATACTCCATGACCTTCTCTTCACAATGATCCATGCCCTTGTCATCACAGTGCACCATGTCCACTTTCATCACAATAATCTATGAATCTTGTCAGACCAATGCTCCATGCCCCTGTCATCACAATGCTCCATGCCCTTGTCATCACAGTGCTCCATGATTTGTCATCACAAAGCTCCATGACCCATGTATCACAGTGTTCCATGCCCTAGTCATCACAATGCTCCAAGACCCCTGTAATCACCATGCTCCATGCCCCTTTTCATCAGAATGCTCCATAAGAATTGTCATCATAAGTATCCATGGTCTTCTCATCACAGTGCTCCAGGACCTTGTCATCACCATGCTCCATTACCTTGTCATCACAATGCTCCATGACCCCTGTCATCACAATAATCCATGAATATTTTCAGCCCAATGCTCCACGACCTATTCATCACAATGCTCCATGGCCAATATCATCTCAATGCTCCATGACCACTGTCATCAAAACACTCCATGACACCAGACGACACAATGATCCGGGACTATTGTCATCATAGTGCTCCATTCCCTAATCATCACTATGCTCCATGACCCCTGTCATCACAGCACTCCATGAACATTTTCAGACCAGTGCTCCATGACACTTGTCATCACAATTATCCATGCACTTGTCATCCCAATGCTCCATTATCCCTGTATTCACAATGATCCATAACGCTTGTCATCACATTGCTCCATGACACCTGTCATTAAAATGTTCCATGCCTTTGTCAGCAAAATGCTACATGACCTTGTCATTACAATGCTCTATGGGCTTGTCATCAAAATACTCCATTTCTATTGTCATCACAATCCTCCATGAACCTTGGGATCACATTGCTTCATGCCCTTTTCATCACAATACTCCATACTCCTTGAAATCAAAATGATCCATGACCTCTGTCATCACAATGCTCCAAACTCTTGTGATCACAATGTTCCATAACACTTGTCATCACAACGCTCCATGTCCTTTTCATCACAATGCTCCATGACCTTCTCATCATAATTCTCAATACACTTGTCATCACAATGCTCCCTGACACTTGTCGTCAGAATGCTCATTGTACCCTGTCACGAAAAGGCTCCATGCCTTTTTCATCACAATGCCCCATGCCATTTTCATCACAATGCTCCATGTCATTGTCATCAAAATACTCCACAAGCTTGTCATCAGAATGTTCCATGACACTTGTCATCACAAACCTCCATGCACTTGTCAGCACAATGCTCCCTGACCCTTGTCAGCACAATGCTCCAAGCCATTGTCATCACAATGCTCAATTATCTTTGACAGCAGAATCCTACATTACAATTGGCATCACAATTCTCCATGCCCTTGTCATCACAATGCCCCATTCCAACTGTCATCACAATAATCCATGAAACTAAATAGACCACTGTTCCATCCCCTTGTCATCACAATGCCCCATGCCCTTGTTATCACAATGCTCCATGACCCCTGTAATCATAATTCTCCGTGACTCCAGTCATCACAATGCTTCATGAACTTTGTCATCACAATTGTCCAGGTCCTTGTCATCAACAGTCTATGTGACCTTTTTAACCACAATGCTCCATGAAATTTTCATCACAATGCTCTTTGACCCTTGTCATCAGAATGCTCTATACCTTTCTCAGCACAATGCTCCATGACACATGTCATCACAATGCATCATGCGCTTGTCATCACAATGCTCCACAAATTTGTCATCACAATACTCCATAAAACTTGTCATCACAATCATCCATGCACTTCTCATCAAAATGCTCTCTCACCACTGATATCACAATGCTACATCACTATTTGTCACAATACTCCCTCACCACTGTCATCACAGTGTTTCATGGCATCTGTCATCACAATGCTACATGCACTTATCATCACAATGTTCGATGACCCCTGACATCAAAATGTTCCATAACACCTGTTATCAAACTGTTCCTTTATCCTTTTCATCAAAATGCTCCAAGACCCCTGACATCACAATGTTCCATAACACCTGTCATCAAAATGTTCCATGACCGTTTTCATCAAATTGTTCCATGACCCTGTCATCAAAATGCTACCTGCGGTTCTCATCAAAATGCACCACACTCTTGTCATCAAAATGCTCCATGACTTGTCATCACAATGTTCCATTCCCTTGCCATTATGGTGCTCCATTACACCAGTCATAAAAATGCTCCATGACCCCAGCTATCACGATGTTGCATGGCCTTGTCATCACAAAGCTCCATGACCCTTCTCATCACAATGCTCCAAGAACCCTGTAATCACAATGCTCTATGCCCCTTTTCATCTCAATGATCAAAGAACCCTGTCATCACAATGCACCATGCCCATCATCATAATGCTTCATGCTATTGTCATCACAATGAAATCAAAATGCTCCATGACCTCTGTCATAACAATGCTCCAAACCCTTGTGATCACAATATTCCATATCACTTGTCATCACAATGCCCCATGACACTCGTCATCACAGTTATCCATGGACTTCTCAGCAAAATGCTCCATGCCCTTTGTCATCACAATGCTCAGTACAATTGTCATCAAAATGTTCCCTGACACTTGTTGTCTGCATGCTCCTTGAATCCTGTCATGACAAGGCTCCATGTATTTTTCATCACAATGCTCCATGCCCTTTTCATCACAATGCTCCAAGACCCCTGTAATCACAGTGCTCCATGCCCTTGTCCTCACAAAGCTCAATGACGCATGCCATCAGAATGCTCCTTGGACTTCTCCTCACAATGCTCCATGCCCTTGTCATCACAATGGGCCAAGACCCCTCTAATCACAATGCTCCATGCTCATTTTCATCACTATGCTCCAGGAGACTTGTCATCACAAGGCTCCATGGTTTTCTCATCACAATGCTCCAGGACCTTGTCAACACAATGCTTCACGACCTTGTCATGAAAATTCTCAATGGCCATTGTCATCATAATGCTCCAAGCCCTAGTCATCACAATGCTCCATTTTATTTGTCATCACAATCCTCCATTACATTTGGCATCACAATACACCCAGCCATTGTCATCGCAATGGACCATGACATATGTCATCACAATGCTCCCTGACAACTGTCTTCAAAATACTCCATGACCTTCTCTTCACAATGATCCATGCCCTTGTCATGACAATGCACCATGTCCACTGTCATAACAATAATCTATTAATCTTGTCAGACCAATGCTCCATGCCCTTGTCCTCACAATGCTCCATGACTTGTCATCACAAAGCTCCATGACCCATGACCCATGTATCACAATGTTCCATGTCCTAGTAATCACAATGCTCCAAGACCCCTGTAATCACAATGCTCCATGCCCCTTTTCATCAGAATGCTCCAGGAGAATTGTCATCATAAGTATCCATGGTCTTCTCATCACAATGCTCCAGGACCTTGTCATCACCATGCTCCATTACCTTGTCATCACAATGCTCCATGACCCCTGTCATCACAATAATCCATGAATATTTTCAGCCCAATGCTCCACGACCTATTCATCACAATGCTCCATGGCCAATATCATCTCAATGCTCCATGACCACTGTCATCACAACACTCCATGACACCTGACAACACAATGATCCGGGACTCTTGTCATCACAATGCTCCATTCCCTAATCATCACAATGCTCCATGACCCCTGTCATCAAAACACTCCAAGAAAGTTTTCAGCCCAGTGCTCCATGACACTTGTCATCACAATTATCCATGCACTTGTCATCCCAATGCTCCATGACCCCTGTATTCACAATGATCCGTGATGCTTGTCATCACAGTGCTCCATGACACATGTCATTACAAGGCTCCATGCCTTTGTCAGCAAAATGCTACATGACCTTGTCATTACAATGCTCTATTCGCTTGTCATCACAATACTCCATTTCCATTGTAATCACATTCCTCCATGAAACTTGGGATCACATTGCTTCATACCCTTGTCATCACAATGCTCCATGCTCCTTGAAATCAAAATGATCCATGACTTCTGTTATCACAGTGCTCCAAAGTCTTGTGATCACAATGTTCCATACCACTTGTCATCACAACGCTCCATGATGCCTGTCATCACAATATTCCTTGCCCTTTTCATCACAATGCTCCAACCTTTCTCATCACAATTCTCAATGCACTTGTCATCACAATGCTCCCTGAAACTTGTCGTCAGAATTCTCCCTGAAACCTGTCACGAAAAGGCTCCATGCTTTTTCATCACAATGTCCCATGCCGTTTTCATCATAATGCTCCATGCCATTGTCATCAAAATACTCCAGAAGCTTGTCATCAGAATGCTCCATGACCCTTGTCATCACAATTCTCCATGCATTTGTCAGCACAATGCTCCCTGACCCTTGTCATCACAATGCTCCAAGCCATTGTCATCACAATGCTCCATTACCTTTGTCATCAGAATCCTCCATGACTATTGGCATCACAATGCTCCATGCCATTGTCATCACAATGGGCCATTACATATGTCATCACAATGCTCCCTGACACCTGTCTTCACAATACTGCATGACCTGGTCATCACAATGCTCTATGCCCTTGTCATCACAATGCACCATTCCAACTGTCATCGCAATAATCCATGAAACTTATTAGATCAATGTTCCATGCCCTTGTCATCACAATGCTCCATGCCCTTGTTATCACAATGCTCCATGACCCCTGTCTTCACAATGCTCCGTGACTCCAGTCATCACAATGCTTCATGACCTTTGTCACCACAATGGTCCATGCCCTCGTCATCAACAGTCTCTGTGACCTTTTTAACCACAATGCTCCATGAACTTTTCATCACAATGCTCTTTGACCCTTGTCATCACAATGCTCTATGCCTTTCTCAGCACAATGCTCCATGACCCTTGACATCACAATGCTCCATGCACTTGTCAGCACAATGCTCCATGACACATGTCATCACAATGCTCCATGACCCCTGTCATCACAATCCTCCGTGACTCCAGTCATCACAATGCTTCATAACGTTTGTCATCACAATGGTCCATGCCCGTGTCATCACAAGGCTCTGTGACCTTTGTAACCACAATGTTCCATGAACATTTCATCACAATTTTCTGTGACCCTTGTTATCACAATGCTCCATTTCTTTGTGAGAACAATGCTCCATGACCATTGTCTTCAAAATGTGCCACGCACATTTCATCACAACGGTCCACATACTTGTCATTGCCATGCTCCATAAACCTTGTAATCACAATGGTCCATGCACTTCTCATCAAAATGCTCTCTCACCAGAGATATCACAGTGTTCCATGACTAGTCATCACAATACTCCCTCACCCCTGTCATCACAATGTTCCATGACTCCTGTCATCACAATGCTACATGCACTTATCATCACAATGTTCGATGACCCCTGACATCACAATGTTCCATAACACCTGTCATCAAAATGTTCCATGACACTTTTCATCAAATTGCTCCATGACCCTGTTATCAGAATGCTCCCTGCCTTTCTCATCACAATGCACAACGCCCTTGCCATCAAAATGCTCCATGTCGAGAGACTTCCGGGTAAGATGGCGGAAGAGTAAGACGCGGAGGTCACCGTCCTTCCCACGGATACACCAAAAATACAGCTGCACTTGGAGCAACTTCTACAGAACACCTGCTGGATGCTGGCAGAGGACCCCGGACCTCCCAAAAGGCAAGAAACTCCCCACATTCCTTGGTAGGCCAAAGCGGAGATATTCCCGCACAGAGAATCGGTGCCGAGCGGCACTCACCAGCCCGAGAGGCTTGTCCGCTCGCCCCGGCGTCGCTGGAAGCTGAGGCTCGGGCTTCCGTCAGAGCGCAGTGAGATGACTGGGGTGGCGGTGAAAACTCAGCTGGAAGGGGGCTAATGAGCCACAGCTAGCTGGCAGGGAGTCCGGGAAAACTCTGGAGCTGCCAAAGAGGCAAGAGACTTTTTCTTCCCTCTTGGTTTCCTGGTGCACGAGGAGAGGGGATTAAGAGCGCTGCTTAAAGGGGCTCCACAGACGGGCGCGAGACGCGACTGAAGGCGCGGAGCCCGGTGACGGGCGTGGGACGCTGGGGCTGCTGCTGCCACCAGCAAGATGCCTGTGTGCGAGCATGGGTCACTGTCCACACCGCCCTTCCTGGAGCCTGTGCAGCCCGCCACTGCCGGGGTCCCGGGATCAAGGGGCGGCTTCTCTGGGAGAACACACGGTGCGCCTCGGGCTGGTGCAACATCACGCCGACCTCTGCTGCTGCAGGCTCGCCCTGCACTCCGTGCCCCTCCCTCCCTCCTGGCCTGAGTGAGCCAGAGTCCCCGAAGAGGCTGCTCCTTTAACCCTGTCCTGTCTAAGTGAAGAACAGACGCCCTCTGGCGACCTACATGCAGAGGCGGGGCCAAATCCAAAGCTGAGACCCAGGAGCTGTGAGAACAAAGAGAAAGGGAAACCTCTCCCAGCAGCCTCAGAAGCAGCGGATTAAAGCTCTACAATCAACTTGATGTACCCTGCATCTGTGGAATACATGAATGGACAACAAATCATCCCAAATTGAGGAGCCAGGAGTCAGTGCTGTGCCTCTGAGGTGGGAGAGCCAACTTCAGGACACTGGTCCACAAGAGACCTCCCAGCTCCACATAATATCAAACGGCGAAAATCTTCCAGAGATCTCCATCTCAACACCAGCACCCAGCTTCACTCAACGACCAGCAAGCTACAGTGCTGGACACCCTATGCCAAACAACTAGCAAGACAGGAACACAACGCCACCCATTAGCAGAGAGGCTGCCTAAAATCATAAAAAGTCCACAGACACCCCAAAACACACCACCAGACGTGGACCTGCCCACCAGAAAGACAAGATCCAGCCTCACCCACCAGAACACAGGCACTAGTCCCCTCCACCAGGAAGCCTACACAACCCACTAAACCAAACTTAGCCACTGGGGACAGACAAAAAAAACAACGGAAACTACGAACCTGCAGCCTGAAAAAAGGAGACCCCAAACACAGTAACATAAGCAAAATGAGAAGACAGAAAAACACACAGCAGGAGAAGGAGCAAGATAAAAACCCACCAGACCTAACAAATGAAGAAGTAATAGGCAGTCTACCTGAAAAAGAATTCAGAATAATGATGGTAAAGATGATCCAAGATTCTATTTCCCAGATCAAAAATCTTGGAAATAGAATAGACAAAATGCAAGAAACAGTTAACAAGGACCTAGAAGAACTAAAGATGAATCAAGCATCAATTAAAAACACAACAAATGAAATAAAAAGTACTCTAGATGGGATCAATAGCAGAATAACTGAGGCAGAAGAACGGATAAGTGAGGTGGAAGATAAAATAGTGGAAATAACTGCTGCAGAGCAAAATAAAGAAAAAAGAATGAAAAGAACAGAGGACAGTCTCAGAGACCTCTGGGACAACATTAAACGCACCAACATTCGAATTATAGGGGTTCCAGAAGAAGAAGAGAAAAAGAAAGGGACTGAGAAAATATTTGAAGATATTATAGTTGAAAACTTCCCTAATATGGGAAAGGAAATAGTTAATCAAGTCCAGGAGGCACAGAGAGTCCCATACAGAATAAATCCAAGGAGAAATACGC
Organism: Mesoplodon mirus; assembly: GCF_964341445.2. Classification (NCBI taxonomy): domain Eukaryota; kingdom Metazoa; phylum Chordata; class Mammalia; order Artiodactyla; family Ziphiidae; genus Mesoplodon; species Mesoplodon mirus. The sequence continues at coordinate 307,756 of NW_028295543.1, read as the reverse complement.
CAAGACACATATTAATCAAACTGTCAAAAATTAAACACAAAGAAATCATATTAAAAGCAGCAAGGCAAAAACAACAAATAACACACAAGGGAATCCCCATCAGGATAACAGCTGATCTCTCAGCAGAAACTCTACAAGCCAGAAGGGAGTGGCAGGACATAATTAAAGTGATGAAGGAGAAAAACCTGCAACCAAGATTACTCTACCCAGCAAGGATCTCATTCAGATTTGATGGAGAAATTAAAACGTTTACAGACAAGCAAAAGCTGAAAGCATTCAGCACCACCAAACCAGCTTTACAACAAATGCTAAAGGAACTTCTCTAGGCAAGAAACACAACAGAAGGAAAAGACCTACAATAACGAACCCAAAACAATTAAGAAAATGGGAATAGGAACATACATAACAATAATTACCTTAAATGTAAATGGACTAAATGCTCCCACCAAAAGACACAGATTGGCAGAATGGATACAAAAACAAGACCCATATATATGCTGTCTACAAGAGACCCACTTCAGACCTAGAGACGCATACAGACTGAAAGTAAGGGGATGGAAAAAGATATCCCATGCAAATGGAAACCAAAAGAAAGCTGGAGTAGCAATTCTCATATCAGACAAAATAGACTTTAAAATAAAGACTACTAGAAGAGACAGAGAAGGACACTACCTAATGATCAAGGGATCAATCCAAGAAGAAGATATAACAAATGTAAATATTTATGCACCCAACATAGGAGCACCACAATACATAAGACAAATACTAACAGCCATAAAAGGAGAAATCGACAGTAACACAATCATAGTAGGGGACTTTAACACCCCACTTTCACCAATGGACAGATCATCCAAAATGAAAATAAATAAGGAAACACAAGCTTTAAATGATACATTAAACAAGATGGACTTAATTGATATTTATAGGACATCCGATCCAAAAACAACAGAATACACATTTTTCTCAAGTGCTCATGGAACATTCTCCAGGATAGATCATATCTTGGGTCACAAATCAAGCCTTGGTAAATGTAAGAAAATTGAAATTGTATCAAGTATCTTTTCTGACCACAATGCTATGAGACTAGATATCAATTACAGGAAAAGAGCTGTAAAAAATACAAACACATGGAGGCTAAACAATACACTACTTAATAACAAAGTAATCACTGAAGAAATCAAAGGGGAAATTAAAAAAAAATACCTAGAAACAAATGACAATGGAGACACGACGACCCAAAACCTATGGGACGCAGCAAAAGCAGTTCTAAGGGGGAAGTTTATAGCAATACAATTCCACCTTAAGAAACAGGAAACATCTCGAATAAACAACCTAATCTTGCACCTAAAGCATTTAGAGAAAGAAGAACAAAAACATCCCAAAGTTAGCAGAAGGAAAGAAATCATAAAAATCAGATCAGAAATAAATGAAAAAGAAATGAAGGAAACGATAGCAAAGATCAATAAAACTAAAAGCTGGTTCTTTGAGAAGATAAACAAAATTGATAAACCATTAGCCAGACTCATCAAGAAAAAAAAGGAGAAGACACAAATCAATAGAATTAGAAATGAAAAAGGAGAAGTAACAACTGACACTGCAGAAATACAAAAGATCATGAGAGATTACTACAAGCAACTCTATGCCAATAAAATGGACAACCTGGAAGAAATGGACAAATTCTTAGAAATGCACAGCCTGCCAAGACTGAATCAGGAAGAAATAGAAAATATGAACAGACCAATCACAAGCACTGAAATTGAAACTGTGATAAAAAATCTTCCAACAAACAAAAGCCCAGGGCCAGATGGCTTCACAGGTGAATTCTATCAAGCATTTAGAGAAGAGCTAACACCTATCCTTCTCAAACTCTTCCAAAATATAGCAGAGGGATGAACACTCCCAAACTCATTCTAAGAGACCACCATCACCCTGATACCAAAACCAGACAAGGATGTCACAAAGAAAGAAAACTATAGGCCAATATCACTGATGAACATAGATGCAAAAATCCTCAACAAAATACTAGCAAACAGAATCCAACAGCACATTAAAAGGATCATACACCATGATCAAGTCGGGTTTATTCCAGGAATGCAAGGATTCTTCAATATACGCAAATCAATCAACGTGATACACCATATTACCAAATTGAAGGAGAAAAACCGTATGATCATCTCAATAGATGCAGAGAAAGCTTTCGACAAAATTCAACACCCATTTATGATAAAAACCCTGCAGAAAGTAGGCATAGAGGGAACTTTCCTCAACATAATAAAGGCCATATATGGCAAACCCACAGCCAGCATTGTCCTCAATGGTGAAAAACTGAAACCATTTCCACTAAGATCAGGAACAAGACAAGGTTGCCCACTCTCACCACTCTTACTCAACCTAGTTTTGGAAGTTTTAGCCACAGCAATCAGAGAAGAAAAGGAAATAAAAGGAATCCAAATCGGAAAAGAAGAAGTAAAGCTGTCACTGTTTGCAGATGACATGATACTATACATAGAGAATCCTAAAGATGCTACCAGAAAACTACTAGAGCTAATCAATGAATTTGGTAAAGTTGCAGGATACAAAATTAATGCACATAAATCTCTGGCATTCCTATATACTAATGATGAAAAATCTGAAAGTGAAATTAAGAAAACACTCCCATTTACCATTGCAACAAAAAGAATAAAATATCTAGGAATAAACCTACCTAAGGAGACAAAAGACCTGTATGCAGAAAATTATAAGACACTGATGAAAGAAATTAAAGATGATACAAATAGATGGAGAGATGTACCATGTTCTTGGATTGGAAGACTCAACATTGTGAAAATGACTCTACTACCCAAAGCAATCTACAGATTCAATGCAATCCCTATCAAACTACCACTGGCATTTTTCACAGAACTAGAGCAAAAAATTTCACAATTTGTATGGAAACACAAAAGACCCCGAATAGCCAAAGCAATCTTGAGAACGAAAAATGGAGCTGGAGGAATCAGGCTCCCTGACTTCAGACTATACTACAAAGCTACAGTAATCAAGACAGTATGGTACTGGCACAAAAACAGAAAGATAGATCAATGGAACAGGATAGAAAGCCCAGAGATAAACCCACGGACATATGGTCACCTTATCTTTGATAAAGGAGGCAGGAATGTACAGTGGAGAAAGGACAGTCTCTTCAATAAGTGGTGCTGGGAAAACTGGATAGGGACATGTAAAAGTATGAGATTAGATCACTCCCTAACACCATACACAAAAATAAGCTCAAAATGGATTAAAGACCTAAATGTAAGGCCAGAAACTATCAAACTCTTAGAGGAAAACATAGGCAGAACACTCTATGACATAAATCACAGCAAGATCCTTTTTGACCCACCTCCTAGAGAAATGGAAATAAAGACAAAAATAAACACATGGGACCTAATGAAACTTCAAAGCTTTTGCACAGCAAAGGAAACCATAAACAAGACCAAAAGACAACCCTCAGAATGGGAGAAAATATTTGTAAATGAAGCAACTGACAAAGGATTAATCTCCAAAATTTATAAGCAGCACATGCACCTCAATAACAAAAAAACAAACAACCCAATCCAAAAATGGGCAGAAGACCTAAATAGACATTTCTCCACAGAAGATATACAGACTGCCAACAAACACATGAAAGGATGCTCAACATCTTTGCTCATTAGAGAAATGCAAATCAAAACTACAATGAGATATCATCTCACACCAGTCAGAATGGACATCATCAAAAAATCTAGAAACAATAAATGCTGGAGAGGGTGTGGAAAAAAGGGAACACTCTTGCACTGCTGGTGGGAATGTGAATTGGTACAGCCACTATGGAGAACGGTATGGAGGTTCCTTAAAAAACTACAAATAGAACTACCATATGACCCAGCAATCCCACTACTGGGCATATACCCTGACAAAACCATAATTCAAAAAGAGACATGTACCAAAATGTTCATAGCAGCCCTATTTACAATAGCCCGGAGATGGAAAAAACCTAAGTGTCCATCATCAGATGAATGGATAAAGAAGATGTGGCACATATATACAATGGAATATTACTCAGCCATAAAAAGAAATGAAATTGAGCTATTTGTAATGAGGTGGATGGACCTAGAGTCTGTCATACAGAGTGAAGTAAGTCAGAAAGAGAAAGACAAATACTGTATGCTGACACATATATATGGAACTTAAGAAAAACATGTCATGAAGAACATAGGGGTAAGACAGGAATAAAGACACAGACCTACTAGAGAATGGACTTGAGGATATGGGGAGGGGGAAGGGTAAGCTGTGACAAAGTGAAAGAGCAGCATGGACATATATACACTACCAAACGTAAGGTAGATAGCTAGTGGGAAGCAGCCGCATAGCACAGGGAGATCAGCTCGGTGCTTTCTATCCACCTGGAGTGGTGGGATAGGGAGGGTGGGAGGGAGACGCAAAAGGGAGGGGATATGGGAATATAGGTATATGTATAACTGATTAAATTTGTTATAAAGCAAAAAAAAAAATTAAGGAGGAAAAAAAAAGAAACAAAGTCCCAACACAGCAAAAATAAATAAATTAAATAATAAAAACTCCTACACCCAACATTTAAAAAAATGCTCCATGTCCTTTGTCATCACAAAGATCCATGACCCTTGGCATCACAATGCTCAATGTCATTGTCATCACAATGCTCCATGAACACTCTCATCACATTGCTCCAGGCCCTTGTCTTCACAAAGCTCCATGACACATGTCATCAAAATGCTCCATGGCCTTCTCATCACAATGCTCCATGCCCTTGCCATCACAATGCTCCATTACCCAAGTCATAACAATGCTCCATGACCCCTGCTATCACGATGATCCATGGCCTTGTCATCACAAAGCTCCATGACCCTTCTCATCACAATGCTCCAAGAACCCTGTAATCACAATGCTCTATTCCCCTTTTCATCTCAATGATCCATGAATACTGTCATCACAATGCACCATGCCCATCATCATAATGCTTCATGCTATTGTCATCACAATGAAATCAAAATGCTCCATGACTTCTGTCATAACAATGCTCCAAACCCTTGTGATCACAATATTCCATATCACTTGTCATTACAATGCCCCATGATGCTCGTCATTACAATTATCAATGGTCTTCTCATCACAATGCTCCATGACCATTGTCATCACAATGCTCAATACACTTGTCATCAAAATGTTCCCTGACACTTGTTGTCTGTATGCTCCTTGAATCCTGTCATGACAAGGCTCCGTGAATTTTTCATCACAGTGATCCATGTCCTTTTCATCACAATGCTCCAAGACCCAAGTAATCTCAATGTTCCATGCCCTTGTCATCACAAAGCTGAATGACGCATGCCATCAGGATTCTCCTTGGTGTTCTCCTCACAGTGCTCCATGCCCTTTTCATCACAATGTTCCAAGACCCCTGTAATCACAATGCTCCATGCCCGTGTCATCAAAAAACTCCATGACGCCTGTCATCAGAAGGCTCCATGGCCTTCTCATCACAATGCTCCATGCCCTAGTCATCACAATGCTCCAAGACCCCTGTAATCACAATGCTCCATGCCCCTTTTAATCAGAATAATCCATGAGATTTATCATCACAAGTCTCCATGGTCTTCTCATCACAGTGCTCCACAACCTTGTCATCACCATGCTCCATTCCCTTGTCATCACAATGCTCCATGACCCCTGTCATCACAATAATCCATGAACATTTTCAGCCCAATGCTCCACGACTTACTCATCACAATGCTCCATGGCCAATATCATCACAATGCTCCATGACCACTGTCATCACAGCACTCCATGACACCCGACAACACAATGATCCGGGACTCTTGTCATCACAATGCTCCATTCCCTAGTCATCACAATGCTCCATGACCCCTGTCATCACAACACTCCATGAACATTTTCAGCCCAGTGCTCCATGACACTTGTCATCACAATGATCCATGCCCTTGTCATCCCAATGCTCCATGACCCCTGTATTCACAATGCTCCATGACACTTGTCATCACAATGATCCATGACACATGTCATCACAATGATCCATGCCTTTGTCAGCAAAATGCTACATGACATTGTCATTACAATGCTCTATGCGCTTGTCATCACAAATCTCCATTTCCATTGTCATCACAATCCTCCATGAACCTTGGGATCACATTGCTTCATGCCCTTGTCATCACAATGCTCCATGCTCCTTGAAATCAAAATGATCCATGACCTCTGTCATCACAATGCTCCAAACACTTGTGATCACAATGTTCCATAACACTTGTCATCACAACGCTCCATGATGCCTGTCATCACAATACTCCATGCCCTTTTCATCACAATGCTCCATGACCTTTGTCATCACAATTCTCAATACACTTGTCATCACTATGCTCACTGACACTTGTCATCAGAATGCTCCTTGAACCCTGTCATGAAAAGGCTCCATGCATTTTGCATCACAATATCCCATGCCCTTTTCATCACAATGCTCCATGACCATTGTCATCACAATTCTCAATACACTTGTCATCAAAATGCTCCATGCGCTTGTCAGCACAATGCTCCATGACACATATCATCACAATGCACCATGCTCTTCTCATCACAGTGCTCCTTAAAATATGTCATCACAATGCTCCATGCACTTCTCATCAAAATGCTCTCTCACAACTGATATCACAATGCTACATCACTATTTGTCACAAAACTCTCTAACCCCTGTCATCACAATGTTCCATGACTCCTGTCATCACAATGCTACATGCACTTATCATCACAATGTTGGATGACCCCTGACATCACAATGTTCCATAACACCTGCCATCAAAATGTTCCATGACACTTTTCATCAAATTGCTCCATGACCCTGTCATCAGAATGCTCCCTGCCTTTCTCATCACAATGCACATCGCCCTTGCCATCAAAATGCTCCATGACCTCTGTCATCACAAAGATCAATGACCCTTGGCATCACAATGCTGCATGTCATTGTCATCCCAATGCTCCATGAATGCTCTCATCACATTGCTCCATGCCCTTGTCTTCACAAAGCTCAATGACACATGTCATCAGAATGTTCCATGGCCTTCTCATCACAATGATCCATGCCCTTGCCATCACAATGCTCCATTACCACTGTCATAGCAATGCTCCATGACCCCTGCCATCACGATGTTTCATGGCCTTTCATCAAAAAGCTCCATGACCCTTCTCATCACAATGCTCCAAGAACGCTGTAATCATAATGCTCTATGCCCCTTTTCATCTCAATGATCCATGAACCCTGTCATCACAATGCACCATGCCCATCATCATAATGCTTCATGCTATTGTCATCACAATGAAATCAAATTGCTCCATGACCTCTGTCATAACAATGCTCCAAACCCTTGTGATCACTATATTCCATAACACTTGTCATCACAATGCCCCATGACGCTCATCATCACAATTATCCATGGCCTTCTCATCACAATGCTCCATGATCTTTGTCATCACAATGCTCAATACACTTGTCGTCACAATGCTCCCTGACACTTGTCGTCAGTATGCTCCTTGAACCCTGTCATGACAAGGCTCCATGCCTTTTTCATAACAATGATCCATGCACTTTTCATCACAATGCTCCAAGATCCCTGTAATCACAAATGCTCAATGCCCTTGTTATCACAAAACTCCATGACGCATGTAATCATAATGCTCCATGGTCTTCTCCTCACAATGCTTCATGCCCTAGTCATCACAATGCTACAAGACCCCTGTAATCACAATGCTCCATGCCCCTTTTCATCAGAATGCTCCATGAGACTTCTCATCAGAAGTCTCCATGGTCTTCTCATCACAATGCTCCAGGACCGTGTCATCACCATGCTCCATTCCGTTGTCATCACAAAGCGCCATGACACATGTCATCACAATGCTCCATGCCTTTATCAGCAAAATGCTACATGACCTTGTCATTACAATGCTCTATGTGCTTCTCATCACAATACTCCATTTCCATTGTTATCACAATCCTCCATGAACCTTGGGATCACATTGCTTCATGTCCTTGTCATCACAATGCTCCATGCTCCTTGAAATCAAAATGATCCATGACCACTGTCATCACAATGCTCCAAAACCTTGTGATCACAGTGATCCAAAACACTTGTCATCACAGTGCTCCATGATGCCTGTCATCACAGTACTCCATTCCCTTTTCATCACAATGCTCCATGTCGTTTGTCATCACAGTTATCAATACACTTGACATCACAATGCTCCCTGACACTTGTCGTCAGAATGCTCCTTGAACCTTGTCACGAAAATACTCCATGACATTTTCATCACAATGCCCCATGCCGTTTTCATCACAATGCTCCATGTAATTGTCATCAAAATACTCCACAAGCTTGTCATCAGAATGCTCCATGACCCTTGTCATCACAATTCTCCATGCACTTGTCAGCACAATGCTCCCTGACCCTTGACATCACAGTGCTCCAAGCCATTGTCATCACAATGCTCCATTACCTTTGTCATCAGAATCCTCCATGACACTTGGCATCAGATGCTCCATGCCATTGTCATCACAATGGGCCATTACATATGTCATCACAATGCTCCCTGACACCTGTCTTCACAATACTGCATGACCTGGTCATCACAATGCTCCATGCCCTTGTCATCACAATACGCCATTCCAACTGTCATCGCAATAATCCATGAAACATATTAGACCATGATCCATGCCCTTGTCATCACAATGCTCCATGCCCTTGTTATCACAATGCTCCATGACCCCTGTCATCACAATGCTTCGTGACTCCAGTCATCACAATGCTTCATGACTTTTGTCATTACAATTGTCCAAGCCCTCGTCATCAACAGTCTCTGTGACCTTTTTAACCACAATGCTCCATGAACTTTTCATCACAATGCTCTTTGACCCTTGTCATCACAATGCTCCATGCGCTTGTCAGCACAATGCTCCATGACACATGTCATCACTATGCACCATACACTTGTCATCACCGTGCTCCACAATTTTGTCAACACATTGCTACTTAAAATTTGTCATCACAATTCTCCATGCTCTTCTCATCAAAATGCTATCTCACCAATGATATCACAATGCTACATCACTATTTGTCACAATACTCCCTCACCCCTTTCATCACAATGTTCCATGACTCCTGTCATCACAATGCTACATGCACTTATCATCACAATGTTCGATAACCCCTGACATCACAATGTTCCATAACACCTGTCATCAAAATGTTCCATGACACTTTTCATCAAATTGCTCCATGACCCTGTCATCAGAATGCTCCCTGCCCTTCTCATCACAATGCACAACGTCCTTGCCATCAAAATATTCCATGACCTTTGTCATCACAAAGATCCATGACAATTGGCATCATAATGCTCCATGTCATTGTAATCACAATGCTCCATTAAGGCTCTCATCACATTGCTCCATGCCCTTGTCTTCACAAAACTCCATGACACATGGCATAAGAATGCTCCATGGCATTCTAATCACAATGATCAATGCCCTTGCCATCACAATGCTCCATTACCACAGTCATAACAATGCTCCATGACCACTGCCATCACGATATTCCATGGCCTTGTCATCACAAAGCTCCATGACCCTTCTCATCACAAAGACCCAAGAACCATGTAATCACAATGCTCTATGCCCCTTTTCATCTCAATGATCCATGAAACCTGTCATCACAATGCACCATGCCCATCATCATAATGCTTCATGCTATTGTCATCACAATGAAATCAAAATGCTCCATTACCTCTGTCATAACAATCCTCCAAACCCTTGTGATCACAATATTCCATATCACTTGTCATCACAATGCCCCATGACACTGCTCATCACAATTATCAATGGTCTACTCATCAAAATGCTCCATGACCTTTGTCATCACAATGCTCAATACACTTGTTATCAAAATGCTCCCTGACACTTGTTGTCTGTATGCTCCTTGAATCCTGTATTGACAAGGCTCCATGCCTTTTTCATCACAGTGACCCATGTCCTTCTCATCACAATGCGCCAAGACCCATGTAATCTCAATGCTCCATGCACATGTCATCACAAAGCTCAATGATGCATGCCATCAGAATGCTCCTAAGTCTTCTCCTCACAATTCTCCATGCCCTTGTCATCACAATGATCCAAGACCCCTGTAATCACAATACTCCATGCCCTTGTCATCAAAAATCTCCATGACGCATGTCATCATAATGCTCCATGCCCTTGTCATCACAATGCTCCAAGACCCCTGTAATCACAAGGCTCCATGCCCCTTTTCATCAGAATGCTTCATGAGACTTGTCATCACATTTCTCCATGGTCTTCTCATCACAATGCTCCAGTACCTTGTCATCACCATGCTCCATTCCCTTTTTATCACAATGCTCCATGACCCCTCTCTTCACAATATTCCATGAATATTTTCAGCCCAAAGCTACACGACCTACTCATCACAATGCTCCTTGGCCAATATCATCACAATGCTACATGACCACTGTCATCACAATACTCCATGACACCTGTCAACACAATGATCCGGGACTCTTGTCATCACAATGTTCCATTCCCTAGTCATCACAATGCTCCATGACCCCTGTCATCACAAAACTCCATGAACATTTTCAGCCCAATGCTCCATGACCCTTGTCATCACAATGATCCATGCCCTTGTCATCCCAATGCTCCATGACCCCTTTATTCACAATGCTCCGTGATGCTTGTCATCACAGTACACCATGACACATGTCATCACAATGCTCCATGCCTTTGTCAGCAAAATGCTACATGACCTTGTCATTACAATGCTATATGGGCTTGTCATCAAATTACACCATTTCCATTGTCATCACAATCCTCCATGAATCTCGGGATCATATTGCTTCATGCCCTTGTCATCACAATGCTCCGTGCATCTTGAAATACAAATGATCCATGACCTCTGTCATCACAATGCTCCAAATCCTTGTGATCACATTGTTCCATAACTCTTGTCATCACAGTGCTCCATGATGCCTGTCATCACAATAATCCATGCCCTTTTCATCACAATGCTCCATGATCTTTGTCATCACAATTCTCTCTACACTGGTCATCACAATGCTCCCTGACACTTGTCATCAGAATGCTCCTTGAACCCTGTCACGAAAAGGCACCATGCATTTTTCTTCACAATGACCATGCCGTTTTCATCACAATGCTCCATGCCATTGTCATCAAAATACTCCACAAGCTTGTCATCAGAATGCTCCATGACCCTTGTCATCATAATTCTCCATGCACTTGTCAGCACAATGCTCCCTGACCCTTGTCATCACAATGTTCCAAGCCATTGTCATCACAATGCCCCATTACATTTGTCATCAGAATACTCCATGACACTTGGCATCACAATGCTCCATGTCCTTGTCATCACAATGCGCCATTCCAACTGTCATTGCAATAATCCATGAAACTTATTAGATCAATGTTCCATGCTCTTGTCATCACAATGCTCCATGCCCTTGTTATAAAAATGCTCCATGACCCCTGTGATCACAATGCTGCGTGACTCCAGTCATCACAATGCTTCATGACCTTTGTCATCACAGTGGACCATGCCCTCGTCATCACCAGTCTCTGTGACATTTTTAACCACAATGCTCCATGAACTTTTCATCACAATGCTCTTTGACCCTTGTCATCACAATGCTCTATGCCTTTCTCAGCACAGTGCTCCATGACACATGTCATCACAATGCACCATGTGCTTATCATCACAGTGCTCAAAAATCTTGTCATCACATTGCTCCATAAAATTTGTCATCACAATTCTCCATGCACTTCTCATCAAAATGCTCTCTCACCACTGATATCACAATGCTACATCACTATTTGTCACAAAACTCCGTCATCCTTGTCATCACTATGTTCCATGACTCCTGTCATCACAATGCTACATGCACTTATCATCACAATGTTCAGGACCCATGACATCACAATGTTCCATAACACCTGCCATCAAAATGTTCCATGATACTTTTCATCAAATTGCTCCATGACCCTGTCATCACACTGCTCCTTGCCCTTCTCAGCACAATAAACAACGCCCTTGCCATCAAAATGCTACATGACCTTTGTCATCACAAAGATCCATGACACTTGGCATCACAATGCTCCATGTCATTGTCATCACAATGCTCCATGAACTCTCTCATCACATTGCTCCATGCCCTTGTCTTCACATAGCTCCATGAACTTCTCATCCCATGCTCCATGCCCTTGCCATCACAATGCTCCATGAATCCTGTCATAACAATGCTCCATGACCCCTGCCATCACGATGTTCCATGGCCTTGTCATCACAAGGCTCCATGACACTACTCATCAAAATGCTCCAAGAACACTGTAATCACAATGCTCTATGCCCCTTTTCATCTCAATGATCCATGAAACCTGTCATCACAATGCACCATGCCCATCATCATAATACTTCCTGCTATTGTCATAAAAAAGAAATCAAAATGCTCCATGACCTCTGTCAAAACAATGCTCCAAACCCTTGTGATCACAATATTCCATAACACTTGTCATCACAATGCCCCATGACACTCGTCATCACAATTATCCATGGACTTCTCATCACAATGCTCCATGACCTTCGTCATCACAATGCTCAATACAATTGTCATCAAAATGCTCCCTGACACTTGTTGTCTGTATGCTCCTTTTACCCTGTCATGACAAGGTTCTATGCCTTTTTCATCACAATGTTCCATGCCTTTTTCATCACAATGCTCCAAGACCCATGTAATCACGATGCTCCATGCCCTTGTCATCACAAAGCTCAATGATGCATGCCATCAGAATGCTCCTTGGTCTTCTCCTCACAATGCTCCATGCCCTTGTCATCACAAAGTTCCAAGGCCCCTGTAGTCACAATGCTCCATGCCCCTTTTTCATCAGTATGCTCCTTGAGACTTGTCATCACATGGCTCCATGGTTTTGTCATCATAATGATCCAAGCCATAGTCATCACAATGCTCCATTATATTTGTCATCACAATCCTCCATTATATTTGGCATCACAATGCTCCCTGCCATTGTCATCGCAATGGACCATGACATATGTCATCACAGTGCTCCCTGGTACCTGTCTTCAAAATACTCCATGACCTTCTCATCACAATGCCCCATAACCTTGTCATCACAATGCACCATGTCCAATGTCATCACAATAATCTCTGAAACTTGTCAGACCAATGCTCCATTCCCCTGTCATCACAATGCTCCTTGACTCCAGTCATCACAAAGCTTCATAAAGTTTGTCATCACAACGGTCCATGCCCGCATCATCACAAGGCTCTATGTCCTTTGTAACCACAATGCTCCATGAACTTTTCATCACAATTCTCCGTGACCCTTGTCATCACAATGCTCCATGCCTTTGTCAGAACAATGCTCCATGACCCTTGTCATCACAATGTGCCACGCGCTTTTCATCACAATGATCCACAACCTTGTCCTCGCTATGCACCATAAATATTGTAATCACAATGCTCCATGCACCTCTCATCCAAATGCTCTCTCACATGAGATATCACAATGTTCCATCACTAGTTATCACAATCCTCCCTCACCCCTGTAATCAGAGTGTTCCATGACCCCAGTCATCACAATGCTACATCCCCTTATCAACACAATGTTCCATGACCCGTGACATCACAATGTTCCATAAGCCCTGTCATCAAAATGCTCCATGACCTTTTTCATCAGAATGCTCCATGAGACTTATCATCACAAGTCTCCATGGTCTTCTCATCACAGTGCTCCAGGACCTTGTCATCACCATGCTCCATTCCCTTGTCATCACAATGCTCCATGACCCCTGTCATCACAATAATCCATGTACATTTTCAGCCCAATGCTCCACGACCTACTCATCACAATGCTCCATGGCCAATATCATCACAATGCTCCATGACCATTGTCATCACCACACTCCATGACACCTGAAAACACAATGATCTGGGACTTTTGTCATCACAGTGCTCCATTCCCTAGTCATCACAATGCTCCATGACCCCTGTCATCACAACACTCCATGAACATTTTCAGCCCAGTGCTCCATGACCCTTGTCATCACAATGATCCATGCCCTTGTCATCCCAATGCTCCATGACCCCTGTATTCACAATGCTCCGTGACGCTTGTCATCACAGTGCTCCATGACACTTGTCATCACAATGCTCCATGCCTTTGTCAGCAAAATGCTACATGTCCTTGTCTTTACAATGCTCTATGCGCTTGTCATCACAATACTCCATTTCCATTGTCATCAAAATCCTCCATGAACCTTGGGATCACATTGCTTCATGCCCTTGTCATCACAATGCTCCATGCTCCTTGAAATCAAAATGATCCATGAGCTCTGTCATCACAATGCTCCAAACACATGGGATCACAGTGTTCCATAACACTTGTCATCACAATGCTCCATGATGCTTGTCATCACAATACTCCATGCCCTTTTCATCACAATGCTCCATGACCTTTGTCATCACAATTTTTAATACACTTGTCATCACAATGCTCACTGACACTTGTCATCAGAATGCTCCTTGAACCCTGTCAGGAAAAGGCTCCATGCCTTTTGCATCACAATGCCCCATGCCGTTTTCATCACAATGCTCCATGCCATTGTCATCAAAATAATCCACAAGCTTGTCATCAGAATGCTCCATGACCCTTGTCATCAGATTTCTCCATGCACTTGTCAGCACAATGCTCCCTGACCCTTGTCATCACAATGCTCCAAGCAATTGTCATCGCAATGCTCCATTACATTTGTCATCAGAATCCTCCATGACACTTGGCATCACAATGCTCCATGCCATTGTCATCACAATGGACCATTACATATGTCATCACAATGCTCCCAGACAAGTGTCTTCACAATAATGCATGACCTGGTCATCACAATGCTCCATGCCTTTGTCATCACAATGTGCCATTCCAACCGTCATCACAATAATCCATGAAACTTATTAGACCAATGTTCCATACACTTGTAATCACAATGCTCCATGCCCTTGTTATCACAAAGCTCCATGACACCTGTCATCACAATGCTCCGTTACTCCAGTCATGACAATGCTTCATGACTTTTGTCATCACAATGGTCAATGCCCTCGTCATCAACAGTCTCTGTGACCTTTTTAACCACAATGCTCCATGAACTTTTCATCAAAATGTTCTTTGACCCATGTCATCAAAATGCTCCATGCGCTTGTCAGCACAATGCTCCATGACACATGTCATCACAATGCACCATGCGCTTGTCACCACAGTGCTCCACATTCTTGTCATCACAATGGTCCTTAAAATTTGTCATCAGAATGCTCCATGCACTTCTCATCAAAATGCTCTCTCACCACTGATATCACAATGCTACATCACTATTTATCACAATACTCCCTCACCCCTGTCATCACAATGTTCCATGACTCCTGTCATCACAATGCTACATGCACTTCTCATCACAATATTCGATGACCCCTGACATCACAGTGTTCCATAACACCTGTCATCAAAATGTTCAATGACACTTTTCATCAAATTGCTCCATGACCCTATCATCAGAATGTTCCCTGCCCTTCTCATCACAATGCACAATGCACTTGCCATCAAAATGCTCCATGGCCTTTGTCATCACAAAAATCCATGACCCTTGGCATCACAATGCTACATGAAACCTGTCATCACAATACTCCATGAACATTTTCAGCCCAATGCTCCATGATATTCTCATCACAATGCTCCATGACAAATATCATGAAAATGCTCCATGACCACTGTCATCACAACACTCCATGACACGTGACAACACAATGATCTTGGATTCTTCTCATCACAATGCTATATTCCCTACTCATCACAATGCTCCATGACCCCTGTCAACACAAAACTCCATGAACATTTTCAGCCCAATGCTCCATGACCCTTGTCATCACAATCATCCATGCCCTTGTCAGCCCAATGCTCCATGACCCCTGTATTCGCAAAGCTCCGTGACGCTTGTCATCACAGTGCTCCATGACACATGTCATCACAATGCTCCATGACTTCGTCAGCAAAATGCTACATGACCTTGTCATTACAATGTTCTATGCGTTTGTCATCACAATACTCCATTACCATTGTCATCACAATCCTCCATGAACCTTGGGATCACATTGCTTCATGCCCTTGTCATCACAAAGCTCCATGCTCCATGAAATCAAAATGATCCATGACCTCTGTCATCACAATGCTCCAAACCCTTGTGATCACAATGTTCCATAACACTTGTCATCACAACGCTCCATGATGCCTGTCATCACAATACTCCATGCCCTTTTCATAACAATGCTCCATGACCTTTGTCATCACAATTCTCAATACACTTGTCATCACAATGCTCCCTGACACTTGTCATTAGAATGCTTCTTGAACCCTGTCAGGAAAAGTCTCCATGCCTTTTTCATCACAAAGCCCCATGCCATTTTCATCACAATGCTCCATGCCATTGTCATCAAAATACTCCACAAGCTTGTCATCAGAATGCTCCATGACCCTTGTCATCACAATTCTCCATGCACTTGTTAGCACAATGCTCCCTGACCCTTGTCATCACAATGCTCCAAGCCATTGTCATCACAATGCTCCATTACCTTTGTCAACAGAATCCTCCATGACACTTGGCATCACAATGCTCCATGCCATTGTCATCACAATGGGCCATTAAATATGTCATCACAGTGCTCCCTGACACCTCTCTTCACAATATTGCAAGACCTAGTCATCACGATGCTCCATGCCCTTGTCATCACAATGCGCCATTCCAACTGTCATCGCAATACTCCATGAAAATTATTAGACCAATGTCCCATGCCCTTGTCATCACAATGCTCCATGCCCTAGTTATCACAATGTTCCATGAGCTCTGTCATCACAATGCTCCGTGACTCCAGTCATCACAATGCTCCATGACCTTTGTCATCACAATGGTCCATGCCCTCATTATCAACAGTCTCTGTGACCTTTTTAAGCACGATGCTCCATGAACATTTCATCACAAGGCTCTCTGACCCTTGTCATCACAATGCTCTATGCCTTTCTCAACACAATGCTCCATGCACTTCTCATCACATTGCTCCATGACCCCTGTCATCACAATGCTCCGTGACTCCTGTCATCACAATTCTTCATAATATTTGTCATCACAAGTGTCGATGCCCGCGTCATCAAAAGGCCCTATTACCTTTGTAACCACAATGCTCCATGAACTTTTCATCACAATGCTCCGTGACACTTGTCATCACAATGCTCCATGCCTTTGTCAGAACAATGCTCCATGACCCTTGTCATCACAATGTGCCACTCGCTTTTCATCCCAACGGTCCACAAATTTGTCTTTGCAATGCTCCATAAACCTTGTAATCACAATGTTCCATGCCTTTCTCATCACAATGCTCCATTACCCCTGTTGTAAAAATGCTCTATGACACCTGCCATCACAATGTTCCACGGCCTTGTCATCACATGGCTCCATGACCCTTGTCATCACAATGCTCCACGACTCCTGTAATCACAATGCTCCATGCCCTTGTCATCACAAAGCTCCATGACACATGTCATCAGAATGTTCCATGGCCTTCTCATCAAAATGCTCCATGCCCTTGTCATCACAATACACCATGTCCAATGTCATCACAATAATCTATGAAACTTGTCAGACAAATGCTCCATGCCCCTGTCATCACAATGCTCCATGCACTTGTCATCAAAATGCTCTGTGACTCCAGTCATCACAATGCTTCATAACGTTTGTCATCACAACGGTCCATGCCTGCGTCATCACAAGGCTCTGTGACCATTGTAACCACAATGCTCCATGAACTTTTCATCACAATTCTCTGTGACCCTTGTCATCACAATGCTCCATGACTTTGTCAGAACAATGCTCCATGACCATTGTCTTCACAATGTGCCACGCACATTTCATCACAACGGTCCACAAACTTGTCATTGCAATGCTCCATAAACATTGTAATCACAATGCTCCATGCACTTCTCATCCAAATGCTCTCTCAACAGAGATATCACAATGTTAGATCACTAGTCATCACAATACTCCCTCACCCCTGTAATCACAATGTTCCATGACCCCTGTCATCACAGTGCTACATACCCTTATCATCACAATGTTCCATGACCCCTGACATCACAATGTCCATATCCCCTGTCATCAAAATGCTCCATGACCCTTTTCATCCCAAAGCTCCATGACCCCTGGCATCACAATGTTCTACAACCACTGTCATCAAAATGTTCCATTACACTTTTCATCAACTTGCTGCATGACCCTTTCACTGAATGCTCCCTGCCTTTCTCATCACAATGCACCACACCCTTGTCATCAAAATGCTCCATGACATTTGAAATCAAAAAGCTCCGTGACCCTTGGCATCACAGTGCTCCATGTCATTGTCATCACAATGCTCCATGAACCCTCTCATCACATTGCTCCATGCCCTTGTCATCACAAAGCTCCATGATACTTGTCATCACAATGATTGATGCACTTCTCATCACAATGCTCCATGCTCTTATCATTACAATCCTCCATGACCCATGTATCACAATGTTCCGTGCCCTTGTCATCAGAATGCTCCATGCCCACTCTCATCACAATAATCCATGAAACATTTCAGACCAATGCTCAATGCCCTTCTCATCACAATGCTCCATTACCTCTGTCATAACAATGCTCCATGACCCCTGCCATCCCAAAGTTCCACGGGTTGTCATCACAAGGCTCCATGACCCTTGTCATCACAATGCTCCAAGACCCATGTAATCACATTGCTCCATGCCCTTGTCATCACAAAGTTCCATGACGCATGTCATCAGAATGTTCCATGGCCTTCTCCTCACAATGCTCCATGCCCTTGTCATCACAATGATCCAAGAACCCGTAATCACAATGCTCCATGCCCCTTTTCATTAGAATGCTCCATTAGACTTGTCATCACAAGTCTCCATGGTCATCTCATCACAATGCTCCAAGACCTTGTCATCACCATGCTCTATTCCCTGGTCATCACAATGAACCAGGCCCTTGTCATCCTAATGCTCCATGACCCCTGTATTCACAGTGCTCCGTGACGCTTGTCATCACAGTGCTCCATGACACCTGTCATCACAATGCTCCATGCCTTTATCAGCAAAATGCAACATGACCTTGTCATTACAATGCTCTATGCGCTTGTCATCACAATACTCCATTTCCATTGTCATCACAATCCTCCATGAACCTTGGGATCACATTGCTTCATGCCCTTGTCATCACAATGCTCCATGCTCCTTGAAATCAAAATGATCCATGACCTCTGTCATCACAATGCTCCAAACCCTTGTGATTACAATGTTCCATAACACTTCTCATCACAACGCTCCATGATGCCTGTCATCACAATACTCCATGCCCTTTTCATCACAATGCTCCATGACATTTGTCATCAAAATTCCCAATACAATTGTCATCACAATGCTCCCTGACACTTGTCATCACAATGCTCCAAGCCATTGTCATCACAATGCACCATTACCTTTGTCATCAGAATCCTCCATGACACTTGGCATCACAATGCTCCATGACCCCTGTCACCACAATGCTCCGTGACTCCTGTCATCACAATGCTTCATAACGTTTCTCATCACAACGGTCCATGCTCGCGTCATCACATGGCTCTGTGACATTTTTAACCACAATGCTCCATGAACGTTTAATCACAATGCTCCGTGACGCTTGTCATCAATTGCTCCATGCCTTTGTCAGAACAATGCTCCATGACCCTTGTCATCACAATGTGTCATGCGCTTTTCATCACAATGATCCACAACCTTGTCATCGCTATGCTCCATAAACCTTGTAAGCACAATGCTCCATGCACTTCTCATCCAAATGCTCTCTCACATGAGATATCACAATGTTCCATCACTAGTCATCACAATCCTCCCTCACCCCTGATATCACAATGTTCCATGACACCTGTCAACACAATGCTACATCCCCTTATTAGCAGAATGTTCCATGACCCCTGACATCACAATGTTCCATAAACACTGTCATCAATATGCTCCATGACCCTTTTCATCCCAAAGCTCCATGACCCCTGGCATCACAATGTTCTATAACCCCTGTCATCAAAATGTTCCATTACACGTTTCATCAAATTGCTGCATGACCCTGTCATCAAAATGCTCCCTGCCTTTCTCATCACAATGCACCACACAATTGTCATCAAAATCCTCCATGACCTTTGTCATCACAAAGCTCCATGACACTTGGCATCACAATGCTCCATGTCATTGTCATCACAATGCTCCATGAACACTCTCATCACATTGCTCCATGCCCTTGTCATCACAAATCTCCGTGACACTTGTCATCACAATGCTCCTTGCCCTTCTCATCACAATGCTCCATGCCCTTGTCATTACAATCCTCCATGACCCATGTATCACAGTGTTCCGTGCCCTTGTCATCAGAATGCTCCATGCCCACTCTCATCACAATAATCCATGAAACATTTCAGAACAATGCTCAATGCCCTTCTCATCACAATGCTCCATTACCACTGTCATAACAATGCTCCATGACCCCTGCCATCACAATGTTACACGGCCTTATCATCACAAGGCTCCATGACCCTTTTCATCACAATGCTCCAAGACCCCTGTAATCATAATGTTCCATGCACTTGTCATCACAAAGCTCCATGACGCAGGCCATCAGAATGTTCCATGGCCTTCTCATCACAATGCTCCATGCCCTTGTCATGAAAATGCTCCAAGACCCCTGTAATCACAATGTTCCATGCTCCTTTTCATTTCAATGCTCCATGAAGCCTGTCATCAATATGCAACATGCCCATCATCATAATGCTTTAAGCTATTGTCATCACAATGAAATCAAAATTATCCATGACCACTGTCATCATAATGCTCCAAACCCTTGTGATCACAATGTTCCATAACACTTATCATCACAACACCCCATGATGCTCATCATCACAATTATCCATGTTCTTCTCATCACAACGCTCCATAACTTTGTCATCACAATTCTCAATACACTTGTCATCACAATGCTCCCTGACACTTGTCGTCAGTATGCTCCTTGAACCCTGTCATGACAAGGCTCCATGCCGTTTGATCACAATGATCCATGCCCTTTTCATCACAATGCTCCAAGACCCCTGTAATCACAGTGCTCCATGCCCTTGTCATCACAAGCTCCATGACACATGTCATCAGAATGCTCCATGGCCTTCTCCTCACAATGCTCCATGCCCTTGTCATCACAATGCTCCAAGACCCATGTAATCACAATGCTCCATGCCCCTTTTCATCAGCATGCTCCATGAGACTTGTCATCACAAGTCTCCATGGTCTTATCATCACAATGCTCCAGGACCTTGTCATCACCATGCTCCATTCCCTTGTCATAACAATGCTCCATGACCCCTGTCATCACAATAATCCATGAATATTTTCAGCCCAATGCTCCATGAAATTCTCATCACAATGCTCCATGACAAATATCATCAAAATGCTCCATGACCACTGTCATCACAACACTCCATGACACCTGACAACACAATGATCTGTGACTCTTGTCATCACAATGCTACATTCCCTACTCATCACAATGCTCCATGACCCCTGTCATCACAATACTCCATGAATATTTTCAGCCCAATGTTCCATGACCCTTGTCATCACAATCATCCATGACATTGTCATCCCAATGCTCCATGACACCTGTATTCACAATGTTCCGTGACGCTTGTAATCACAGTGCTCCATGACACCAGTCATCACAATGCTCCATGACCTTTGTCATCACAATGGTCTATGCCCTCATCATCAACAGTCTCTGTGACCTTTTTAAGCACAATGCTCCATGAACATTTCATCACAATGCTCTTTGACACTTGTCATCACAATGGTCTATGCCTTTCTCAGCACAATGCTCCATGCCCTTGTCATCACATTGCTCCATGACCCCTGTCATCACAATGCTCCGTGACTCCAATCATCACAATTCTTCATAACATTTGTCATCACAATGGTCAATGCTCGCGTCATCAGAAGGCTCTGTTACCTTTGTAACCACAATGTTCCATGAACTTTTCATCACAATGCTCCGAGACACTTGTCATCACAATGCTCCATGCCTTTGTCAGAAAAATGCTCCATGACACTTGTCATCACAATGTGCCCACGCTTTTCATCCCAACGGTCCACAAATTTGTCAGTGCAATGCTCCAAAAAACTTCTAATCACAATGCTCCATGCCCTTCTCATCACAATGCTCCATTACACCAGTCATAACAATGCTCCATGACCCTTGTCATCACAATGCTCCAAAACCCCTGTAATCACAATGCTCCATGCCCTTGTCATCACAAATCTCCATGACACAGGTCATCAGAATGTTCCATAGTCTTCTCCTCAAAATGTTCCTTGCCCTTGTCATCACAATGCTCCCAAATCCCTGTAATCACAATGCTTCATGCCCCTTTTCAACTCAATGGTCCATGAAACCTGTCATCACAATGCATCATGCCCATCATCATAATGCTTCCAGCTATTGTCAGCACAATGAAATCAAAATTCTCCATGACCTCTGTCATCATAATGCTCCATGACCCCTGTCATCACAATACTCCATGAACATTTTCAGCCCAATGCTCCATGACCCTTGTAATCCCAATGATCCATGACCCCTGTATTCACAGTGCTCAGTGATGCTTGTCATCACACTGCTCCATGACACCACGCATCACATTGCTTCATGCCCTTGTCATCAGAGTGCACCATGCTCCTTGAAATCAAAATGATGCATGAGCTTTGTCATCACAATGCTCCAAAACCTTGTGATCACAATGTTCCATAACACTTGTCATCACAACGCTCCATGATGACTGTCATCACAATACTCCATGCCCTTTTCATCACAATTTTCCATGACCTTTGTCATCACAATTCTCAATACACTTGTCATCACAATGCTCCCTGACACTTGTCGTCAGAATGCTCCTTGAACCCTGTCACGAAATGGCTCCATGCCTTTTTCATCACAAAGCCCCATGCCATTTTCATCACAATGCTCCATGCCATTGTCATCAAAATACTCCACAAGCTCGTCATCAGAATGCTCCATGACCCTTGTCATCACAATTCTCCATGCACTTTTTAGCACAATGCTCCCTGAACCTTGTCATCACAATGCTCCATTAATTTTGTCATCAGATTCCTCCATGAAACTTGGCATCACAATGCTCCAGGCCGTTGTTATCACAATGGGCCATTACATATGTCATCACAGTTCTCCATGACACCTCTCTTCAAAATACTGCATGACCTCGTCATCACAATGCTCCATGCCCTTGTCATCACAATGCGTCATTCCACCTGTCATCGCAATACTCCATGAAAATTTTTAGACCAATGCTCCATGCCCTTGTCATCACAATGCTCCATGCCCTTGTTATCACAATGTTCCATGACCCCTGTCATCACAATGCTCCGTGACTCCAGTCATCACAGTGCTCCATGACCTTTGTCATCACAATGGTCTATGCCATCATCATCAACAGTCTCTGTGACATTTTTAAGCACAATGCTCCATGAACATTTCATCACAATGCTCTTTGACACTTGTCATCACAATGCTCTATGCCTTTCTCAGCACAATGCTCCATGCCCTTGTCATCACATTGCTCCATGACCACTGTCATCACAATGCTCCGTGACTCCAGTCATCACAATTCTTCATAACATTTGTCATCACAATGGTCAATGCTCGCATCATCAAAAGGCTCTGTTACCTTTGTAACCACAATGTTCCATGAAGTTTTCATCACAATTATCCGAGACCCTTGTCATCACAATGCTCCATGCCTTTGTCAGAAAAATGCTCCATGACACTTGTCATCACAATGTGCCACACGCTTTTCATCCCAACGGACCACAAATATGTCAGCACAAGGCTCCATAAACCTTCTAATCACAATGCTCCATGCCCTTCTCATCACAATGCTCCATTACACCTTTCATAAAAATGCTCCATGACCCTTGTCATCACAATGCTCCAAAACCCCTGTAATCACAATGCTCCATGCCCTTGTCATCACAAATCTCCATGACACATGTCATCAGAATGTTCCATGGTCTTCTCCTCAAAATGCTCCATGCCCTTGTCATCACAATGCTCCCAAAACCATGTAATCACAATGCTCCATGCCCCTTTTCAACTCAATGGTCCATGAAACCTGTCATCACAATGCATCATGCCCATCATCATAATGCTTCCAGCTATTGTCAGCACAATGAAATCAAAATTCTCCATGACCTCTGTCATCATAATGCTCCATGACCCCTGTCATCACAATACTCCATGAACATTTTCAGACCACTGCTCCATGACCCTTGTCATCAAAATGATCCATGCCCTTGTCATCCCAATGCTCCATGACACCTGTATTCACAATGCTCCATGACGCTTGTCATCACAGTGCTCCAGGACATCAGTCATCACAGTGCTACATGCCTTTGTCAGCAAAATGTTACATGACCTTGTCATTACAATGCTCTATGGGCTTTTCATCACAATACTCCTTTACCATTGTCATCACAATCCTCCATGAACCTTGGGATCCCATTGCTTCATGCCCTTGTCATCAGAGTGCTCCATGCTCCTTGAAATCAAAATGATGCATGAGGTTTGTCATCACAATGCTCCAAACCCTTGTGATCACAATGTTCCATAACACTTTTAATCACAACGCTCCATGATGACTGTCATCAAAATACTCCATGCCATTTTCATCACAATGCTCCATGACCTTTGTCATCACAATTCTCAATACACTTGTCATCACAATGCTCCCTGACACTTGTCGTCAGAATGTTCCTTGAACACTGTCACGAAAAGGCTCCATGCCTTTTTCATCACAAAGCCCCTTGCCGTTTTTATCACAATGCTCCATGCCATTGTCATCAAAATACTCTACAAGCTTGTCATCAGAATGCTCCATGACCGTTGTCATCACAATTCTCCATGCACTTGTCAGCACAATGCTCCCTGACCCTTGTCATCACAATGCTCCAAACCATTGTCATCACAATGCTCCATTTCATTTGTCATCAAAATCCTCCATGACACTTGGCATCACAATGCTCCATGTCATTGTCATCACAATGGGCCATTACATATGTCATCACGATGCTCCCTGACACCTGTCTTCACAATACTGCAAGACCTGTTCATCACAATGCTCCATGCCCTTGTCATCACAATATGCCATTCCAACTGTCGTCGCAATAATCCATGAAACTTATTAGACCAATGCTCCATGCCCTTGTCATCACAATGCTCCATGCCCTTGTTATCACAGTGCTCCATGACCCCTGTCATCGCAATGCTCCGTGAATACTGTCATCACAATGCTCCATGACCTTTGTTATCACAATGGTCCATGCCCTCATCATCAACAGTTTCTGTGACGTTTTTAACCACAATGCTCCATGAACATTTCATCACAATGCTCTTTGCCCCTTGTCATCACAATGTTCTATGCCTTTCTCAGCACAATGCTCCATGCCATTGTCATCACAATGCTCTATGACCCCTATCATCACAATGCTCTTTGACTCCAGTCATCACAATTCTTCATAACATTTGTCATCACAGTGGTCGATGCCCGCATCATCACAGGGCTCTGTTACATTGGTAACCACAATGCTCCATGAAATTTTCATCACAATGCTCCGTGACCCTTGTCATCACAATGCTCCATGCATTTGTCAGAAAAATGCTCCATGTCCCTTATCATCACAACGTGCCACGTGCTTTTCACCCCAACGGTCCAGAAATTTGTCATGGCAATGCTCCATAAACTTTGTAATCACAATGTTCCATGCCCTTCTCATCACAATGCTCCATTACACCTGTCATAACAATGCTCCATGATCCCTGCCATCACAATGTTCCACGGCCTTGCCATCACAAGGCACCATGGCCCTTGTCATCACAATGTTCCAAAACACCTGTAATCACAATGCTCCATGCCCTTGTCATCACAAAGCTCCATGACACATGTCATCAGAATGTTCCATGGCCTTCTCATCAAACTGCTCCATGCCCTTGTCATCACAATGCTCCCAGACCCCTGTAATCACAATGCTCCATGCCCCTTTTCATCTCAATGCTCCATGAAACCTGTCATCACAATGCACCATGCCCATCATGATAATGCTTCCGGCTATTGTCAGCACAATGAAATAAAAATTCTCCATGACCTCTGTCATCACAATGCTCCATGACACCTGTCATCACAATGATCCATGCTCTTGTCATCCCAATGCTCCATGACCCCTGTATTCACAATGCTCCGTGACGCTTGTCATCACAGTGCTCCATGACACCTGTCATTACAATGCTCCATGCCTTTGTCAGCAAAATGCTACATGACCATGTCATAACCATGCTCTATGCGCTTGTCAACACAATACTCCATTACCATTGTCATTACAATCCTCCATGAACCTTGGGATCACATTGCTTCATGACCTTGTCATCAAAATGCTCCTTGATCCTTGAAATCAATATGATCCATGACCTCTGTCATCGCAATGATCCAAACCCTTGTGATGACAATGTTCCATAACACTTGTCATCACAACACTCCATGATGCCTGTCATCACAATACTGCATGCCCTTTTCATCACAATGCTCCATGACCTTTGTCATCACAATTCTCAATACACTTGTCATCACAATGCTCCCTGACACTTGTCGTCAGAATGCTTTTTGAACCCTGTCACGAAAGGCTCTATGACTTTTTCATCAAAATGACCCATGCCGTTTTCATCACAATGCTCCATGTCACTGTCATCAAAATACTCCACAAGTTTGTCATCAGAATGCTCCATGACCCTTGTCATCACAATTCTCCATGCAATTCTCAGCAAAAAGCTACCTGACCCTTGTCATCACAATGCTCCATGCCATTGTCATCACAATGCTCCATTACCTTTGTCATCAGAATCCTCCATGACACTTGGCATCACAATGCTTCATGCCATTGTCATCACAATGGGCCATTATATATGTCATCACAATGCTCCCTCACACCTCTCTTCACAGTACTGCATGACCTGGTCATCACAATGCTTCATGCCCTTGTCATCACAATGCACCATTCCAACTCTCATCGCAATAATGCATGAAACTTATTACACCAATGCTCCATGTCCTTGTCATCACAATGCTCCATTCCTTTGTTATTACAATGCTCCATGACCCCTGTAATCACAATGCTCCGTGATTCCTGTCATCACAATGCTTCTTGACCTTTGTCATCACAATGGTCCATGCCCACATCATCAACAGTCTCTGTGACGTTTTTAACCACAATGCTCCATGAACTTTTCATCACAATGCTCTTTGACCCTTGTCATCACCATGCTCTATGCCTTTCTCAGCACAATGCTCCATGACATTTCTCATGACAATGCTCCATGAGCTTGTCAGCAAAATGCTCCATGACACATGTCATCACAATGCACCATGCGCTTGTCATAACAGTGCTCCACAATCTTGTCATCACAATTCTCCATGCAATTCTCAGCAAAAAGCTACCTGACCCTTGTCATCACAATGCTACATGCATTATCATCACAATGTTTGATGACCACTGACATCACAATGTTACATAACCCCTGTCATCAAAATGCTCCATGACCCTTTCCATCAAAGTGCTCCATGACCCCAGACATCACAATGTTTCATAACACATGTCATCAAAATGTTCCATGACACTTTTCATCAAATTGCTCCATGACCCTGTTATCACAATGCTCCCTGCACTTCTCATCACAATGCACAACGCCCTTGTCATCAAAATGCTCCATGAAATTTGTCATCAAAAATATCCATGACGCTTGCCATCACAATGCTCCATATCTTTGTCATCACGATGCTCCATGAACGCTCTCATCACATTCCTCCATGCCCTTGTCACCACAAAGTTCCATGACACATGTCATCAGAATGTTCCATGGCTTTCTCATCGCAATGCTCCATGTCCTTGCAATCACAATGCTCCATTACCCCTGTCATAACAATGCTCCATGTAACAAGCCAACACGATGACCCATGGCCTTTTCATCACAAGGCTCTTTGACCCTTCTCATCACAATGCTCCAAAAACACTGTAATCACAATTCTCTATGCCCTTGTCATCACAAAGCTCCATGACACATGTCATCAGAATGTTCCATAGCCTTCTCATCAAAATGCTCCAAGCCCTTTTCATCACAATGCACCCAGACCCCTATAATCACAGTGCTCCATGCCCCTTTTCATATCAATGGTACAAGAACCCTGTCATCACAGTGCATCATGCCCATCATCATAATGCTTCTGGCTATTGTCAGCACAATGAAATCAAAATTCTCTATGACCTCTGTCATCAAAATGCTCCATGACCCCTGTTATCACAATACTCCATGAACATTTTCAGCCCAGTGCTCCATGACCCTTGTCATCACAATGATCCATGCCCTTGTCATCCCAATGCTCCATGACCCATGTATTCACAATGCTGCGTGACGGTTGTCATCACAGTGCTCCATGACACCTGTCATCACAATGCTCCATGCCTTTGTCAGCAAAATGCTACATGACCTTGTCATTACAATGCTCTATGTGCTTGTCATCACAATACTCCATTTCCATTGTCATCACAATCCTCCATGAACCTTGGGATCACATTGCTTCATGCCCTTGTCATCACAATGATCCATGCTCCTTGAAATCAGAATGATCCATGACCTCTGTCTTCACAATGCTCCAAAACCTTGTGATCACAATGTTCCATAACACTTGTCATCACAACGCTCCATGATGCCTTTCATCACAATAATTCATGCCCTTTTCATCACAATGCTCCATGACCTTTG
The DNA here is from genome assembly GCF_964341445.2 of Mesoplodon mirus. NCBI lineage: Eukaryota > Metazoa > Chordata > Mammalia > Artiodactyla > Ziphiidae > Mesoplodon > Mesoplodon mirus. The sequence continues at coordinate 278,627 of NW_028295543.1, read as the reverse complement.
TCATCACAATTCTCAATACACTTTTCATCACAATGTTCCCTAACACTTGTCTTTAGAATGCTCCATGAACCCTGTCACGAAAAGGCTCCATGCATTTTTCATCACAAAGCCCCATGCAATTTTCATCACAATGCTCCATGCCATTGTCATCAAAATACTCCACAAGCTTGTCATCAGAATGCTCCATGACTCTTGTCATCACAATTCTCCATGCACTTGTCAGCACAATGTTCCCTGACCCTTGTCATCACAATGCTCCAAGCCATTGTCATCACAATGCCCCATTACATTTGTCATCAGAATACTCCATGACACTTGGCATCACAATGCTCCATGTCCTTGTCATCACAATGCGCCATTCCAACTTTCATTGCAATAATCCATGAAACTTATTAGATCAATGTTCCATGCTCTTGTCATCACAATGCTCCATGCCCTTGTTATAAAAATGCTCCATGACCCCTGTGATCAAAATGCTGCGTGACTCCAGTCATCACAATGCTTCATGACCTTTGTCATCACAGTGGACCATGCCCTCGTCATTACCAGTCTCTGTGACATTTTTAACCACAATGCTCCATGAACTTTTCATCACAATGCTCTTTGACCCTTGTCATCACAATGCTCTATGCCTTTCTCAGCACAGTGCTCCATGATACATGTCATCACAATGCACCATGTGCTTATCATCACAGTGCTCAAAAATCTTGTCATCACATTGCTCCATAAAATTTGTCATCACAATTCTCCATGCACTTCTCATCAAAATGCTCTCTCACCACTGATATCACAATGCTACATCACTATTTGTCACAAAACTCCCTCACCCCTGTCATCACAATGTTCCATGACTCCTGTCATCACAATGCTACATGCACTTATCATCACAATGTTCGATGACCCATAACATCACAATGTTCCATAACACCTGCCATCAAAATGTTCCATGATACTTTTCATCAAATTGCTCCATGACCCTGTCATCACACTGCTCCCTGCCCTTCTCATCACAATACACAACGCCCTTGCCATCAAAATGCTACATGACCTTTGTCATCACAAAGATCCATGACCCTTGGCATCACAATGCTCCATGTCATTGTCATCACAATGCTCCATGAACGCTCTCATCACATTGCTCCATGCCCTTGTCTTCACATAGCTCCATGACACATGTCATCAGAATGCTCCATGACCTTCTCATCCCAATGCTCCATGCCCTTGCCAGCACAATGCTCCATGAACCCTGTGATAACAATGCTCCATGACACCTGCCATCACGATGTTCCATGGCCTTGTCATCACAAGGCTCCATGACCCTTCTCATCACAATGCTCCAAGAACACTGTAATCACAATGCTCTATGCCCCTTTTCATCTCAATGATCCATGAAACCTGTCATCACAATGCACCATGCCCATCATCATAATGCTTCCTGCTATTGTCATAACAAAGAAATCAAAATGCTCCATGACCTCTGTCATAACAATGCTCCAAACCCTTGTGATCACAATATTCCATAACACTTGTCATCACAATGCCCCATGACGCTCGTCATCACAATTATCCATGGACTTCTCATCACAATGCTCCATGACCTTCGTCATCACAATGCTCAATACAATTGTCATCAAAATGCTCCCTGACACTTGTTGTCTGTATGCTCCTTTTACCCTGTCATGACAAGGTTCTATGCCTTTTTCATCACAATGATCCATGCCCTTTTCATCACAATGCTCCAAGACCCATGTAATCATGATGCTCCATGCCCATGTCATCACAAAGCTCAATGACGCATGCCATCAGAATGCTCCTTGGTCTTCTCCTCACAATGCTCCATGCCCTTGTCATCACAAAGTTCCAAGGCCCAAGTAATCACAATGCTCCATGCCCTTTTTCATCAGTATGCTCCTTGAGACTTGTCATCACATGGCTCCATGGTTTTGTCATCATAATGATCCAAGCCGTAGTCATCACAATGCTCCATTATATTTGTCATCACAATCCTCCATTACATTTGGCATCACAATGCTCCCTGCCATTGTCATCGCAATGGACCATGACATATGTCATCACAATGCTCCCTGGCACCTGTCTTCAACATACACCATGACCTTCTCATCACAATGCCCCATAACCTTGTCATCACAATGCACCATGGCCACTGTCATCACAATAATCTCTGAAACTTGTCAGACCAATGCTCCATTCCCCTGTCATCACAATGCTCCTTGACTCCAGTCATCACAATGCTTCATAACGTTTGTCATCTCAACGGTCCATGCCCGCGTCATCACAAGGCTCTATGTCCTTTGTAACCACAATGCTCCATGAACTTTTCATCACAATGCTCCGTGACCCTTGTCATCACAATGCTCCATGCCTTTGTCAGAACAATGCTGCATGACCCTTGTCATCACAATGTGCCACGCGATTTTCATCACAATGATCCACAACCTTGTCCTCGCTATGCACCATAAATATTGTAATCACAATGCTCCATGCACCTCTCATCCAAGTGCTCTCTCACATGAGATATCACAATGTTCCATCACTAGTTATCACAATCCTCCCTCACCCCTGTAATCACAGTGTTCCATGACCCCTGTCATCACAATGCTACATCCCCTTATCAACACAATGTTCCAAGACCCGTGACATCACAATGTTCCATAAGCCCTGTCATCAAAATGCTCCATGACCTTTTTCATCAGAATGCTCAATGAGACTTATCATCACAAGTCTCCATGGTCTTCTCATCACAGTGTTCCAGGACCTTCTCATAACCATGCTCCATCCCCTTGTCATCAAAATGCTCCATGACCCCTGTCATCACAATAATCCATGAACATTTTCAGCCCAATGCTCCAGGACCTACTCATCACAATGCTCCATGGCCAATATCATCACAATGCTCCATGACCACTGTCATCACAACACTCCATGACACCTGAAAACACAATGATCTGGGACTTTTGTCATCACAGTGCTCCATTCCCTAGTCATCACAATGCTCCATGACCCCTGTCATCACAACAATCCATGAACATTTTCAGCCCAGTGCTCCATGACCCTTGTCATCACAATGATCCATGCCCTTGTCATCCCAATGCTCCATGACACCTGTATTCACAATGATCCGTGACGCTTGTCATCACAGTGCTCCATGACACATGTCATCACAATGCTCCATGCCTTTGTCAGCAAAATGCTACATGTCCTTGTCTTTACAATGCTCTATGCACTTGTCATCACAATACTCCATTTCCATTGTCATCAAAATCCTCCATGAACCTTGGGATCACATTGCTTCATGCCCTTTTCATCACAATGCTCCATGCTCCTTGAAATCAAAATGATCCATGAGCTCTGTCATCACAATACTCCAAACACATGGGATCACAGTGTTCCATAACACTTGTCATCACAATGCTCCATGATGCCTGTCATCACAATACTCCATGCCCTTTTCATCACAATGCTCCATGACCTTTGTCATCACAATTCTTAATACACTTGTCATCACAATGCTCACTGACACTTGTCATCAGAATGCTCCTTGAACCCTGTCACGAAAAGGCTCCATGCCTTTTGCATCACAATGCCCCATGCCGTTTTCATCACAATGCTCCATGCCATTGTCATCAAAATACTCCACAAGCTTGTCATCAGAATGCTCCATGACGCTTGTCATCAGATTTCTCCATGCACTTGTCAGCACAATGCTCCCTGACACTTGTCATCACAATGCTCCAAGCCATTGTCATCTCAATGCTCCATTACCTTTGTCATCAGAATCCTCCATGACACTTGGCATCACAATGCTCCATGCCATTGTCATCACAATGGACCATTACATATGTCATCACATTGCTCCCTGACACGTGTCTTCACAATACTGCATGACCTGGTCATCACAATGCTCCATGCCTTTGTCATCACAATGTGCCATTCCAACCGTCATCACAATAATCCATGAAACTTATTAGACCAATGTTCCATACACTTGTCATCACAATGCTCCATGCCCTTGTTATCACAAAGCTCCATGACCCCTGTCATCACAATGCTCCGTTACTCCAGTCATGACAATGCTTCATGACTTTTGTCATCACAATGGTCCATGCCCTCGTCATCAACAGTCTCTGTGACCTTTTTAACCACAATGCTCCATGAACTTTTCATCACAATGTTCTTTGACCCATGTCATCAAAATGCTCCATGTGCTTGTCATCATATTGCTCCATGACACATGTCATCACAATGCACCATGCGCTTGTCACCACAGTGCTCCACATTCTTTTCATCACAATGGTCCTTAAAATTTGTCATCAGAATGCTCCATGCACTTCTCATCAAAATGCTCTCTCACCACTGATATCACAATGCTACATCACTATTTATCACAATACTCCCTCACCCCTGTCATCACAATGTTCCATGACTCCTGTCATCACAATGCTACATGCACTTCTCATCACAATATTCGATGACCCCTGACATCACAGTGTTCCATAACACCTGTCATCAAAATGTTCCATGACACTTTTCATCAAATTGCTCCATGACCCTGTCATCAGAATGTTCCCTGTCCTTCTCATCACAATGCAAAATGCACTTGCCAGCAAAATGCTCCATGTCTTTGTCATCACAAAGATCCATGACCCTTGGCATCACAATGCTCCATGAACCCTGTCATCTCAATACTCCATGAACATTTTCAGCCCAATGCTCCATGATATTCTCATCACAATACTCCATGACAAATACCATCAAAATGCTCCATGACCACTGTCATCACTACACTCCATGACACCTGAGAACACAATGATCCCGGACTCTTGTCATCACAATGCTACATTCCCTACTCATCTCAATGCTCCATGACTCCTGTCAACACAAAACTCCATGAACATTTTCAGCCAAATGATCCATGACCCTTGTCATCACAATCATCCATGCCCTTGTCAGCCCAATGCTCCATGACTCCTGTATTCACAAAGCTCCGTGACGCTTGTCATCACAGTGCTCCATGACACATGTCATCAAAATGCTCCGTGACCTTTGTCATCACAATGTTCCATGCCCTCATTATCAACATTCTCTGTGACCTTTTTAAGCACAATGCTCCATGAACATTTCATCACAAGGCTCTTTGACCCTTGTCATCACAATGCTCTATGCCTTTCTCAGCACAATGCTCCATGCACTTCTCATCACATTGCTCCATGACCCCTGTCATCACAATGCTCTGTGACTCCTGTCATCACAATTCTTCATAATATTTGTCATCACAAGTGTCGATGCCCGCGTCATCAAAAGGCTCTATTACCTTTGTAACCACAATGCTCCATGAACTTGTCATCACAATGCTCTGTGACACTTGTCATCACAATGCTCCATGCCTTTGTCAGAAAAATGCTCCATGACCCTTGTCATCACAATGTGCCACGCGCTTTTCATCCCAACGGTCCACAAATTTGTCTTTGCAATGCTCCATAAACCTTGTAATCACAATGTTCCATGCCTTTCTCATCACAATGCTCCATTATCCCTGTCGTAAAAATGCTCCGTGACACCTGCCATCACAATGTTCCACGGCCTTGTCATCACATGGCTCCATGTCCCTTGTCATCACAATGCTCCACGACTCCTGTAATCACAATGCTCCATGCCCTTGTCATCAAAAAGCTCCATGACACATGTCATCAGAATGTTCCATGGCCTTCTCATCAAAATGCTCCATGCCCTTGTCATCACAATACACCATGTCCAATGTCATCACAATAATCTATGAAACTTCTCAGACCAATGCTCCATGCCCCTGTCATCACAATGCTCCATGCACTTGTCATCACAATGCTCCGTGACTCCAGTCATCACAATGCTTCATAACGTTTGTCATCACAACGGTCCATGCCCGCGTCAACACAAGGCTCTCTGACCTTTGTAACCACAATGCTCCATGAACTTTTCATCACAGTTCTCTGTGACCCTTGTCATCACAATGCTCCATGTCTTTGTCAGAACAATGCTCCATGACCATTGTCTTCACAATGTGCCACGCACATTTCATCACAACGGTCCACAAACTTGTCATTGCAATGCTCCATAAACATTGTAATCACAATGCTCCATGCACTTCTCATCCAAATGCTCTCTCACCAGAGATATCACAATGTTCCATCACTAGTCATCACAATACTCCCTCACCCCTGTAATCACAATGTTCCATGACCCCTGTCATCACAGTGCTACATACCCTTATCATCACAATGTTCCATGACCCCTGACATCACAATGTCCATATCCCCTGTCATCAAAATGCTCCATGACCCTTTTCATCACAAAGCTCCATGACCCCTGGCATCACAATGTTCTACAACCACTGTCATCAAAATGTTCCATTACACTTTTCATCAACTTGCTGCATGACCCTTTCACTAAATGCTCCCTGCCTTTCTCATCACAATGCACCACACCCTTGTCATCAAAATGCTCCATGACATTTGAAATCAAAAAGCTCCATGACACTTGGCATCACAGTGCTCCATGTCATTGTCATCACAATGCTCCATGAACACTCTCATCACATTGCTCCATGCCCTTGTCATCACAAATCTCCATGACATTTGTCAACACAATGATTGATGCACTTCTCATCACAATGCTCCATGCCCTTATCATTACAATCCTCCATGACCCATGTATCAAAATGTTCCGTGCCCTTGTCATCAGAATGCTCCATGCCCACTCTCATCACAATAATCCATGAAACATTTCAGACCAATTCTCAATGCCCTTCTCATCACAATGCTCCATTACATCTGTCATAACAATGCTCCATGACCCCTGCCATCCCAATGTTCCACGGGTTGTCATCACAAGGCTCCATGACCCTTGTCATCACAATGCTCCAAGACCCATGTAATCACATTGCTCCATGCCCTTGTCATCACAAAGTTCCATGACGCATGTCATCAGAATGTTCCATGGCCTTCTCCTCACAATGCTCCATGCCCTTGTCATCACAATGATCCAAGAACCCGTAATCACAATGCTCCATGCCCCTTTTCATCAGAATGCTCCATTAGACTTGTCATCACAAGTCTCCATAGTCATCTCATCACAATGCTCCAAGACCTTGTCATCACCATGCTCTATTCTCTTTTTCATCACAATGAACCAGGCCCTTGTCATCCTAATGCTCCATTACCCCTGTATTCACAATGCTCCGTGACGCTTGTCATCACAGTGCTCCATGACACCTGTCATCACAATGCTCCATGCCTTTATCAGCAAAATGCTACATGACCTTGTCATTACAATGCTCTATGCGCTTGTCATCACAATACTCCATTTCCATTGTCATCACAATCCTCCATGAACCTTGGGATCACATTCCTTCATGCCCTTGTCATCACAATGCTCCATGCTCCTTGAAATCAAAATGATCCATGACCTCTGTCATCACAATGCTCCAAACCCTTGTGATTACAATGTTCCATAACACTTGTCATCACAACGCTCCATGATGCCTGTCATCACAATACTCCATGCCATTTTCATCACAATGCTCCATGACATTTGTCATCAAAATTCCCAATACAATTGTCATCACAATGCTCCCTGTCACTTGTCATCACAATGCTCCAAGCCATTGTCATCACAATGCTCCATTACCTTTGTCATCAGAATCCTCCATGACACTTGGCATCACAATGGTCCATGACCCCTGTCATCACAATGCTCCGTGACTCCAGTCATCACAATGCTTCATAACGTTTGTCATCACAACGGTCCATGCTCACGTCATCACATGGCTCTGTGACCTTTTTAACAACAATACTCCATGAACTTTTCATCACAATGCTCCGTGACGCTTGTCATCAATTGCTCCATGCCTTTGTCAGAACAATGCTCCATGACACTTATCATCACAATGTGACATGCGTTTTTCATCACAATGATCCACAACCTTGTCATCGCTATGCTCCATAAAACTTGTAAGCACAATGCTCCATGCACTTCTCATCCAAATGCTCTCTCACATGAGATATCACAATGTTCCATCACTAGTCATCACAATCCTCCCTTACCCCTGATATCACAATGTTCCATGACCCCTGTCAACACAATGCTACATCACCTTATCAGCAGAATATTCCATGACCCCTGACATCACAATGTTCCATAACCACTGTCATCAAAATGCTCCATGACCCTTTTCATCCCAAAGCTCCATGACCCCTGGCATCACAATGTTCTATAACCCCTGTCATCAAAATGTTCCATTACACGTTTCATCAAATTGCTGCATGACCCTGTCATCAAAATGCTCCCTGCCTTTCTCATCACAATGCACCAGACACTTGTCATCAAAATGCTCCATGACCTTTGTCATCACAAAGCTCCATGACACTTGGCATCAAAAGGCTCCATGTCATTGTCATCACAATGCTCCATGAACACTCTCATCACATTGCTCCATGCCCTTGTCATCACAAATCTCCGTGACACTTGTCATCACAATGCTCCTTGCCCTTCTCATCACAATGCTCCATGCCCTTGTCATTACAATCCTCCATGACCCATGTATCACAGTGTTCCGTGCCCTTGTCATCACAATGCTCCATGCCCACTCTCATCACAATAATCCATGAAACGTTTCAGAACAATGCTCAATGCCCTTCTCATCACAATGCTCCATTACCACTGTCATAAAAATGCTCCATGACCCCTGCCATCACAATGTTCCACGGCCTTATCTTCACAAGGCTCCATGACCCTTTTCATCACAATGCTCCAAGACCCCTGTAATCATAATGTTCCATGCACTTGTCATCACAAAGCTCCATGACGCATGCCATCAGAATGTTCCATGGCCTTCTCATCACAATGCTCCATGCCCTTGTCATGACAATGCTCCAAGACCCCTGTAATCACAATGCTCCATGCTCCTTTTCATTTCAATGCTCCATGAAGCCTGTCATCAGTATGCAACATGCCCATTATCATAATGCTTTAAGCTATTGTCATCACAATGAAATCAAAATTATCCATGACCACTGTCATCATAATGCTCCAAACCCTTGTGATCACAATGTTCCATAACACTTATCATCACAACACCCTATGACGCACATCATCACAATTATCCATGGTCTTCTCATCACAACGCTCCATAACTTTTGTCATCACAATTCTCAATACACTTGTCATCAAAATGCTCCGTGACACTTGTCGTCAGTATGCTCCTTGAACCCTGTTATGACAAGGCTCCATGCCGTTTGATCACAATGATCCATGCCCTTTTCATCACAACGCTCCAAGACCCCTGTAATCACAGTGCTCCATGCCCTTGTCATCACAAGCTCCATGACACATGTCATCAGAATGCTCCATGGCCTTCTCCTCACAATGCTCCATGCCCTTGTCATCACAATGCTCCAAGACCCATGTAATCACAATGCTCCATGCCCCTTTTCATCAGCATGCTCCATGAGACTTGTCATCACAAGTCTCCATGGTCTTATCATCACAATGCTCCAGGACCTTGTCATCACCATGCTCCATTCCCTTGTCATCACAATGCTCCATGACCCCTGTCATCACAATACTCCATGAATATTTTCAGCCCAATGCTCCATGAAATTCTCATCACAATGCTCCATGACAAATATCATCAAAATGCTCCATGACCACGGTCATCACAACACTCCATGACACCTGACAACACAATGATCCGGGACACTTGTCATCACAATGCTACATTCCCTACTCATCACAATGCTCCATGACCCCTGTCATCACAATACTCCATGAATATTTTCAGCCCAATGTTCCATGACCCTTGTCATCACAATCATCCATGACATTGTCATCCCAATGCTCCATGACCCCTGTATTCACAATGCTCCGTAACGCTTGTAATCACAGTGCTCCATGACACCAGTCATCACAATGGTCTATGCCCTCATCATCAACAGTCTCTGTGACCTTTTTAAGCACAATGCTCCATGAATATTTCATCACAATGCTCTTTGACACTTGTCATCCCAATGCTCTATGCCTTTCTCAGCACAATGCTCCATGCCCTTGTCATCACTTTGCTCCATGACCCCTGTCATCACAATGCTCCGTGACTCCAATCATCACAATTCTTCATAACATTTGTCATCACAATGGTCAATGCTCACGTCATCAAAAGGCTCTGTTACCTTTGTAACCACAATGTTCCATGAACTTTTCACCACAATGCTCCGAGACACTTGTCATCACAATGCTCCATGCCTTTGTCAGAAAAATGCTCCATGACACTTGTCATCACTATGTGCCCACGCTTTTCATCCCAACGGTCCACAAATTTGTCAGTGCAATGCTCCAAAAAACTTCTAATCACAATGCTCCATGCCCTTCTCATCACAATGCTCCATTACACCAGTCATAACAATGCTCCATGACCCTTGTCATCACAATGCTCCAAAACCCCTGTAATCACAATGCTCCATGCCCTTGTCATCACAAATCTCCATGACACATGTCATCAGAAAGTTCCATGGTCTTCTCCTCAAAATGCTCCATGCCCTTGTCATCACAATGCTCCCAAATCCCTGTAATCACAATGCTTCATGCCCCTTTTCAACTCAATGGTCCATGAAACCTGTCATCACAATGCATCATGCCCATCATCATAATGCTTCCAGCTATTGTCAGCACAATGAAATCAAAATTCTCCATGACCTCTGTCATCATAATGCTCCATGACCCCTGTCATCACAATACTCCATGAACATTTTCAGCCCAATGCTCCATGACCCTTGTCATCCCAATGATCCATGAACCCTGTATTCACAGTGCTCCGTGATGCTTGTCATCACAGTGCTCCATGACACCAGGCATCACAATGCTCCATGCCTTTGTCAGCAAAATGTTACATGACCTTGTCATTACAACGCACTATGCGCTTGTCATCACAATACTCCTTTACCATTGTCATCACAATCATCCATGAATCTTTTGATCACATTGCTTCATGCTGTTGTCATCAGAGTGTTCCATGCTCCTTGAAATCAAAATGATGCATGAGCTTTGTCATCACAATGCTCCAAAACCTTGTGATCACAATGTTCCATAACACTTGTAATCACAACACTCCATGATGACTGTCATCACAATACTCCATGCCATTTTCATCACAATGCTCCATGACCTTTGTCATCACAATTCTCAATACACTTGTCATCACAATGCTCCCTGACACTTGTCGTCAGAATGCTCCTTGAACCCTGTCACGAAATGGCTCCATGCCTTTTTCATCACAAAGCCCCATGCCATTTTCATCACAATGCTCCATGCCATTGTCATCAAAATACTCCACAAGCTCGTCATCAGAATGCTCCATGACCCTTGTCATCACAATTCTCCATGCACTTTTTAGCACAATGCTCCCTGAACCTTGTCATCACAATGCTCCATTAACTTTGTCATCAGATTCCTCCATGAAACTTGGCATCACAATGCTCCAGGCCGTTGTTATCACAATGGGCCATTACATATGTCATCACAGTTCTCCATGACACCTCTCTTCAAAATACTGCATGACCTCGTCATCACAATGCTCCATGCCCTTGTCATCACAATGCGCCATTCCAACTGTCATCGCAATACTCCATGAAAATTTTTAGACCAATGCTCCATGCCCTTGTCATCACAATGCTCCATGCCCTTGTTATCACAATGTTCCATGACCCCTGTCATCACAATGCTCCGTGACTCCAGTCATCACAGTGCTCCATGACCTTTGTCATCACAATGGTCTATGCCATCATCATCAACAGTCTCTGTGACCTTTTTAAGCACAATGATCCATGAACATTTCATCACAATGCTCTTTGACACTTGTCATCACAATGCTCTATGCCTTTCTCAGCACAATGCTTCATGCCCTTGTCATCACATAGCTCCATGACCACTGTCATCACAATGCTCCGTGACTCCAGTCATCACAATTCTTCATAACATTTGTCATCACAATGGTCAATGCTCGCATCATCAAAAGGCTCTGTTACCTTTGTAACCACAATGTTCCATGAACTTTTCATCACAATGCTCCGAGACCCATGTCATCACAATGCTCCATGCCTTTGTCAGAAAAATGCTCCATGACACTTGTCATCACAATGTGCCACACGCTTTTCATCCCAACGGTCCACAAATATGTCAGCGCAAGGCTCCATAAAACTTCTAATCACAATGCTCCATGCCCTTCTCATCACAATGCTCCAAAACCCCTGTAATCACAATGCTCCATGCCCTTGTCATCAGAAATCTCCATGACACATGTCATCAGAATGTTCCATGGTCTTCTCCTCAAAATGCTCCATGCCCTTGTCATCACAATGCTCCCAAAACCATGTAATCACAATGCTCCATGCCCCTTTTCAACTCAATGGTCCATGAAACCTGTCATCACAATGCATCATGCCCATCATCATAATGCTTCCAGCTATTGTCAGCACAATGAAATCAAAATTCTCCATGACCTCTGTCATCATAATGCTCCATGACCCCTGTCATCACAATACTCCATGAACATTTTCAGACCACTGCTCCATAACACTTGTCATCAAATTGATCCATGCCCTTGTCATCCCAATGCTCCATGACCCCTGTATTCACAATGCTCCATGACGCTTGTCATCACAGTGCTCCATGACACCAGTCATCACAATGCTCCAAGCCTTTGTCAGCAAAATGCTACATGACCTTGTCATTACAATGCTCTATGGGTTTGTCATCACAATACTCCTTTACCATTGTCATCACAATCCTCCATGAACCTTGGGATCCCATTGCTTCATGCCCTTGTCATCAGAGTGCTCCATGCTCCTTGAAATCAAAATGATGCATGAGCTTTTTCATCACAATGCTCCAAACCTTTGTGATCACAATGTTCCATAACACTTTTAATTCCAACGCTCCATGATGACTGTCATCACAATACTCCATGCCATTTTCATCACAATGCTCCATGACCTTTGTCATCACAATTATCAATACACTTGTCATCACAATGCTCCCTGACACTTGTCGTCAGAATGTTCCTTGAACACTGTCACGAAAAGGCTCCATGCCTTTTTCATCACAAAGCCCCTTGCCGTTTTCATCACAATGCTCCATGCCATTGTCATCAAAATACTCTACAAGCTTGTCATCAGAATGCTCCATGACCGTTGTCATCACATTTCTCCATGCACTTGTCAGCACAATGCTCCCTGACCCTTGTCATCACAATGCTCCAAGCCATTGTCATCACAATGCTCCATTTCATTTGTCATCAAAATCCTCCATGACACTTGGCATCACAATGCTCCATGTCATTGTCATCACAATGGGCCATTACATATGTCATCACGATGCTCCCTGACACCTGTCTTCACAATACTGCAAGACCTGTTCATCACAATGCTCTATGCCCTTGTCATCACAATATGCCATTCCAACTGTCATCGCAATAATCCATGAAACTTATTAGACCAATGCTCCATGCCCTTGTCATCACAATGCTCCATGCCCTTGTTATCACAGTGCTCCATGACCCCTGTCATCACAATGCTCCGTGAATCCTGTCATTACAATGCTCCATGACCTTTGTTATCACAATGGTCCATGCCCTCATCATCAACAGTTTCTGTGACCATTTTAACCACAATGCTCCATGAACATTTCATCACAATGCTCTTTGCCCCTTGTCATCACAATGTTCTATGCCTTTCTCAGCACAATGCTCCTTGCCCTTGTCATCACAATGCTCTATGACCCCTGTCATCACAATGCTCTTTGACTCCAGTCATCACAATTCTTCATAACATTTGTCATCACAGTGGTGGATGCCCGCATCATCACAGGGCTCTGTTACATTGGTAACCACAATGCTCCATGAAATTTTCATCACAATGCTCCGTGACCCTTGTCATCACAATGCTCCATGCATTTGTCAGAAAAATGCTCCATGTCCCTTTTCATCACAACGTGCCACGCGCTTTTCATCCCAACGGTCCACACATTTCTCATGGCAATGCTCCATAAACTTTGTAATCACAATGTTCCATGCCCTTCTCATCACAATGCTCCATTACACCTGTCATAACAATGCTCCATGATCCCTGCCATCACAATGTTCCACGGCCTTGCCATCACAAGGCACCATGGCCCTTGTCATCACAATGTTCCAAAACACCTGTAATCACAATGCTCCATGCCCTTGTCATCACAAAGCTCCATGACACATGTCATCAGAATGTTCCATGGCCTTCTCATCAAACTGCTCCATGCCCTTGTCATCACAATGCTCCCAGACCCCTGTAATCACAATGCTCCATGCCCCTTTTCTTCTCAATGCTCCATGAAACCTGTCATCACAATGCACCATGCCCATCATGATAATGCTTCCGGCTATTGTCAGCACAATGAAATAAAAATTCTCCATGACCTCTGTCATCACAATGCTCCATGACCCCTGTCATCAAAATGATCCATGCTCTTGTCATCCCAATGCTCCATGACCCCTGTATTCACAATGCTCCGTGACGCTTTTCATCACAATGCTCCATGACACCTGTCATTACAATGTTCCATGCCTTTGTTAGCAAAATGCTACATGACCTTGTCATTACAATGCTCTATGCACTTGTCAACACAATACTCCATTACCATTGTCATTACAATCCTCCATGAACCTTGGGATTACATTGCTTCATGACATTGTCATCACAAAGCTCCATGCTCCTTGAAATCAAAATGATCCATGACCTCTGTCATCGAAATGATCCAAACCCTTGTGATCACAGTGTTCCATAACACTTGTCATCACATCACTCCATGATGCCTGTCATCACAATACTGCATGCCCTTTTCATCACAATGCTCCATGACCTTTGTCATCACAATTCTCAATACACTTGTCATCACAATGCTCCCTGACACTTGTCGTCAGAATGCTTTTTGAACCCTGTCACAAAAGGCTCTATGACTTTTTCATCAAAATGACCCATGCCGTTTTCATCACAATGCTCCATGTCACTGTCATCAAAATACTCCACAAGCTTGTCATCAGAATGCTCCATGACACTTGTCATCATAATTCTCCATGCAATTCTCAGCACAAAGCTACCTGACCCTTATCATCACAATGCTCCATGCCATTGTCATCACAATGCTCCATTACCTTTGTCATCAGAATCCTCCATGACACTTGGCATCACAATGCTTCATGCCATTGTCATAACAATGGGCCATTGTATATGTCATCACAATGCTCCCTCACAACTCTCTTCACAATACTGCATGACCTGGTGATCACAATGCTCCATGCCCTTGTCATCACAATGCACCATTCCAACTCTCATCGCAATAATCCATGAAACTTATTAGACCAATGCTCCATGTCCTTGTCATCACAATGTTCCATTCCCTTGTTATTACAATGCTCCATGACCCCTGTCATCACAATGCTCCGTGATTCCAGTCATCACTATGCATCTTGACCTTTGTCATCACAATGGTCCATGCCCACATCATCAACAGTCTCTGTGACGTTTTTAACCACAATGCTCCATGAACTTTTCATCACAATGCTCTTTGACCCTTGTCATCACCATGCTCTATGCCTTTCTCAGCACAATGCTCCATGACATTTCTCATGACAATGCTCCATGCGCTTGTCAGCACAATGCTCCACGACACGTCATCACAATGCACCATGCGCTTGTCATAACAGTGCTCCACAATCTTGTCATCACAATGCTCCATAAACCTTGTCATCACAATGCTCCATGCACTTCTCATCGAAATGCTCTCTCACCACTGATATCACAATGTTACATCACTATTCGTCACAATACTCCCTCACCCCTGTAATCACAATCTTCCATGACTCCTCTGATCACAGTGCTACATGCATTATCATCACTATGTTCGATGACCCCTGACATCACAATGTTACATAACCCTTGTCATCAAAATGCTCCATGACCGTTTTCATCAAAATGCTCCATGACCCCTGACATCACAGTGTTCCATAACGCCTGTCATCAAAATGTTCCATGACACTTTTCATCAAATTGCTCCATGACCATGTCATCACAATGCTCCCTGCCCTTCTCATCACAATGCACAATGCCCTTGTCATCAAAATGCTCCATGACATTTGTCATCACAAAGATCCATGACCCTTGGCATCACAATGCTCCATGTCATTGTCATCATGATGCTCCATGAACGCTCTCATCACATTGCTCCAAACCCTTTTCATCACAAAGCTCCATGACACATGTCATCAGAATGCTCCATGGACTTCTCATCACAATGCTCCATGCCCTTGTCATTACAATCCTGCATGACCCATGTATCATAGTGTTCCGTACCCTTGTCATCACAATGCTCCATGCCCACTCTCATCACAATAATCCATGAAACATTTCAGACCAAGGTTCCATGCCCTCCTCATTACAATGATCCATTGCCTCTGTCATAACAATGCACGAAGACCCCTGCCATCACAATGTTCCACGGCCTAGTCATCACAAGGTTCCATGACACTTTTCATCACAATGCTCCAAGACCCCTGTAACCAGAATGCTCCATGAAATTTCATCACCATTCTCTGTGACCCTTTTCATCACAATGTTCCATGCCTTTGTCAGAAAAATGCTCCATGACCCTGGTCATCACAATGTGCCATGCACTTTTCATCAAAACGGTCCAAAAATTTGTCATAGCAATGTTCCATAAACCTTGTAATCACAATGCTCCATGCCCTTCTAATCAAAATGCTCCATTACCCGTGTCATAACAATGCTCCATGACCTCTGTCATCAAAATGATCCACGGCCTTGTCATCACAAGGCTCCATGACACTTGTCATCACAATGCTCCAAGACCCCTGTAATCACAATGCTCCATGCCCTTGTCATCACAAAGCTCCATGACACATGCCATCAGAATGTTGGATGGCCTTCTCATCAAAATGCTCCATGCTCCTGTCATTACAGTGCTCCAAGACCCCTGTAATCACAATGCTCCATGCCCCTTTTCTTCTCAATGCTCCATGAAACCTGTCATCACAATGCATCATACCCTTCATCATAAAGCTTCCGGCTATTGTCAGCACAATGAAATAAAAATTCTCCATGACCTCTGTCATCACAATGCTCCATGACCCCTGTATTCACAATGCTCCGTGATGCTTGTCATCACAGTGCTCCATGACACCTGTCATCACAATGCTCCATGCCTTTGTCAGCAAAATGCTACATGACCTTGTCATTACCATGCTCTATGCGCTTGTCATCACAATACTCCATTACCATTGTCATCACAATCCTCCATGAAACTTGGGATCACATTGCTTCATGCCCTTGTCATCACAATGCTCCATGCTCCTTGAAATCAAAATGATCCATGACCTCTGTCATCACAATGCTCCAAACCCTTGTGATCGCAATGTTCCATAACACTTGTCATCACCACGCTCCATGGTGCCTGTCATCACAATACTCCATGCCCTTTTCATCACAATGCTCCATGACCTTTGTCATCACAATTCTCAATACACTTGTCATCACAATGCTCCCTGACACTTGTCGTCAGAATGCTCCTTGAACCCTGTCACGAAAAGGCTCCATGCATTTTTCAACACAATGCCCCATGCCGTTTTCATCACAATGCTCCACGCCACTGTCATCAAAATACTCCACAAGCTTGTCATGAGAATGTTCCATGACCCTTGTCATCACAATTCTCCATGCACTTGTCAGCACAATGCTCCTTGACCCTTGTCATCTCAATGCTCCAAGCCACTGTCATCTCAATGCACCATTACCTTTGTCATCAGAATCCTCCATGACACCTGGCATCACAATGCTCCATGCCATTGTAATCACAATGGGCCATTACATATGTCATCACAATGCTCCCTGACACCTGTCTTCACAATACTGCATGACCTGGTCATCACAATGCTCCATGCCATTGTCACCACAATGCACCATTCCAACAGTCATCACAATAATCCCTGAAACTTATGAGACCAATGATACATGCCCTTGTCATCACAATGCTCCATGACCCTTGTCATCGCAATGCTCCATGAACTTTTCATCACAATGCTCTTTGATCGTTGTCATCACAATGCTCTATGCCTTTCTCAGCACAATGCTCCATGACCCTTGTCATCACAATGCTCCATGCGCATGTCAGCATGATGCTCCATGACACATGTCATCACAATGCACCTTGCGCTTGTCATCACAGTGCTCCACAATCTTGTCATCACAATGCTCCATAAAACTTGTCATCACAATGCTCCATGCACTTCTCATCAAAATGCTCTCTCACCACAGATATCACAATGTTACATCACTAGTCATCACAATACGCCTTCACCCCTGTTATCACAATGTTCCATGATTCCTGTCATCACAATGCTACATGCACTTATCATCACAATGTTCGATGACCCCTGACATTACAATGCTCCATAACCCCTGTCATCAAAATTCTCCATGACCCTTTTCATCATAATGCTCCATGAACCCTGACATCACAATGTTCCATAACCACTGTCATCAAAATGTTCCATGACCCTTTTCAACAAATTGCTCCATGACCCTGTCAGCACAATGCTCCCTGCCCTCCTCATCACAATGCACAACGCCCTTGTCATCAAAATGCTCCATGACATTTGTCATCACAAAGATCCATGACCCTTGGCATCACAATGCTCCAGGTCATTGTCATCACAATGCTCCATGATCATTCTCATCACATTGCTCCATGCCCTTGTCATCACAAAGCTCCATGACACATGTCCTCAGAATGCTCCATGGCCTTCTCATCACAATGCTCTATGCCCTTGCCGTCACAATGCTCCATTACCCCAGTCATAAAAATTCTCCATGACACCTGCCATCACGATGTTCCGTGTCCTTGTCATCACAAGGCTCCATGACCCTTCTCATTACAATGCTCCAAGACCCCTGTAATCACAGTGCTCCATGCCCCTTTCCATCTCAATGATCCATGAACCCTGTCATCACAATGCACCATGCCCATCATCATAATGCTTCATGCTGTTGTCATCACAATGAAATCAAAATGCTCCATGACCTCTGTCATAACAATGCTCCAAACCCTTTTGATCACAATTTTCCATAACACTTGTCATCACAGTGCCCCATGACGCTCGTCATCACAATTATCCATGGTCTTCTCATCACAATGCTCCATGACCTTTGTCATCACAATGCTCAATACACTTGTCATCAAAATGCTCCCTGACACTTGTTTTCTGTATGCTCCTTGAACCCTGTCATGACAAGGCTCCATGCATTTTTCATCACAATGATGAATGCCCTTTTCATCACAATGCTCCAAGACCCATTTAAACATAATGCTCCATGCCCTTGTCATCACAAAGCTCAATGAAACCTGTCTTCAGAATGCTCCTTGGCCTTCTCCTCACAATGCTCCATGCCCATGTGATCACAATGTTACAAGACCCCTGTAATCACAACGGTCCATGAACTTTTTCATCAGTATGCTCCATGAGGTTTGTTATCACAAGTCTCTATAGATTTATCATCACAATGCTTCAGGACCCTGTCATCACAATGCTTCACGACCTTGTTCTGAAAATTATCAATGGCCCTTGTTCTCATAATGCTCCAAGCCCTAGTCATCACAATGCTCCATTATATTTGTCATCACAATCCTCCATTACATTTGGCATCACAATGCTCCCTGCCATTGTCAATGCAATGGACCATGACATATGTCATCACAATGCTCCCTGACACCAGTCTTCACAATACACCATAACCTTCTCATCACAATGATCCATGCCCTTATCATCACAATGCACCATGTCCACTGTCATCACAATAATCTATGAAACTTGTCAGACCAATGCTCCATGCCCCTGTCACCACAATGCTCCATGCCCTTGTCATCACAATGCTCCATGACCCCAGTCATCACAGTGCTCCGTGACTCCAGTCATCACAATGCTTCATAACTTTTGTCATCACAATGGTCCATGCCCACGTCATCACAAGGCTCTGTGACCTTTATAACCACAATGCTCCATGAACTTTTCATCACAATGCTCCGTGACACTTGTCATCAAAATGCTCCATGCCTTTGTCAGAAAAATGCTCCATGACCCTTGTCATCACAATGTTCTACGCACTTTTCATCACAACGGTCCACAAATTAGTCATGGTATTGCTCCATAAAGTTTGTAATTACAATGTTGCATGCCCTTCTCATCACAATGCTCCATTCCCCTGTCATAACAATGGTACATGACCCCTGCCATCACAATATTCCACGGCCTTGTCAGCACAAGGCTCCATGACACTTGTCATCACAATGCTCCAGGACCACTGTAATCACAATGCTCCATGCCCTTGTCATCACAAAGCTCCATGACACATGCCATCAGAAAGTTCCATGGCCTTCTCATCAAAATGATCCATGCCCTTGTCATCACAATGCTCCAAGACCTCTGTAATCACAATGCTCCATGCCCCTTTTCATCTCAATGCTCCATGAACCCTGTCAGCACAATGCATCATGCCCATCATCATAATGCTTCCGGCTATTGTCAGCACAATGAAATCAGAATTCTCCTTGACCTGTGTCATCACAATGCTCCATGGCCCCTGTCATCACAATACTACATGAACATTTTCAGCCCAATGCTCCATGACACTTGTCATCACAATGATCCATGTCCTTGTCATCCCAATGCTCCATGACCCCTTTATTCACAATGCTCCATGACTCTTGTCGTCACAGTGCTCCATGACACCTGTCATCACAATGCTCCATGCCTTTGTCAGCAAAATGCGACATTACCTTGTCATTACAATGCTCTATGCGCTTGTCATCACAATACTCCATTATCATTGTCATCACAATCCTCCATGATCCTTGGGATCACATTGCTTCATGCTCTTGTCATCACAATGCTCCATGTTCCTTGAAATCAAAATGATCCATGACTTCTGTCATCAAAATGATCCAAACCCTTGTGATCACATTGTCCCATAACACTTGTCATCACAATGCTCCATGATGCCTGTCATCACAATACTCCATGCCCTTTTCATCACAATGCTCCATGACCATTGTCATCAGAATGCTCCTTGAAACCTGTCACGAAAAGGCTCCATGCCTTTTTCATCACAATGCCCCATGCCATTTTAATCACAATGCTCTGTGACCATTGTCATCAAAATGCTCCATTCCTTTGTCTGAAAAATGTTCCATGACCCTTGTCTTTACAATGTGCCATTCGCTTTTCATCACATCGGTCCAGAAACTTGTCATTGCAATGCTCCGTAAACCTTGTAATCACAATGCTCCATACACTTCTCATCAAAATGCTCTCTCACCAGAGATATCACAGTTTTCCATAACTAGGCGTCACAATACTACCTCACCCCTGTAATCACAATATCCCATGACCCCTGTCATCACAATGCTACATCCCTTTATCATCACAATGTTCCATGACCCCTGACATCACAATATTCTATAACCCCTGTCATCAAAATGTTCCAATACACTTTTCATCATATTGCTGCATGACACTCTCATCAAAATACTCCCTGCCCTTCTCATCACAATGCACCATGCACTTGTCAACAAAATGCTCCAATACCTTTGTCATCACAAAGCGCCATGACCCTTGGCATCACATTGCTCCATGCCCTTGTCATCACAAAGCTCCATGACACTTGTCATCACAATGCTCGATGCCCTTGTCATCACAATGCCCCATGCCCTTGTCATTACAATCCTCCATGACCCATGTATCACAGTGTTCCATGCCCTTATCCTCCCAATGCTCTATGCCCACTCTCATCACAATAATCCATGAAACATTTCAGACCAGTGCTCCATGCCCTTCTCATCACAATGCTCCTTTACCTCTGTCATAACAATGCTCCATGACACCTGCCATCACAATGTTCCACGGCCTTGTTATCAGAAGGCTCAAAGACACTTGTCATCACAATGCTCCACGACCTCTCTAATCAAAATGCTCCATGCCCTTGTCATCAAAAAGCTCCATGACGCATGTCATCAGAATGTTCCATGGCCCTTTCATCACTATGCTCCATGCCCTTGTCTTCACAATGCTCCAAGACCCTTGTAATCAAAATGCTCCATGCGAGTTTTCATCTCAAAGCTCCATGAACCCTGCCATCACAGTGGACTATGCCCATCATCATAATGCTTCAGGCTATTGTCATCACAATGAAATCAATATTCTCCATGACCTCTGTCCTCATAATGCTCCAATCCCTTGTGATCACAATGTTCCATAACACTTATCATCACAACACCCCATGACGCTCATCATCACAATTATCCATGGTCTTCTCATCACAATGCTCCATGACCTTTGTCATCACAATGCTCAATACACTTGTCATCACAATGCACCCTGACACTTGTCATCAGTATGCTCCATTAACCCTGCCATGAAACGTCTCCATGCCTTTTTCATCACAATGATCAATGCCCTTTTAATCATAATGCTCCAAGACCCCTGAAATCACAATGCTCCATGACCTTGTCATCACAAAGCTCAATGACGCATGTCATCAGAATTCTCCATGGCCTTCTCCTCACAATGCTCCATGCCCTTGTCATCACAATGCTCCTAGACACCTGTAATCACAATGCTCCATGTCCCTTTTCATCAGAATGCTCCATGAGACTTGTCATCACAAGTCTCCATTGTCTTCTCATCAAAGTGCTCCAGGAACTTGTCATCAAAATGCTCCATGATCCCTGTCATCACAATACTCTATGAATATTTTCAGCACAATGCCCTATGACCTTCTCATCAAAATGATCCATCACCCCTGTCATCACAATACTCCATGAACATTTTCAGCCCAATGCTCCATGACATTTGTCATCACAATGATCAATGCCCTTTTCATCACAATGCTCCATGACACCTGTATTCACAATGCTCCGTTACGCTTGTCATCACAGTGCTCCATGACACCTGTCATAACAATGTTCCATGCCTTTTTCAGCAAAATGCTACCTGACCTTGTCATTGCAATGCTCTATTCGCTTGTCATCACAATACTCCATTACCATTGTCATCACAGTCCTCCATGAACATTGGGATCACATTGCTTCATGCCCTTGTCATCACAATGCTCCATGCTCCTTGAAATCAAAATGATCCATGACCTCTCTCATCACAATTCTCCAAACCCTTGTGATCACAATGTTCCATAACACTTGTCATCACAACGCTCCATGATGCCTGTCATCACAATACTCCATGCCCTTTTCATCACAATGCTCCATGACATTTGTCATCACAATTCTCAATACACTTGTCATCACAATGTCTCATGCCTTTTTCATCACAATGCTCCATGCCATTGTCATCAAAATACTCCACAAGCTTTTCATCAGAATACTCCATGACTTTTTCATCACAATTCTCCATGCACCTGTCAGCACAATGCTCCCTGACACTTGTCATCACAATGCTCCAAGCCATTGTCATCAAAATGCTCCATTACCTTTCTCATCAGAATCCTCCATGACCCTTGTCATCACAATGCTCCAAGCCATTGTCATCACAATGCTCCATTAGCTTTCTCATCAGAATCCTCCATGACCCCTGTCATCACAATGCTACATCCCCTTATCATCACAATATTCCATAAGCCCTGTCATCAAAATGCTCCATGACCCTTTTCATCCCAATGCTCTATGACCCCTGGCATCACAATGTTCTATATCCCCTGTCATCAAAATGTTCCATTACAATTTTCATCAAATTTCTGCATGACCCTGTCATCAAAATGCTCCCTGCCCTTCTCATCACAATGCACCACACACTTGTCATCCAAATGCTCCATGACCTTTGTCATCACAAAGCTCCATGACCCTTGGCATCACAATGCTCCATGTCATTGTCACCACAATTCTACATGAACACTCTCATCACATTGCTCCAAGCCCTTGTCTTCACGAAGCTCCATGACACTTGTCATCACAATGCTCGATACCCTTCTCATTACAATGCTTCATGCCCTTTTCATTACTATCCTCCATGAACCATATATCACAGTGTTCCATGCCCTTGTCATCACAATGCTCCATGCCCACTCTAATCACAATAATCCATGAAATATTTCACACCAATGCTCAATGCCCTTCTCATCACAATGCTCCATTACCTCTGTCATAACAATGCTCCATGACCCGTGCCATCACAATGTTCCACGGCCTTGTCATCACAAGGCTCCATGACCCTTGTCATCACAATGCACCAAGACCCATGTAATCACAAGGCTCCATGCCCTTGTCATCACAAAGCTCCGTGACGCATGTCATCAGAATGTTCCATGGCCTTCTCCTCACAATGCTCCATGCACTTGTCATCACAATGCTCCAAGACCCCTGTAATCACAGTGTTCCATGCGCCTTTTCATCTCATTGCTCCATGAACACTGTCATCACAATGAACCATGCCCATCATCATGATGCTTCAGGCTATTGTCATCACAATGAAATCAAAATTCTCCATGACCTCTGTCATCATAATGCTCCAAACCGTTGTGATCACAATGTTCCTTAACACTTATCATCACAATACACCATGACGCTCATCATCACAATTATCCATGGTCTTCTCATCACAATGCTCCATTACCATTGTCATCAGAATCCTCTATGACACTTGGCATCACAATTCTCCATGCCATTGTCATCACAATGGGCCATTACATATGTCATCACAATGCTCCCTGACACCTGTCTTCACAATACTGTATGTCCTGGTCATCACAATGCTCCATGACCTTGTCATCACAATGCGCCATTCCAACTCTCATCGCAATAATCCATGAAACTTATTATTCCAATGCTCCATGCCCTTGTCATCACAATGCTCCAATCCCTTGTTATCACATTGTTCCATGACCCCTGTCATCACAATGCACCGTGACTTCATTCATCACAATGATTCATGACCTTTATCATCTCAATGGTCCATGCCCTCGTCATCAACAGTCTCTGTGACCATTTTAACCACAATGCTCCATGAATTTTTCATCACAATGCTCTTTGACCCTTGTCATCACAATCCTATATGCCTTTCTCAGCACAATGCTCCATGACCCTTGTCATCACAATGCTCCATGCGCTTGTCAGCACGATGCTCCATGACACATGTCATCAAAATGCACCATGCGCTTGTCATCACAGTGCTCCACAATCTTGTCCTCACAATGCTCCATAAAACTTGTCATCACAATGCTCCATGCACTTTTCATCAAAATGCTCTCTCACCACTGATATCACAATGTTACATCACTATTTGTCACAATACTCACTCACCCCTGTCATCACAATATTCCATGACTCCTGTCATCACAATGCTACATGCACATATCATCACAATGTTCGATGGCCCCTGACATCACAATGTTCCATAACCCCTGTCATCAAAATGCTCCCAAAATCTTTTCATCAAAATGTTCCATGACCCCTGGCATCACAATGTTCCATAACCCCTGTCATCAAAATATTCCATGACCATTTTCCTCAAATTGCTCCATGACCCTGTCATCACAATGCTCCCTGCCGTTGTCCTCACAATACACAACGCCCTTGCCTTCAAAATCCTCCATGACCTTTGTCATCACAAATATCCATGACCCTTGGCATCACAATGCTCCATGTCATTGTCATCACAATGCTCCATGAACGCATTCATCACATTTCTCAATGCCATTGTCATCACAAAGCTCCATGACACATGTCATCAGAATGCTCCATGGCTTTCTCATCACAATCCTCCATGCCATTGCCATCACAATGTTCCATTACCCCTGTCATAACAATGCTCCATGACCCCTGCCATCAAGATGTTCCATGGCCATGTCATCACAAGGCTCCATGACCACTCTCATCACAAAGCTCCTAGACCCCTGTAATCACAATGTTCCTTGACCCCTGTCATCACAATGCTACATCCCCTTATCATCACAATGTTCCATGACCCCTGTCATCACAATGCTACATCCCCTTATCATCTCAATGTTCTATAACCCCTGTCATCAAAATGTTCCATTACAATTTTCATCAAATTGCTGCATGACCCTGTCATCAAAATGCTCCCTGCCCTTCTCATCACAATGCACCTCGCCCTTGTCATCAAAATGCTCTGTGACTTTTGTCATCACAAAGCTCCATGACCCTTGACATCACAATGCTCCATATCTTTGTCATCACAATGCTCCATGAACACTCTCATCACATTGCTCCATGCACTTGTCATCACAAAGCTCCATGACACTTGTCATCACTGTGCTCGATGCCCTTCTCATCACTATGCTCCATGCCCTTGTCATTACAATCCTCTATGATCATTGGATCACAGTGTTCCGTGCTCTTGTCATCACAATGCTCCATGCCCACTCTCATCACAATAATCCATGAAACATTTCACACCAATGCTTCATGTCCTTCTCATCAAAATGCTCCATGACACTTGTCATCACAATGTTACAAGACCCCTGTAATCACAATGTTCCTTGACCCCTGTCATCACAATGCTACATCCCCTTATCATCACAATGTTCCATGACCCCTGTCATCACAATGCTACATCCCCTTATCATCACAATGTTCTATAACCCCTGTCATCAAAATGTTCCATTAAAATTTTCATCAAATTGCTGCATGACCCTGTCATCAAAATGCTCCATGCCCTTCTCATCACAATGCACCTCGCCCTTGTCATCAAAATGCGCCGTGACTTTTGTCATCACAAAGCTCCATGACCCTTGACATCACAATGCTCCATGTCATTGTCATCACAATGCTCCATGAACACTCTCATCACATTGCTCCATGCACTTGTCATCACAAAGCTCCATGACACTTGTCATCACAGTGCTCGATGCACTTCTCATCACTTTGCTCCATGCCCTTGTCATTACAATCCTCTATGATGATTGGATCACAGTGTTCCGTGCTCTTGTCATCACAATGCTCCATGCCCACTCTCATCACAATAATCCATGAAACATTTCACACCAATGCTTCATGTCCTTCTCATCACAATGCTCCATGACATTTGTCATCACAATGTTACAAGACCCCTGTAATCACAATGCTCCATGCCCTTGTCATCACAAAGCTCCATGACGCATGTCATTAGAATGTTCCATGGACTTCTCATCACAATGCTCCATGCCCTTGTCATCACAATGCTCCAAGACACTTTTTTTCACAATGCTCCATGCCCCTTTTCATCTCAAAGCTCCATGAATCCTATCATCACAGTGCACCATGCCCATTATCATAATGCTTCAGGGTATTTTCATCATAATGAAATCAAAATGCTCCATGACCTCTTTCATCACAATGCTCCAAACCGTTGGGATCACAATGTTCCATAACACTTCTGATCACAACAACCCATGATGCTCATAATCACAATTATCCATGGTCTTCTCATCACTATGCTCCATAAACTTTGTCATCACAATGCTCAATACACTTGTCATCACAATGCTCCCTGACACTTGTCGTCAGTATGCTCCTTGAACACTGTCATGACAAGGCTCCATGCCTTTTTCATCACAATGTTCCATGCCCTTTTCATCACAATGCTCCAAGACACCTGTAATCACAATGCTCCATGCACTTGTCATCACAGTGCTCCATGACGCATTCATCAGAATGCTCCATGGCCTTCTCTTCACAATGCTCCATGTCCTTGTCATCACAATGCTCCAAGACCCCTGTAATCACAATGCTCCATGCCGCTTGTCATTATAGCGCTCCATGACGCTCGTCATCACAATTTTCAATGGTCTTCCCAGCACAGTGCTCCACGGTCTTGCCATCACAATGCTCTATGCCCTGGTCATCACAATGCTCTATGTTCCCTATCATCACAATTCTCCACGTTCTGGGCATCACTATGTTCCATGACACTTCCCATCACAGTGTTAAATGCTTTGTCATCACAATACTCCACAAGCTTGTCATCAGAATACTCCATGACCCTTGACATCACAATGATCCATGACCCCTGTCATCACAATGCTCCATGAGACGTATCATCACAATGCTCCATGCCCCTTGTCATTACAGTGCTCCATGTTGCTCGTCACCAGAATTATCCATGGACTTCTCATCACAGTGCTCCACGGTCTTGCCATAACTATGCTCCATGCCCTGGTCATCACAACGCTCCATGTACCATGTCATCACAATTCTCCACGTCCTTGTCATCACAGTGCTCCATGACAGTTCTCATCACAATGTTACATGCTCTTCTCATCACAATTCTCCATGCACTTGTCATCGCAATGCCCAATGACCCCTGTCATAGCAAGCTCCATTCATTTGTCATCACAATGCTTCACGACCTTTTAATCAAAATTCTCAATGACCGTTGTCATCACAATGCTCCATGCACTTGTCATCACAAAGCTCCATGACATATGTCATCAGAATGTTCCATGGCCTTCTCATCAAAATGCTCCATGCCCTTTTCATTACAGTGCTCCAAGACCCCTGTAATCACAATGCTCCATGCCCCTTTTCATCTCAATGCTCCATGAACCCTGTCATCACAATGAATCATAACCTTCATCATAATGCTTCCGGCTATTGTCAGCACAATGAAATCAAAATTCTCCATGACCTCTGTCATCAAAATGCTCCATGACCCCTGTCATCACAATACTCCATGAACATTTTCAGCCCAATGCTCCATGACACGTGTCATTAAAATGATCCATGCCCTTGTCATCCCAATGCTCCATGACCCCTGTATTCACAATGCTCCATGACGCTTGTCATCACAGTGCTCCATGACACCAGTCATCACAATGCTCCAAGGCTTTGTCAGCAAAATGCTACATGACCTTGTCATTACAATGCACTTGTCTTCACAATACTCCATTACCATTGTCATCACAATCCTCCATGAACCTTGAGATCACATTGTTTCATGCCTTTGTCATCACAATGATCCATGCTCCTAGAAATCAAAATGATCCATGACCTCTGTCATCACAATGCTCCAAACCCTTGTGATCACAATGTTCCATAACACTTGTAATCACAACGCTCCATGATGCCTGTCATTACAATACTCCATGCCCTTTTCATCACAATGCTCCATGACCTTTGTCATCACAATTCTCAATACACTTGTCATCACAATGCTCCCTGACACTTGTCGTCAGAATGCTCCTTGAACCCTGTCACGAAAAGGCTCCATGCCTTGTTCATCACAATGCCCCATGCCATTGTGATCAAAATACTCCACAAGCTTGTCATCAGAATGCTCCATGACCCTTGTCATCACAATTATCCATGCACTTGTCAGCACAATGCTCCCTGACCCTTGTCATCACAATGCTCCAAGCCATTGCCATCACAATGCTCCATTACCTTTGTCATCAGAATCCTCCATGACACTTGGCATCACAATGCTCAATGCCATTGTCATCACAATGGGCCATTACATATGTAATCACAATGCTCCCTGACACCTGGCTTCACAATACTGCATGACCTGGTCATCACAATGCTCCATGCCCTTGTCATCACAATGCGCCATTCCAACTGTCATCGCAATAATCCATGAAATTTATTAGACCAATGCTTCATGCCCTTGTCATCACAATGCTCCATGCCCTTTTTATCACAATGCTCCATGACCCCTGTCATCACAATGCTCCGTGACTCCAGTCATCACAATGCTTCATGACATTTGTCATCACAGTGGTCCATGCCCTCGTCATCAACAGTCTCTGTGACCTTTTTAACCACAATGCTCCATGAACTTTTCATCACAATGCTCTTTGACCCTTGTTATCACAATGCTCTATGCCTTTCTCAGCACAATGCTCCATGACCCTTGTCATCACAATGCTCCATGCGCTTGTCAGCACAATGCTCATTGACACATGTCATCACAATGCACCATGCGCTTGTCATCACAGTGCTCCACAATCGTGTCATCAAAATGCTCCATAAAACTTGTCATCACAATGCTCCATGCAATTCTCATCAAAATGCTCTCTCACCACTGATATCACAATGTTACATCACTATTCGTCACAATACTCCCTCACCCCTGTCATCACAATATTCCATGAGTCCTGTCATCACAATGCTACATTCATTTATCATCACAATGTACGATGATCCCTGACATCAAAATGTTCCATAACCCCGTCATCAAATTGCTCCGTGACCCTTTTCATCCAAATGTTCCATGACCCCTGACATCACAATGTTCCATAACCCCTGTCATCAAAATGTTCCATGACCCTTTTCATCAAATTGCTCCATGACCCTGTCATCGCTATGCTCCCTGCCCTTCTCATCACAATGCACAACGCCCTTGTCATCAAAATGCTCCATGACCTTTGTCATCACAAAGATCCATGACCCTTGGCATCACAATGTTCCATGTCATTCTCATCACAATGCTCCATGAATGCTCTCATCACATTGCTCCATGCACTTTTCATCACAAAGATCCATGAAACATGTCATCAGAATGTTCCATGGCCTTCTCTTCACAATGCTCCATGCCCTTGCCATCACAATGCACCATGTCCAGTGTCATCACAATAATCTATGAAAATTGTCAGACCAATGCTCCATGACCCTGTCATCACAATACTCCATGCCCTTGTCATCACAATGCTCCATGACCCATGTCATCACAATGCTCCGTGACTCCAGTCATCACAATGCTTCATAATGTTTGTCATCACAATGGTCCATGCCCGCGTCATCACAAGGCTCTGTGACCATTGTAACCACAATGATCCATGAACATTTCATGACAATGCTCCGTTACCCTTGTCATCACAATGCTCCATGCCTTTGTCAGAACAATACTCAATGACCCTTGTCATCGCACTGTGCCACATGCTTTTCATCACAACGGTCCACAACCTTGTCATTGCTATGCTCCATAAAACTTGAAATCACAATGCTCCATGCACTTTTCATCCAAATGCTCTCTCACCAGAGATATCACAATGTTCCATCCCTAGTCATCACAATACTCCCTCACCCTGGTAATCACAATGTTCCATGACCCCTGTCATCACAATGCTACATCCCCTTATCATCACAATGTTCCATAACCCCTGTCATCAAAATGCTCCATGACCCTTTTCATCCCAAAGCTCCATGATCCCTGACATCACAATGTTCTATAACCCCTGTCATCATAATGTTCCATTACACTTTTCATCAAATTGCTGCATGACCCTCTCATCAAAATTATCCCTGCCCTTCTCATCACAATGCATCACGCCCTTGTCATCAAAATGCTCCGTGACTTTTTTCATCACAAAGCTCCATGACCCTTGACATCACAATGCTCCATGTCATTGTCATCACAATGCTCCATGAACCCTCTCATCATATTGTTCTTGCCCTTGTCATCACAAAGCTCCATGACTCTTGTCTTCACAATGCTCGATGCCCTTCTCATCACAATGCTCCATGCCCTTGTCATTACAATCCTCTATGATCATTGTATCACAGTGTTCCGTGCTCTTGTCATCACAATGCTCCATGCCCACTCTCATCACAATAATCCATGAAACATTTCACACCAATGTTTCCTGTCTTTCTCATCACAATGCACCATTACACCTTTCATAACAATGTTCCATGACCCCTGCCATCACAATGTTCCACGGATTGTCATTCACAGGGCTTCATGACACTTTTCATTACAATGTTACAAGACCCCTGTAATCACAATGCTCCATGGCCTTTTCATCACAAAGCTCCATGACGCATGTCATTAGAATGTTCCATGGACTTCTCATCACAGTGCTCCATGCTCTTGTCATCACAATGCTCCAAGAAACTTTTTATCACAATGCTCCATGCCCCTTTTCATCTCAAAGCTCCATGAATCGTATCATCACAATGCACCATGCCCATTATCATAATGCTTCAGGGTATTCTCATCACAGTGAAATCAAAATGCTCCATGACCTCTGTCATCACAATGCTCCAAACCGTTGGGATCACAATGTTCCATAACACTTCTGATCACAACATCCCATGATGCTCATAATCACAATTATCCATGGTCTTCTCATCACTATGCTCCATAACCTTTGTCATCACAATGCTCAATACACTTGTCATCACAATGCTCCCTGACACTTGTCGTCAGTATGCTCCTTGAACAATGTCATGACAAGGCTCCATGCCTTTTTCATCACAATGATCCATGCCCTTTTCATCACAATGCTCCAAGACACCTGTAATCACAATGCTCCATGCACTTGTCATCACAGTGCTCCATGACGCATTCATCAGAATGCTTCATGGCCTTCTCTTCACAATGCTCCATGCCCTTGTCATCACAATGCTCCAAGACCCCTGTAATCACAATGCTCCATGCCGCTTGTCATTATAGCGCTCCATGACACTCGTCATCACAATTATCCATGGTCTTCTCATCACAGTGCTCCACGGTCTTGCCATTACAGTGCTCCATGCCCTGGTCATCACAATGCTCTATGTTCCCTGTCATCACAATTCTCCACGTTCTTGGCATCACTATGTTCCATGACACTTCCCATCACAGTGTTAAATGCTTTGTCATCACAATACTCCACAAGCTTGTCATCAGAATACTCCATGACCCTTGTCATCACAATGATCCATGACCCCTGTCATCACAATGCTCCATGAGATGTATCATCACAATGCTCCATGCCCTTTCTCATTACAGTGCTCCATGATGCTCGTCACCAGAATTATCCATGGTCTTCTCATCACAGTGCTCCACGTTCTTGCCACAATAATGCTCCATGCCCTGGTCATCACAATGCTCCATGTCCCTTGTCATCACAATTCTCCACGTCCTTGTCATCACAGTGCTCCATGACAGTTCTCATCACAATGTTACATGCTCTTGTCATCACAATTCTCCATGCACTTGTCATTGCAATGCCCCATGACCCCTGTCATAGCAAGCTCCATTCCTTTGTCATCACAATGCTTCACGACGTTTTCATCAAAATTCTCAAAGGCCGTTGTCATCAAAATGCTCCATGCCCTTGTCATCACAATGCTCCATGACCCTTGTCATCTCAATGCTCCAAGCCCTTGTCGTCACAGTGCTCCATTTCCTTTGTCATCACAATCCTCCATAACACTTGGCATCACAATGCTCCATGTCATTGTCATCACAATGGAACATGAAATATGCCATCACAATGCTCCCTGACATCTGTCTTCACAATACTCCATGACCTTGTCATCACAATGCTCCATTCCCTTGTCATCACAATGTGCCATGCCCACTGTCAACACAATTATCCATGAAACTTGTCAGACCAATGCTTCATGCTCCTGTCATCACAATGCTACATGACCCCAGTCATCACAATGCTCCGTGTTTCCCGTCATCCCAAGGCTCCATGACCTGAGTCACCACAAATGTCAATGTCCTCATCATCACAAGGCTCTGTGAAATGTGTCACCACAATGCTCCATGAACTTTTCATCACAATGCTCAATGTCATTGTCATCACAATGCTCCATGAACGCTCTCATCACATTGCTCCATGACCTTGTCATCACAAATCTCCATGACGCATGTCATCAGAATGCTCCATGGCCTTCTCATCACAATGTTCCATGCCCTTGCCATCACAATTCAAAATAACCCCTGTCATAACAATGCTCCATGACCCCTGCCATCACGATGTTCCATGGCCTTGTCATCACAAGGCTCCATGCCCTTGTCATCACAATGCTCCAAGACCCCTGTAATCAAAATGCTCCATGCCCCTTTTCATCTCAATGCTCCATGAACCCTGTCATCACAATACACCATTCCCATCATCAAAATGCTTCATGCTATTGTCATTACAATGAAATCAAAATGCTCCATGACCTCTGTCATCACAATGCTCCAAATCCTTGTGATCAAAATGTTCCATAACACTTATCATCACAACGCCCCATGACGCTCATCATCACAGTTATCCATGGTCTTCTCATCACAATACTCCATGACCTTTGTCATCAAAATGTTCCATAACACTTATCATAACAACGCCCCATGACGCTCATCATCACAGTTATCCATGGTCTTCTCATCACAATACTCCATGACCTTTGTCATCACAATGCTCAATACACTTGTCATCACAATGCTCCCTGACACTTGTCGTCAGTATGCTCCCTTAACCCTGTCATGACAAGGCTCCATGCCTTTTTCATCACAATGTTCCATGCCCTTGTCTTCAAAAGCTCCAACATGCATGTCATCCAAACGCTCCATGGCCATCACATCCCAATGCCCCATGCCGTTGTCATCACTATGCCCCAAGACCCCTGTAATCACAATGCTCCATGCCCCTTTTCATCAGAATATTCCATGAGACTTGTCATCACATGTCTCCATGGTCTTCTCATCACAATGCTCCAGTACCTTGTCATCACAAGCCTCCATGGCCCCTGTCATCACAATACTCCATGAACGTTTTCAGCCCAATGCTCCTTGACTTTCTCATCACAATGCTCCCTGACCCCTGTCATCACAATTCTCCATGACTCTTGTCATCACAACGATCCATGAACCCTGACAACACAATGATCCGGGACTCTTGTCATCAAAATGCTCCATGCCCTTGTCATCCCAATGCTCCATGACCCCTGTAATCACAATGCTACGTAACACTTGTCATCACAGTGCTCCATGAAACTTGTCATCACAATGCTCCATGCCTTTGTCAGCAATATGCTACATAATCTTGTCATCACAATGCTCCATGCGCTTGTCATCACAATCCTTCATGACACTTTGGATCATATTTCTTCATGCCCTTGTCATCTCCCTCTTGCCTTTCTGGTTTTTACAGATTTTCAGATGTCCCTTTTGACCCGTGGGAAGTGACAATTCTTTGTAGTGTGGATTTGCATTGTGCGCTTGCTTGATTGTCCAAAGAGGTCGTATGCGTTTTCTCCTGAATATATTCAGGAGAAAAAGCATACGCCCTTTTTGGCCAAGTGCATCATTGTCGAAGTTGTGATGCTTTTCCTGTGCTTTAAAGGCGATTCCTATTTACCTCTTGAAATATGTTTTGTGCAATTCTGCCTCATTTTCAAGTCAGCTTCGTTGCCTTCCCTCAACAGATTTTTGGAAGACAGTAGTCCTTTATAACTGTAGGTTTGTGAATTGCTGTGCCCGTGAGCTCCAATTTTCAAATCCCATTTTTGGGAGCTGACCGCAAATCCACAATTTTGCTTCTGGACCTATACTGGTTCCAGGGGTGGATATACTGTTCCCTGCGGGTGGCTGAGGCTTTGGTTAATTCTTCTTCCTGACAGGAATTTAGAGTGACATGTGCCCGTCCAAATGCCTACATCTACTCTCTGATTGGTTCTCCCTCTTCCCTTTCATCCTCTGCACAATTAGCAAACTGTGCGAACCGGGAGGTTATAGGGGCTGGCTCTCCTAAGTTGGGAGATTGATAGTAAAGCAGTTGGAATGCCAAACTGGAGCACAAGGAGAGGAAAAATTAGGAGACTTTTAGAAATCTTTCACCATCACAGGGTGTCCATTCTCTAGGTTTCCCATACATGTTATAACTGTAGTGATATTCCCTACTACCTGGAGATTTGGGATCCATGGAATCGTGGCATGCATTACTACTTTAAAGGGTCTGCATTTTCTCTCCCAATCTCACCAGTCCTCTCAGTCCCAAGTGTCCAGCCTTATGTCTCATCCAGCTGTGTTTGCAGATATGGTCATTCCCGGTTTCATCAAAACCCATGAAGGAATTGTGTAAGAATTTCGCTGTTTTTTTGTTTGTTTTTGAAATTCATTTTTATAGTGCGGTTGAGCTGATTTTCACTGACGTGTTTATGCCAGTCTAGACACACTTGATTCCCTTATGGAGACAAATCAATACATAGGTTTTAAGATTCTCACTAGACAGATATATTCCTCTGCGTGGAATAGGGGGTTTGAGTCCCGTTCACTGAGTAAGGGGTAGGTCTCGTCTATTCTCTATTTGGTTTATGGAATGGTACCTGTGCTAATATCAAACTCTGATTTTATGCATCACCCCACCTCTCCTATCCCATTAAACAGGTATAAGAGTGTTTTCTAAATGTGAGACTCTGTTCTCTTTCTTAATTCAGTTCATGTGTTGTGATGTTGACATTCCCTCTGTAAGTGATATCTTATGAATAGATTCATTTTCTGTGTGAATAATTTCACTTAGAATCATCATACCTAAATCCACTCTTTATGCTGCTACTGGCCTTATGACATTGATTCCACGTCTGAGTGATATTCCGTTGTACAAAATTACCACAAGTTATTTATGCATTTCTCTTTTTCCTGGGATATTTTAGGTGTACCGAAGTTGAGGTTCTTGTATGCAGAGCAGCCCTAAACTTTGGGGTGCCTGTGTCTTGTCGATATTTAGTCTTCCCAAGTTATATGTCCATGAGTTGAAGTCCCCTTTGCTCGGGGGCTTTGTATTTAAATGTTTTAGGAAACAACATACACTTCTTCAGAGTGGCTCTTGGATATTTATACCCCACCCATCAGCGTGACTAGGATCCCTGTTCTCCATGGCCTCTCCAGCATTTCTGGTTTGTACACATTTTTTGGATGGCCTTTCTGAGCAGTGGAAATTGAGACTTCTTTGTTGTGCGGATTTGCATTTCCCGCTTGGTTGGTTGGCCAAAAACTCTGTATGTGTTTTTTTCCTGAAGATATTCACGAAAAAAAGGCATACACCCTTTTGCCCAACTCCATCATTTTAGAAATTCTGCTGCTTTGAATATGCTTTAAATGTGAGTACAATCTACCTTTTGAAAAATGTTTCCTGCAATTCTGCCTCTCATTCAGATCCTCTTCGTTGCCTTACCTGAATATATTTTTGGACGTTGGTTATCATTTATATCTTTGCAGGTCTTTGAATTGTCTGCTCCTGAGCTCCATTTTGCAACTCGCTTTTTTTGTGAGCTGGCCGCCAAACCTTTGGATTGCTTCTGGCCCTATTCTGGTTCTGAGGAGGCAGGTTGAGCCTTTGGTTAATTCTTCTTCTAATGGGATATTAGAGTGACATGTGCCTGTCAAAAATCCTACAGCTAATCTCTCATTGTTTCCCCCCTTCCCATTTATCCTCTGCACAAATTGCAAACTGTGTGAAACAGGAGGTTAAAGGTGCTGATTCTCAAAGTGGGGAGATTTTTAGTAATGTGGCTGGAATGGCGAACCCCAGCACCAGGAGATCAAAAGTGAGGTGCATTTTAGACACCATTTCTGAGCACACGGTGTACATTCATCTCGGTTTCGCAGGCATGTTTTCGCTGTCAGAAGATTCCCTTGAACCTGCTGATTTGGGACCCATGGAATGGGTACCAGGCAGTATTACTTTAAAAGGTCTGCATTTCCTCACCCAGCCTCTCTAACATCTCTTAGCCTGCGTAGCTTCCAGCCTTATATATCATCCTGCTGTGGGTCTACATGTGTTCAATCCATGTTACATCGTAGCCCTTCAACAAAAGTTGTAAGGATTTTTGTCTGTCTCACCGTTTTTATAAATATTTTTAAATTTATTTTTATATTGGTTACAGCTGATTTTCAAAGCTCTGTTTTTTGCTGCTGTACATCCACTTGATTCATGTACTGTGAGACAACAAGAAATTATTTTTCAGATGCTTACGAGTCATATGTATTATTGTCCAGTGACTTGAGTGGGCTGAGTGCAGTTCTTTGAGGTACCGTGTAGGCATTGTCAGTTATTCAATTTGTCACTTGGAATGGTATATTTGCTAATTTCAACCTCCTGGATAATACCTCACCATTCCCCACCTTTCCCATTTAGCAGCCTTATGTCTATTTTCTACATATTTGACGATGTTTCTGTTTTGTAGTTTATTTCATGTGTAGCCATTTTTGATTCCACCTTTAAGTGACATCTTATGATATGTGTCTTTTTCTTTCTGACATGTGTCACTTAGAATGATCATATGTAACTCCTCCAGAGTTGTTCCAACTGGCCTTATTTCATTGATTTCTGGATGAGTAATATTCCACTCTACATAAGTACCCCATCTCTTTTATCCATTTTATCCTTCCAGGGACATTTAGGTTATATCCAAGTGGAGGCTCTTTTTAACAGAGAGTTGGTAAACGTTGTGGTGCCTGTTTACTGTCCATTTTTGTTTTTCCCAAGGTATACGCCCATGAGTAAAAGTGCCCTATGCTCTGTAGCTCATCTTTTAGATGTTTTAGCAAACACAATACACTTCTCCAGAGTGGCCGTTGGCAAATTACATTTCCACTATCAGCCTCACAGGGCTCCCTTTTCTCCTCGCCCTGTCCTGCATTTCTGGTGTTTACACTTTATGTGGATGGCCCTTCTGACTGATGTGAAGTGATACATTTTGTAGTATTGATTTCCAGTGCCCACCTGTTTGGTTGGATAAAAAGTGTGTATGGCCTTTACTTGAATATATTCAGAAAAAATGCATATGCCCTTTTGGGCCAACTGCATCATTGGCGATGTTCAGCCCCTTTTCTTGTGCTTTAATGGGGAGTCCTTTCTACCTCTTCAAATCTGTTTCCTGCCACTCTCCCTTGCTTACAAGTCCTTTTCTGTGACATACCTTAAGACATTTTTCGATGATAGATATTTTCAACTCTGCAGTTTCATGAATTTTAGTGCCCCTGAGTTCCATTTTTCAACTTGTGTTTTTGGAAACTGGACACAAAACAGCGGGATTTCCTCTAGACCTATTCTGTTTCCGTGGGCAATTCTAGCCTTTGATTAATTTGCCTTCCAGATTGGA
Source organism: Mesoplodon mirus (assembly GCF_964341445.2). Taxonomy (NCBI): domain Eukaryota; kingdom Metazoa; phylum Chordata; class Mammalia; order Artiodactyla; family Ziphiidae; genus Mesoplodon; species Mesoplodon mirus. Next base: position 239,672 of record NW_028295543.1, on the reverse strand, counting down.
AATTAGAGTGGCATGTGCCTGTCCGAACACCTAAGACTTGTCTCTAAATTTTTCTCATCCTTCCGCTTCATCCTCTGGACAAATTCCAAACTGTGTGCAACAGGATGTAGACGGTGCTGATATCCCCAAGTGAGGAGATTGTTAGGAAAGATGCTGGAGGGGTGAACCCGAGCACCAGGCGATTAGGAGAAGAGGTGCCTTTTCCAAACTCTTTCCGATCAAACGGTGTACCATCCTCTAGGTGTGACAGGCATGTTTTAGCTGTAGGAAGGGTCCCGTGCATGGAAGGAGAACACCAGGGATTTTTCCAAATCAGTGCCTCCCCGTACCCCAAATTGGGGAATTTTTAAGCTACAGCTACACATATGTCCATTAAGGGCCTTGGGAAATAGGCAGAGCGCAAACTTTAGATGATTGAAATCTTCAGGGTCAGATGCGTTCACCATGGGCCTTGCTTAGGTTACATTTTATCTGTCATTGATAGATGATGTCAATAAAAATATCTATTCTTTTTTCAGATTATTTCCCCTTATAGGTTATTGCAAAATATTCAGTGTAGTTCCCTGTGCTATACAGTTGTTCCTTGTTGATGATCTATTTTATACATAGCAGTGTGTATGTGTTAATCCCAAACTGTTAATTTATCCCTTGTCCTACCTTTCCTCTTTGGTAATAATAAATTATAAGATTTTATACTTCTCAGAAATGGCGGAGCTGAAAGAGGGGTATCCTTTTCAATGGAAAAGCATTCAAAACAAGATTGAAGCTTCAGCCAAGAGTATTTGATGTACATCCATGGAAATAAATCACTTCATTTCTCTAATGTTGACCTGACAAATAAGACAGACGTCTTCACTGAACTTGCTTATAGTAAAGTGATGGAAATATCAAAGGTAAGTCTTAGAAACACCTTATTTTACCCGAGCATTATACACTGCTCTATGTTAACTACAGTTTGGCTCACACATCTGTTCATTGAAGTTACAATGTTCTCAATTTCTGTTACTGATCCTCCAGAGTGGACCCCAACAGGATTCCCCATGCCCAGTGTCATTGGAGCCAACAGATCAAGACTGAGTTTGGTTCAGAAGCAAAGGAAACATTATTTTGAAAACAGAATGGAGAGGTGAGAGCGTGCAGTCCCCCACGGGCTGTGGGCTGGGCTGCTGTGTAGGGATCCCAGCAGTGTCAGTGGGAGGGAGGGGATGGAGCTCTCGAGGGCTGGGTTGGCTGCAGCTCAGGCTCTATGCCGTGGAGTCTGCATGGGACCCCGCTAGCTGAGGTGTCGACCCAGCCATTCTGCACTAGGAAATCGTGTCTGAAGTGCCGGGTGTGGGACCTCTGCATGCGGAACCCTAGGATCACGTGAAATTAGACAAAGCACAAAGGAAAAACAGGTTAGACTTTATTTTATTGCCCAGGTTCTCTTTTTATCTCACAAGAATTTTTAATGAACGTTGCCGGAGACGAACACCTCCTCTGCTTTTTGTTCCGTTCCTCATTCTTGGGGTGTTGAGGGTGCAGACCCCTCTTTTGTAACTGCTTCATGCTGTGGTGGGAGCCCTGATACCTGGGGGGAGGGGCAAAACGTCTCTCCACCAGCCTCCAGGTGAGGTTGATTGTCCCAAGGCCTCCTGCCTCACTTCCAGTACGCCTGAGCACCAGCATTGGATGTGTTATAGATTCTAATGACCTTTAAGTGTCCAGGAAAGAGATGCGCAGAGATGCTGAGGTGGCAGGTTTCACCCCACCCCACATTTGTTCGGCGACCTTAGGCTGACGGTTTTTGCCAGCCTAGATGCTCTGACCAGTAGTCTGTGCTTTCTTTAATTAGGTCCCTGAATTAATGTACAAACAGCACCATGTGTCAGAACCCTGCCCGCACAACTCCCAGACAGTCCAGGGTCAGTGGTGATCCAGGACCATGACGTCCACTGAGTCAATGGCATTTAGAAGTAGCCAGCAGTCCAGCCGGTCATATTGGCCACAATCACTGCGGTGTCTGTAGGGTTTTCTATGGTGAAAGCGTGATATACGTTTCCCCCGCCAAGCTTATTAGCTCCCCTCTGGGTGAAGTAAGTCCTGCAAGCAGTAGTCTGCTCTTTCGGGGCACAGTCTTGTTGTTTTCTGAGAGAAACTCCAGGTCAAGTGATGGTCACACGAGTCATCTTGGGGCCTCGTTGCCCCCGTTTGTCTCTCTGGAGGTGTAGTTGGAGGGCCTCCTCACTCGATGTCAGTGTGTCCACAGAGCGACACCTGCAACTTCAGGGCATGATGGGTGGTTAGGATCACCACGTGGGGTCCTTTTCCCTTAGGAGGGAGCTGGCCTTGTGGGCTGCTGATTTCTATCTTTTAAGATACCCCAGTATCCTGGCCTGATGAGTTGGTGGGCAAAGCCCTTGGTGACCATAGTTTATCATACCTGAAGGGCATTCTTGTGTTGCTCCATTTCAAGTGGTCCCAGTATTTGCACTAAGTCTCCAAGGGCAATTAACCTTTGACCGGGTAGGTAAAGGTCAAAGGGTTTAGCTAAGTTAGGGAGTTCCTGTGCAAGGGTCTAAATTGACTGCTCTTTCCATTCTTGAAAGGCTGCTTCTGGATTCTATTCAAAAGGATCATCATCTTTTCATGTCAGTGTTTCATGTAGAGGCCCAGCTATTAGACTGTAGTTAGGGATCCAGATGCAGAAAACCTTGGCCTCCCCAGGAACCCCTAAGCTGTCTTCTAGTTTTAGAAGAGGTAAGGCTGCAAATGGCTTCTTTCCTATCCTGGGATGCGTTTCTCCGAATATCTGTGAGAATGAAGCCCAGGCATGTCACCTGAGCCTGGGATATTTGAGCCTTTTTCTTGGACACCTTCTATCCTTTCTTGGCTAGGTAGTTCAGAGGCGTCTTTAGTAGGCCTGGTGATCAGAATGTCATCTGCACATTGAAGGAGGGTTCCCTTTTACAGAGGTAGAACGTTTAGGTCTTTAGAGGACATTTCCCCAATGATGGTGTGGGGATTTTTGAACCATTGGGGCAGGACGGCCCAGCATTATTGCTTTTGTTGCATGTTGTGTCCTGCCACTCACAAGCCAAAAATTCTTGTGACTCTGAGATGAATGGAATACAGAAGAAGGCATCATTGAAGTGTAATACAGAATGCCATGGCCTGGTGGATGGTAGAATGAGCAGCAGGGTGTAGGAAATAGGAGCTACTGGATGTAGATCCTCGGTGGCTTCACTGACTGTCCTGATATCCTTTACCAGGTCTCCAGCAGCCCATGGGGCTCTCGTGGTCAGGCCAATCCCAGGATATGGAGCTCACCTGGGCTGCATCACCCACCCCACAGCCCACGGGGCTCTCGTTGTCAAGTCCCTCCCAGGGTATGGAGCTCACCTGTGCAGCTACCCAGCAGCCCATGGGGCTCTCATAGTCAGGCCCTTCCCAGGATACAGAACTCCCCTGGTCAGGTACCCCAGCAGGGCTGGACACACAGGAACTGCGCACATAGCCCAACTTGCAGAGAACCCCCAGCTCACCTGTCGCTCACAGCTGACACAGAACACCTCAGAGCAGGACTTGAACTAACAAACAGCAGCTCTGACAGGTCTGTGACCCTGGCTATCACTCTGTGCAGCCTCTCTCTGCCTGGTCTTCCAGACACTTCCACTGCAGCCAGGGCACCAGGCCTCTGTCTCCACCCACCATCACTCCTCTCCCTGACTCCTGGGTTCCTCTCATTAGGATAGGGTCTTCTTGAAGTTGTTTTCCACTCATGGACCAGATAAAATGATAAGAAAACAAGCCGCAGCTGCAGCCCCTTGTCTAGCCTGACTCTCTAGGGCCCACACCTGTTCCTTGGGCCTGGCCCGTTTAGCAAGGTTCATTTTCTGCTACTGTGAGCCCCTGAGGGGTGAGGATTGGCTGATTTGTGCAGCCTGACACTACCTGCCAACCCTCCCCAGGTGTGCCTGGGTTGAGGTCAATATAAACACCTCTCCAGTCAGCAAGAGCCCCTGTAGCTGTGCCTGACGCCATATTCTCTGCCCCATCAGCAGTGTCGGGGCTTGGGTGGTGGTAGGGAGTGAGAGGCCGTGGCTTTATGGGTGGCCCAGTGTGAGTGGGCTCTGCTGGACTTTTCGCAGGAGTTGCTAGGCTGCAACCTGCTAAAGAAGAGGATGTGTCATCCATACCTGCCGCTGGATTTTCTCCCCAGGCAGAGGTGAGGAAGTAAAAAAGCAGTGTGGGCCATGGCAGGAGGGGTATCTCAGGCAGGGAAATGGAAAGCTTCCAGAAGGGCATCTGGGGCTAGGACCATCCTGGCTGGCCTGCAGGCACCAAGTCGGCCTGCGTGCTGTCGCTGGTGTGGCTCCACAGCCCTTCCTCTAGGCTTGCAAGTACTTGTACATATCCAGGTGTTTTACCTGGAAAGGGTGGGAAGAGTTCAGCTGCAGCAGGACTGGGGCTCAGCTCACATTTACTCACAGACGCCTCGACACAGTCCCCCAGCTTTGCAATGAGGATGCTCCTTGTGGGGGGGAGCGCTGCTGACTGCATGGGAGATGATTTCCCACCTCTGACCAACTTAAGAATTTTTTTACCACTGGAGCAAGTGCCCTGATACGATTTTCATCTGTATCACTGGTGGGTTCTGTTTTTTTTTTTTTTTTCTTTTTTTCTTTTTGGTTCAAGTTAGATTTTATTTATTCCTCTTTTTTTTTAATTTTGGAGATATAAACATGGAAATAATGCATTAATATAAAGACGTCTATGTGAAAGGAAAAACTATTTTTCTGTTTTATTTTATTAAATGTTATTTATTTATTTTTATTTTTTTAAAATTTATTTATTTCTTTTATACAGCAGGTTCTTATCGGATATCTATTATATACATATAAGTGTGCACATGTGAATCCTAGTCTCCCAATTCATCCCACCACAACCCTCACATGGTGTTCCCCCCTTGGTGTCCATATGTTTGTTCTCTACATCTGTGTCTCTATCTCTGCCCTGCAAACCGGTTCATCTGTACCATTTTTCTAGGTTCCATATATATGCATTAATATACAATATTTGTTTTTCTCTTTCTGACTTACTTCACTCCGTATGACAGTCTCTAGATCCATCAAGGTCTCTACAAATGACCCAATTTCATTCCTATGTATGGCTGAGTAACATTCCATTGTATATATGTACCACATCTTTATCCATTCGTCTGTCTGTGGGCACTTAGGTTGCTTTCATTACCTGTCTATTGTAAATAGTGCTGCAGTGAACATTGTGGTGAATGTGTCTTTTTGATTTATGGTTTTCTCTGGGTATATGCCCAGTAGTGGGATTGCTGGATTATATGGTAATTCTATTTTTAGTTTTTTAAGGAACCTCCATACTGTTCTCCATAGAGACTGTATCGATTTACATTCCCAACAATAGTGGAAGAAGGTTCCTTTTCTCCACACCCTCTCCAGCATTTGTTGTTTGTAGATTTTCTGATGATGCCCATTCTAACAGGTGTGACGTGATACCTCATTGTAGTTTCGATTTCCATTTCTCTAATAATTAGTGATGTTCAGCAGATTTTCATGTGCGTACTGGCCATCTCTATGTGTTCTTGGAAGAAATGTCTATTTAGATCTTCCATTTTTGTATTGGGTTGTTTGTTTTATTAATATTGAGCTGCATGAGCTGTTTATATATATTGGAGATTAATCATTTGTCCATTGATTCGTTTGCAATTATTCTCTGCCATTCTGAGGGTTGTCTTTTCATCTTGTTTGTAGTTTCCTTTGCTTTGCAAAAGCTTTTAAGTTTCATTACGTCCCATCTGTATAGATTTATTTTTTACTTCATTACTATAGGAGGTGGATCAAAAAAGATCTTGCTGTGATTTACGTCAGAGTATCCTTCGTAAGTTTTCCTCTCAGAGTTTTATACTGTCTGGTCTTACATTAAGGGCTCTAATCCATTTTGAATATATTTTTATGTATGGTGTTGGGGAGTGTTCTAATTTCATTCTTTTACATGTAGCTGTCCATATTTCCCAGCACCAATGATTGAAGAGACTGTCTTATCTCCATTGTATAGTCTTGCTTCCTTTGTCATAGATTAGTTGATCATAGGTGTGTAGGTTTATCCCTGGGCCTTCTTTATTTTTATTTTTTCCTTTTACACGTTTATTGGAGTATAATTGATTTACAATGGAGTGTTCGTTTCTGCTGTATAACAAAGTGAATCAGCTATTCATATACAAATATCACCAGATCCCCTCCCTCTTGCATCTCCCTCCCACACTCCATATCCCACCCCTTTATGTGGTCCCAAAGCACCGAGCTGATCTCCCTGTTCTATGTGGCTGCTTCCCAGTAGCTATCGGTGTTACATTTGGTAATGTATTTATGTCCATGCCACTCTCTCACTTCGTCCCAGCTTACCCATCCCCATTCCGGTGTCCTCAAGTCCTTTCTCTATGTCTATGTCCTTAATCCTGTCCTGCCACTAGGTTCTTCAAAATCTTATTTTTTCTTCATTAGATTCTGTATATCTCTGTTAACATACAGTATTTGTTCTTCCCTTTCTGACTTACTTCACTGTGTAGGACAGATTCTATGTCCATCCACCTCAGTACAAATAACTCAGTTTTGTTTCTTTTTATGGCTGAGTAATATTCCATTGTATATATGTGCCAGATCTTCTTTATCCATTCATCTGTCGATGGACACTTAGGTTGCTTCCATGTCCTGACTATTGCAAATAGAGCTGCAATGAACATTTTTCTACATAACTCTTTTTGAATTATGGTTTTCACAAGGCAAATGCCCAGTAGTTGGATTGTTGTGTCGTATGGTACTTCTATTGTTAGTTATTTAAAGGACCCTCCGTACTGTTCTCCCTAGTGCCCATATCAATTTACATTCCCACCCACAGTGCAAGTGTGTTCCTTTTTCTCCAATAAAGGCCTCTCCAGTGTTTATTGTTTTGTAGATTTTTTTGATGATTGCCACTCTGACTGCTGTGAGGTGATACCTCAGGGTAGTTTTGATTTGCATTTCTCTAATGATTAGTGATGTTCAGCATCCTTTCATGTGTTTCTTGGTAATCTGTATATCTTCTTTGGAGAAATGTCTATTTAGGTCTTCTGCCCGTTTTTGGATTGGGTTGTTTGTTTTTGTGATATTGAGCTACTTGCGGTGCTTGTAAAGTTAGGAGATTAATCCTTTGTCAATTGCTTCATTTGAAAATATTTTCTCCCATTCTAAGGGTTGTTTTTGCATCTTGTTTAAGTTTTCCTGTACTGTGTAAAAGCTTTTAAGTTTCATTAGGTCCCATTTGTTGATTTCTGTTTTTATTTCCATTTCTCTAAGTGGTGGGTCAAAAAGGATCTTGCTGTGATTTATGTCATAGAGTGTTCTGCCTATGGTTTCCTCTAAGTGTTTTATAGTGTCTGGTCTTATATTTAGATCTCTAATCAATTTAGAGTTTATTTTTGAGTATGGTGTTATGGAGTGTTCTAATTTCATTCCTTTATGTGTAGGGGTCCAGTTTTTCCAGCACCAGTTACTGAAGAGACTGTCTTTTCTCCATTGTATATCCTTAGCTCCTTTGTCATAGATGAGATAGCCATAGGTATGTAGGTTTATCTCTGGGCTTTCTGTCCTGTTCCATTGATCTGTGTTTATGCCAATCTACATACACTTGATTCCATTATGGAGACATATAAATACATAGGTTTCAAGGTTATTACCAGTCAGATATATTCCTCTTCAGTGAATAGGGTGATTTTTGTCCAGTTCATTGTGAAAGGAGTAGGTCTTGTCTATTACATATTTGGTATATGGAATGGGATCTGTGCTAATTTCAAACTCTGCTTTTACACATCACCCCACATCACCTTTCCCCTTAAGGAGGCATAAGTGTGTTTTCTAAATGTGTAACTCTGTTCTCTTTTGAAATTCAGTTCATGTGTGGCCCTGTTTACATTTCCTCTATAAGTGATATATTACAATAAGTTTCTTTTCCTTTGTGGCTCATTTCACTTAGCATCATCGTACCTAAAGCCACTCATTATGCTGCTATTGGCCTTATGACATTGATTTTATGTCTGAGTGACATTCCATTGTATATAAGTACCACAACATCTATATCCATTTTTTTTTCTTTTACTGGGATACTTAAAGTGTACCGAAGTCGAGGTTCTTGTAAACAGAGCAGCCCTAAAGATTGGGCTGTCTGTGTGTCGTGGAATTTTAGTTTTCCCAAAATGCACGCCCATGAGTGGAAGTGTGCTATGCTCTGTAGCTCTGTTTTAGAAAACAACATACAGTTCTCCAGAGAGGCTGTTGGCAATTTACATCCTGTACATCGGCGTAACCAGGCTCCCTTTTCTCCATGGCCTGTCCTGCATTTGTGGTTTTTACACTATTTGTGGATGGCCCTTTTGACTGGAGGTAAGGGACACTTCTCTGTAGTGTGGATTTGCAATGCTTGATGGCTTGCTTGGCCAAGAAGGGCATATGCATTTTTTCCCGAATATATTCAAGAAAATACACATAGTCCCTTTTCAGCCAATGGCAATATTGTCAAAATTCTGTCGCTTTTCATGTGCTTTAAAGACGACTCCAATCTACCTCTTGAAATCTGTTTCCTTCAATTCTGCCTTGCATTCAAATCCTCTTCACTGCCTTTCCTCAATATATTTCTGGATGATAGTTGTCCTTTATAACTCTGCAAGTTTGACAATTGCTGTGCCCCTGATTTCCATTTTTCAACTCGCCTATTTGAGAGCTGGCTGCAATACCGCAGGATGGCTTTAGGCCCTAGTCTGGTTCCGGGGCTTCAGGCTGAGCCTTTGGTTAATTCTTCTTCCTGATGGGAAACTAGAGTGACATGTGCCCATCCAAACACCTACAGCTAATCTCTCATTTATTTCCCCTCTTCCTGTTCATCCTCTGCACTATTTGCAAACTGTGCATAACAGGAAGTTAAAGACGCTGACACTCAAAGTGGGGAGACTTTTAGTAATGCAGATGGAATGGCGAAGCCGAGCACGACAAAAGGAAAAATGTGGTACCTTTTAGAAAACTTTCCCAATTACACAGTGTACCATCCACTGGGTTTCCCATGCATGATTTAACTGTAGGAGGATTCCCTTACACCTGGAGAGTTGGGATCACTAGAATGGGTAGCACACAGTATTGCTCTAAGTGGTGTTCTTTTGTTCACACAACCTCAGCAATCTTTTCAGCCCCAAGTGTCCAGTCTTATGTCTCATCCAGCTGTGGGTGTAAAGGTGGTCAATCTAGCTTGCATCACAGGCTCTGAACGTAATTTTTAAAACTTTCTCTCTGTTTTTGCATTTTGCTTTTGAAATTTATTTTTATAAGTGGGTTTAACTGAATTTCAGTGCTGTGTTCATGCCGTTATACACACACATGATTCCTTTATGGAGACATGAGAATACATATGTTTTAAAAACCTTAGAGTCATATATATTCCTCAAAAATGAATAAGGGCTGTTGAGTCCAGTTCATTATGCCGGGAGTAGGTGAGGTCTATTAAATACTTGGTTTATGTAACGGTATGTGTGCTAATTTAAAACTGTGGTTTTATGCATCACCTCACCTCGCCTTTCCCATTTAGCAGGAAGAAGATTCTTTTCTAAATGTGTGACTCTGTTGTGTTTCTAATTCAGTTCATGTGTAGTCATGTGTACACTCCCACTATGAGTGATATCTTATGATAAGACTCCTTACTCTGTTCTCTTTCCTAAATCAGTTCATCTTTAGCCATGTTTTCAGGACCTTCATAAGTGATATCTTATGATAAGTTTCTTTTTCTGTGTGACTTATTTCACTTAGAATCATCGTACCTGAGACCACTCATTTTACTGCTACTGGCCTTATGACATTAATGTCATGGCTGAGGGATATTCCATCGTACGTAAGTACCACAATTTCTCGAAACATTTTTGTCTTTCCTGGGATATTTAAGGTGTACCCAAGTTGAGGTTCTTGTAAGCAGTGCAGCCCTAAATTTGGGCATGGATGTGTCTTATCGATTTTCAGTTTTCCAAAGGTATATTCCCTAGACGGGAACTGCCCTTGGATTTTTAGCTCTGTTGTTTATTTGATATAGGGAACACAATGCACTCCTCCAGAGAGGTAGTTGGCAATTTATATCCTGCCCTTTAGACTAACAAGCTTCACGTATCTCCAGGGCCTATCTTGACTTTCTGGTTTCTAAACATTTTTCTGATATCCCTTTTGACCTGTGGGAAGTGATCGTTCTTTTAGTGAAGATTTGCATTGCCTGCTTGCTTGCTTGGCCAAAAAGGGCATATGCTTTCTTTCCTGAATATATTCAGGATAAAACACATACGCGCTTTTTGGCCAAGTGCATCACTGTCGAAATTGTGCCCCTCTTCCTGTGCTTCAAAGGCGATTCCAATGTACTTCATGAAATCTGTTTCCTGTTATTCTGCCTCATTTTCAAATCCGCCTCATTGCCTTCCCTCAATAGATTTTTGGACGATAGTTGTCCTTTATTACTCTGCCAATTTGTGAATCGCTGTGCCCCTGAGCTACATTTTACAGCTCGCTTTTTTGTGATCTGACCGCAAATCCACAATTTCGGTTGAGGACTTATACTCGTTCCTACAGGCAGGCTGAGACTTTGGTAAATTCTTCTTCCTGATGGGAAATTAGAGTGACATGTGCCTGTCCAAATGCCTAACAACTACTCTCTAATTGGTTCTCCCTCTTCCCTTTCATCCTCTGCCAAATTGGTAACCTGTGCGAACCAGGAAGTTAAAGGGGATGTCTCTCCAAGTAGGGATATTGATAGTAAAGCAGTTAAAAGGTCAAACCGGAGCACCAGGAGAGGGACTATTCGTTGAGTTTTAGATACCATTCGTATCCACATTGTGTCCATTCTCTAGGATTCTCGTACATGTTATAGCTCTAGTAATAATCCCTTCAACCAGGAGAGTTGGGACCAATGCAATATGTGCAACGCATTATTGCTTTAAAGGGTCTTCATTTGCTCACCCAATCTCACCAATCCTCTCAATCACAAGTATCCAGCCATAAGACACATCCAGCTGTCATTGTAGATATGGTCATTTCAGGTTTCATCAGAGCCCCTGAAGGAATTGTAAAGAATTTCCCTGTTTTTGTTTTGTTTTTGAAATTCCTTTTTATAGTGGGTTTGAGCTGATTCTCACGGCCATGTTTATGCCAGTCGAGACACACTTGAATCCCTTAAGGACACATTTCAAAACACAGGTTTTAAGATTTTACTAATCAGATATATTCCTCTGCGGGGAATATGGGGTGTTGAGTCCCTTTCACTGAGGAAGGTGTAGGTCTTGTCTATTACCTATTAGGGTTTGGATTGGTACCTGTGCTTCTATCAAACTCTGGTTTTATGCATCACCCCACGTCTCCTACCCCCTTAAGCAGGCATAAATGTTTTCTAAATGTGAGACTCTTCTCTTTCCTAACTCAGTTCATGTGTAGCCATGTTTACAGGATCTTCATAAGTGATATCTTATGATAAGTTTCTTTTTTTGTGTGACTTATTTCACTTAGAATCATCGTACCTGAATCCACTCATTTTGCTCCTACTGGTCTTAAGACATTGATTTCATGGCTGAGGGATATTCCATCATACGTAAGTACCACAATTTTTTGAACCATTTTTATATTTCATGGGATATTTAAGGTGTACCCAAGTTGAGCTTCTTGTAAGCAGTGCAGCCCTAAATATTGGGGTGTCTCTGTCTTATTGATTTTCAATTTTCCCAAGGTATATTCCCTAGACTGGAAGTGCCCTTGGCTCTGTAGCTCTGTTGTTTACTTGTTTTAGGGAACACAATGCACTCCTTCAGAGAGGCAGTTGGCAATTTACATCCCGCCCATCAGCATAACAAGGCTCCCTGTTCTCCAGGACCTGTCTTGCCTTTCTGATTTTTAAATATTTTGCGGATGTCCCTTTTCACAGGTGGGAAGTGATACTTCTTTGTAGTGCACATTTGCATTGCCTGCTTGCTTGTTTGGCCAAAAAGGGCGTATGCGTTTTCTCCTGAATATATTCAGGAGAAAACACATACGCCCTTTTTGGCCAAGTGCATTATTGTAGAAGTTGTGCCCCTCTTCCTGTGTTTAAAGATGATTCCAACGCACCTCTTGAAATCTGTTTCTTGCTATTCGGCCTCGCATTGATGGCCGCCTCGTTGTGTTCTCTCACCAGATTTCTGGATGCTAGTTGTCCTTTATTACTCTGCCAGTTTGTGAATTGCTGTGCCCCTGAGGTCCATTTTTCAACTCGATTTTTGTGAGCTGAATGCAAGTCCAAAATTTTGGTTCAGGAACTATACTGGTTCCTGGTGGGTGGCTGAGACTTTGGTTAATTCTTCTTCCTGCCAGGAAATCAGAGTGACATATGCCCCTCCAAATGCCTAACAACTACTCTCTCATTGGTTCTCCCTCTTCCCTTTCATCCTCTGCCAAATTGGCAACCTGTGTGAAACAGGAGGTTAAAGGGGCTGTCTCTCAATTTGGGAGATGGACAGTAAAGCAGTTGGAAACTAAAACCGGAGCACCAGGAGAGGGACTATTAGTTGAAGTTTAAAAACCTTTCGTATTCACAGTGTGTCCATTCTCTAGGTTTCCCGTACATGTTATAGCTGTAGTAATATTCCCTTCAACCTGGAGAGTTGGGACCAATGGAATGGGTGCCACACATTATTGCTTTAAAGGGTCTGCATTTCCTTACACAATCTCACCTATCGTCTCACACAGAAGTGTCCAGCCTTATGCCACATCCAGCTCTCATTGTAGATAGGGTCATTCCAGATTTCATCAGAGACCCTGAAGGAATTGTAAAGAATGTCCCTGTTTTGTTGTTTTGTTTTTGAAATAGCTTTTTATAGTGGGTTTGAGCTGATTCTCACTGCCATGTTTATGCCAGTCTAGACACACTTGTTTCCCTTATGGAGACATATCAATACATAGGTTTTAATATTCTTACTAGTAAGATATATTCCTCTGCGGGGAATATGGGGTGTTGAGTCCCTTTCACTGAGGAAGGTGTAGGTCTTGTCTATTCCGTATTAGGTTTTTGGAACGGTACATGTGCTTATATCAAACTCTGGTTTTATGCATCACCCCACCTCTCCTTCCCCCTTAAGCAGGCATAAGGGTGTTTTTGAAATGTGAGTCTCTCTTCTCTTTCCTAACTCAGTTCATGTGTAGCCATGTTTACAGGATCTTCATAAGTGATATCTTATGATAAGTTTCTTTTTCTGTGTGACTTATTTCACTTAGAATCATCGTACCTGAATCCACGCATTTTGCAGCTACTGGTCTTATGACATTGATTTCATGGCTGAGGGATATTCCATCGTACGTATATACCACAATTTTTTGAACCATTTTTATCTTTCCTTGGATATTTAAGTTGTACCCAAGTTGAGGTTCTTGTAAGCAGTGCAGCCCTAAATTTGTGGGTGGCTCTGTCTTACTTATTTTCAGTTTTCCCAAGGTATATTCCCTAGACTGGAAGTGCCCTTGTCTGTAGCTCTCTTGTTTACTTGTTTTAGAGAACACAATGCACTCATCCAGATAGGCAGTTGGCAATTTACTTCCCGCCCATCAGCATTACAAGGCTCCATGTTCTCCAGGAAATGTCTTGTCTTTCTGATTTTTACACATTTTGTTGATGTCCATTTTGACCGGTGGGAAGTGATACATCTTTGTAGTTCAGATTTGCATTGCCCGGTTACTTGCTTGGCAAATAATGGCGTATGTGTTTTCTCCTGAATATATTAAAGAGAAAACGCATATGCTCTTTTTGACCAAGTGCATCATTGTCGAAGTTTTGCCCCTCTTCCTTTGCTTTACAGGTGATTCCAACATACCACATGAAATCTGTTTCATACTATTGTGCCTCACATTCAAGTCCACCTCGATCCCTTCCCTCAACAGATTTTTTGATGATAGTTGTCCTTTATTACTCTGCCAGTTTGTGAATTGCTCTGCCCCATAGCTCCATTTTTTAACTCGTTTTTTGTGAGCTGAACGCATGGCCAATATTTTGGTTCAAGACATATACTGGTTCCCAGTGGGTGGCTGAGACTTTGGTTAATTCTTCTTCCTCCCAGGAAATAAGAGTGACATTTGCACTTCCAAATGGCTAACAGCTACTCTCTCATTGGTTCTCCCTATTCCCTTTCATCCTATGCCAAATTGGCAACCTGAGCGCACCAGGAGGTTAGAGGTGCTTTCTCTCCAAGTTGGGAAATTGATAGTAAAGCAGTTGGAAGGTCAAACTGGAGCACCAGCAGAGTCACTGTTCGTTGAGTTTTAGAAACCTTTCGTATTCACTGTGTGTCCATTCTCTAGGTTTCCCATACATGTTATAGCTGTAGTAATATTCCCTTCAACCTGGAGAGTTGCGATCCATGGAATTAGTGCCATGCATTATTGCTTTAAAGGGTCTGCATTTGCTCACCCAATCTCACCAATCCTCTCAGTCCCATGTGTCTAGCCTTATGCCAACTCCAGCTGTCGTTGTAGATAGGGTCATTCCAAGTTTCAACAGAGACCCTGAAGGAATTGTAAAGAATTTTCCTGTTTTTTTTGTTTTGTTTTGTTTTTGAAATTCCGTTTTATAGTGGGTTTGAGCTGATTCTCGCTGCCATGATTATACCAGTCTAGACACACTTTATTGCGTTAAGGAGACATATCTGTACATACGTTTTAAATTTCTTACTAGTCAGATACATTCGTCTGCGGGAAATATGGGATTTTGAGTCCCTTTCACTGAGGATGTTGTAGGTCTTGTCTATTCCATACTTGGTTTTTGGAACAGTACCAGTGCTTATATCAAACTCTGGTTTTATGCATCACCCCACCTCTCCTTCCCCCTTAAGCAAGCATAAGAGTGTTTTCTAAATGTGAGACTCTGTTCTCTTTCCTAACTCAGTTCATGTGTAGCCATGTTTACAGGATCTTCATAAGTAATATCTTATGATACGTTTCTTTTTCTATGTGACTTATTTCACTTAGAATCATCGTACCTGAATCCACTCATTTGGCTGCTACTGGTCTTATGACTTTGATTTCATGGCTGAGGGATATTCCATCGTACGTAAGTACCACAATTTTTTGGACCATTTTTATATTTCCTGGGATATTTAAGTTGTACCCAAGTTGAGGTTCTCGTAAGCAATACAGCCCTAAATATGAGGGTGGCTCTGTCTTATTGATTTTCAGTTTTCCCAAGGTATATTCCCTAGACTGGAAGTGCCCTTGGGTCTGTAGCTCTCTTGTTTTTGTGTTTTGGGAACACAATGCACTCCTCCAGAGAGGCAGTTGTCAATTTACCTCCCACCCATCAGCATAACAAGGCTCCCTGTTCTCCAGGGCCTCTCTTGCCTTTCTGAATTTTACGCATATGGTGGATGTCCCTTTTGACCAGTGGGAATTGATACTTCTTTGTAGTGCAGACTTGCTTTGCACACTTGTTTGCTTGGCGAAAAAGGGCGTATGAGTTTTCTCCTGAATATACTCTTGAGAAAACGCATACGCCATTTTTGGCCAATTGCATCATTGTCGAAGTTGTGCCCCTCTTCCTGTGCTTTAAAGGCGATTCCAACGTACCTCTTGAAATCTGTTTCCTGCTATTCTGCCTCACTTTCAAGTCCGCCTCGTTGCGTTCCCTCAACAGATTTTTGGATGATAGTTGGCCTTTATTACTCTGCCTGTTTGTGAATTGCTGTGCCCCATAGCTCCATTTTTTAACTCGTTTTTTGTGAGCTGAATGCAAGTCCAATATTTTGGTTCAGGAACTATACTGGTTCCCGGTGGGTGGCTGAGATTTTGGTTAATTCTTCTTCCTCCCAGGAAATAAGAGTGACAGGTGCTCGTCCAAATGCCTAACAGCTACTCTCTCATTAGTTCTCCCTCTTCCCTTTCATTCTTTGCCAAATTGGCAACCTGAGCGCACCAAGAGTTTAAAGGTGCTGTCTCTCCAAGTTGGGAGATTGATAGTAAAGCAGTTGGAAAGTCAAACTGGAGCACCAGGAGAGGCACTATTCTTTGAGTTTTAGAGACTTTTCGTATTCACAGTGTGTCCATTCTCTAGGTTTCCCATACATGTAATAGCTATAGTAATATCCCCTTCAACCTGGAGACATGGGACCCATTGAATGCGTGCCATGCATTATTGTTTTAAAGGGTCTGCATTTGCTCACCCAATCTCACCAATCCTCTCAGTCCCATGTGTCCATCCTAATGCCACATCCAGCTGTCGTTGAAGATAGGGTCATTCCAGGTTTCAACAGAGACCCTGAAGGAATTGTAAAGAATTTTCCAGTTTTCTTTTGTTTTGTTTTTGAAATTCCGTTTTATAGTGGATTTGATCTGATTCTCGCTGCCATGATTATGCCAGTCTAGACACACTTGATTGCCTTAGGGAGATATATCTGTACATAGGTTATAAATTTCTTACTAGTCAGATATATTCCTCTGCGGGAAATATGGGGTTTTGAGTCCCTTTCACTGAGGAAGGTGTAGGTCTTGTCTATTCCATTGTTGGTTTTTGGAACGGTACATGTGCTTATATCAAACTCTGGTTTTATGCATCACCCCACCTCTCCTTCCCCCTTAAGCAGGCATAAGAGTGTTTTCTAAATGTGAGACTCTCTTCTCTTTCCTAACTCCGTTCATGTGTAGCCATGTTTAAAGGATTATCATAAGTGATATCTTATGATACGTTTCTTTTTCTGTGTGACTTATTTCACTTAGAATCATGGTACCTGAATCCACTCATTTTGCTGCTACTGGTCCTATGACATTGATTTCATGGCTGAGGGATATTCCATCGTACGTAAGTACAACAATTTTTTGAAACACTTTTATCCTTCCTGGGATATTTAAGGTGTACCCAAGTTGAGTTTCTTGTAAGCAGTGCAGCCCTAAATGTTGGGGTGGCTCTGTCTTATTGATTATCAGTTTTCCCAAGGTATATTCCCTAGACTGGTAGTGCCCTTGGCTCTGTAGCTCTGTTGTTTACTTGTTTTATGGAAAACAATGCACTGCTCCATAGAGGTAGTTGGCAATTTACATCCCGCCCATCAGCATAACAAGGCTCCCTGTTATCCAGGGCCTGTCTTGCCTTTCTGATATTTACACATTTTGTGGATGTCCCTTTTGACCGGTGGGAAGGGATACCTCTTTGTAGTGCAGATTTGCATTGCCCGCTTGCTTTCTTGGCCAAAATGGGCGTATGCGTTTTCTCCTGCATATATTCAGGAGAAAATGCATACGCCCTTTGTGGCCAAGTGCATCATTTTCGAAGTTGTGACCCTCTTCCTGTGCTTTACAGGTGATTCCAACGTACCTCTTGAAATCTGTTTCCTGCTTTTCTGCCTCGCTTTCAAGTCCGCCTCGTTGCCTTCCCTCAACAGATTTTTGGATGATAGTTGTCCTTTATTACTCTGCCAGTTTGTGAATTGCTGTGCCCTTGAGCTCCATTTTTCAACTCGTTTTTTGTGAGCTGAACGCATGGCCAATATTTTGGTTCAGGACCTATACTGGTTCCCGGTGGGTGGCTGAGACTTTGGTTAATTCTTCTTCCTCGCGGGAAATTAGAGTGACATATGCCCAGCCAAATGCCTAAAAGCTACTCTCTCATTGGTTCTCCCTATTCCCTTTCATCCTCTGCCAAATTGGCAACATGTGAGAACCAGGAGTTTAAAGGGGCTGTCTCTCCAAGTTGGGAGATTGATAGTAAACCAGTTGGAAAGTCAAACCGGAGCACCAGGAGAGGGACTATCCGTTGAGTTTTAGAGACCATTCGTATTCACAGTGTGTCCATTCTCTAGGTTTCCGGTACATGTTATAGATGTAATAATATTCCCTTCAACCTGGAGAGTTGGGACCCATGGAATGGGTGCCATGCATTATTGCTTTAAAGGATCTGCATTTGCTCACCCAATCTCACCAATCCTCTAAGTCCCAAGTGTCCAGATTTATGCCACATCCAGCTGTCATTGTAGACAAGGTCATTCCAGGTTTCATCAGAGACCCTGTAGGAATTGTAAAGAATTTCCCTGTTTTTCTGTTTTGTTTTTGAAATTCCTTTTTATAATGGCTTTGAGCTGATTCTCGCTGCCATGTTTATGCCAGTCTAGACACACTTGATTCCCTTATGGAGACATATCAATACATAGGTTTTAAGATACTTACTAGTCAGATATATTCCTCTGCGGTAAATATGGGGTTTTGAGTCCCTTTCACTGAGGAAGGTATAGGTAGGTGTTGTCTATTCCATAGTTGGTTTTGGGAACGGTACCTGTGCTTATATCAAACTCTGGTTTTATGCATCACCCCACCTCTCCTTCCCCCTTAAGCAGGCATAAGAGTGTTTTCTAAATGTGAGACTCTCTTCTCTTTCCTAACTCAGTTCATGTGTAGCCATGTTTACAGGATCTTCATAAGTGATATTTTATGATAAACTTCTTTTTCTGTGTGACTTATTTCACTTAGAATCATCGAACATGAATCCACTCATTTTGCTGCTACTGGTCTCATGACATTGATTTCATTGCTGATGGATATTCCATCGTACGTAAGTACCACAATTTTTTGAACCATTTTTATATTTCCTGGGATATTTAAGGTGTACCCAATTTGAGGTTCTTGTAAGCAGTATAGCCCTAAATTTGACGGTGGCTCTGTCTTATGGATTTTCAGTTTTCCCAAGGTATATTCCCTAGACTGAAAGTGCCCTTGGTTCTGTACCTCTGTTGTTTACTTGTTTTATGGAACACAATGCACTCCTCCAGAGAGGAAGTTGGCAATTTACATCCCGGCCATCAGCATAACAAGGCTCCCTGTTCTCCATGGCTTGTCTTGCCTTTCTGGATTTTACCCATTCTGTGGATGTCCCTTTTGACCGATGGGAAGTGATACTCCTTTGTAGTGCAGACTTGCATTGCCCACTTGCTTGCTTGGCCAAAAGGGCCGTATGCGTTTTCTCTTGAATATATTCAGGAGAAAATTCATACGCCCTTTTTGGCCAAGTGCAGCATTTTCGAAGTTGTGCTCGTCTTCCTGTGCTTTACAGGTGAATCCAACGTACCTCTTGAAATCTGTTTCCTGCTATTCTGCCTCGCTTTCAAGTCCGCCTCGTTGCCTTCCCTCAACAGATTTTTGGATGATAGTTGTCCTTTATTACTCTGCCAGTTTGTGAATTGCTGTGCCCTTGAGCTCCATTTTTCAACTCGTTTTTTGTGAGCTGAACGCATGGCCAATATTTTGGTTCAGGACCTATACTGGTTCCCGGTGGGTGGCTGAGTGTTTGATTAATTCTTCTTCCTGCCGGGAAATTAGAGTGACATATGCCCGTACAAATGCCTAACAGCTACTCTCTCATTGGTTCTCCCTCTTACCTTTCATCCTCTGCCAAATTGGCAACCTGTGAGAACCAGGAGGTTAAAGGTGCTGTCTCTCCAAGTTGGGAGGTTGATAGTAAATCAGTTGGAAAGTCAAACTGGAGCACCAGGAGAGGGACTATTAATTGAGTTTTAGAGACCTTTCCTATTCACAGTGTGTCCATTCTCTAGGTTTCCCGTACATGTTATAGCTGTAGTAATATTCCCTTCAACCTGGAGAGTTGGGACCCATGGTATGGGTGCCATTAATTATTGCTTTAAAGGGTCTGCATTTGCTGAACCAATCACACCAATACTCTCAGTTCTAAGTGTTCAGCCTTATGCCACATCCAGCTGTCATTGTAGACAGGGTCATTCCATGTTTCATCAGAGACCCTGAAGGAATTGTAAAGAATGTCCCTGTTTTTTTGTTTTGTTTTTGAAATTACTTTTTATAGTCGGTTTGAGCTGATTCTCGCTGCCATGTTTATGCCAGTCTAGACACACTTGAGTCCCTTACGGAGACATATCAATACATAGGTTTTAAAATTCTTACTAGTCGGGCTTCCCTGGTGGCGCAGTGGTTGAGAGTCTGCCTGCCGATGCAGGGGACACGGGTTCGTGCCCCGATCCCGGAAGATCCCACGTGCCGCGGAGCGGCTGGGCCCGCGAGCCATGGCCACGAAGCCTGTGTGTCCGGAGCCTGTGCTCCGCAACGGGAGAGGCCGCAGCAGTGAGAGGCCCGTGTACAGCAAAAAAAAAAAAAAAAAAAAAAAAAAAAAAAAAAAAAAAAAAAAAAAAAAAATTCTTACTAGTCAGATATATTCCTCTGCGGGAAATATGGGGTTTTGAGTCCCTTTCACTGAGGAAGGTATAGGTAGGTCTTGTCTATTCCATAGTTGGTTTTTGGAACGGTACCTGTGCTTATATCAAACTCTGGTTTTATGCATCACCCCACCTCTCCTTCCCCCTTAAGCAGGCATAAGAGTGTTTTCTAAATGTGAGACTCTGTTCTCTTTCCTAACTCAGTTCATGTGTAGCCATATTTACAGGATCTTCATAAGTGATATCTTATGATAAGCTTCTTTTTCTGTGTGACTTATTTCACTTAGAATCATCGTACCTGAATCCACTCATTTTGCTTCTACTGGTCTTATGACATTGATTTCATGGCTGACGGATATTCCATCGTACGTAAGTACCACTACTTTTTGAACCATTTTTATATTTCCTGGGATATTTAACGTGTACCCAAGTTGAGGTTCTTGTAAGCAGTACAGCCCTAAATTTGAGGCTGGCTCTGTCTTACTGATTTTCAGTTTTCCCAAGGTATATTCCCTAGACTGGAAGTGCCCTTGGCTCTGTAGCTCTGTTGTTTACTTGTTTTAGGGAACACAATGCATTCCTCCTGAGAGGCAGTTGGCAATTTACATCCCGCCCATCAGCATAACAAAGCTCCTTGTTCTCCAGGGCCTGTCTTGCCTTTCTGGTTTTTACATATTTTGTGGATATCCCTTTTGACTGGTGGGAAGTGATACTTCTTTTTAGTTCAGATTTGCATTGCCTGCTTGCTTACTTGGCCAAAAAGGGTGTATGCGTTTTCTCCTGCATATATTCAGGAGAAAATGCATATGCCCTTTTTGGCCAAGTGCATCATTGTCGAAGTTGTGACCCTTTTCCTGTGCTTTACAGGTGATTCCAACGTACCTCTTGAAATCTGTTTCCTGCTATTCTGCCTCGCTTTCAAGTCCGCCTCGTTGCCTTCCCGCAACAGATTTTGGGATGATAGTTGTCCTTTATTACTCTGCCATTTTGTGAATTGCTGTGCCCTTGAACTCCATTATTCAACTCGTTTTTTGTGAGCTGAACGCATTTCCAAAATTTTGGTTCAGGACCAATATTGGTTCCCAGTGTGTGGCTGCAACTTTGGTTAATTCTTCTTCCTGCCAGGAAATTAGAGTGACATATGCCCGTCCAAATGCCTAACAGCTACTCTCTCATTGGTTCTCCCTCTTCCCTTTCATCCTCTACCAAATTGGCAACCTGTGAGAACCAGGAGGTTAAAGGGGCCGTCTCTCCAAGTTGGGAGATTGATAGTAAACCAGTTGGAAAGTCAAACCGGGGCACAAGGAGAGGGAATATTCATTGAGTTTTAGAGACTTTTCGTATTCACAGTGTGTCCATTCTCTAGGTTTGCCGTACATGTTATAGCTGTAGTAATATTCCCTTCAACCTGGAGAGTTGGGACCCATGGAATGCGTGCCATGCATCATTGCTTTAAAACGTCTGCATTTGCTCACCCAATGTCACCAATCCTCTCAGTCCCAAGTGTCCAGGCTTATGCCACATCCAGCTGTCATTGTAGACAGGGTCATTCCAGGTTTCATCAGAGATCCTGAAGGACTTTTAAAGAATTTCCCTGTATTTGTTTTGTTTTTGATATTCCTTTTTATAGTGGGTTAGAGCTGATTCTCGCTGCCATGTTTATACCACTCTAGACACACCTGATTCCCTTACAGAGACATATCAATACATAGGTTTTAAGATTCTTACTGGTCAGATATATTCCTCTGCGGGAAATATGGGGTTTTGTGTCCCTTTCCCTGAGGAAGGTATAGGTATATCTTGTCTCTTCCATAGTTGGTTTCTG
This sequence comes from Mesoplodon mirus, assembly GCF_964341445.2. Lineage (NCBI taxonomy): Eukaryota > Metazoa > Chordata > Mammalia > Artiodactyla > Ziphiidae > Mesoplodon > Mesoplodon mirus. The sequence continues at coordinate 217,602 of NW_028295543.1, read as the reverse complement.
GAACGGTACCTGTGCTTATATCAAACTCTGGTTTTATGCATCACCCCACCTCTCCTTCCCCCTTAAGCAGGCATAAGAGTGTTTTCTTAATGTGAGACTCTGTTCTCTTTCCTAACTCAGTTCATGTGTAGCCATGTTACAGGAACTTCGTAAGTGATATCTTATGATAAGCTTCTTTTTCTGTGTGACTTATTTCACTTAGAATAATCGTACCTGAATCCACTCATTTTGTTGCTATTGGTCTTATGATATTGATTTCGTGGCTGAGGGATATTCCATCGTACGTAAGTACCACACTTTTTTGAACCATGTTTATATTACCTGGGATATTTCAGGTGTACCCAAGTTGAGGTTCTTGTAAGCAGTGCAGCCCTAAACTTGGGGGTGGCTCTGTCTTAATGATTTTCAGTTTTCCCAAGGTATATTCCCTCGACTGGAAGTGCCCTTGGCTCTGTAGCTCTGTTGTTTACTTGTTTTAGGGAACACAATGCACTCCTCTAGAGAGGCAGTTGGCAATTTACATCCCGCCCATCAGCATAACAAGGCTCCCTGTTCTCCAGGGCCTGTCTTGCCTTTCTGGTTTTAACAAATTGTGTGGATGTCCCTTTTGAACGGTGGGAAGTGATACTTCTTTGTAGTGCAGATTTGCATTCCCTGCTTGCTTGCTTGGCCAAAATGGGCCTATGCATTTTCTCCTGCATATATTCAGGAGAAAATGCATAGGCACTTTTTGGCCAAGTGCATCATTGTCGAAGTTGTGCCCCTCTTCCTGTGCTTTACAGGTGATTCCAACGTACCTCTTGAAATCTGTTTCCTGCTATTCTGCCTCGCTTTCAATTCTGCCTCGTTGCCTTCCCTCAACAGATTTTGGGATGATAGTTGTCCTTTATTTCTTTGCCAGTTTGTGAAATGCTGTGCCCTTGAACTCCATTTTTCAACTCGTTTTTTGTGAGCTTAACGCGTACCCAAAATTTTGGTTCAGGACCTATACTGGTTCCCGGTGGGTGGTTCCAACTTTGATTAATTCTTCTTCCTGCCCGCGAAATTAGAGTGACATATGCCCGTCCAAATGCCTACCAGCTACTCTCTCATTGGTTCTCCCTCTTCCCTTACATCCTCTGCCAAATTGGCAACCTGTGAGAACCAGGAGGTTAATGGGGCTGTCTCTCCAAGTTGGGAGATTGATAGTAAAGCAGGTGGAAAGTCAAACTGGAGCACCAGGAGAGGGACTATTCGTTGAGTTTTAGAAAACTTTCATATTCACAGTGTCTCCATTCTCTAGGTTTCCCGTACATGTTATATCTGTAGTAATATTCCCTTTAAACTGGAGAGTTGTGACCCATGGATTGGGTGCCATGCATTATTGATTTAAAGTGTCTGCATTTGCTCACTGAATCTCACCAATCCTCTAAGTCCCAAGTGTCCAGCCTTATGCCACATCCAGCTGTCATTGTATACAGGGTCATTCCAGGTTTCATCAGAGACCCTGAAAGAATTGTAAAGAATTTCCCTGTTTTTTTGTTTTGTTTTTGAAATTCCTTTTTATAGTGGGTTTGAGCTGATTCTCGCTGCCATGTTTATGCCAGTCTAGACACACTTGATTCCCTTACGGAGACATATCAATACATAGGTTTTAATATTCTTACTAGTCAGATATATTCCTCTGTGGGAAATATGGGGTTTTGAGTCCCTTTCACTGAGGAAGGTATAGTTAGGTCTTGTCTATTTCATAATTGGTTTTTGGAACGGTACCTGTGCTTATATCAAACTCTGGTTTCATGCATCACCCCACATCTCCTTCCCCCTTAAGCAGGCATAAGAGTGTTTTCTAAATGTGAGACTCTGTTCTCTTTCCTAACTCAGTTCATGTGTAGCCTTGTTTACAGGATCTTCATAAGTGATATCTTATGATAAGCTTCTTTTTCTGTGTGACTTATTTCACTTAGAATCATCGTACCTGAATCCAATCATTTTGCTACTACTGGTCTTATGACATTGATTTTATGGCTGAGGGATATTCCATTGTACGTAAATACCACAATTTTTTCAACCATTTTTATATTTCCTGGGATATTTCAGGTGTACCCAAGTTGAGGTTCTTTTAAGCAGTACAGCCCTAAATTGGAGGGTGGCTCTGTCTTATTGATTTTCAATTTTCCCATGGTATATTCCCTAGACTGGAAGTGGCCTTGGCTCTGTAGCTCTGTTTTTTACCTATTTTAGGGAACACAATGCACTCCTCCAGAGAGAAAGTTGGCAATTTACATCCCGCCCAACAGCATAACAAGGCTCCCTGTTCTCCAGGGCCTGTCTTGCCTTTCTGGTATTTAACCATTTTGTGGAGGTCCCTTTTGACCTGTGGGAAGTGATACTTCTTTGTAGTGCAGATTTGCATTGCCTGCTTGCTTGCTTGGCCAAAAAGGGCGTATGTGTTTTCTCCTGCATATGTTCACGAGAAAATGCATATGCCATATTTGGCCAAGTGCATCATTGTCGAAGTTGTGCCCTTCTTCCTGTGCTTTACAGGCGATTCCAACGTACCTCTTGAAATCTGTTTCCTGCTATTCTGCCTCGCTTTCATGTCCGCCTCGTTGCCTTCCCTCAACAGATTTTGGGATGATAGTTGTCCTTTATTTCTTTGCCAGTTTGTGAATTGCTGTGCCCTTGAGCTCCATTTTTCAACTCGTTTTTTGTGAGCTGAACGCATGTCCACTATTTTGGTTCAGGACCTATACTGGTTCCCGATGGGTGGTTGCAACTTTGGTTAATTCTTCTTCCTGCACGGGAAATTAGAGTGACTTATGCCTGTCCAAATTCCTAACAGCTACTCTCTCATTGGTTCTCCCTCTTCCCTTTCATCCTCTGCCAAATTGGCAACCTGTGAGAACCAGGAGGTTAAAGGGGCTGTCCCTCCAAGTTGGGAGATTGATAGTAAAGCAGGTGGAAAGTCAAACTGGAACACCAGGAGAGGGACTATTCGTTGAGTTTTAGAAACCATTCATATTCAAAGAGTCTCCATTCTCTAGGTTTCCCGTACATGTTATATCTGTAGTAATATTCCCTTTAACCTGGAGAGTTGGGACCCATGGAATGGGTGCCATGCATTATTGCTTTAAAGTGTCTGTATTTGCTCACTGAATCTCACCAATCCTCTCAGTCCCAAGTGTCCAGCCTTATGCCACATCCAGCTGTCATTTTAGACAGGGTCATTCCAGGTTTAATCTGAGACCCTGAAGGAATTGTAAAGAATTTCCCTGTTTTTTTTGTTTTGTTTTTGAAATTCCTTTTTATAGTGTGTTTGAGCTGATTCTCGCTGCCATGTTTATGCCAGTCTAGACACACTTGATTCCCTTACGGAGACATATCAATACATAGGTTTTAAGATTCTTACTTGTCAGATATATTCCTCTGCGGGAAATATGGGGTTTTGAGTCCCTTTCACTGAGGAAGGTGTAGGTCTTGTCTATTCCATACTTGGTTTTTGAAACGGTACCTGTGCTTATATAAACCTCTGGTTTCATGCATCACCCCACCTCTCCTTCCCCCTTAAGCAGGCATAAGAGTGTTTTCTAAATGTGAGACTCTCTTGTCTTTCCTAACTCAGTTCATGTGTAGCCATGTTTACAGGATCTTCATAAGTGATATCTTATGATAAGTTTCTTTTTCTGTGTGACTAATTTCACTTAGAATCATCGTACCTGAATCCACGCCTTTTGCTGCTACTGGTCTTATGACATTGATTTCATGGCTGAGGGATATACCATCGTACAAAAGTACCACAATTTTTTGAACCATATTTATCTTTAATGGGATACTTAAGGTTTACCCAAGTTGAGGTTCTTGTAAGCAGTGCAGACCTAAATATGGGGTTGCTCTGTCGTACTGATTTTCAGTTTTCCAAAGGTATATTCCCTAGACTGGAAGTGCCCTTGGCTCTGTAGCTCTGTAGTATACTTGTTTTAGGGAACACAATGCACTCCTCCAGAGAGGCAGTTGGCAATTTACATCCCGCCCATCAGCATAACAAGGCTCCCTGTTCTCCAGGGCCTGTCTTGCCTTTCTGATTTTAGACATTTTGCGGATGTCCCTTTTGTCCGGTGGGAAGTGAAACTACTTTGTAGTGCAGATTTGCATTGCACGCTTGCTTGCTTGGCCAAAAAGGGCGTTGCATTTTCTCCTGAACGCATACGCTCTTTTTGGCCAATTGCATCATAGCCGAAGTTGTGCCCCTCTTCATGTGCTTTAAAGGCAATTCCAACGCACCTCTTGAAATCTCTTTCCTGCTAATCTGCCTCGCTTTCAAGTCCGCATCATTGCCATCCCTCAGCAGATTTTTGGACGATAGTTGCCCTTTATTACTCTGCCAGTTTGTGAATTGCTGTGCCCCTGAGCTACATTTTTTAACTCGTTTTTTGTGAGATGAACGCAAGTCCAATATTTTGGTTCAGAACCTATACTGGTTTTCGGTGGCTGGCTGAGTCTTTGGTTAATTATTTTTCCTCCCGGGAAATAAGAGTGACATGTGCCCGTCCAAATGCGTAACAGCTACTCTCTCATTGGTTCTCCCTCTTCCCTTTCATCATTTGCGAAATTGGCAACCTGTGAGAACCAGGAGGTAAAAGGTGCTGTCTCTCCAAGTTGGGAGATTGATAGTAAAGCAGGTGGAAAGTCAAACTGGCGCACAAGGAGAGGGACTATTCTTTGAGATTTAGAAAACTTTCGTATTCACAGTGTGCCCATCCTTAGGTTTCCCTTACATGTTATAGCTATAGTAATATACCCTTCAACATGGAGAGTTGGGACACATGGAATGGGTGCCATGCATTATTGCTTTAAATGGTCTGCATTTGCTCACCCAATCTCACCAATCCTCTCAGTCCCATGTGTCCAGCCTTATGCCACATCCTGCTGTCATTGTAGATAGGGTCATTGCAGGTTTCATCAGAGACCCTGAAGTAATTGGAAAAAATTTCCCTTTTTTTTTGTTTTGTTTTGAAATACTTTTTATAGTGGGTTTGAGCTGATTCTCACTGCCATGTTTATGCCAGTCTAGAAACACTTGATTCCCTTACGGAGACATATCAATACATAAGTTTTAAGATTCTTACTAGTCAGATATATTCCTCTGTGGGAAATATGGGGTATTGAGTCCCTTTCACTGAGGAAGGTGTAAGTCTTTTCTATTCCATAGTTGGTTTTTGAATGGTACCTGTGCTTATATCAAACTCTGGTTTTATGCATCACCCCACTTCTCCTTCCCCCTTAAGCAGGCATAAGAGTGTTTTCTAAATGTGAGACTCTGTTCTCTTTCCTAACTCTGTTCATGTGTAGCCATGTTTACAGGATCTTCATAAGTGATATCTTATGATAAGTTTCTTTCTCTGTGTGACTTATTTCACTTAGAATCATCGTACCTGAATCCACTCATTTTGCTGCTACTGGTCTTATGACATTGATTTCATGGCTGAGGGATATTCCATCATACGTAAGTACCACACTTTTGTGAACCATTTTTATCTTTCCTGGGATATTTAAGGTGTACCCAAGATGAGGTTCTTGTAAGCAGTGCAGCCCTAAATTTTGGGGTAGTTTTGTCTTATTGATTTTCAGTTTTCCCAAGGTATATTCCCTAGACTGGAAGTGCCCTTGGCTTTGTAGCTCTGTTGTTCACTTGTTTCAGGGAACACAATGCACTCCTCCAGATAGGCAGCTGGCAATTTACATGCCGCCCATCAGCATAAGAAGCCTCTCTGTTCTCCAGGGCCAGTCTTGCAATTCTGGTTTTTACCCATTTTGTGGATGTCCCTTTTGACCGGTGGGAAGTGATACTTCTTTGTAGTGCAGATTTGCATTGCCCGCTTGCTTGCTTGGCCAAAAATCGCGTATGCATTTTCTCCTGAATATATTCAGGAGAAAACGCAAACGCCCTTTTTGGCCAAGTGCATCATTGTCGAAGTTGTGACCCTCTTCCTGTGTTTAAATGTGATTCCAACGTACCTTTTGAAATCTGTTTCCTGCTCTTCTGCCTCGCTTTCAAGTCCAACTCGTTGCCTTCCCTCAACAGATTTTTGGACGATAGTTGCCCTTTATTACTCTGCCAGTTTTTTGTGAGATGAACGCAAGTCCAATATTTTGGTTCAGAACCTATACTGGTTTTCGGGGGGTAGCTGAGTCTTTGGTTAATTCTTCTTTCTCCCAGGAAATAAGAGTGACATGTTCCCTTCCAAATGCCTAACAGCTAATCTCTCATTGGTTCTCCATCTTCCCTTTAATCATTTGCCAAATTGGCAACCTGTACGAACCAGGAGGTTAAAGGTGCTGTCTCTCCAAGTTGGGAGATTGATAGTAAAGCAGTTGGAAAGTCAAACTGGCGCACAAGGAGAGGGACTATTCGTTGAGATTTAGAAACCTTTCATATTCACAGTGTGTCCATTCTTAGGTTTCCCTTACATGTTATAGCAATAACAATATATCCTTCAACCAGGAGAGTTGGGACACATGGAATGGGTGCCATGCATTATTGCTTTAAAGGGTCTGCATTTGGTCACCCAATCCACGAATCCTCTCAGTCCCATGTGTCCAACCTTATGCATCATCCAGTTGTCGTTGTAGATAGGGTCATTCCAGTTTTCATCAGAGACCCTGAAGTAAATGGAAATAATTTCCCTGATTCTATGTTTTGTTTGAAATTCCTTTTTATAGTGAGTTTGAGCTGATTCTCGCTGCCATGTTTATTCCAGGCTAGAAACACTTGATTCCCTTATGGAGACTTATCAATACATAGGTTTTAAGATTCTTACTAGTCAGATATATTCCTCTGTGGGAAATATGGGGTTTTGAGTCCCTTTCTCTGACGAAGGTGTAGGTCTTGTCTATTCCATAGCTGGTTTTTGGAACGGTACCTGTGCTTATATCAAACTCTGGTTTTATGCATAACCCCTCCTCTCCTTCCCCCATAAGCAGGCATAAGAGTGTTTTCTAAATGTGAGACTCTATTCTATTTCCTAACTCAGTGCATGTGTAGCCATGTTTACAGGAACATCATAAGTGATATCTTATGATAAGTATCTTTTTCTATGTGACTTATTTCACTTAGAATCATCGTACCTGAATCCACTCATTTTGCTGGAACTGGTCTTATGACATTGATTTCATGGCTGAGGGATATTCCATCGTACGTATGTATCACAAATTTTTGAGCCATTTTTATCTTTCCTGGGATATTTAAGGTGTACCCAAGATGAGGTTCTTGTAAACAGTGCAGCCCTAAATTTTGGGGTGGCTCTGTCTTATTGTTTTTCAGTTTTCCCAAGGTATATTCCCTAGACTGGAAGTGCCCTTGGCTCTCTAGCTCTGTTGTTTACTTATTTTAGGGAACACAATGCACTCCTCCAGAGAGGCAGTTGGCAATTTACATGCCGCCCATCAGCATACAAGGCTCCCTGTTCTCCACGGCCTGTCTTGCCTTTCTGGTCTTTACCCATTTTGTGGATGTCCCTTTTGACCGGTGGGAAGTGATACTTCTTTGTAGTGCAGATTTTCATTGCCCCCTTGCTTGCTTGGCCAAAAAGGGCGTATGCGTTTTCTCCTGAATATATTCAGGACAAAACGCATACGCCCTTTTTGGACAAGTGCATCATTGTCGAAGTTGTGACCCTCTTCCTGTGCTTTAAAGGTGATTCCCACATACCTCTTGAAATCTGTTTACTGCTATTCTGCCTTGCTTTCAAGTCTGCCTCGGTGCCTTCCCTCAACAGATTTTTGGACGATAGTTGCCCTTTGTTACTCTGCCAGTTTGTGAATTGCTGTGCCCCTGAGCTCCACATTTTAACTCGTTTTTTATGAGCTGAACACAAGTCCAAAATTTTGGTTCAGAACCTATACTGGTTTTCAGTGGGTGGCTGAGACTTTGGTTAATTCTTCTTGCTCCCGAGAAATAAGAGTGACATGTGCCCGTCCAAATGCCTAACAGCTACTCTGTCATTGGTTCTCCCTATTCCCTTTCAACATTTGCCAAATTGGCAAACTTTGCGAACCAGGAGGTTAAAGGTGCTGTCTCTCCAAGTTGGGAGATTGATAGTATAGAAGTTGGAAAGTCAAACTGTCGCACAAGGAGAGGGACTATTGGTTGAGTTTTAGAAACATTTCGGATTCACAGTATGTACATTCTTAGGTTTCCCTTACATGTTATAGCTATAGTAATATACCCTTCAATCTGGAGAGTTGTGAGAAATGGAATGGGTGCCATGCATTATTGCTTTAAAGGGTTTGCATTTGCTCACCCAATCTCACGAGTCCTCTCAGTCCCATCTGTCCAACCTTATGCAACCTCCAGCTGTCGTTGTAGATAGGGTCATTCCAGGTTTCATCAGAGACCCTGAAGGAATTGTAAAGAATTTCCCTGTGTTTTTGTTTTGTTTTTGAAATTCCTTTTTATAGTTGGTGTGTGCTAATTCTCACTGCCATGTTTATGCCAGTCTAGACACACTTGATTCCCTTACGGAGACATATCAATACATAGATTTTAAGATTCTTACTAGTTAGATATATTCCTCTGCGGGAAATATGGTGTTTTGAGTCCCTTTCACTGAGGAAGGTGTAGGTCTTGTCTATTCCATAGTTGGTTTCTGGAACAGTACCTGTGCTTATATCAAACTCTGGTTTTATGCATCACCCCACCTCTCCTTCCCCCTTAAGCAGGCATAAGACTGTTTTCTAAATATGAGACTCTCTTCTCTTTCCTAACTCAGTTCATGTGTAGCCATGTTTACAGGATCTTCATTAGTGATATCTTATGATAAGTTTCTTTTTCTGTGTGAGTAATTTCAGTTAGAATCATCGTACCTGAATCCACTCATTTTGCTGCTACTGCTCTTATGACATTAATTTCATGGCTGAGGATTATTCCGTCATACATAAGTACCACAATTTTTGGAACCACTTTTATCTTTCCTGGGATATTTAAGGTTTACCCAAGTTGACGTTCTTGTATGCATTGCCGGCCTAAATTTTGGGGTGGCACTGTCTTATTGATTTTCAGTTTTCCCAAGGTATATTCCCTAGACTGGAAGTGCCCTTGGCTCTGTAGCTCTGTTCTTTACTTGTTTTAGGGAACACAATGCACTCCTCCAGAGAGGCAGTTGGCAATATACATCCCGCCCATCAGCATAACAAGGCTCCCTGTTCTTCAGGGCCTGTCTTGATTTCTGGTTTTTACCCTTTTTGTGGATGTTCCTGAGGACTGGCGAGAAATGATACTTCTTTGTAGTGCAGACTTGCATGCCCGCTTGCTTGCTTGGCCAAAAAGGGTGTATGCGTTTTCTCCTGAATATACTCAGGAGAAAATTCATAAGCCCATTTTGGCCAAGTGCATCATTGTTGAAATTGTGCCCCTCACTGTGCTTTAAAGGTGATTCCAACGTACCTCTTGAAATCTGTTTCCTGCTATTCTGCCTCACTTTCAAGACCACCTCGTTGCCTTCCTTCAACAGATTTTTGGATGATAGTTGTCCTTTATTACTCTGCCAGTTTGTGAATTGCTCTGCCCTATAGCTCCATTTTTTAACTCGTTTTTTGTGAGCTGAACTCAAGTCCCATATTTTGGTTTAGGACCTATACTGGTTCCCAGTGGGTGGCAGAGACTTTGTTTAATTCTTCTTCCTCCCAGGAAATAAGAGTGACATGTGCCCGTCCAAATGCCTAACAGCTACTCTCTCTTTGGTTCTCCCTCTTCCCTTTCATCCTTTGCCAAATTGGCAACCTGTGCGAACCAGGAGGTTAAAGGTGCTGTCTCTCCAAGTTGGGAGGTTGATGGTAAATCAGATAGAAAGTGAAACTGGAGCACCAGGAGACGGTCTATTTTTTGAGATTTAGAAACCTTTCGTATTCACAGTGTGTCCATTCTCTAGGTTTCCCATACATGTTATAGCTGTAGTAATATTCCCTACAACATGGAGAGTTGGGACCCATGGAATGGGTGCCATGCATTATTGCTTTAAAGGATCTGCATTTGCTCACGAATCTCACCAATCTTCTCAGTCCCATGTGTCCAGCCTTATGCCACCTCCAGCTGTCATTCTAGATAGGGTCATTCCAAGTTTCATCAGAGACACTGAAGGAATTGTAAAGAATTTCGCTGTATTTTTGTTTTGTTTTTGAAATTCCTTTTTATAGTGGGTTTGAGCGGATTCTCGCTGCCATCTTTATGCCAGTCTACACACACTTCATTCCATTATGGAGACATATCAATACATAGGTTTTAAGATTGTTACTAGTCAGATATATTCCTCTGCGGGAAATATGGGGTTTTGAGTCCCTTTCACTGAGGAAGGTGTTGGTATTGTCTATTCCATACTTGGTTTTTGGAACGGTACCTGTGCTTATATCAAACTCTGGTTTTATGTATCACCCCACCTCTCCTTCCCCCTTAAGCAGGCATAAGAGTGTTTTCTAAATGTGAGACTCTGTTCTCTTTCCTAATTCAGTTCATGTGTAGCCATGTTTACAGGATCTTGATAAGTGATATCTTATGATACTTTTCTTTTTCTGTTTGATTTATTTCACTTAGAATCATCGTACCTGAATCCACTCATTTTGCTGCTACTGGTCTTATGACATTGATTTCATGGCTGATGGATATTCCATCCTACGTAAGTACCACGATTTTTTGAACCATTTTTATATTTCCTGGAATATTTAAGGTGTACCCAAGTTGAGGTTCTTGTAAGCAGTGCAGCCCTCAATTTTGGGGTGGCTCTGTCATATTGATTTTCAGTTTTCCCAAGGTATATTACCTAGACTGGAAGTGTCCGTGGCTCTGTAGCTCTGTTGTTTACTCGTTTTAGGGAACACCATGCAAACCTCCAGATAGGCAGTTGGTAATTTACATTCCGGCCATCAGCATAACAAGGCTCACTGTTCTCCAGGACCTGTCTTGCCTTTCTGGTTTTTACCCATTTTGTGCATGTCCCTTTTGACCGATGGGAAATGATACATCTTTGTAGTGCAGATTTTCATTGCCCGCTTGCTTGCTTGGCCAAAAATGCCGTATGCGTTTTCTCCTGAATATATTCAGGACAAAACGCATATGCCTTTTTTGGCCAAGTTCATCATTGTCGAAGTTGTGCCCCTCTTCCTGTGCTTTAAAGGCTATTCCACGTACCTCTTGAAATCTGTTTCCTGCTATTCTGCCTCGCTTTCAAGTCCGCCTCATTGGCTTCCCTCAACAGATTTTTGGACGATAGTTGTCCTTTATTACTTTGCCAGTTTGTGAATTGCTGTGCCCCTGAGCTCCATTTTTTAACTCGTTTTTTGTGAGCTGAACGCAAGTCCAATATTTTTGTTCAGGACCTATACTGGTTTTCGGTGGGTGGCTGAACTTTGGTTAATTCTTCTTCGTCCCGTGAAATAACAGTAACATGTGCCCGTCCAAATGCCTGCTACTCTCTCATTGTTTATCCCTCTTCCCTTGCATCCTTTGCCAAATTGGCAACCTGTGCGAACCAGGAGGTTAAACGTGCTGTCTCTCCAAGTTGGGAGATTGATAGTAATGCAGTTGAAAAGTCAAAGTGGAGCACAAGGAGAGGGATTATTCGATGAGATTTAGAAACCTTTCGTATTCACAGTGTGTCCATTCTCTAGGTTTCCCGTACATGTTATAGCTATAGTAATATTCCCTACAACCTGGAGAGTTGGGATCCATGGAATGGATGCCATGCATTATTGCTTTAAAGGGTCTGCGTTTGCTCACCCAATCTCACCAATCCTCTCAGTCCCATGTGTCCTGCCTTATGCCACATCCAGCTGTCGTTGTAGATAGGGTCATTCCAGGTTTCATCAGAGACCCTGAAGGAATTGTACAGAATTTACCTTTTTTTTTTTTTTTTTGAAATTCCTTTTTATAGTTGGTTTGAGCTGATTCTCAGTGCCATGTTTATGCCAGTCTAGACACACTTGATTCCCTTACGGAAACATATCAATGCATAGGTTTTACGATTCTTACTAGTCAGATATATTCCTCTGCGGGAAATATGGGGTTTTGAGTCCCTTTCACTGAGGAAGCTGTAGGTCTTGTCTATTCCATAGTTGGTTTTTGGAACAGTACCTGTGCTTATATCAAACTCTGGTTTTATGCATTACCCCACCTCTCCTTCCCCCTTAAGCAGGCATAAGATTGTTTTCTAAATGTGAGACTCTGTTCTCTTTCCTGACTCAGTTCATTTGTAGCCATGTTTACAGGATCTTCATAAGTGATATCTTATGATAAGTTTCTTTTTCTGTGTGACTAATTTCAGTTAGAATCATCGAACATGAATCCACTCATTTTGCTGCTACTGGTCTTATGACATTGATTTCATGGCTGAGGGATATTCCATCGTACGTAAGTACCACAATTTTTTGAACCATTTTTATATTACCTGGGATATTTAAGGTGTACCTAAGTTGAGGTTCTTGTAAGCAGTGCAGCCCTAAATTTTGGGATGGCTCTGTCTTATTGATTTTCAGTTTTCCCAAGGTATATTCCCTAGACTGGAAGTGCCCTTCGCTCTGTAGCTCTGTTGTTTACTTCTTTTATGGAACTCAATGCACTCCTCCACAGAGGCAGTTGGCAATTTACATCCCGCCCATCAGCATAACAAGGCACTCTTTTCTCCAGGGCCTGTCTTGAATTTCTGGTTTTTACCCTTTTTGTGGATGTTCCTGTGGACCAGTGGGAAGTGATACTTCTTTGTAGTGCAGACTTGCATGCCCACTTGCATGATTGGCAAAAAAAGGTGTATGCGTTTTCTTCTGAATATACTCAGGAGAAAATGCATAAGCCCTTTTTGGCCAAGTGCATCATTGTCGAAGTTGTGCCCCCCCATCCTGTGCTTTAAAAGTGATTCCAACGTACCACTTGAAATCTGTTTCTGGCTATTCTGCCTCGATGTCAAGTCTGCATCGTTGACTTCCCTCAACAGATTTTTGGACGATAGTTGCCCTTTATTACTCTGCCACTTTGTGAATTGCTGTGCCCCTGAGCTCCGTTTTTTAACTGGTTTTTTCTGAGCTGTACGCAATCCAATAATTTGGTTCAGGACCTATACTGGTTCCCGGTGGGTGGCTGAGACTTTGGTCAATTCTTCTTCCTCCAGGGAAATAAGAGTGACATATGCCCATCCAAATGCCTTACAGCTACTCTCTCATTGGTTGTCCCTCTTCCCATTCATCCTCTGATAAATTGGCAACCTGTGCGAAACAGGAGGTTAAAGGTGCTGTCTGTCCAGGTTGGGAGATTGATAGTAAAGCAGTTGGAAAGTCATACCGGAGCACCAGGAGAGGGACTATTTGTTGAGTTTTAGAGACCTTTCGTATTCACAGTGTGTCCATTCTCTAGGTTTCCCGTACATGTTATACCTGTAGTAATATTCCCTTCAACCTGCAGAGTTGGGACCCATGGAATGTGTGCCATGCATTATTGCTTTAAAGGGTCTGCATTTGCTCACCCAATCTCACCAATCCTCTCAGTCCTATGTGTCCAGGCTTATGCCACATCCAGCTTTCGTTGTAGATAGGGTCATTCCAGGTTTCATCAGAGATCCTGAAGGAATTGTAAAGAATTTCCCTGTGTTTTTGTTTTGTTTTTGAAATTCCTTTTTATAGTTGGTGTGTGCTGATTCTCACTGCCAGGTTTATGCCAGTCTAGACACACTTGATTCCCTAAAAGAGACATATCAATACATAGGTTTTAAGATTCTTACTAGTCAGATATATTCCTCTGCGGGAAATATGGGATTTTGAGGCCCTTTCACTGAGGAAGGTATAGGTACGTGTTGTCTATTCCATAGTTGGTTTTTGGAACGGTACCAGGGCTTATATCAAACTCTGGTTTCATGCATCACCCCACCTTTCCTTCCCCCTTAAGCAGGCATAAGAGTGTTTTATAAATGTGAGACACTGTTCTCTTTCCTAACTCAGTTCATGTGTAGCCATGTTTACAGGAACTTCGTAACTGATATCTTATGATAAGCTTCTTTTTCTGTGTGACTTATTTCACTTAGAATAATCGTACCTGAATCCACTCATTTTGTTGCTACTGGTCTTATGACATTGATTTCGTGGCTGAGGGATATTCCATCGTACGTAATTACCACAATTTTTTGAACCATTTTTATATTTCCTGGGATATTTCAGGTGTACCCAAGTTGAGGTTCTTGTAAGCAGTGCAGCCCTAAATTTGGGGGTGGCTCTGTCTTAATGATATTCAGTTTTCCCAAGGTATATTCCCTAGACTGGAAGAGCCTTTGGCCCTGTAGCTCTGTTGTTTACTTGTTTTAGGGAACACAATGCACTCATTCAGAGAGGCAGTTGGCAATTTACATCCCGCCCATCTGCATAACAAGGCTCCCTGGTCTCCAGGGCCTGTCTTGCCTCTCTGGTATTTACACATTTTGTGGATATCCCTTTTGAAAGGTGGGGAGTGATACTTATTTATAATGCAGATTTGCATTGCCCCCTTGCTTGCTTGGCCAAAAAGGGCGTATGCGTTTTGTCCTTAATATATACAGGAGAAAACACATACGCCGTTTTTGGCCAAGTGCATCATTGTCGAAGTTGTCCCCCTGTTCATGTGCTTTACAGATGATTCCAACGTACCTCTTGAAATTTGTTTCCTGCTATTCTGCCTCGCCTTCAATTCCCCCTCATTGCCTTTCCTCAACAGATTTTTGGACGATATTTGTCCTTTATTACTCTGCCAGTTTGTGAATTGCTGTGCCCCTTAGCTTCATTTCTCAACTCTTTTTTTGTGAGCTCAACGCAAGTCCACAATTTTGATTCAGGACGTAATCTGGATCCCGGGGGGTGGCTGAGACTTTGGTTAATCCTTCTTCTTGCCGGGAAATTAGAGTGACATATGCCCGTCCAAATGCCTAACAGCTACTCTCTCATTGGTTCTCCCTCTTCCCTTTCATCCTCTGCCAAATTGGCAACCTGTACGAACCAGGAGGTTAAAGGGGCTGTCTCTCCAAGTTGGGAGATTGATAGTAAAGCAGTTGGAAAGTCAAACCGGAGCACCAGGAGAGGGACTATTAGTTGAGTTTTAGAAGCCTTTCGTATTTACAGTGTGTCCATTCTCTAGGTTTCCCGTACATGTTATAGCTGTAGTAATATTGACTTCAACCTGGAGAGTTGGGACAAATGGAATGTGTGCCACACATTATTGCTTTAAAGGGTGTGCATTTGCTCAACAAATTTCACCAATCCTCTCAGTCCCTAGTGTCCAGCCTTATGCCATATCCAGCTGTCATTGTAGATAGGCTCATTCCAGGTTTCATTAGAGCCCATAAAGTAATTGTAAAGAATTTCCATGTTTTTTTTTTTTGAAATTCCTTTTTATAGTGGGTTTGAGCTGATTCTCACTGCAATGATTATGCCAGTCTAGACACACTTGATTCCATTACGGAAACATATCAATACATAGGTTTTAATATTCTTACTCTTCAGATATATTCCTCTGTGGGAAATATCGTGTTTTGAGTTCCTTTCACTGAGGAAGGTGTAGGTCTTGTATATTCCATAGTTGGTTTTTGAAATGGTACGTGTGGTTATATCAAACGCTGGTTTTCGGTAGCACCCCACCTCATCTTCCCCTTTAAGCAGGCATAAGAGTCTTTTCTAAATGTGAGACTCTGTTCGCTTTCCTAAATCTGTTCATGTGTAGCCATGTTTAGAGGACCTTCATAAGTGATATCTTATGATAAGTTTCTTTATCTGTGTGACCTTTTTCATTTAGAATCATCGTACCTGAATCCACTCATTTTGCTGCTACTGGTCTTATGACATAGATTTCATTGCTGAGGGATATTCCATCGTATGTAAGTATCAAAATATTTTAAACCATATTTATATTTTCTGGGATATTTAAGCTGTACACAATTTGAGGTTCTTGTAAGCAGTGCAGCCCTAAATTTTGGGGTGGCCCTGTCTTATTGATTTTCTGCTTTCCCAAGGTATATTCCCCAGACTGGATGTGCCCTTGGCTCTGTAACTCTGTTGTTTACTTGTTTTAGGGAACACAATGCACTCCTCCAGAGAGGCAGTTGGCAATTTACATCCCGCCCATCAGCATAACAAGGCTCCCTGTTCTCCAGGGCCTGTCTTGACTTTCTGGTTTTTACCCATTTTGTCGATGTACCTTTTGACAAGTGGGAATTGATACTTTGTAGTGCAGATTTGCATTGCCAGCATGCTTGCTTGGCCAAAAAGGGCGTATGCGTTTTTTCTTGCATATATTCAGGAGAAAACGCATATGCCCTTTTTGGCCAAGTGCGTCATTGTCGATGTTGTGCCCCTCTTCCTTTGCCTTAAAAGTGATTCCAACTTACCTCTTGAAGTCTGTTTCCTGCTATTCTGCCTCGCTTTCAAGTCCGCCTTGCTGCCTTCCCTCAACAGATTTTTGGACGATAGTTGTCCTTTATTACTCTGCCTGTTCGTGAAATGTTGTGCACTGAGCTACATTATTTAACTCGTTTTTTTGTGAGCTGAACGCAAGTCCAATATTTTGGTTCAGGACCTATACTGGTTCCTGGTGGGTGGCTGAGGCTTTGGTTATTTCTTCTTCTTGCCGCAAAGTAAGATGACATGTGCCCATACAAATGTCTAAAAGCTACTCTCTCACTGGTTCTCCCTCTTCCCTTTCATCCTCTGCCAAATTGGCAACCTGTGCGAACCAGGAGGTTAAAGGTGCTGTCTCTCCAAGTTGGGAGATTGATAGTAAAGCAGTTGGAAAGTCAAATGGGAGCACCAGGAGTGGGAGTATTCGTTGAGTTTTAGAAACCTTTCGTATTCACACTGTGTCCATTCTCTAGGGTTCCCGTACATATTATAGCTGTAGTAATATGCCCTTAAACCTGGCCTGTCGGGACCCATGGAATGGGTGCCACACATTATTGCTTTATAGGGTCTAAATTTGCTCACCCAATCTCACCAATCCTCTCAGTCCCAAGTGTCCAGCCTTATGCCACATCCAGCTGTCATTGTAGATAGGGTCATTCCAGGTTTCATCAGCGACCCTGAAGGTATTGTGTAAGAATTGTTCTGTTTTTATGTTTTGTTTTGAAATTCATTTTTATATTGGGTTTGAGCTGATTCTCCCTGCCATGTTTATGTCATTCTAGACACACTTAGTTACCTTACGGAGACATATCAATACATAGGTTTTAAAATTCTTACTAGTCATATATATTTCTCTGTGGGGAATAGGGATGTTGAGTTCCATTCACTGAGGAAGGAGTAGGGCTTGTCTCTTTTGTTTTTGGATTATGGAATGGTACCTGTGCTAATATCAATCTTTTTCTTTTGTGCATCTCCCCACCTGTCTTTCCCCTTAAGCAAGCGATAGAGTGTTTTCTAAATCTGAGACTCTGTTCTCTTCCCTAAATCAGTTCATATGTAGCCATGTTTACATTCCCTTCATAAGTGATATCTTATGTCAGAATGCACCATGGCCCTTGTTATAATAATGCTTCATGACCCCTGTCATCACAATGATACATGCCCTGGTTATCAAAATGCTCCATGTCCCTTGTCATCAAAATTCTCCACGTACTTGTCATCACAGTGCTACATGACACTTCTCATCAAAATGTTACATGCTCTTGTCATCACAATTCTCCATTCTCTTGACATTGCAATGCTCCATGCCCTTGTCATCACAATGCTCCATGCCTTTGTCATCACATTGCTCCATGACCCCTGTCATCACATTGCTCCCTGACACCAGTCATCACAATGCTTCATGCCCCTTGTCATTACAGTGCTCCATGATGCTCGACATCACAATTACCCAAGGTATTCTCATCACAATGCTCCACGGTTTTGCCATCACTATGCCCCATGCCTTGTCATCTCAAAGCTCAATGTCCCTTGTCCTCACAATTCTCCATGTCCTTGTCATTACAATGCTCCATGGCACTTCACATCACAATGTTATATGCTCTTGTCATCACAATACTACATGCACTTGTCATCGCAATGCTCCATGACCCCTGTCATAGGAAGCTCCATGCGCTTTTCATCAAAATGTTTCATGACCAGGACATTAAAATTCTCAATGGCCCTTGATATCACAATGCTCCATGCCCTTGTCATCACAATGCTCCTTTACTTTGTCACAGCAATCCTCCATGACACTTGGCATCACAATGCTCCATGATATTTTCATCAAACTGGAACATGACATATTTCATCACAATGCTCCCTGACACCTTTCTTCACAATAATCCATGACCTTGTCCTCACAGTGCTCCATGACCTTGTCATCAAAATGTGCCATGCCCATTCTTATCACAATAATCCAAGAAACTTGTCAGACCAATGCTCCATCCCACTTTTCCTCACAATGCTCCATGAACGCTGTCATCAAAATGCACCATGCCCATCATCATAATGCTTCATACTATTGTCATCACAATGAAATCAAAAAGCTCCATGACATCTGTCATCACAATGCTGCAAACCCTTGTGATCACAATGTCCCATAACACTTGTCATCACAATGCCCCATGACGCTGGTCACCACAGTTATCCATGGGCTTCTCATCACAATGCACCATGACTTTTGTCAACACAATGCTCAATACCCTTGTCAACACAATGCTCTCTGATTATTGACCTCAGTATGCACCGTGCACTCTTTCATGACAAGGCTCCATGCCTTTTTCATCACAATGATCCATGCCCTTTTCATCAAAATGTTCCAAGACAACTGTGATCACAATGCGCCTTGCACTTGTCATCACAAAGCTCCATGAAGAATGTCATCAGAATGCTCCATGGCCTTCTCATCATAATGTTCCATGCCCTTGTCATCACAATGCTCCAAGACCCCTGTAATCAAAATGATCCCTGTGCCGTTTCATCAGAATGCTCCATGAGACTTGTCATCACAAGGTTCCATGGTCTTCACATCACAGTGCTCCAGGACCTTGTCATCAGAGTGCTCCATTCCCTTGTCATCACAATGCTCCATGACCACTGTCATCACAATAATCCATGAACATTTTCAGCCCAATGCTCCACGAAATTTTCATCACAATGCTCCATAGCCTATATCACCACAATGCTCCATGACCACTGTCATCACAACACTCCATGACACCTGACAACACAATGATCCGGGACACTTGTCATCACAATGTTCCATTCCCTAGTCATCACAATGATCCATGACCCCTGTCATCACAATACTCCATTAACTTTTTCAGCCCAGTGCTCCATGACCCTTGTCATCACAATGATCCATGCCCTTGTCATCCCAATGCTCCATGACCCCTGTATTCACAATGCTCCGTGACGCTTGTCATCACAGTGCTCCATGACACCTGTCATCACAATGCTCCATGCCTTTGTCAGCAAAATGCTACATGACCTTGTCATTACAATACTCTATGTGCTTGTCATCACAAAACTCCATTTCCATTGTCATCACAATCCTCCATGAACTTTGGGATCACATTGCTTCATGCCATTTTCATCAAAATGCTCCATGCTCCTTGAAATCAAAATGATCCATGTCCTCTGTCATCACAATGCTCCAAAACCTTGTGATCACAATGTTCCATAACAGTTGTCATCACAACGCTCCATGATGCCTGTCATCACAATACTCCATGCCCTTTTCATCACAATGCTCCATGACCTTTGTCATCACAATTCTCAATACACTTGTCATCAAAATGCTCCCTGCCACTTGTCATCATAATGCTCCTTGAACCCTGTCATGAAAAGGCTCCATGCCGTTTTCATCACAATGCACCATGCCGTTTTCATCAGAATGCTCCAGGACATTTTCATCAAAATCCTCCACAAGCTTGTCATCAGAATGCTCCATGACCCTTCTCATC
Organism: Mesoplodon mirus; assembly: GCF_964341445.2. NCBI lineage: Eukaryota > Metazoa > Chordata > Mammalia > Artiodactyla > Ziphiidae > Mesoplodon > Mesoplodon mirus. The sequence continues at coordinate 197,719 of NW_028295543.1, read as the reverse complement.
ACAATTCTCCATGCACTTGTCAGCACAATGCTCCCTGACCCTTGTCATCACAATGCTCCAAGCAATTGTCATCACAATGCTCCATTACATTTGTCATCAGAATTCTCCATGACACTTGGCATCACAATGTTCCATGCCTTTGTCATCACAATGGGCCATTCCAAATGTCATTGCAATAATCCATGAAATATATTAGACCAATGTTCCATGCCCTTGTCATCACAATGCTCCATGCCCTTGTTATCACAATGCTCCATTACCCCCGTCATCACAATGCTCTGTGACTCCCGTCATCAAAATGCTTCATGACCTTTGTCATCACATTGCTACATGCCGTCGTCATCAACAGTCTCTGACCTTTTTAACCACAATGCTCCATGAACTTTTCATCACAATGCTCTTTGACCCTTGTCATCACAATGCTCCATGCGCTTGGCAGCACAATGCTGCATGACACATGTCATCACAGTGCACCATGCGCTTATCATCACAGTGCCCCACAATCTTGTCATCACAATGCTCCTTAAAATTTGTCATCACAATGCTCCATGCACTTCTCATCAAAATGCTCTCTCACCACTGATATCACAATGCTACATCACTGTTTGTCACAATACACCCTCACCACTGTCATCACAATGTTCCATGACTCCTGTCATCCCAATGCTACATGAAATTATCATCACAATGTTCGTTGACCCGTGACATCACAATGTTCCATAACACCTGTCATCAAAATATTCCATGACAATTTTCATCAAATTGCTCCATGTCCCTGTCATCAGAATGCTCCAAGCCATTCTCATCACAATGCACAACGATCTTGCCATCAAAATGTTCCATGACCATTGTCATCATAAAGATCCATGACCCTTGGCATCACAATGCTCCATGTCATTGTCATCACAATGCTCTATGAACGCTCTCATCACATTGCTCCATGCCCTTGTCATCACAATGCGCCATTCCAACTGTTATTGCAATAATCCATGAAACTTATTAGACCAATGTTCCATGCCCTTGTCATCACAATGCTCCATGCCCTTATTATCACAATGCTCCATGGCCCGAGTCATCACAATGCTCCGTGACTCCAGTCATCACAGTGCTTCATGACCTTTGTAATCACAATGGTCCATGCCCTCGTCATCAGCAGTCTCTGTGACCTTTTTAACCACAATGTTCCATGAACTTTTCATCACAATGCTCTTTGACCCTTGTCATCACAATGCTCCATGCGCTGGTCAGCACAATGCTCCATGACACATGTCATCACAATGCACCATGCGCTTGTCATCACAGTGCTCAACAATCTTGTCATCACAATGCTCCTTAAAATTTGTCATTACAATGCTCCATGCACTTCTCATCAAAATGCTCTCTCACCACTGATATCACAATGCTACATCACTATTTGTCACAACACTCCCTCACCCCTGTCATCACAATGTTCCATGACTCCTGTCATCACAATGCTACATGCACTTATCACAATGTTCGATGACCCCTGACATCACAGTGTTCCATAACACCTGTCATCAAAATGTTCCATGACACATTTCATAAAATTGCTCCAAGACCCTGTCATCATAATGCTCCCTGCCCTTCTCATCACAATGCACAACGCCTTTGCCATCTAAATGCTCCATGTCCTGTGTCATCACAAAGATCCATGACCCTTGGCATCACAATGCTCCATGTCATTGTCATCACCATGCTCCATGAACCCTCTCATCCCACTGCTCCATGCCCCTGACTTCACAAAGCTCCATGACACATGTCATCAGAATGCTCCATGGCCTTCTCATCACAATTCTCCATGCCCTTTCCATCACAATGCTCCATTACACCTGTCATAACAATGCTCCATGACCCCTGCCATCACGATGTTCCATGGTCTTGTCATCACAAAGCTCAATGACCCTTCTCATCACAATGCTCCAAGATCCCTGTAATCACAATGCTCTCTGCCCTTTTTCATCTCAATGATCCATGAACCCTGTCATCACAATGCACCATGCCCATCATCATAATGCTTCATGCTATTGTCATCACAATGAAATCAAAATGCACCCTGACACTTGTTGTCTGTATGCTCCTTGAACCCTGTCATGACAAGGCTCCATGCATTTTTCATCACAATGATCCATGCCCTTTTCATCACAATGCTCAAGACCCATCTAATCACAATGCTCCATGAACTTTTCATCACAATGCTCTTTGACCCTTGTCATCACAGTGCTCCATGCGCTGGTCAGCACAATGCTCCATGACACATGTCATCACAATGCACCATGCGCTTGTCATCACAGTGCTCCACAATCTTGTCATCACAATGCTCCTTAAAATTTGTCATCACAATGCTCCATGCACTTCTCATCAAAATGCTCTCTCACCACTGATATCACAGTGCTACATCACTATTTGTCACAATACTCCCTCACCCCTGTCATCACAATGTTCCATGACTCCTGTCATCACAATGCTACATCCCCTTATCATCACAATGTTCCATGACCCCTGACATCACAATGTTCCATATCCCCTGTCATCAAAATGCTCCATGACGCTTTTCATCCCAAAGCTCCAAGACCCCTGACATCACAATGTTCTATAACCCCTGCCATCAAAATGTTCCATTACACTTTTCATCAAATTGTGCATGAGCCGGTCATCAAAATGCTCGCTGCCCTTCTCATCACAATGCACCATGCCCTTCTCATCAAAATGCTCCATGACTTGTCAACACAAAGCTCCATGACACATGGCATCACAATGCTCCATGTCATTGTCATCACAGTGCTCCATAAACCTTCTTATCACATTGCTCCATACCCTTGTCATCACAAAGATCCCTGATACTTGTCATCACAATGCTCGATGCCCTTCTCATCATAATGCTCCATGCCCTTGTCATTACCATCCTGAATGACCCATGTATCACAGTGTTCCGTGCCCTTGTCATCACAATTCTCCATGCCCACTCTCATCACAATAATCCCTGAAATATTTCAGACCAATGTTCCATGCCCTTCTCATCAAAATGCTCCATTACCCCTGTCATAACAATGCACCATGACCCTTGCCATCAAAATGTTCCACGGCCTAGTCATCACAAGGTTCCATGACACTTGTCATCACAATGCTTAAGACCCCTGAAATCACAATGCTCCATGACCTTGTCATCACAAAGCTCCATGACACATGTCATCAGAATGTTTCATGGCCTTTTCTTCACAATGCTCCATGCCCTTTTCATCACAATGCTCCAAGATCCCAGTAATCACAATGCTCCATGCACATCTCATCAAAATGCTCTCTCACCAGATATATCACAATGTTCCATCACTAGTCATCACAATACTCCCTCACCCCTGTAATCACAATGTTCCATGACACTGTCATCACAATGCTACATCCCCTTATCATCACAATGTTCCATGACCCCTGACATCACAATGTTCCATAACCCCTGTCATCAAAATGCTCCATGACCCTTTTCTTCCCAAAGTTCCAAGACCCCTGACATCACAATGTTTTATAACCCCTGCATCAAAATATTCCATGACACTTTTCATCAAATTGCTGCATGAACCGGCCATCAAAATGCTCCCTGCCTTTCTCATCACAATGCACCATGCCCTTGTCATCAAAATGCTCCATGACTTGTCATCACAAACTCCATGACCCTTGGCATCACAATGCTCCATGTCATTGTCATCACAATGCTCCATGAACCCTCTTATCACATTGCTCCATGCCTTTGTCATCACAAAGCTCCCTGATACTTGTCATCACAATGCTCCATGGCTTTCTCATCACAATGCTCCATGCCCTGGTCATTACAATCCTGCATAATCCATGTATCACAGTGCTCCGTGCCCTTGTCATCACAGTGCTCCATGCCCACTCTCATCACAATAATCCATGAAATATTTCAGACCCATGTTCCATGCCCTTCTCATCAAAATCTTGCATTACCCCTGTCATAACATTGCACCATGACCTTTGCCATCAAAATATTCCACGTCCTAGTCATCACAAGGTTCCATGACACTTGTCATCACAATGCTTAAGACCACTGAAATCACAATGCTCCATGCACTTGTCATCACAAAGCTCCATGACGCATGTCATCAGAATGTTCCATGGCCTTTTCATCACAATGCTCCATGCCCTTGTCTTCACAATGTTACAAGACCCTTGTAATCACAATGCTCCATGCCCCTTTTCATCTCAATGCTCCATGAACCCTGTCATCACAATGCACCATGCCCATCATCATAACGCTTCAAGCTATTGTCATCACAATGAAATCAATATTCACCATAACCTCTGTCATCATAATGCTCCAAACCCTTGTGATCACAATGTTCCATAACACTTATCATCACAACGCCCCATGACGCTCATCATCACAATTATCCATGGTCTTCTCATCACAATGCTCCATGATCATTGTCATCACAATGCTCAATACACTTGTCATCACAATGCTCCCTAACACTTGTCGTCAGTATGCTCCTTGAACCCTTTCATGACAAGGCTCCGTGCCTTTTTCATAACAATGATCCATGCCCTTTTTATCACAATGCTCCAAGATGTCTATAATCACAATGCTCCATGCCATTGTCATCACAAAACTCCATGACGCATGTCATCAGAATGCTCCATGGCCTTCTCATCACAATGCTCCATGCCCTACTCATCACAATGCTCCATGGCCAATATCATCACAATGCTCCATGACCACTGTCATCACAATGCTCCATTCCCTAGTCAACACAATGCTCCATGAACCCTGTCATCACAATACTCAATGAATATTATCAGCACAATGCTCCATGACCTTCTCATCACAATGCTCCATGACGAATATCATCACAATGCACCATGACAACTGTCATCACAATACTCCATGAATATTATCAGCAAAATGCTCCATGACTTTCTCATCACAATGCTCCATGACCAATATCATCAGAGTGCACCATGACAACTGTCATCACAACACTCCATGACACCTGACAACACAATGATCCGGGACTCTTTTCATCACTATGCTCCATTCCCTAGTCATCACAATGCTCCATGACCCCTGTCATCACAATGCTCCATGACACCTGTCATCACAATGCTTCATAACGATTGTCATCACAATGGACGATGCCCGCATCATCACAAGTCTCTGTGACCATTATAACCACAATTCTCAATGAACTTTTCATCACAATGCTCCATGACACTTGTCATCACAATGCTCCATGACACATGTCATCAGAAAGCTCCATGGCTTTCTCATCACAATGCTCCTTGCCCTTGCCATCACAATGCTGCATTACCACTGTCATAACAATGCTCCATGATCCCTGCCATCACGATGTTCCATGGCAATGTCATCACAAGGCTCCATGACCCTTCTCATCACAATGCTCCAAGACCCCTGGAATCACAATGATCCATGCCCCTTTTCATCTCAATGATCCATGAACCCTGTCATCACAATGCACCATGTCCACCATCCTAATGCTTCATGCTATTGTCATCACAATGAAATCAAAATGCTCCATGACCTCTGTCATAAAAATGCTCCAAACCCTTTTGATCACAATATTCCATAACACTTGTCATCAAAATGACCCATGACGCTCGTCATCACAGTTATCTATGGTCTTCACATCACAATGCTCCATGACCTTTGTCATCACAATGCTCAATACACTTGTCATCAAAATGCTCCCTGACACTTGTTGTCTGTACTCTCCTTGAAACCTGTCATAACAAGGTCCCATGCCCTTTTCATCACAATGTTCCAAGACCCCTGTAATCACAATGCTCCATGACCCTTTTCATCAGTATGCTCCATGAGATTTGTCATAACAAGGCTCCATGGTTTTCTCATCACAATGCTCCAAGACCTTGTCATCACAATGCTTCACGACCTTGTTCTGAAAATTCTCAATGGCCCTTGTCATCATAATGCTCCAAGCCCTAGTCATCACAATGCTCCATTATATTTGTCATAACAATCCTCCATTGCATTTGGCATCACAATGCTCCATGCCATTGTCATCGCAATGGACCATGACATAGGTCATCACAATGCTCCCTAAAACCTGTCTTCACAATAATCCATGACTTTCTCATCACAATGCTCCATGCCCTTGTCATCACAATGCTCCATGCCCTTGTCATTACAATCCTGCATGACTCATGCATCATAGTGTTCCGTACCCTTGTCATCACAATGCTCTATGCCCACTCTCATCACAATAATCCATGAAACATTTTAGACCAATGTTCCATGCCCTTCTCATCACAATGCTCCTTTACCTCTGTCATAACTATGCACCATGACCCCTGCCATCACAATGTTCCACGGCCTAGTCATCACAAGGTTCCATGACACTTGTCATCAGAATGCTGAAGACCCCTGTAATCACAATGCTCCATGCAATTGTCATCACAAAGCTCCATGACGCATGTCATCAGAATGTTCCATGGCCTTCTCATCACAATGCTCCATGCACTTGTCATCACAATGCTCCAAGACCCCTGTAAACACAGTGCTCCATATCCCTTTTCATCTCAATGCTCCATAAACCCTGTCATCACAATGCACCATGCCCATCATCATAATGCTTCAGGCTATTGTCATCACAGTGAAATCAATATTCTCCATGACCTCTGTCATCATAATGCTCCAAACCCTTGTGATCACAATGTTCCATAACACTTATAATCACAACACCCCATGACGCTCATCATCACAATTATCCATGGTCTTCTCTTCACAATGCTCCATGATCTTTGTCATCACAATGCTCCCTGACACTTGTCGTCAGTATGCTCCTTGTACCTTGTCATGACAAGTCTACATGCCTTTTTCATCCCAATGATCCATGCCCTTTTCATCACAATGCTCCAAGATCCCTGTAATCACAATGCTCCATGTCCTAGTCATCAAAAAACTCCATGACGCATATCATCAGAATGCTCCATGACCTTCTCATCACAATGCTCCATGCCCTAGTCATCACAATGCACCAAGACCCTTGTAATCACAATGCTCCATGCCCCTTTTCATCAGAATGCTCCATGAGACTTGTCATCACAAGTCTCCATGGTCTTCTCATCACTATGCTCCAGGACCTTGTCATAACCATGCTCCATTCCCTTGTCATCACAATGCACCATGACCCCTGTCATCACAATAATCCATGAATATATTCAGCCCAATGCTCCACGACCTACTCATCACAATGTTCCTTGGCCAATATCATCACAATGCTCCATGACCACTGTCATCACAATGCTCCAAACTCTTGTGATCACAATGTTTCATAACACTTGTCATCACAACGCTCCATGATGCTTGTCATCACAATACTCCATGCCCTTTTCATCACAATGCTCCATGACCTTTGTCATCACAATTCTCAATACAATTGTCATCACAATGCTCTCTGACACTTGTCATCAGAATGCTCCTTGAACCCTGTCACGAAAAAGCTCCATGCCTTTTTCATCACAAAGCCCCATGCCGTTTTCATCACAATGCTCCATGCCATTGTCATCAAAATACTCCACAAGCTTGTCACCAGAATGTTCCATGACCCTTGTGATCACAATTCTCCATGCACTTGTCAGCACAATGCTCCAAGACCCCTGTAATCCCAATGTTCCATGCCCCTTTTCATCAGAATGCTCCATGAGACTTGTCATCACAAGTCTCCATGTTCTTCTCATCACAATGCTCCAGGACCTTGTCATCACCATGCTCCATTCCCTTGTCATCACAATGCTCCATGACCCCTGTCATCACAATAATCCATGAACATTTTCAGCCCAATGCTCCACGACCTACTCATCACAATGCTCCATGGCCAATATCATCACAATGCTCCATGACCACTGTCATCACAACACTCCATGACACCTGACAATGCAATGATCCGGGACTCTTTTCATCACAATGCTCCATTCCCTAGTCATCACAATGCTCCATGACCCCTGTCATCACAACACTCCATGAACATTTTCAGCCCAGTGCTCCATGAACCTTGCCATCACAATGATCCATGCCCTTGTCATCCCAATGCTCCATGACCCCTGTATTCGCAATGCTCCCTGATGCTTGTCATCACAGTGCTCCATGACACATGTCATCACAATGCTCCATGCCTTTGTCAGCAAAATGCTACATGACCTGTTCATTACAATGCTCTATGCGCTTGTCATCACAATACTCCATTTCCATTGTCATCACAATCCTCCATGAATCTTGGGATCACATTGCTTCATGCCCTTGTCATCACACTGCTCCATGCTCCTTGAAATCAAAATAATCCATGACCACTGTCATCACAATGCTCCAAACCCTTGTGATCACAGTGTTCCATAACACTTGTCATCACAACGCTCCATGATGCCTGTCATCACAGTACTCCTTGCCCTTTTCATTCCAATGCTCCATGACCATTGTCATCACAATTCTCAATACACTTGTCATCACAGGTCTCCATGCGCTTGTCAGCAGAATGCTTCATGACACATGTCGTCACAATGCACCATGCACTTGTCATCACAATGCTCCTTAAAATATGTCATCACAATGCTCCATGCACTTCTCATCAAAATGCTCTGTCACCACTGATATCACAATGCTACATCACTATTTGTCACAATACTCCCTCACCCCTGTCATCACAATATTCCATGACTCCAGTCATCACAATGCTACATGCACTTATCATCACAATGTTCGATGACCCCTGACATCACAATGTTCCATAACACCTGTCATCAAAATGTTCCATGACACTTTTCATCAAATAGCCCCATGACACTGTCATCAGAATGCTCCCTGCCTTTCTAATCACAATGCAAAACGCCCTTGCCATCAAAATGCTCCATGACCTTTGTCATCACAAAGATCCATGACCCTTGGCATCACAATGCTCCATGTTATTGCCATCACAGTGCTCCATGAACGCTCTCATCACTTTGCTCCATGTCCTTGTTCTCACAAATCTCCATGACACATGTCATCAGAATGCCCCATGGCCTTCTCATCACAATGCTCCATGCCCTTACCATCACAATGCTCCATTACACTGTGATAACAATGCTCCATGACCCCTGCCATCACGATATTCCATGGCCTTGTCATCACAAATCTCCATGACCCTTCTCATCACAATGATCCAAGAACACTCTAATCACAATGCTCTATGCCCCTTTCCATCTCAATGATCCATGAACCCTGTCATCACAATGCACCATGCCCATCATCATAACGCTTCAAGCTATTGTCATCACAATGAAATCAATATTCACCATAACCTCTGTCATCATAATGCTCCAAACCCTTGTGATCACAATGTTCCATAACACTTATCATCACAACGCCCCATGACGCTCATCATCACAATTATCCATGGTCTTCTCATCACAATGCTCCATGATCATTGTCATCACAATGCTCAATACACTTGTCATCACAATGCTCCCTAACACTTGTCGTCAGTATGCTCCTTGAACCCTTTCATGACAAGGCTCCGTGCCTTTTTCATAACAATGATCCATGCCCTTTTTATCACAATGCTCCAAGATGTCTATAATCACAATGCTCCATGCCATTGTCATCACAAAACTCCATGACGCATGTCAACAGAATGCTCCATGGCCTTCTCATCACAATGCTCCATGCCCTACTCATCACAATGCTCCATGGCCAATATCATCACAATGCTCCATGACCACTGTCATCACAATGCTCCATTCCCTAGTCAACACAATGCTCCATGAACCCTGTCATCACAATACTCAATGAATATTATCAGCACAATGCTCCATGACCTTCTCATCACAATGCTCCATGACGAATATCATCACAATGCACCATGACAACTGTCATCACAATACTCCATGAATATTATCAGCAAAATGCTCCATGACTTTCTCATCACAATGCTCCATGACCAATATCATCAGAGTGCACCATGACAACTGTCATCACAACACTCCATGACACCTGACAACACAATGATCCGGGACTCTTTTCATCACTATGCTCCATTCCCTAGTCATCACAATGCTCCATGACCCCTGTCATCACAATGCTCCATGACACCTGTCATCACAATGCTTCATAACGATTGTCATCACAATGGACGATGCCCGCATCATCACAAGTCTCTGTGACCATTATAACCACAATTCTCAATGAACTTTTCATCACAATGCTCCATGACACTTGTCATCACAATGCTCCATGACACATGTCATCAGAAAGCTCCATGGCTTTCTCATCACAATGCTCCTTGCCCTTGCCATCACAATGCTGCATTACCACTGTCATAACAATGCTCCATGATCCCTGCCATCACGATGTTCCATGGCAATGTCATCACAAGGCTCCATGACCCTTCTCATCACAATGCTCCAAGACCCCTGGAATCACAATGATCCATGCCCCTTTTCATCTCAATGATCCATGAACCCTGTCATCACAATGCACCATGTCCACCATCCTAATGCTTCATGCTATTGTCATCACAATGAAATCAAAATGCTCCATGACCTCTGTCATAAAAATGCTCCAAACCCTTTTGATCACAATATTCCATAACACTTGTCATCAAAATGACCCATGACGCTCGTCATCACAGTTATCTATGGTCTTCACATCACAATGCTCCATGACCTTTGTCATCACAATGCTCAATACACTTGTCATCAAAATGCTCCCTGACACTTGTTGTCTGTACTCTCCTTGAAACCTGTCATAACAAGGTCCCATGCCCTTTTCATCACAATGTTCCAAGACCCCTGTAATCACAATGCTCCATGACCCTTTTCATCAGTATGCTCCATGAGATTTGTCATAACAAGGCTCCATGGTTTTCTCATCACAATGCTCCAAGACCTTGTCATCACAATGCTTCACGACCTTGTTCTGAAAATTCTCAATGGCCCTTGTCATCATAATGCTCCAAGCCCTAGTCATCACAATGCTCCATTATATTTGTCATAACAATCCTCCATTGCATTTGGCATCACAATGCTCCATGCCATTGTCATCGCAATGGACCATGACATAGGTCATCACAATGCTCCCTAAAACCTGTCTTCACAATAATCCATGACTTTCTCATCACAATGCTCCATGCCCTTGTCATCACAATGCTCCATGCCCTTGTCATTACAATCCTGCATGACTCATGCATCATAGTGTTCCGTACCCTTGTCATCACAATGCTCTATGCCCACTCTCATCACAATAATCCATGAAACATTTTAGACCAATGTTCCATGCCCTTCTCATCACAATGCTCCTTTACCTCTGTCATAACTATGCACCATGACCCCTGCCATCACAATGTTCCACGGCCTAGTCATCACAAGGTTCCATGACACTTGTCATCAGAATGCTGAAGACCCCTGTAATCACAATGCTCCATGCAATTGTCATCACAAAGCTCCATGACGCATGTCATCAGAATGTTCCATGGCCTTCTCATCACAATGCTCCATGCACTTGTCATCACAATGCTCCAAGACCCCTGTAAACACAGTGCTCCATATCCCTTTTCATCTCAATGCTCCATAAACCCTGTCATCACAATGCACCATGCCCATCATCATAATGCTTCAGGCTATTGTCATCACAGTGAAATCAATATTCTCCATGACCTCTGTCATCATAATGCTCCAAACCCTTGTGATCACAATGTTCCATAACACTTATAATCACAACACCCCATGACGCTCATCATCACAATTATCCATGGTCTTCTCTTCACAATGCTCCATGATCTTTGTCATCACAATGCTCCCTGACACTTGTCGTCAGTATGCTCCTTGTACCTTGTCATGACAAGTCTACATGCCTTTTTCATCCCAATGATCCATGCCCTTTTCATCACAATGCTCCAAGATCCCTGTAATCACAATGCTCCATGTCCTAGTCATCAAAAAACTCCATGACGCATATCATCAGAATGCTCCATGACCTTCTCATCACAATGCTCCATGCCCTAGTCATCACAATGCACCAAGACCCTTGTAATCACAATGCTCCATGCCCCTTTTCATCAGAATGCTCCATGAGACTTGTCATCACAAGTCTCCATGGTCTTCTCATCACTATGCTCCAGGACCTTGTCATAACCATGCTCCATTCCCTTGTCATCACAATGCACCATGACCCCTGTCATCACAATAATCCATGAATATATTCAGCCCAATGCTCCACGACCTACTCATCACAATGTTCCTTGGCCAATATCATCACAATGCTCCATGACCACTGTCATCACAATGCTCCAAACTCTTGTGATCACAATGTTTCATAACACTTGTCATCACAACGCTCCATGATGCTTGTCATCACAATACTCCATGCCCTTTTCATCACAATGCTCCATGACCTTTGTCATCACAATTCTCAATACAATTGTCATCACAATGCTCTCTGACACTTGTCATCAGAATGCTCCTTGAACCCTGTCACGAAAAAGCTCCATGCCTTTTTCATCACAAAGCCCCATGCCGTTTTCATCACAATGCTCCATGCCATTGTCATCAAAATACTCCACAAGCTTGTCACCAGAATGTTCCATGACCCTTGTGATCACAATTCTCCATGCACTTGTCAGCACAATGCTCCAAGACCCCTGTAATCCCAATGTTCCATGCCCCTTTTCATCAGAATGCTCCATGAGACTTGTCATCACAAGTCTCCATGTTCTTCTCATCACAATGCTCCAGGACCTTGTCATCACCATGCTCCATTCCCTTGTCATCACAATGCTCCATGACCCCTGTCATCACAATAATCCATGAACATTTTCAGCCCAATGCTCCACGACCTACTCATCACAATGCTCCATGGCCAATATCATCACAATGCTCCATGACCACTGTCATCACAACACTCCATGACACCTGACAATGCAATGATCCGGGACTCTTTTCATCACAATGCTCCATTCCCTAGTCATCACAATGCTCCATGACCCCTGTCATCACAACACTCCATGAACATTTTCAGCCCAGTGCTCCATGAACCTTGCCATCACAATGATCCATGCCCTTGTCATCCCAATGCTCCATGACCCCTGTATTCGCAATGCTCCCTGATGCTTGTCATCACAGTGCTCCATGACACATGTCATCACAATGCTCCATGCCTTTGTCAGCAAAATGCTACATGACCTGTTCATTACAATGCTCTATGCGCTTGTCATCACAATACTCCATTTCCATTGTCATCACAATCCTCCATGAATCTTGGGATCACATTGCTTCATGCCCTTGTCATCACACTGCTCCATGCTCCTTGAAATCAAAATAATCCATGACCACTGTCATCACAATGCTCCAAACCCTTGTGATCACAGTGTTCCATAACACTTGTCATCACAACGCTCCATGATGCCTGTCATCACAGTACTCCTTGCCCTTTTCATTCCAATGCTCCATGACCATTGTCATCACAATTCTCAATACACTTGTCATCACAGGTCTCCATGCGCTTGTCAGCAGAATGCTTCATGACACATGTCGTCACAATGCACCATGCACTTGTCATCACAATGCTCCTTAAAATATGTCATCACAATGCTCCATGCACTTCTCATCAAAATGCTCTGTCACCACTGATATCACAATGCTACATCACTATTTGTCACAATACTCCCTCACCCCTGTCATCACAATATTCCATGACTCCAGTCATCACAATGCTACATGCACTTATCATCACAATGTTCGATGACCCCTGACATCACAATGTTCCATAACACCTGTCATCAAAATGTTCCATGACACTTTTCATCAAATAGCCCCATGACACTGTCATCAGAATGCTCCCTGCCTTTCTAATCACAATGCAAAACGCCCTTGCCATCAAAATGCTCCATGACCTTTGTCATCACAAAGATCCATGACCCTTGGCATCACAATGCTCCATGTTATTGCCATCACAGTGCTCCATGAACGCTCTCATCACTTTGCTCCATGTCCTTGTTCTCACAAATCTCCATGACACATGTCATCAGAATGCCCCATGGCCTTCTCATCACAATGCTCCATGCCCTTACCATCACAATGCTCCATTACACTGTGATAACAATGCTCCATGACCCCTGCCATCACGATATTCCATGGCCTTGTCATCACAAATCTCCATGACCCTTCTCATCACAATGATCCAAGAACACTCTAATCACAATGCTCTATGCCCCTTTCCATCTCAATGATCCATGAACCATGTCATCACAATGCACCATGCCCATCATCATAATGATTCATGCTATTGTCATCACAATGAAATCAAAATGCTCCAGGACGTCTGTCATAAAAATGCTCCAAACCCTTGTGATCACAATATTCCAAAGCACTTGTCATCACAATGCCCCATGACGCTTGCCATCACAATTATACATGGTCTTCTCATCACACTGCTCCATGATCTTTGTCATCACAATTCTCAAATGCACTTGTCATCACAATGCTCCCTGAAACTTGTCATCAATATGCTCCTTGAACCCTGTCATGACAATGCTCCATGCCATTTTCATCACAATGATCTATGCCCTTTTCATCACAATGCTCCAAGACCCATGTAATCACAGTGCTCCATGCCCTTATCATCACAAAGCTCAATGACGCATGCCGTCAGAATGCTCCTTGGTCTTCTCCTCACAATGCTCAATGCCCTTGTCATCACAGTGTTCCAAGACCCCTGTAATCTCAATGCTCCATGCCCCTTTTCATCAGTATGCTCCATGAGACTTGTCATCACAAGGCTCCATGGTTTTCTCATCACAATGTTCCAGGAACTTGTCATCACAATGCTTCACGACCTTGTCATGAAAATTTTCAATGGCCCTTGTCATCATAATGCTCCAAGCCCTAACCATCACAATGCTCCATTATATTTGTCATCACAATCCTCCATTACATTTGGCATCACAATGCTCCATGCCATTGTCATCGCAATGGACCATGACATATGTCATCACAATGCTCCCTGAAACCTGTCTTCACAATACTCCATGACCTACTCATCACAATGCTCCATGCCCTTGTCATCACAATGCACCATGTGCACTGTCATCACAATAATCTATGAAACTTTTGAGACCAATGCTCCATGCCCCTGTCAACACAAGGCTCCATGCCCTTGTCATCACAATGCTCCATGACCCCTGTCATCACAATGCTCCGTGGCTCCAGTCTTCTCAATGCTTCATAACGTTTATTATCACAATGGTCCATGCCCACGTCATCACAAGGCTCTGTGACCTTTGTAACCACAATGCTCCATGAACATTTCATCACAATTCTCTGTGACCCTTGTCATCACAGTGCTCCATGTCTTTGTCAGAACAATGCTTCATGAATATTGTCATAACAATGTGCCACACGCATTTCATCACAACGGTCCACAAACTTGTCATTGCAATGCACCATAAACCTTGTAATCACAATGCTCCATGCACTTCTCATCAAAATGCTCTCTCACCAGAGATATCACAATGTTCCATTACTAGTCATCAAAATACTCCCTCACCCCTGTAATCACAATGATCCATGACCCTGTCATCACAATGCTACATCCACTTACCATCACAATGTTCCATGATCCCTGACATCACAATGTTCCATGACCCCTGTCATCAAAATGCTCCATGACCCTTTTCATCCCAAAGCTCCAAGACCCCTGGCATCACAATGTTCTTTAAGCCCTGCCATCAAAATGTTCCAATACAATTTTTATCAAATTCATGCATGACCCGGTCATCAAAATGCTCCGTGCCCTTCTCATCACAATGCACCACACCCTTATCATCAAAATGCTCTATGACTTGTCATCACAAAGCTCCATGACCCTTGGCATCACAATGCTCCATGTCATTGTCATCACAATGCTCCATGAAACCTCTCATCATATTGCTCCATTCCCTTGTCAT
This sequence comes from Mesoplodon mirus, assembly GCF_964341445.2. Classification (NCBI taxonomy): domain Eukaryota; kingdom Metazoa; phylum Chordata; class Mammalia; order Artiodactyla; family Ziphiidae; genus Mesoplodon; species Mesoplodon mirus. The sequence goes on along the minus strand of NW_028295543.1, from coordinate 181,736 downwards.
CACAAAGCTCCATGACTGTTGTCATCACAATGCTCGATGCACTTCTCATCACAATGCTCCATGCCCTTGTCATTGCAATCCTGCATGACCCATGTATCACAGTGTTCCGTGCCCTAGTCATCACAATGCTCCATGACCACTCTCATCACAATAATCCATGAAACATTTCAGACCAATGTTCCATGCCCTTCTCATCAAAATGCTCCATTACACCTGTCATAACATTGCTCCATGACCCCTGCCATCACAATTTTCCACGGCCTAGTCATCACAAGGTTCCATGACATTTGTCATCATAATGCTCAAGACCCCTGAAATCACCATGCTCCATGCCCTTGTCATCACAAAGCTCCGTGACGCATGTCATAATAATGTTACATGGACTTCTCATCACAATGCTCCATGCCCTTGTCATTACAATGCTCCAAAACCCTTGTAATCACAATGCTCCATGCCCCTTTTCATCTCAATGCTCCATGAACCCTGTCATCACAATGCATAATGCCCATCATCATAATGCTTCAGGCTATTGTCATCACAATGAAATCAATATTCTCCATGACCTTTGTCATCATAATGCTCCAAACCCTTGTGATCACAATGTTCCATAACACTTATCATCACAACACCCCATGACGCTCATCATCACAATTATCCATGGTCTTCTCATCACAATGCTCCATGACTTTTGTCATCACAGTGCTCAATAAACTTGTCACCACTATGCTCCCAGACACTTGTCGTCAGTATGCTCCTTGAAACCTGTCATGACAAGGCTCCATGCCATTTTCATCACAATGATCCATGCCCTTTTCATCACAATGCTCCAAGATCCCTGTAATCCCAATGCTCCATGCCCTTGTCATCACAAATCTCCAATATGCATGTCATCAGAATCCTCCATGGCCTTCTCATCACAATGTTCCATGCCCTATTCAACACAATGCTCCATGACCCCTGGCATCACAACACTCCATGAACATTCTCAGCCCACTGCTCCATGACCCTTTTCATCAAAATGATCCATGCCCTTGTCATCGCAATGCTCCATGACCCCTGTATTCGCAATGCTCCATGACCCCTCTATTCACAATGCTCCGTGACGCTTGTCATCACAGTGCTCCATGACACATGTCATCACAATGTTCCATGCCTTTTTCAGCAAAATGCTACATGCCCTTGTCATTACAATGCTCTGTGCACTTTTCTTCACAATACTCCATTTCCATTGTCATCACAATCATCTATGAACCTTGGGATCACTTTGATTCATGCCCTTGTCATCACAATGCTCCATGCTCCTTGAAATTAAAATGATCCAGGACCTTTGTCATCACAGTGCTCCAATCCCTTGTGATCACAATGTTCCATAACACTTGTCATCACAACGCTCCATGATGCCTGTCCTCACAATACTCCATGCACTTTTCATCACAATACTCCATGACCTTTGTCATCACAATTCTCAATATACATGACATCACAATGCTCCCTGACATTTGTCATCAGAATGCTCCTTGAACCCTGTCACGAAAAGGCTCCATGCATTTTTCATCACAATGCCCCATGCCATTTTCATCACAATGCTCCATGCCATTGTCATCAAAATACTCCACATGCTTGTCATCAGAATGCTCCATGACCTTGTCATCACAATTCTCCATGCACTTGTCAGCACACTGCTCCCTGACCTTTGTCATCACAATGCTCCAATCCATTGTCATCACAATGCTCCATTACCTTTGTCATCAGAATCCTCCATGACAATTGGCATCACAATGCTCCATGCCATTGTCATCAAAATGGGCCATTACATATGTCATCACAATGCTCCGTGACACCTTTCTTCACAATAATGCATGACCTGGTCCTCAAAATGCTCCATGCCCTTGTCATCACAATGCGCCATTCCAAATTTCATTGCAATAATCCATGAAACTTATGAGACCAATGTTCCATGCCCTTGTCATCACAATGCTCCATGCCATTGTCATCACAATGGTCCATGACCCTTGTCATCATAATGCTCCGTGACTCCAGTCATCACAATGCTTCATGACCTTTGTCCTCACAATGGTCCATGCCCTCGTCATCAACAGTCCCTGTGACATTTTTAACCACAATGCTCTATGAACATTTCATCACAATGCTCTTTGACCCTTGTCATCACAATGCTCTATGCCTTTCTCCGCACAATGTTCCATGACACATGTCATCACAATTCTCCATGACCCCTGTCATCACCCTGCTCCGTGACTCCAGTCATCACAATGTTCATAACGTTTGTCATCAAAATGGTCCATGCCCGCGTCATCACAAGGCTCTGTGACCTTTGTAACCACAATGCTCAATGAAATTTTCATCACAATTCTCTGTGACCCTTGTCATCACAATGCTCCTTGTCTTTGTCAGAACAATGCTCCATGACCATTGTCATCACAATGTGCCACACGCATTTCATCACAACGGTCCCCAACCTTGTCATTGCAATGCTCCATAAACATTTTAATCACAGTGCTCCATGCACTTCTCATCAAAATGCTCTCTTACCAGAGATATCACAGTGTTACATCACTAGTCATCACAATACTCCCTCACCCATGTAATCAAAATGTTCCATGACACTGTCATCACACTGCTTCATTGCCTTATCATCACAATGTTCCTTGACCTCTGACATCACAATGTTCCATATCCCTGTCATCAAAATGCTCCAAGACCTTTTTCATCCCAAAGCTCCAAGACCCCTGACATCACAGTGTTCTATAACCCGTGCCATCAAAATGTTCCATTACACTTTTCATCAAATTGCTGCATGACCCTTTCATCAAAATGCTCGCTGCCCTTCTCATCACAATGCACCATGCCCTTGTCATCAAAATGCTCCATGACTTGTCATCACAAAGCTCCATGACCCTTGGCATCACAATGTTCCATGTCATTGTCACCACAATGCTACATGAACCCTCTCATCACATTGCTCCATGCCCTTGTCATCACAAATCTCCATGACACTTGTCATCACAATGCTCGATGCCCTTCTCATCACAATGCTCCATGCCCACTCTCATCACAATAATCCATGAAACATTTCAGACCAATGTTCCATGCCCTTCTCATCACAATGCTCCATTTCCTCTGTCATAACAATGCACCATGATCCCTGCCATCACAATGTTCCACGGCCTAGTCATCACAAGGTTCCCTGACACTTGTCATCACAATGTTCTAGACCCTTGTAATCACAATGCTCCATGCACTTGTCATCACAAAGATCCACGACGGATGTCATCAGAATATCCCATGGCCTTCTCATCACAATGCTCCATGCCTTTCTCACCACAATGCTCCAAGACCCCAGTAAACACAATGCTCAATGCCGCTTTTTAACTCAATGCTCCATGAACCCTGTCATCACAATGCACCATGCCCATCATCATAATGTTTCAGGCTATTGTCATCACAAAGAAATCAATATTCTCCATGACCTCTTTCATCATAATGCTCCAAACACTTGTGATCACAATGTTCCATAACACTTATCATCACAACAACCCATGACGCTCATCATCACAATTATCCATGGTCTACTCATCACAATGTTCCATGATCTTTGTCATCACAATGCTCAATACACTTGTCATCACAATGCTCCTTGACACTTGTCATCAGTATGCTCCTTGAACCCTGTCATGAGAAGTCTCCATGCCTTTTTCATCACAATGATCCATGACCTTTTTATCACAATGCTCCAAGCTCCCTGTAATCACAATGCTGCTTGACCTTGTCATCAAAAAGCTCCATGACGCATGTCATCAGAATGCTTCATGGCTTTCTCATCACAATGCTCCATGCCCTAGTCATCACCGTGCTCCAAGATCCCTGTAATCACAATGCTCCATGCCCATTTTCATCAGAATGCTCCATGAGACTTATCATCACAAGTCTCCATGGCCTTCTCATCACAATGCTCTAGGACCATGTCATCACCATGCTCCATTCACTTTTCATCACAATGCTCCATGACCCCTATCATCACAATAATCCATGAATATTTTCAGCCCAGTGCTCCCCGACATTCTCATCACAATGCTCCATGGCCAATATCATCACAACGCTCCTTGACCACGGTCATCACAACACTCCATGACACCTGACAACACAATGATCCGGGACTATTGTCATCACAATGCTCCATTCCCTAGTCATCACAATGCTCCATGACCCCTGTCATCACAACACTCCATGAATATTTTCAGCCCAGTTCTCCATGACACTTGTCATCACAATGATCCATGCCCTTGTCATCCCAATGCTCCATGACCCCTGTATTCACAATGCTCCGTGACGCTTGTCATCACAGTGCTCCATGACACATGTCATCACAATGCTCCATGCCTTTGTCAGCAAAATGCTACATGACCATGTCATTACAGTGCTCTATGTGCTTGTCATCACAATACTCCATTTCCATTGTCATCACTATCCTCCATGAAACTTGTGATGACATTGCTTCATGCCCTGGTCATCACAATGCTCCATGCTCCTTGAAATAAAAATGATCCCAGAACTCTGTCATCACAATGCTCCAATCCCTTGTGATCACAATGTTCCATAACACTTGTCATAACAACGCTCCATGATGCCTGTCATCACAATACTCCGTGCCATTTTCATCACAGTGCTCCATGACCATTGTCATCACAATTCTCAATACACTTGTCATCACAATGCTCCCTGACATTTGTCATCAGAAAGCTCCTTGAAGCCTGTCACGAAAAGGCTCCATGCCTTTTTCATCACAATGCCCCATGTCGCTTTCATAACAATGCTCCATGCCATTGTCATCAAAATACTCCACAAGCTTGTCATCAGATTGCTCCATGACACTTGTCATCACAATTCTGCATGCACTTGTCAGCACAATGCTCCCTGATCCTTGTCATCACAGTGCTCCAAGCCATTGTCATCAAAATGCTCCATTACCTTTGTCATCAGAATCCTCCATGACACTTGGAATCACAATGCTCCATTCCATTGTCATGTCAAGGGGCCGTTACATATGTCATCACATTGCTGCCTGACACCTGTCTTCACAATACGGCATGACCTGGTCATCACAATGCTCCTTGCCCTTGTCATCACAATGCGCCATTCCAACTGTCATCACAATAATCTATGAAACTTATTAGACCAATGATCCATGCCCTTGTCATCACAATGCTCCATGCCCTTGTTATCACAATGCTCCATGACCCCTGTCCTCACAATGCCCCGTGACTCCAGTCATCACAATGCTTCATGACATGTGTCATCACAATGCTCCATGCCCTCGTCATGAACAGTCTCTGTGACCATTTTAACCACAATACTCCATGAACTTTTCATCACAATGCTCTTTGACACTTGTCATTACAAAGCTCCATGTGCTTGTCACCACAATGCTCCAATGCACATGTCATCACAATGCACCTTGCGCTTGTCATCACAGTGCTCCACAATCTTGTCATCACAATGCTCCATAATATTTGTCATCACAATGATCCATGCACTTCTAATCCAAATGCTCTCTCACCACTGATATCACAATGCTACATCACTATTTGTCACAATACCCCCTCACCCGTGTCATCACATTTTTCCATGACTCCTGTCATCACAATGCTACATGCACTTATCATCACAATGTTCGATGACCCATGACATCACAATGTTCCATAACACCTGTCATTAAAATGTTCCATGACACTTTTCATCAAAATGCTCCATGACCCTGTCATCACAATGCTCCCTGCCCTTCTCATCACAATGCACAACGCCCTTGCCATCAAAATGCTCCATGACTTTGTCATCAAAAAGATCCATGACCCTTGGCATCACAATGCTCCGTGTCATTCTCATCACAATGCGCCATGAACGCTCTCATCACATTGCTCCATGCACTTGTCTTCACATAGCTCCATGACACATGTCATCAGAATGCTCCATGGCTTTCTCATCACAATGCTCCATGCCCTTGCCATCACAATTCTCCATTACCCCTGTCATAACAATGCTGCATGACCCGTGCCATCACGATGTTCCATGGCCTTGTCATCACAAGGCTCCATGACCCTTCTCATCACATTGCTCCAAGAACACTGTAATCACAATGCTCTATGCCCCTTTTCATCTCAATGATCCATGAACCCTGTCATCACAATGCACCATGCCCATCATCATAAGGCTTCATGCGATTGTCATAACAAAGAAATCAAAATGTTCCATGACCTCTGTCATAACAATGCTCCAAACCCTTGTGATCACAATATTCCATGACACTTGTCATCACAATGCCCCATGACGCTCGTCATCACAGTTATCCATGTTCTTCTCATCACAATGCTCCATGACCTTCGTCATCACAATGCTCAATACACTTTTTATCAAAATGCTCCCTGACACTTGTTGTCTGTATGCTCCTTGAACCCTGTCATGACAAGTCTCCATGCTTTTTTCATCACAATGATCCATGCTCTTTTCATCACAATGCTCCAAGACCCATATAATCACAATGCTCCATGCCCTTGTCATCACGAAGCTCAATGACGCATGCCATCAGAATGCTCTTTGGTCTTCTCCTCACAATGCTCCATGCCCCTGTCATCACAATGTTCCAAGACCCCTGTAATCACAATGCTCCATGCCCGTTTTCATCAGTATGCTCCATGAGACTTGTCATCACAAGGCTCCATGGTTTTGTCATCACAATGCTCCAGGGCATTGTCATCAAAATGCTTCACGAACTTGTAATGAAAATTTTCAGTGGCCCTTGTCATCATAATGATCCAAGCCCTAATCATCACAATGCTCCATTATATTTGTCATCACAATCCTCCATTACATTTGGCATCACAATGCTCCATGCCATTGTCATCGCAATGGACCATGACATATGTCTTCACAATGTTCCCTGACACCTGTCTTCACAGTACTCCTTGACCTTCTCATCACAATGCTCCATGCCCTTGTCATCACAATGCACTATGCCCACTGTCATCACAATAATCTCTGAAACTAGTCAGACCAATGCTCCATGCCCCTGTCATCACAATGCTCCATGCCCTTGTCATCACACTGTTCCATGACCCGTGTCATCACAATGCTCCGTGACTTCTGTCATCACAATGCTTCATAAAGTTTGTCATCACAATGGTCCATGCCTGCGTCATCACAAGGCTCTGTGACCTTTGTAACCATAATGCTCCATGAACTTTTCATCACAGTTCTCGGTGACACTTGTCATCACAGTGCTCCATGTCTTTGTCAGAACAGTGCTCCATGACCACTGTCATCACAATGTGACACGTGCATTTCCTCACAAAGGTTCACAACTTTGTCATTGCAATGCTCCATAAACCTTGTAATCACAATGGTCCATGCACTTCTCATCCAAATGCTCTCTCAACAGGGACATCACAATGTTCCATCAGTAGTCATCACAATACTCCCTCACCCCTGTAATCACAATGTTCCATGACCCAGTCATCACAATGTTACATCCCCTTATCATCACAGTGTTCCATGACCACTGCCATCACAATGTTCCATAACCCCTGTCATCAAAATGTTCCATGACCCTTTTCATCCCATAGCTCCAAGACCCCTGACATCACAATGTTCTATAACCCCTGCCCTCAAAATATTCCATTACACTTTTTATCAAATTGCTGCATTACCCGGTCATCAAAATGCTCCCTGCCCTTCTCATCACAATGCCCCATGACACTTGACATCACAATTCTCCATGTCATTGTCATAACAATGCTCTATGAACCCTCTCATCACATTGCTCCATGCCCTTGTCATCACAAAGCTCCATGACATTTGTCATCACAATGCTCGATGCCCTTCTCATCACAATGCTCCATGCCCTTGTCATTACAATCCTGCATGCCCCATGTATCACAGTGTTCCGTGCCCTTGTCATCACAATGCTCCATGCCCACTCTCATCACAATAATCCATGAAACATTTCAGACCAATGTTCCATACCTTTCTCATCACAATGCTCCATTACCCTGTCATAACAATGCACCATGACCCCTGCCATCACCATGTTCCACGGCCTTGTCATCACAAGGTTCCAAGAGAATTCTCATCACAAAGCTCAAGACACCTGATATCATAATGCTCCATGCCCTTGTCATCACAAAGCTCCATGACACATGTCATCAGAATGTTCCATGGCTTTCTCATCACAATGCTCCTTGCCCTTGTCATCACAATGCTCCAAGACCCCTGTAAACACAGTGCTCCATATCCCTTTTCATCTCAATGCTCCATGAACCCTGTCATCACAATGCACCATGCCCATCATCATAATGCTTCAAGCTATTGTCATCACAGTGAAATCAATATTCAGCATGACCCCTGTCATCATAATGCTCCAAACACTTGTGATCACAATGTTCCATAACACTTATCATCACAACACCCCATGACGCTCATCATCACAATTATCCATGGTCTTCTTATCACAATGCTCCATGACACCTGTCATCACAATGCTCCGTGATTTCAGTCATCACAATGCTTCATAATGTTTGTTATCACAATGGTCCATTCCCGCGTCATCACAAGGCTCTGTGACCATTGTAACCACAATGCTCCATGAACATTTCATCACAATGCTCCGTGACCCTTGTCATCACAAAGCTCCATGCCTTTTTCAGAACAATGCTCCATGACATTTGTCATCACAATATGCCATGCGCTTTTCATCACAATGATCCACAACCTTGTCATCGTTATGCTCCATAAACCTTGTAATCACAATGCTCCATGCACTTCTCATCCAAATGCTCTCTCACATGAGATATCACAATGTTCCATCACTAGTCATCACAATCCTCGCTCACCCCTGTTATTTCAATGTTCCATGACCCTTGTCATCACAATGCTACATCCCCTTATCAGCACAAAGTTCCTTGACCGCTGACATCACAATGTTCCATAACCACTGTCATCAAAATGCTCCATGACACTTTTCATCCCAAAGCTCCATTATCCCTGGCATCACAATGTTCTCTAACCCATGTCATCAAAATGTTCCATTACACTTTTCATCAAATTGCTGCATGAACCTGTCATCAAAATGCTCCCTGCCCTTCTCATCACAATGCACCACACATTTGTCATCAAAATGCCCCATTACATTTGTCATCGCAAAGCTCCATGACCTTGGCATCACAGTGCTCCATGTCATTTTCATCACAATGCTCCATGAACCCTCTCATCACATTGTTCCATGCGATTGTCATCACAAAGCTCCATGATATTGTCATCACAATGCTCGATGCCCTTCTCATCACAATGCTCTTTCCCCTTGTCATTACAATCCTCCATGACCCATGTATCACAGTGTACCGTGCCCTTGTCATCACAATGCTCCATGCCCACTCTCATCACAATAATCCATGAAACATTTCAGACCAATGCTCAATGCCCTTCTCCTCACAATGCTCCATTACCAATGACATAACAATGCTCCATGACCCTTGCCATCAAAATGTTCCACGGCCTTGTCATCACAAGGCTCCTTGACCCTTGTCATTACAATGCTCCAAGAACCCTGTAATCACAATGCTCCATGCCCTTGTTATCACAAAGCTCCATGACACATGCCATCAGAATGTTCCATGGCCTTCTCATCACAATGCTCCATTCCCTTGTCATCACAATGCTCCAAGACCCCTGTAATCACAATGCTCCATGCCCCTTTTCATCAGAATGCTCCATGAGACTTGTCATCACAAGTCTCCATCATCATCTCATCACAATGCTCCAGGACCTTGTCATCACCATGCTCCTTTCCCTAGTCATCACAATGCTCCATGACCCCTGTCATCACAATACTCCATTAATATTTTCAGCCCAATGCTCCATGACCTTCTCATCACAATGCTCAAAGACCAATATCATCACAATGCTCCATGACCACTGTCATCACAACACTCCATGACACCTGACAACACAATGATCCGGGAATCTTGTCATCACAATGCTCCATTCCCTAGTCATCACAATGCTCCATGACCCCTGTCATCACAATACTCCATTAATATTTTCAGCCCAATGCTCCATGACGCTTGTCATCACATTGATCCATGCCCTTGTCATCCCAAAGCTCCTTGACCGCTGTATTCAAAATGCTCCGTGACGCTTGTCATCACAGTGCTCCATGACACCAGTCATTACAATGCTCCATGCCTTTGTCAGCAAAATGCTACATGACTTTGTCATTACAATGCTCTATGCGCTTGTCATCACAATACTCCATTACCATTGTCATCACTATCCTCCATGAAACTTGGGATAACATGGCTCCATGCCCTTGTCATCACAATGCTCGATGCCATTCCCATCACAATGCTCCATGCCCTTGTCATTACAATCCTCCATGACCCATGTATCACAGTGTTCCGTGCCCTTGTCATCACAATGCTCCATGCCCACTCTCATCACAATAATCCATGAAACATTTCAGAAAAATGCTCAATGCCCTTCTCATCATAATGCTCCATTACCACTGTCATAACAATGCTCCATGACCCGTGCCATCACAATGTTCCACGGCCTTTTCTTCACAAGCCTCCATGACCCTTGTCATCACAATGCTCCAAGACCCCAGTAATCACAATGCTCCATGTCCTTATCATCACAAAACTCCATGACGCATGTAATCAGAATGTTCCATGGTCTTCTCCTCACAATGCTCCAAGGCTTTGTCATCACAATGCTCCAAGACCCCTGTAATCACAATGATCCATGCCCCATTTCATCAGAATGCTCCATGAGACCTGTCATCACAAGTCTCCATGGTCATCTCATCACAATGATCCAGGACCTTGTCATCACCATGCTCCATTCCGTTGTCATCACAATGCTCCATGACCCCTGTCATCAAAATACTCCATGAACACTTTCAGCCCATTGCTCCATGACCTTCTCATCACAATGCTCAAAGACCAATATCATCACAAGGCTCCATGCCCTTATCATCACAAAGCTCCATGACGCATGTCATCAGAATGTTCCATGGCCTTCTCATCACAATGCTCCATGCCCTTGTCATCACAATTCTCCAAGACCCCTGTAATCACAATGCTCCATGCCCTTGTCATCACAATGCTCCAAGACCCCTGTAATCACAATGCTCCATGACCCTTTTCATCAGAATGCTCCATGAGACTGGTCACCACAAGTCTCCATGGTCATCTCATCACAATGCTCCAGGACCTTGTCATCACCATGCTCCATTCCGTTGTCATCACAATGCTCCATGAACTCTATCATCACAATACTCCATGAATATTTTCAGCCCACTTCTCCATGACCTTCTCATCACAATGCTCCATGAACAATATCATCACAATGCTCCATGACCACTGTCATCACAACACTCCATGACACCTGACAACCCAATGATCCGTGACAGTTGCCATCATAATGCTCCAAGACTCCTGTAATCACAATGCCCCAAGACACCTGTCATCACAATACTCCAGGAACATTTTCAGCCCAATTCTCCATGACCCTTGTCATCACAATGATCCATGCCCTTGTCATCCTAATGCACCATGACCCCTGTATTCTCAATGGTCCGTGACGCTTGTCATCACAGTGCTCCATGACACGTCATCACAATGTTCTATGCCTTTCTCAGCACAATGCTCCATGCCCTATTCATCACAATGCTCCATGCCCTTTTCATCACAATGCTCCATGACCCCTGTCATCACAATGCTCCGTGACTCCAGTCATCAAAATTCTTCATAACATTTGTCATCACAATGGTCAATACCCGTGTCATCACAAGGCTCTGTTACTTTTGTAACCACAATGCTCCATGAACATTTCACCACAATGCTCCATGACCCTTGTCATCACAAAGCTCCATGCCTTTGTCAGAAAAATGCTCCATGACCCTTGTCATCACAATGTGCCACGTGCTTTTCACCCCAACGGTCCACTAATTTCTCATCGCAATGCTCCATAAACCAAGTAATCACAATGCTCCATGCCTTTCTCATCACAATGCTCCATTACCCCTGTCATAACAATGCTCCATGACCCCTGCCATCACAATGTTCCATGGCCTTGTCATCACAAGGCTCCATGACACTCGTCATCACAATGCTCCAAGACCACTGTAATTACAATGCTCCATGCCCTTGTCATCACAAAGCACAATGACACATGTCATCAGAATGTTCCATGTCCTTCTCATCAAAATACTCCATGCCCTTGTCATCACAATGCTCCAAGACCCCTGTAATCACAATGCTCCATGCCCCTATTCATCTCAATGCTCCATGAACACTGTCATCACAAAGCATCATGACAATCATCATAATGCTTCGGGCTATTGTGAGCACAATGAAATCAAAACTCTCTATGATCTCTGTCATCACAATGCTCCATGACCCCTGTCATCACAATACTCCATGAATATTTTCAGCCCAATGCTCCATGACACTTGTCATCACAATGATCCATGCCCTTGTCATCCCAATGCTCCATGACCCCTGTATTCACAATGTTCCGTGACACTTGTCATCACAGTGCTCCATGACATTTGTCATCACAATGCTCCATGCTTTTGTCAGCACAATGCTACATGACCTTGTCATTACAATGCTCTATGCGCTTGTCATCACAATACTCCATTACCATTGTCATCACAATCCTCCATGAACCTTGGGTTAACATTGCTTCATGCCCTTGTCATCACAATGCTCCATGCTCCTTGAAATCAAAATGATCCATGACATCTGTCATCACAAAGCTCCAAACCCTTGTGATCACAATGTTCCATAACACTTGTCATCACAACGCTCCATGATGCCTGTCTCCAAATACTCCACGCCCTTTTCATCACAATGCTCCATGACATTTGTCATCACAATTCTCAATACACTTGTCATCACAATGCTCCCTGACACTTGTCGTCAGAATGCTCCTTGAACCCTGTCACGAAAAGGCTCCATGCCTTTTTCATCACAAAGCCCCATGCCGTTTTCATCACAATGCCCCATGCCATTGTGATCAAAATACTACACAACCTTGCCATCAGAATGCTCTATGACCCTTGCCATCACAATTCTCCACACACTTGTCAGCACAATGCTCCCTGACCATTGTCATCACAATGCTCCAAGCCATTGTCATCACAATGCTCCATTACCTTTGTCATCAGAATCCTCCATGACACTTGGCATCACAATGCTCCATGCCATTGTCATCACAATGGGCCAATACATATGTCATCACAATGCTCCGTGACATCACTTTTCACAGTACTGCATGACATGGTCATCACAATGCTCCATGCCCTTCTCATCACAATGCTCCATTACCTCTGTCATAACAATGCTCCATGACCCCTGCCATCAAAATATTCCAGGGCCTTGTCATCACAAGGCTCCATGACCCTTATCATCACAATGCTCCAAGACCCCTGTAATCACAAAGCTCCATGCACTTGTCTTCACAGAGCTCCAGGACGCATGCCATCAGAATGTTCCATGGCCTTCTCCACAGAATGCTACATGCCCACCACATCACAATGCTCCAAGACCCCTGTAATCACAATGCTCCTTGCCCCTTTTCATCAGAATGCTCTATGAGACTTGTCATCACAAGTCTCCATTGTCATCTCATCACAATGCTCCAGGACCTTGTCAACACCATGCTCCATTCCCTTGTCATCACAATGCTCCATGACCCCTGTCTTCACAATACTCCATGAAAATTTTCAGCCCAATGCCCCATGACCTTCTCATCACAATGCTCTAAGACCAATATCATCACAATGCTCCATGATCACTGTCATCACAACACTCCATGATCGCTGACAACACAATGATCCGGGACTCTTATCATCACAATGCTCCATTCCCTAGTCATCACAATGCTCCATGACCCCTGTCATCACAATAATCCATGAACATTTTCAGCCCAATGCTCCATGACACCTGTATTCACAGTGCACCGTGACGCTTGTCATCACAGTGCTCAAAGACACCTGTCATCACAATGCTCCATGCTTTTGTCAGCAAAATGCTACATGACCTTGTCATTACAATGCTCTATGCGCTTGTCATCACAATACCCCATTACCATTGTCATCACTATCCTCCATGAACCTTGGGATCACATTGCTTCATGCCCTTGTCATCACAATGCTCCATGCTCCTTGAAATCAAAATGATACATGACCTCTGTCATCACAATACTCCAAACACTTGTGATCACAATGTTCCATAACACTTTTCATCACAACGCCCCATGATGCCTGTCATCACAATACTCCATGCCCTTTTCATCACAATGCTCCATGACCTTTGTCATCACAATTCTCAATACATTTGTCATCACAATGATCCCTGACACTTGTCGTCAGAATGCTCCTTGAACCCTGTCACGAAAAGGCTCCTTGCCTTTTTCATCACAAATTCCCATGCCGTTTTCTTCACAATGCTCCATGCCATTGTCATCAAAATACTCCACAAGCTTGTCATCAGAAAGCTCCATGACCCTTTTCATCACAATTCTCCATGCACTAGTCAGCACAATACTCCCTGAAGCTTGTCATCACAATGCTCCTTTACCTTTGTCATCAGAATCCTCCATGACACTTGGCATCACAATGCTCCATGCCATTGTCATCACAATGGAATAATACATATGTCATCACAATGCTCCGTCACACCTGTTTTCACAATACTGTATGACCTGGTCATCACAATGCTCCATGCCCTTGTCATCACAATGCGCCATTCCAACTGTCATCACAATAATCCATGAAACTTATTAGACCACTGCTCCATGCCCTTTTCATCACAATGCTCCATGCCCTTGTTATCACAGTGTTCCAAGACCCCTGTAATCAGAATGCTCCATGCCCCTTTTCATCAGTATGCTCCATGATACTTGTCATCAAAAGGCTCCATGGTTTTCTCATCACAATGCTCCAGGACATTGTCATCACAATGCTTCACGACATTGTCATGAAAATTCTCAATGGCCCTTGTCATCATAATGCTCCAAGCCCTAGTCATCACAATGCTCCATTATATTTGTCATTACAATCCTCCATTACATTTGGCATCACAATGCTCCAAGCCATTGTCATCACAATGGACCATGACATATGTCATCACAATGCTCCCTGACACCTCTCTTCACAATAATCCATGCCCTTGTCTTCACAATGCTCCATGCCCTTGTCATCACAATGCACCATGTCCACTGTCATCACAATCATCTATGAAACTTGTCATACCAATGCTCTATGCCCCTGTCATCACAGTGCACCATGCCCTTGTCATCACAATGCTCCATGACCCCTGTCATCACAATGCTCCTTGACTCCAGTCATCACAATGCTTCATAACTTTTGTCATCACAACAGTACATGACCACGTCATAACAAGGCTCTGTGACCATTTTAATCAGAAAGCTCCATGAACTTTTCATCACAATGCGTCGTGACCCTTGTCATCACAATGCTCCATGCCTTTGTCAGAACAATGCTCCATGACATTTGTCATCACAATGTGCCATGCCCTTTTCATCACAATGATCCACAACCTTGTCATCGCTATGATCCATAAACCTTGTAATCACAATACTCCATGAACTTCTCATCCAAATGCTCTCTCACATGAGATATCAAAATGTTCCATCACTAGTCATCACAATCCTCCCTCACCCCGGTTATCACAATGTTCCATGACCCCTGTCATCACAATGCTACATCCCCTTATCTGCACAATGTTCCATAACCCCTGACATCACAATGTTCCATAACCCCTGTCATCAAAATGCTCCATGACCCTTTTCATCCCAAAGATCCATGACCCCTGGCATCACAATGTTCTATAACCCCTTTCATCAAAATGTTCCATTACACTTTTCATCAAATTGCTGCATGACCCTGTCATCAAAATGCTCCCTGCCCTTCTCATCACAATGCACCACACCCTTGTCATCAAAATGCTCCATGACATTTGTCATCACAAACCTCCATAACACTTGGCATCACAATGCTCCATGTCATTTTCATCACAATGCTCCATGAACCCTCTCATCACATGGCTCCATGCCCTTGTCATCACAAAGCATCATGACATTTGTCATCACAATATTCGATGCCCTTCCCATCACAATGCTCCATGCACTTGTCATTACAATCCTCCATGACCCATGTATCACAGTGTTCCGTGTCCTTGTCATCACAATGCTCCATGCCCACTCTCTTCACAACAATCCATGAAACATTTCAGACCAATGCTCAATGCCCTTCTCATCACAGTGCTCCATTACCTCTGTCATAACAATGTTCCATGACCCTGCCATCACAATGTTCCACGGCCTTGTCATCACAAGGCTCCATGACCATTGTCATCACAATGCTCCAAGACCCCTGTAATCACAATGTTCCATGCCCTTTTCATCACAAAGCTCCATGACGCATGTCATCAGAATGTTCCAGGGACTTCTCCTCACAATGCTCCATGCCCTTGTCATCACAATGCTCCAAGACCCCTGTAATCACAATGCTCCATGCCCCTTTTCATCAGAATGCTCCATGAGGATTGTCATCACAAGTCTCCATGGTCATCTCATCACAATGTTCCAGGACATTTTCATCACCATGCTCCATTCCATTGTCATCACAATGCTCCAAGACTCCTGTAATCACAATGCTCCATGCCCTTGTCATCACAAAGCTCCATGACACATGTCATCAGAATGTTCCATGTCCTTCTCCACACAATGCTCCATGCCCTTGTTATCACAATGCTCCAAGACCCCTGTAATCACAATGCTCCATGCCCCTTTTCATCTCAATGCTCCATGAACCCTGTCATCACAATGCATCATGCCAATCATCATAATGCTTCCGGCTATTATCAGCACAATGAAATCAAAATTCTCCATGACCTCTGTCATCACAATGCTCCATGACCCCTGTCATCACAATACTCCATGAACATTTTCAGCCCAATGCTACATGACCCTTGTCATCACAATGATCCATGCCCTTGTCATCCCAATGCTCCATCACCCCTGTATTCACAATGCTCCATGACGCTTGTCATCACAGTGCTCCATGAAACTTGTCATCACAATGCTCCATGCCTTTGTCAGCAAAATGTTACATAACCTTGTCATTACAATGCTCTATGCACTTGTCATCACAATACTCCATTATCTTTGCCATCACAATACTCCATGAACCTTGGGATCACATTGTTTCATGCCCATGTCATCACAATGCTCCATGCTCCTTGAAATCAAAATGATCCATGACTTCTGTCATCACAATGCTCCAAACACTTATGATCACAATGTTCCATAACACTTGTCATCACAATGCTCCATGATGCATGTCATCACAATAATCCATGCCCTTTTCATCACAATGCTCCATGACCTGTGTCATCACAATTCTCAATACAGTTGTCATCACAATGCTCCCTGACACTTGTCATCAAAAGGCTCCTTGAACCCTGTCACGAAAAGGCGGCATGCATTTTTCATCACAATGCCCCATGCCATTTACATTACAATGTTCCATGCCATTGTCATCAAAATACTCCACAAGCTTGTCATCAGAATGCTCCATGACCCTTATCATCACAATTATCCATGCACTTGTCAGCACAGTGCTCCCTGCCCTTTGTCATAACAATGCTCCATTCCACTGCCATCACAATGCTCCATTACCATTGTCATCAGAATCCTCCATGACACTTGGCATCACAATGCTCCATGCGATTGTCATCACAATGGGCCATAACATATGTCATCACTATGCTCCCTGACACCTGTCTTCAAAATACTGCATGACCTGGTCATCACAATGCTCCATTCCCTTGTCATCACAATGCGCCATTAAAAGTGTCATCGCAATAATCCATGAAACTTATTAGACCAATGCTCCATGCCCTTGTCATCACAATGCTCCATGCCCTTGTTATCACAATGCTCCATGACCCCTGTCATCACAATGCTCCGTGACTCCAGTTATCACCATGCTTCATGACCTTTGTCATCACGATGGTCCATGACCTCGTCATCAACAGTCTCTGTGACCTTTTTAACCACAATGCTCCATGAACATTTCATCACAATGCTCTTTGACCCTTGTCATCACAATGCTCTATGCCTTTCTCAGCACAATGCTCCATGACCCTTGTCATCACAATGCTCCATGCGCTTGTCAGCACAATTCTCCATGACACATGTCATCCCAATGCACCATGCACTTGTCATCACAGTGCTCCACAATCTTGTCATCACAATGCTCCATGAACATTGTCATCACAATGCTCCATGGACTTCTCACCAAAATGTTCTCTCACCACTAATATCACAATGTTACATCACTATTCGTCACAACATTCCCTCACCCCTGTCATCAAAATGTGCCATGACTCCTGTCATCACAATGCTACATGCACTTATCATCACAATGTTCGATGAGCCCTGGCATCACAATGTTCCATAACCCCTGTCATCAAAATGTTCCATGACAGTTTTCATCAAATTGCTCCATGACCCTGTCATCACAATGCTCCCTACCCTTCTCATCACAATGCACAACGCCCTTGTCATCATAATGCTCCATGACCTTTGTCATCACAATGATCCATAAAACTTGTCATCACAATGCTCCATGTCATTGCCATCACAATGCTCCATGAAGGTTCTCATCACATTGCTCCATGTCCTTGTCATCACAAACCTCCATGACACATATCATCAGAATGCTCCATGGCCTTCTCATCCCAATGCTCCTTCCTCTTGCCATCACAAAGCTCCATTACCCCTGTCATAACCATGTTCTATGACCCCTGCCATCACGATGTTCCATGGCCTTGTCATCACAAGGCTCCATGACCCTTCTCATCACAATGCTCAAAGACCCCTGTAACCACAATGCTCCATGCACATTTTTCATCTCAATGATTCATGAACCCTGTCATCACAATGCACCATGCCCATCATCATAATGCTTCATGCTATTGTCATCACAGTGAAATCAATATTCTCCATGACCTCTGTCATCATAATGTTCCAAACCCTTTTGATCACAATATTCAATAACACTTGTCATCACAATGCCCCATGACGCTCGTCATCACAATTATCAATGGACTTCTCATCACAATGCTCCATGACCTTTGTCATCACAATGCTCAATACACTTGTCATCAAAATGCCCCCTGACACTTGTTGTCTGTATGCTCCTTGAACCCTGTCATGACAAGGCTCCATGACTTTTTCATCACAATGATCCATGCCCTTTTCATCACAATGCTCCAAGACCCTTGTAATCACAATGCTCCATGCACTTGTCATCACAAAGCTCAAGGACGCATGTCTTCAGAATGCTCTTGGCCTTCTCCTCACAATGCTCCATGCACATGTTATCACAATGTTCCAAGACGCCAGTAATCACAATGGTCCATGCCCATTTTCATCAGTATGCTCCATGAGATTTGTCATCACAAGACTCCATGGTTTTCTCATCACAATGCTCTAGGACATTGCCATCACTATTCTTCACGACCTTGTCCTGAAAATTATCAATGGCCCTTGTCATCATAATGCTCCAAGCCCTAGTCATCACAGTGCTCCATTATATTTGTCATCACAATCCTCCATTACATTTGGCATCACAAGGCTCCCTGCTATTGTCATCGCAATGGACCATGACATATGTCATCACAATGCTCCCTGACACCTGTCTTCACAATACTCCATGACCTTTTCATCACAGTGATCCATGCCCTTCTCATCACAATGCACCATGTCCACTGCCGTCACAATAATCTATGAAACTTGTCAGACGAATTCTCCATGCCCCAGTCATCACAATGCTCCATGCCCTTGTCATCACAATGCTCCATGACCGCTGTCATCACAATGCTCCGTGACTCCAGTCCTCACAATTCTTCATAACATTTGTCATCACAATGGTCCATGCCCGCATCATCACAAGGCTCTGTGTCCTTTGTAACCACAATGCTCCATGAACATTTCATCAAAATGCTCCATGACCCTTGTCATCACAGTGCTCCATGCCTTTGTCAGAAAAATGCTCCATGACCCTTGTCATCACAATGTGCCACGCACTTTTCATCACAACGGTCCACAAGTTTCTCATTGCAATGCTCCATAAAACTTGTAATCACAATGCTCCATGCCCTTCTCATCACAGTGCACCATTAACCCTTTCATAACAGTTCTCCATGACCACATCCATCACGATATTCCATGGCCTTGTCTTCACAAGGCTCCATGACACTTGTCAGCACAATGCTCCAAGACCACTGTAATCAAAATGCTCCATGCCCTTGTCATCACAAATCTCCATGACACATGTCATCAGAATGTTCCATGGCCTTCTCATTAAATGCTCCATGCCCTTGTCATCACAGTGCTTCAAAACCCCTGTAATCACAATGCTCCATGCCCCTTTTCATCTCCATGCTCCATGAACCCTGTCATCACAATGCATCATGCCCATCACCATAATGTTTCCGGCTATTGTCAGCACAATGAAATCAAAATTCTCCTTGACCTCTGTCATCACAATGCTCCATGACCCCTGTCATCACTATACTCCATGAACATTTTCAGCCCACTGCTCCATGACACTTGTCAACACAATGATCCATGCCTTGTAATCCCAATGCTCCATGACCCCTGTATTCACAATGCTCCATGAAGCTTGTCATCACAGTGCTCCATGACACCTGTCATCACAATGCTCCATGACTTTGTCAGCAAAATGCTACATGACCTTTCCATTACAATGCTTTATATGTTTGTCATCAGAATACTCCATTTCCTTTGTCATCACAATCCTCCATGAACCTTGGGATCACATTGCTTCATGCCCTTGTCATCACAATGCTCCAGGCTCCTTGAAATCAAAATCATCCATGACCTCTGTCATCACAATGCTCCAAACCCTTGTGATCCCAATGTTCCATAACACTTGTCATCACAGTGCTCCATGATGACTGTCATCACAAAATTCCATGCCCTTTTCAGCACAATGCTCCATGACCTTTGTCATCACAATGCTCAGTACACTTGTCATCACAATGCTCCCTGACACTTGTCATCAGAATGCTCCTTGAACCCTGTCACCAAAAGGCTCCATGCCTTTTTCATCACAGTGCCCCATGCCGTTTTCATCACAACGCTCCGTGACAATTGTCATCACAATGCTCCATGCCTTTGTCTGAAAAATGTTCCATGACCCTTGTCATCACAATGTGCCATTCGCTTTTCATCACAACGGTCCAGAAACTTGTCATTTCAATGCTCCATAAACCTTGTAATCACAATGCTCCATACACATCTCTTCAAAATGCTCTCTTACCAGAGATATCACAGTGTTTCATCACTAGTCGTCACCATACTCCCTCACCCCTGTAATCACAATGTCCCATGACCCCTGTCATCACAATGCTACATCCCCTTATCATCACAATGTTCCATGACCCCTGACATCACAATGTTCTATAACCCCAGTCATCAAAATGTTCCAATATACTTTTCATCAAATTGCTGCATGACACTGGCATCAAAATACTCACTGCCCTTCTCATCACAATGCACCATGCACTTGTCATCAAAATGCTCCATGACCTTTGTCATCACAAAGCTCCATGACCCCTGGCATCACAATGCTCCATGTCATTGTCATCACAATGCTCCATGAACCCTCTCATAACATTGCTCCATGCCCTTGTCATCACAAAGCTCCATGACACTTGTCATCACAATGCTCGATGCCCTTCTCATCACAATGCCCCATGCCTTGTCATTACAATCCTCCATGACCCATGTATCACAGTGTTCCCTGCCCTTATCATCACAATGCTCTATGCCCACTCTCATCACAATAATCAATGAAACATTTCAAACCAATGCTCCATGCCCTTCTCATCAAAATGCTCCTTTAAATCTGTCATAACAATGCTCCATGACACCTGCCATCACAATGTTCCACGGCCTTGTCATCATAAGGCTCCATGACACTTGTCATCACAATGCTCCTCGCCCCCTCTAATCAAAATGCTCCATGCCCTTGTCAACAAAAAGCTACATGACGCATGTCATCAGAATGTTCAATGGCACTGTCATCAAAATGCTCCATGCCCTTGTCATCACAATGCTCCAAGACCCTTGTAATCAGAATGCTCCATGCGTCTTTTCATCTCAATGCTCCATGAACCCTGTCATCACAATGGACCATGCCCATCATCATAATTCTTCTTGCTATTGTCATCATAATGAAATCAAAATGCTCCATGACTTCTGTCATAACAATGCTCCAAACCCTTGTGATCACAATATTCCATAACACTTGTCATCACTGTGCCCCATTACCCTCGTCATCAAAATTATCCATGGTCTTCTCATCAAAATGCTCCATGACCTTTGTCATCACAATGCTCAATACACTTGTCATCACAATGCTCCATGACGCTTGTCTTCACAGTGCTCCATGAACCTTGTCATCACAATGCCTTTGACAGCAAAATGATACATAATCTTGTCATCACAATGCTCCATGCGCTTGTCATCACAATCCTCCATGACCCTTGGGATCATATTGCTTTATGCCCTTGTCATCTCTATCTTGCCTTTCTGGTTTTTACAGATTTTCGGATGTCCTTTTGGACCGGTGGGAAGCGACAATTCTTTGTAGTGTGGATTTGCATTGCACGCTTTCTTGATTGGCCAAAATGGGCCTATGCCTTTTCTCCTGAATATATTCAGGAGAAAAGTCATATGCTGTTTTTGGCCAAGTGCATCATTCTCGAAGTTGTGATGCCTTTCCTGTGCTTTAAATGTGATTCCAATTTACCTCTTGAAATATGATTTGTGCAATTCTGCCTCATTTTCAAGTCTGCTTTGTTGCCTTCCCTCAACAGATTTTTGGAAGAGAGTAGTCCTTTATAACTCTGCAGGTTTTTGATTTGCTTTGCCCCTGAGCTCCAATTTTCAAATCCCATTATTGGGAGCTGACCGCAAATCCACAATTTTGCTTCTGGACCTATACTGGTTCCAGGGGTGGCTATACTGGTTCCCTGTGGGTGGCTGAGGCTTTGGTTAATTCTTCTTCCTGACGGGAATTTAGAGTGACATGTGTCCGTCCAAATGCCTACATCTACTCTCTGATTGGTTCTCCCTCTTCCCTTTCATCCTCTGCACAATTAGCAAACTGTGCGAACCAGGAGGTTATAGGGGATGACTCTCCTAAGTTGGGAGATTGATAGTAAAGTTGTTGGAATGCCAAACTGTAGCACAAGGAGAGGAAAAAGTAGGAGACTTTCAGAAACCTTTCGCCATCACAGGGTGTCCATTCTCTAGGTTTCCCATACATGTTATAACTGTAGTGATATTCCCTTCTACCTGGCAAATTGGGACCCATGGAATGGTGGCATGCATTACTACTTTAAAGGGTCTGCATTTTCTCTCCCAATCTCACCAGTCCTCTCAGTCCCAAGTGTCCAACCTTATGTCTCATCCAGCTGTCTTTGCAGATAGGGTCATTCTAGGTTTCATCAGAATCCCTGAAGGAATTGTGTAAGAATTTCGCTGTTTTTTTGTTTTGTTTTTGAAATTCATTTTTATAATGGGGTTTAGCTGATTTTCACTGACGTGTTTATGCCGGTCTAGACACACTTCATTCCCTTACAGAGGCATATCAATACATAGGTTTTAAGATTCTTACTAATCAGATATATTCCTCTGTGGGGAATAGGGGTTTTGAGTCCCGTTCACTGAGGAAGGTGTAGGTCTTGTCTATTCTGTATTTGGTTTATGGAATGGTACCTGTGCTTATATCAAACTCTGGTTTTATGCATCACCCCACCTCTCCTTTCCCCTTAAGGAGGCATAAGTTTGCTTTCTAAATGTGAGACGCTGCTCTCTTTCCTAATTCAGTTCATGTGTTGTGATGTTGACTTTCCCTCTCTAAGTGATATCTTATGATAAGATTCTTTTTCTGTGTGACTAATTTCCCTTAGAATCATCATACCTAAATCCTCTCATTATGCTGCTACTGGCCTTATGACATTGATTTCACGTGTGAGTGATATTCCATTGTACAAAATTACCACAAGTTCTTTATGCATTTCTCTTTTTCCTGGGATACTTTAAGTGTACCGAAGTTGAGGTTCTTGTATGCAGAGCAGCCCTAAACTTTGGGGTGCCTGTGTCTTGTTGATATTTAGTCTTCCCAAGTTATATGTCCATGAGTTGAAGTCCCCTTTGCTCGGGGGCTTTGTATTTTAGATGTTTTAGGAAACAGCATACACTTCTTCAGAGTAGCTCTTGGATATTTATACCCCACCCATCAGCGTGACTAGTCTCCCTGTTTTCCATGGCCTCTCCTGCATTTTTGATTTGTACACATTTTTTGGATGGACTTTCTGAGCAGTGGAAATTGAGACTTCTTTATTGTGCGGATTTGCATTTCCCTCTTGCTTGGTTGGCCAAAAACTCTGTATGTGTTTTTTTTTTCCTGAAGATATTCACGAAAAAATTGCATACACTCTTTTGCCCAACTGCATCATTTTAGAAATTCTGCTGCTTTTCATATGCTTTAAATGTGAGTACAATCTACCTTTTGAAAAATGTTTCCTGCAATTCTGCCTCTCATTCAGAACCTCTTCGTTGCCTTACCTGAATATATTTTTGGACGTTGGTTATCATTTATATCTTTGCAGGTCTTTGAATTGTCTGCTCCTGAGCTCCATTTTGCAACTCGCTTTTTTTGTGAGCTGACCGCCAAACCATTGGATTGATTCCGGCCCTATTCTGGTTCTGGGGAGGCAGGCTGAGCCTTTGGTTAATTCTTCTTCCTAATGGGAAATTAGAGTGACATGTGCCTGTCAAAACTCCTACAGCTAATCTCTCATTGGTTCCTCCTCTTCCCATTTATCCTCTGCAAAAATTGCAAACTGTGTGAAAGAGGAGGTTAAAGGTGCTGATTCTCCAAGTGGGGAGATTGTTAGTAATGTGGCTGGAATGGCGAACCCCAGCACCAGGAGATCAAAAATGAGGTGCATTTTAGACACCTCTCCTGAGCACCCGGTGTACATTCATCTTGGTTTCCCAGGCATGTTTTCCCTGTCAGAAGATTCCCTTGAACCTGCCGATTTGGGACCCATGGAATGGGTACCAGGCAGTATTACTTTAAAAGGTCTGCATTTCCTCACCCAGCCTCTCTAACATCTCTTAGCGTGCATAGCTTCCAGCCTTATATATCATCCTGCTGTGGGTCTACATGTGTTCAATCCATGTTACATCGTAGCCCTTCAACAAAAGTTGTAAGAATTTTTGTCTGTCTCACTGTTTTTATAAATATTTTTAAATTTATTTTTATATTGGTTACAGCTGATTTTCAAAGCTCTGTTTTTTGCTGCTGTACATCCACTTGATTCATGTACTGTGAGAAAACAATAAATTGTTTCTCAGATGCTTACGAGTCATATGTATTATTTTCCAGTGACTTGAGTGGACTGAGTGCAGTTCTTTGAGGTACCGTGTAGGCCTTGCCAGTTATTCAATTCGGTACTTGGAATGGTATCTTTGCTAATTTCAACCTCCTGGACAATACCTCACCATTCCCCACCTTTCCCATTTAGCAGCCTTATGTCTATTTTCTACATATTTGACTATGTTTCTGTTTTGTAGTTTATTTCATGTGTAGCCATTTTTGATTCCACCATTTTGATTCCATAAGTGACATCTTATGATATGTGTCTTTTCCTTTCTGACATGTGTCACTTAGAATGATCGTATGTAACTCCTCCAGAGTTGTTCCAACTGGCCTTATTTCATTGATTTCTGGATGAGTAATATTCCACTCTACATAAGTACCGCATCTCTTTTATCCATTTTATCCTTCCAGGGACATTTAGGTTATATCCAAGTGGAGGCCCTTTTTAACAGAGAGGTGGTAAATGTTGGGGTGCCTGTTTTCTGTCATTTTTTGTTTTTCCCAAGGTATACGCCCATGAGTGCAAGTGCCCTATGCTCTGTAACTCAGTTTTCAGATGTTTTAGCAAACACAATACACTTCTCCAGAGTGGCCGTTGGCAAATTACATTTCCACTATCAGCCTCACAGGGCTCCCTTTTCTCCTCACCCTGTCCTGCATTTCTGGTGTTTACACTTTATGTGGATGGCCCTTCTGACTGATGTGAAGTGATACATTTTGTAGTATTGATTTCCAGTGCCCACCTGTTTGGATGGATACAAAGTGTGTATGGCCTTTACTTGAATATATTCAGAAAAAAATGCATACGCACTTTTGGGCCAAGTGCATCATTGGTGATGTTCAGCCCCTTTTCTTGTGCTTTAATGGGGAGTCATTTCTACCTCTTCAAATCTGTTTCCTGCCACTCCCCCTTGCTTACAAGTCCTTTTCTGGACTTACCTCAAGACATTTTTCAACAATAGATATTTTCAACTCTGCAGTTTCATGAATTTTAGTGCCCCTGAGTTCCATTTTTCAACTTGTGTTTTTGGAAACTGGACACAAAACAGCGGGAATTCCTCTAGCCCTATTCTCTTTCCATGGGCAAATCTAGCCTTTGATGAATTTGTCTTCCGGATTGGAAATTAGAGTGGCATGTGCCTGTCCGAACACCTAAGACTTGTCTCTAAATTTTTCTCATCCTTCCGCTTCATCCTCTGGACAAATTCCAAACTGTGTGCAACAGGATGTTGACGGTGCTGATATCCCCAAGTGAGGAGATTGTTAGGAAAGATGCTGGAGGGGTGAACCGAGCACCAGGCGATGAGGAGATGAGGTGCCTATTCCAAACTCTTTCCGATCAAATGGTGTACCATCCTCTAGGTGTGACAGGCATGTTTTAGCTGTAGGAAGGGTCCCGTGCATGGAAGGAGAACACCAGGGATTTTTCCAAATCAGTGCTTCCCCGAACCCCAAACTGGGGAATTTTTAAGCTACGGCTACACGTATGTCCATTAAGGGCCTTGGGAAATAGGCAGAGCCCAAACTTTAGATGATTGAAATCTTCAGGTTCAGAAGCGCTCACCATCGGCCTTGCTTAGGTTACATTTTATCTGTCATTGATAGATGATGCCAATAAAAATATCGATTCTTTTTCAGATTGTTTCCCCTTATAGGTTATTGCAAAATATTCAGTGTAGTTCCCTGTGCTATACAGTAATTCCTTGTTGATGATCTCTTTTATACATAGCAGTGTGTATGTGTTAATCCCAAACTGTTAATTTATCCCTTTTCCTACCTTTCCCCTTTGGTAATAATAAATTATAAGATTTTATACTTCTCAGAAATGGGGGAGCTGAAAGAGAGGTATCCTTTTCAATGGAAAAGCATTCAAAACAAGATTGAAGCTTCAGCCAAGAGTATTCGATGTACAACCATGGAAATAAATCACTTCATTTCTCTAATGTTGACCTGACAAATAAGACAGATGTCTTCACTGAACTTGCTTATAGTAAAGTGATGGAAATATCAAATGTAAGTCTTAGAAAAATCTTATTTTACCCGAGCATTATACACTGCTCTATGTTAACTACAGTTTGGCTCACACATCTGTTCATTGAAGTTACAATGTTCTCAATTTCTGTTACTGATCCTCCAGAGTGGACCCCAACAGGAGTCCCCGTGCCCAGTGTCATTGGAGCCAAGAGATCAAGACTCAGTTTGGTTCAGAAGCAAATGAAACATTATTTTGAAAACCGAATGGAGAGGTGAGAGCTTGCACTCCCCCACGGGCTGTGGGCTGGGCTGCTGTGTAGGGATCCCGGCAGAGTCAGTGGGAGTTAGGGGATGGAGCTCTCGAGGGCTTGGTTGGCTGCAGCTCAGGCTCAATGCCGCAGAGTCTGCATGGGATCCCGCTAGCTGAGGTGTCGACCCAGCCATTCTGCACTAGGAAATCGGGTCTGAAGTGCCGGGTGTGGGACCTCTGCATGTGGAACCCTAGGAGCACGTGAAATTAGACAAAGCAAAAAGGAAAAACAGGTTGGACTTTATTTTATTGCCCAGATTCTCTTTTTATCTCCCAGGAATTTTTAATGAACGTTGCCGGAGACGAACCCCTCCTCTGCTTTTTGTTCCGTTCCTCATTCTTGGGGTGTTGAGGGTGTAGACCCCTCTTTTGTAATTGTTTCATGCTGTGGTGGCATCCCTGATACCTGGGGGGAGGGGCAAAACCTCTCCCCACCAGCCTCCATGTGAGGTTGATTGTCCCAGGGCCTCCTGCCTCACTTCTCGTCCGCCTGAGCACCAGCATTGGAAGTGTTATTGATTCTAATGACCTTTAAGGGTCCAGGAAAGAGATGCACAGAGATGCTGTGGTGGCAGTTTTCACCCCACCCCACATTTGTTCGGTGACCTTAGGCTGACGGTTTTTGCCAGCCTAGATGCTCTGACCAGTAGACTGTGCTTTCTTTAATTAGGTCCCTGAATTAATGTACAAACAGCACCATGTGTCAGAGCCCTGCCCGTGCAACTCCCAGACAGTCCAGGGTCAGTGATGATCCAGGACCATGACGTCCACTGAGTCAAAGGCCTTTAGAAGTAGCCAGCAGTCCAGCCGGTCATATTGGCCACCATCACCGCGGTGTCTGTAGGGTTTTCTATGGTGAAAGCGTGATATACGTTTCCCCCGCCAAGCTTATTAGCTCCCCTCTGGATGCAGTAAGTCCTGCAAGCAGTAGTCTGCTCTTTCGGGGCACAGTCTTGTTGTTTTCTGAGAGAAACTCCAGGTCAAGTGATGGGCACACGAGTCATCTTTGGGGCCCGTTGTCCCCATTTGTCTCTCTGGAGGTTGTAGTTGGAGGGCCTCCTCACTAGATGTCAGTGTGTCCACAGAGTGACCCCTGCAACTTCAGGGCATGATGGGTGGTTAGGATCACCACGTGGGGTCCTTTTCCCTTAGGAGGGAGCTGGCCATGCGGGCTGCTGATTTCTAGCTTTTTAGATACCCCAGTATCCTGGCCTGATGAGTCGGTGGGCAAAGCCCTTAGGGGACCATAGTTTATCATACCTGAAGGGCATTCTTGTGTTGCTCCATTTCAAGTGGTCCCAGTTTTTGCACTAAGGCTCCAAAGGCGATTAACCTTTGACCGGGTATGTAAAGGTCAAAGGGTTTAGCTAAATTAGTGAGTTCCTGGGCAAGGATCTGAATTGACTGCTCTTTCCATTCTTGAAAGGCTGCTTCTGGATTCTATTCAAAAGGATCATCATCTTTTCGTGTCAGTGTTTCATGTAGAGGCCCAGCTATTAGACTGAAGTTAGGGATCCAGATGCAGAAAACCTTGGCCTCCCCAGGAACCCCTAAGCTGTCTTCTAGTTTTAGAAGAGGTAAGGCTGCAAATGGCTTCTTCCCTATCCTGGGATGCGTTTCTCCGAATATCTGTGAGAATGAAACCCAGGCATGTCACCTGAGCCTGGGATATTTGAGCCTTTTTCTTGGACACCTTCTATCCTTTCTTGGCTAGGTAGTTCAGAGGCGTCTTTAGTAGGCCTGGCGATCAGAGTGTCATCTGCATATTGAAGGAGGGTTCCCTTTTACAGAGGTAGAACTTTTAGGTCTTTAGAGGACAGTTCGCCAATGATGGTGTGGGGATTTTTGAACCATTGGGCCAGGACGGCCCAGCATTATTGCTTGTGTTGCATGTTGTGTCCTGCCACACACAAGCCAAAAATTCTTGTGACTCTGAGATGAATGGAATACAGAAAAAGGCATCATTGAAGTGTAATACAGAATGCCATGGCCTGGTGGATGGTAGAATTTCCAGCAGGGTGTAGGAAATAGGAGCTACCGGATGTATATCCTCGGTGGCTTCACTGACTGTCCTGATATCCTTTACCAGGTCTCCAGCAGCCCATGGGGCTCTCGTGGTCAGGCCAATCCCAGGATATGGAGCTCACCTGGGCTGCATCCCGCACCCCACAGCCCACGGGGCTCTCGTTTTCAAGTCCCTCCCAGGGTATGGAGCTCACCTGTGCAGCTACCCAGCAGCCCATGGGGCTCTCATAGTCAGGCCCTTCCCAGGATATGGAACTCCCCTGGGCAGGTACCCCAGCAGGGCTGGACACCCAGGAACAGTGCACATAGCCCACCTTGCAGAGAACCCCCAGCTCACCTGTCGCTCACAGCTGACACAGAACACCTCAGAGCAGGACTTGAACTAACAAACAGCAGCTCTGACAGGACTGTGACCCTGGCTATCACTCTGTGCAGCCTCTCTCTGCCTGGTCTTCCAGACACTTCCACTGCAGCCAGGGCACCAGGCCTCTGTCTCCACCCACCATCACTCCTCTCCCTGACTCCTGGGTTCCTCTCATTAGGATAGGGTCTTCTTGAAGTTGTTTGCCACTCATGGACCAGATAAAATGATAAGAAAACAAGCCGCAGCTGCAGCCCCTTGTCTAGCCTGACTCTCAGAGCCCACACCTGTTCCTTGGGACTGACCCATTTAGCAAGGTTCATTTTCTGCAACTGTGAGCCCCTGAGGGGTGAGGATTGGCTGATTTGGGCAGCCTGACACTGCCTGCCAGCCCACCGCACAGGTGTGCCTGTGTTGAGGTCAATATAAACACCTCTCCAGTCAGCAAGAGCACCTGTAGCTGTGCCTGACGCCATATTCTCTGCCCCGTCAGCAGTGTCGGGGCTGGGGTGGTGGGAGGGAGTGAGGGGCCGTGGCTTTGTGGGTGGCCCAGTGTGAGTGGGGCTCTGCTGGACTTTCTTCAGGAGTTGCCAGGCTGCCACCTGCTAAAGAAGAGGATGTGTCACCCATACATGCCACTGGAATTTCTCTCCAGGCAGAAGTGAGGAAGTAAAAAAGCAGTGTGGGCTGTGGCAGGAGGGGTATCTCAGGCAGGGAAATGGAAAGATTCCAGAAGAGCATCTGGTGTCAGGACCATCCTGGCTGGCCTGCAGGCACCAAGTCGGCCTGCGTGCTCTCACTAGTGTGGCTCCACAGCCCTTCCTCTAGGCTTGCAAGTGCTTGTACATATTCAGGTGTTTTACCTGGAAAGGGTGGGAAGAGTTCAGCTGCAGCAGGACTGGGGCTCAGCTCACATTTACTCACAGACGCATCAACACAGTCCCCCAGCTGTGCAATGAGGATGCTCCTTGTGGGGGGGAGCACAGCTGAGTGCATGGGAGACGATTTCCCACCTCTGACCAACTTAAGAATATTTTACCACTGGAGCAAGTGCCCTGATACGATTTTCCTCTTTATAACTGGTGAGTTCTGGTTTTTTTTTTCTTTTTTTCTTTTTGGTTCAAGTTAGATTTTATTTATTCCTCTTTTTTTTTTAGTTTGGAGATATAAACATGGAAATAATGCATTAATATAAAGACTTCTATGTGAAGGGAAAAACGTATTTTCTGTTTTATTTTATTAAATGTTATTTATTTATTTTTATTTTTTTTAAATTTATTTCTTTTATACAGCAGGTTCTTATTGGATATCTATTTTATACATATAAGTGTGCACATGTGAATCCCAGTCTCCCAATTCATCCCACCACCACCCTCACATGGCGTTCCCTCCTTGGTGTCCATATGTTTGTTCTCTACATCTGTGTCTCTATCTATGCCCTGCACACCGGTTCATCTGTACCATTTTTCTAGGTTCCACATATATGCATTAATATACAATATTTTTTTTTCTCTTTCTGACTTACTTCACTCTGTATGACAGTCTCTAGATCCATCAAGGTCTCTACAAATGACACAATTTCATTCCTATGTATGGCTGAGTAATATTCCGTTGTATATATGTACCACATCTTTATCCATTCGTCTGTCTGTGGGCACTTAGGTTGCTTTCATTACCTGTCTATTGTAAATAGTGCTGCAGTGAACATTGTGGTGAATGTGTCTTTTTGATTTATGGTTTTCTCTGGGTATATGCCCAGTAGTGGGATTGCTGGATTATATGGTAATTCTATTTTTAGTTTTTTAAGGAACCTCCATACTGTTCTCCATAGAGACTGTATCGATTTACATTCCCAACAATAGTGGAAGAAGGTTCCTTTTCTCCACACCCTCTCCAGCATTTGTTGTTTGTAGATTTTCTGATGATGCCCATTCTAACAGGTGTGACGTGATACCTCATTGTAGTTTCGATTTCCATTTCTCTAATAATTAGTGATGTTCAGCAGATTTTCATGTGCGTACTGGCCATCTCTATGTGTTCTTGGAAGAAATGTCTATTTAGATCTTCCATTTTTGTATTGGGTTGTTTGTTTTATTAATATTGAGCTGCATGAGCTGTTTATATATATTGGAGATTAATCTTTTGTCCATTGATTCGTTTGCAAATAGTTTCTGCCATTCTGAGGGTTGACTTTTCGTCTTGTTTGTAGTTTCCTTTGCTTTGCAAAAGCTTTTACATTTCATTAGTCCCATCTGTTTAGTTTTCTTTTTTATTTCATTGCTATACGAGGTTCATCAAAAAAGATCTTGTTGTGATTTACGTCAGAGTATCCTTCGTAAGTTTTCCTCTCAGAGTTTTATACTGTCTGGTCTTACATTAAGGTCTCTAATCCATTTTGAATATATTTTTATGTATGGTGTTGGGGAGTGTTCTAATTTCATTCTTTTACATGTAGCTGTCCATATTTCCCAGCACCAATGATTGAAGAGACTGTCTTATCTCCATTGTATAGTCTTGCCTCCTTTGTCATAGATTAGTTGACCATAGGCGTGTAGGTTTATCCTTGGGCTTTCTTTTTTTTTATCCTTTTACACGTTTATTGGAGTATAATTGCTTTACAGTAGAGTGTTCGTTTCTGCTGTATAACAAAGTGAATCAGCTATACATATACAAATATCACCAGATCCCCTCCCTCTTGCATCTCCCTCCCACACTCCATATCCCACCCCTTTATGTGGTCCCAAAGCACCGAGCTGATCTCCCTGTTCTATGTGGCTGCTTCCCAGTAGCAATTGGTGTTACATTTGGTAATGTATTTATGTCCATTCCACTCTCTCACTTCGTCCCAGCTTACCCATCCCCCTTCCGGTGTCCTCAAGTCCTTTCTCTATGTCTGTGTCCTTAATCCTGTCCTGCCACTAGGTTCTTCAAAATCTTTTTTTTTCTTCATTAGATTCCATATATCTCTGTTAACATACAGTATTTGTTTTTCCCTTTCTGACTTACTTCACTGTGTAGGACAGATTCTAAGTCCATCCACCTCAGTACAAATAACTCAGTTTTCCTTCTTTTAATGGTTGAGTAATATTTGATTGTATATATGTGTCAGATCTTCTTTATCCATTCATCTGTCGATGGACACTTAGGTTGCTTCCATGTCCTGCCTAATGCAAATAGAGCTGCAATGAACATTTTTGTACATAACTCTTTTTGAATTATGGTTTTCGCAAGGCAAATGCCCAGTAGTTGGATTGTTGTGTCGTATGGTACTTCTATTGTTAGTTATTTAAAGGAACCTCCGTACTGTTCTCCCTAGTGCCCATATCAATTTACATTCCCACCCACAGTGCAAGTGTGTTCCCTTTTCTCCAATAAAGGCCTCTCCAGCATTTATTGTTCTGTAGATTTTTTTGATGATTGCCACTCTGATTGCTGTGAGGTGATACCTCACGGTAGTTTTGATTGGCATTTCTCTAATGATTAGTGATATTCAGCATCCTTTCATGTGTTTCTTGGTAATCTGTATATCTTCTTTGGAGAAATGTCTATTAGGTCTTCTGCCCGTTTTTGGATTGGGTTGTTTGTTTCTGTGATATTGAGCTACATGAGGTACTTGAAAAGTTTGGAGATTAATCGTTTGTCAATTGCTTCATTTGAAAATATTTTCTCCCATTCTGAGGGTTGTTTTTGCATCTTGTTTATGTTTTCCTGTACTGTGTAAAAGCTTTTAAGTTTCATTAGGTCCCATTTGTTGATTTCTGTTTTTATTTCCATTTCTCTATGAGGTGGGTCCAAAAGGATCTTGCTGTGATTTATGTCATGGAGTGTTCTGCCTATGGTTTCCTCTAAGTGTTTTATAGTGTCTGGTCTTATATTTAGATCTCTAATCAATTTAGAGTTTATTTTTGTGTATGGTGTTATGGAGTGTTCTAATTTCATTCCTTTATGTGTAGGGGTCCAGTTTTTCCAGCACCGATTACTGAAGAGACTGTCTTTTCTCCATTGTATATCCTTAGCTCCTTTGTCATAGATGAGATAGCCATAGATATGTAGGTTTATCTCTGGGCTTTCTGTCCTGTTCCATTGATCGGTGTTTATGCCAATCTACATACACTTGATTCCATTATGGAGACATATAAATACATAGGTTTCAAGGTTATTACCAGTCAGATATATTCCTCTTCAGTGAATAGGGTGTTTTGTGTCCAGTTCATTGTGAAAGGAGTAGGTCTTGTCTATTACATATTTGGTATATGGAATGGGATCTGTGCTAATTTCAAACTCTGCTTTTACACATCACCCCACGTCACCTTTCCCCTTAAGGAGGCATAAGTGTGTTTTCTAAATGTGTAACTCTGTTCTCTTTTGAAATTCAGTTCATGTGTAGCCATGTTTACATTCCCTCTATAAGTGATATATTACAATAAGTTTCTTTTTCTTTGTGGCTCATTCCACTTACCATCATCGTACCTAAAGCCACTCATTATGCTGCTATTGGCCTTAGGACATTGATTTTATGTCTGAGTGACATTCCATTGTATATAAGTACCACAACATCTATATCCATTTTTTTCCTTTCCTGGGATATATAAAGTGTACCGAAGTCGAGGTTCTTGTAAACAGAGCAGCCTTAAAATTTGGGCTGGCTGTGTGTTGTGGATTTTTAGTTTTCCCAAAATACACGCCCATGAGTGGAAGTGTGCTATGCTCTGTAGCTCTGTTTTAGAAAACAACATACAGTTCTCCAGAGAGGCTGTTGGCAATTTACATCCTGTCCATCGGCGTAACCAGGCTCCCTTTTCTCCATGGCCTGTCCTGCATTTGTGGTTTTTACACTATTTGTGGATGGCCCTTTTGACTGGAGGTAAGGGACACTTCAATGTAGTGTGGATTTTCAATGACTGATGGCTTGCTTGGCCAAAAAGGGCATATGCATTTTTTCCCGAATATATTCAAGAAAATACACATAGTCCCTTTTCAGCCAAGGGCAACATTGTCGAAATTCTGTCGCTTTTCATGTGCTTTAAAGACAACTCCAATCTACCTCTTGAAATCTGTTTCCTTCAATTCTGCCTTGCATTCAAATCCTCTTCACTGCCTTTCCTCAATATATTTCTGGATGATAGTTGTCCTTTATAACTCTGCAAGTTTGTGAATTGCTGTGCCCCTGATTTCCATTTTTCAACTCGCCTGTTTGTGAGCTGGCTGCAATACCGCAGGATGGCTTTAGGCCCTAGTCTGGTTCCGGGGCTTCAGGCTGAGCCTTTGTTTAATTCTTCTTCCTGATGGGAAACTAGAGTGACATGTGCCCATCCAAACACCTACAGCTAATCTCTCATTTATTTCCCCTCTTCCTGTTCATCCTCTGCACAATTTGCAAACTGTGCATAACGGGAGGGTAAAGGCGCTGACACTCCAAGTGGGGAGATTTTGAGTAATGCAGATGGAATGGCGAAGCCGAGCACGACAAAAGGAAAAATGAGGTACCTTTTAGAAAACTTTCCCAATTACACAGTGTACCATCCACTGGGTTTCCCATGCATGTTTTAACTGGAGGAAGATTCCCTTAAACCTGGGGAGTTGGGACCACTAGAATGGGTAGCACACAGTATTGCTCTAAGTGGTGTTCTTTTGTTCACACAACCTCATCAATCTTGTCATCCCCAAGTGTCCAGTCTTATGTCTCATCCAGCTGTGGGTGTAAAGGTGGTCAATCTAGCTTGCATCACAGGCCCTGAACGTAGTTTTTAAGACTTTCTCTCTGTTTTTGCATTTTGCTTTTGAAATTTATTTTTATAAGAGGGTTTAACTGAATTTCAGTGCTGTGTTCATACCGTTATACACACACATGATTCCTTTATGGAGACATGAGAATACATATGTTTTAAAATACATAGAGTCAAACATATTCCTCTGCAATGAATAGGGGTTGTTGAGTCCAGTTCATTGTGCCAGGAGTAGGTGTTGTCTATTACATACATGGTTTATATAACGGTATCTGTGCTAATTTAAAACTGTGGTTTTATGCATCACCCCACCACGGCTTTCCCATTAAGCAGGCAGAAGATGTTTTCTAAATGTATGAATCTGTTTTGTTTGTCATTCAGTTCATGTGTAGTCATGTGTACATTCCCGCTATGAGTGATAACTTATGATAAGTTTAGTTACTCTGTAATCTTTGATAACTCAGTTCATGTGTAGCCATGTTTACAGGACCTTCATAAGTGATATCTTATGATAAGTTTCTTTTTCTGTGTGACTTATTTCACATAGAATCATCGTACCTGAATCCACTCTTTTTGCTGCTACTGGCCTTATGACATTGATTTCATGGCTGAGCGATATTCCATCGTACGTAAGTACCACAATATCTTGAACCATTTTTGTCTTTCCTGGGATATTTAAGGTGTACCCAAGTTGAGGTTCTTGTAAGCAGTGCAGCACTAAATTTTAGGGTGGCTCTGTCTTATTGATTTTCAGTTTTCCCAAGGTATATTCCCTAGACTGGAAGTGCCCTTGGCTGTGTAGCTCTGTTGTTTACTTGTTTTAGGGGACACAGTGCACTCCTCCAGAGAGGCAGTTGGCAACTTACATCCCGCCCATCAGCATAACAAGGCTCCCTGACCTCCAGGGCCTGTCTTCCCTTTCTGGTTTTTACACATTTGCGGATGTCCCTTTTGACCGGTGGGAAGGGATACTTCTTTGTAGTGCAGATTTTCATTGCTGCTTGCTTGCTTGGCCAAAAAGGGCGTATGCATTTTCTCCTGAATATATTCAGGAGAAAACGCATACGCCGTTTTTGGACAAGTGCATCATTGTCGAATTTGTGCCCCTCTTCCTGTTCTTGAAAGGAGATTCCAACGTACCTCTTGAAATCTGTTTCCTGCTATTCTGCCTCGTTTTAAAGTCCACCTCTCTGCCTTCCCTCAAAAGATTTTTGGACGATAGTTGTCCTCTATTACTCTGCAAGTTTGTAAATTGCTGTGCCCATGAGCTCCATTTTTCAACTCGTTTTTGTGAGCTGACCTCAAATCCAAAATTATGGTTCAAAACCTATACTGGTTCCCGGCGGGTGGCTGAGACATTGGTAAATTCTACTTCCTGCCAGGCAAGTAAAGTGACATGTACCCGTCCAAATGCCTAACAGCTACTCTCTCATTGGTTCTCCCTCTTCCCTTTCATCCTCTGCTAAATTGGCAACCTGTGCGAACCAGGAGGTTTTACGGGCTATCGCTCCAAGTTGGGAGAATGATAGTAAAGCAGTTGGGAGGTAAAAATGGAGCACAAGGAGAGGGACTATAAGTTGAGTTTTAGAACCCTTTCGTATTCACAGTGTGTCCATTTTCTAGGTTTCCCATAAATGTTATGGCTGTAGTAATATTCCCTTACACATGGAGAGTTGGGACCCATGGAATGGGTGCCACACATTATTGCTTTAAAGGGTCTGCATTTGCTCACCCAGTCTCACCAAACCTCTCAGTATCAAGTGTCCAGCTTTATGCCACATCCAGCTCTCGTTGTAGGTAGGGTCATAACAGGTTTCATCAGAGCCCCTGAAGGAATTGTAAAGAATTTCCCTGTTTTTTTGTTTTGTTTTTGAAATTCCATTTTATAGTGGGTTTGAGCTGATTCTCACTGTCATGTTTATGCCTGTCTAGACACACTTGATTCCCTTACGGTGACATATCAATACATAGGTTTTAAGATTCTTACTAGTCAGATATATTCCTGTGCACAGAATATTGGGTTTTGAGTCCCTTTCACTGATGAAGGTGTAGGTCTTGTCTATTCCGTATTTCGATTTTGGAATGGTACTTGTACTAATATCAAACTCTGGTATTATGCATCACCCCACCTCTCCTTCCCTCTTAAGCAGGCATAAGTGTGTTTCCTAAATGTGAGACTCTCTTCCCTTTCCTAACTTAGTTCATGTGTAGCCATGTTACCGAATATTCATAAGTGCTATCTTATGATAAGTTTGTTTTTCTGTGTGACTTATTTCACTTAGAATCATCGTACCTGAATCCACTCATTTTCTTGTTACTGGCATTATGACAATGATTTCATGTCTGAGGGATAATCCATCGTACATAAGTACCACAATTCTTTGAACCAATTTTATCTATCCTGGGATATTTATAGAGTACCCAATTTGAGATTCTTGTAAGCAGTGCAGCCCTAAATTTTGGGGTGGCTCTATCTTATTGATTTTCAGTTTTCCCAAGGTATATTCCCTAGACTGGAAGTGCCCTTGGCTCTGTAGCTATGTTGTTTACTTGTTTTAGGGAACACAATGCACTCCTCCAGAGAGGCAGTTGGGAATTTATATCCCGCTCATCAGCATAAAAAGGCTCCATGTTCTCCAGGGCCTTTCTAGGATTTCTGGTTTTTACACATTTTGTGGATGTCCCTTTTGACTGGTGGGAATTGATAAAACTTTGCTGTGCAGATCTGCATTGCCCACTTGCTTGCTTGGCCAAAAAGGGCGTATGCGTTTTCTCCTGAATATATTCAGGAAAAAACGCAAACACCCTTTTTGGCCAAGTGCACCATTATCGAAGTTGTGCCCCTCTTCCTGTGCTTTACAGGTGATTCCAACGAACCACTTGAAATCTGTTTCCTGCTATTCTGCCTCGCTTTGAAGGCCGCCTCGTTGCCTTCCCTTAACAGATTTTTTGGACGAAAGATGTCCTTTATTACTCTGTCAGTTTTTTGAATTATTGTGTCCCTGAGCTCCATTTTTCAACTCTTTTTTTTTTTTTTTTTTTTTTTTTCTTTTTGCGGTATGCGGGCCTCTCACTGTTGTGGCCTCTCCCGTTGCGGAGCACAGGCTCCGGACGCGCAGGCCCAGCGGCCATGGCTCACGGGCCCAGCCGCTCCGCGGCATATGGGATCCTCCCAGACCGGGGCACGAACCCGTATCCCCTGCATCGGCAGGCGGACTCTCAACCACTGCGCCACCAGGGAGGCCCATCAACTCTTTTTTTGTGAGCTGACCGCAAGTCCAAAATTTTTGTTCAGGACCTACACTTGTTCATGGCGGGTGGCTGAGAATTTGGTTAATTCTTCTTCCTATCGGGCAATTAGAGTGAAATGTGCCCGTCCAAATGCCTAAGAGCTATTCTTTCATTGGTTCCCCCTTTTCCCTTTCATCCTCTTCCAAATTGGCAACCTGTGCAAACCAGGAGGTTAAAGGGGCTGTCTCTCCAAGGTGGGAGATTGATAGTAAAGCAGTGGGAAAGTCAAACCGGAGCACCAGGAGAGGGACAATTAGTTGTGTTTTAGTAACCTTTCGTATTCACTGTGTGTCCATTATCTTGGTTTCCTGAACATGTTATAGCTGTAGTAATATTCCCTTCAACATGGAGATTTGGGAACCATGGAATGGGTGCCTCACATTATTGCTTTAAATGGTCTGTATTTGCTAACACAAATTTACCAGTCCTCTCAGTCCCAACTGTCCAGCCTTATGCCACATGCAGCTATCGTTGTACACAGGGTCATTCCAGGTTTCAGCAGAGACCATGTAGGAATTGTAAAGAATTTCCCTGTTTTGTTGTTTTGTTTTTGAAATTACTTTTTATAGTGGGTTTGAACTGATTCTCACTGCCGTGTTTATGCCAGTCTAGACACACTTGTTTTCTTACGGAAACATGTCAATACATAGGTTTTAAGATTCTTACTAGTCAGATATATTCCTCTGAGTGAAGTATACGGTCTTGACTCCCTTTCAGGGAGGAAGGTGTAGATCTTGTCTATTCTGTATTTGGTTTCTGGAATGGTGCCTGTACATATATCAAACTCTGGTTTTATGCAACACCCCACCTCTCCTTCCCACTTAAGCAGGCGTAAGAGTATTTTCTAAATGTGAGACTCTGTTCTCTTTCCTAACACAGTTCATGTGTAGCCATGTTTACAGGATTTTCATAAGTGATATCTTATGATAAATTTCTTTTTCTGTGTGACTTATTCACTTAGAATCATCGTACCTGACTCCACTCATTTTGCTGCTACTGGTCTTATGACATTGATTTCATGGCTGAGGGATAATCCATCGTACGTAAGTACCACAATTTTTTGAACCATTTTTATCTTTCCTGGAATATTTAAGGTGAACCCAAGTTGAGGTTCTTGTAAGCAGTGCAGCCCTAAATTTTGGGGTGTCTCTGTCTTATTGATTTTAAGTTTTCCCAAGGTATATTCCCTAGACTGGCAGTGCCTTTGGCTCTGTAGCTCTGTTGTTTACTTGTTTTAGGGAACACAGTGCACTCCTCCAGAGAGGCAGTTGGCAATTTACATGCCTTCCTTCAGCATAACAAGGCTCCCTGTACTCCATGGTCTGTCTTGCCTTTCCGGTTTTTACCCATTTTGTGGATGTCCCTTTTGACCGGTGGGAAGGGATACTTCTTTGTAGTGCAGATTTGCATTGCCCGCTTGCTTGCTTGGCCAAAAAGGGCATATGCGATTTCTCCTGAATATATTCAGGAGAAATCGAATACGCACTTTTTGGCCAAGTGCATCATTGTCGAAGTTGTGCCCCTCTTCCTGTGCTTTAAAGGCGATTCGAACGCACCTCTTGAAATCTGTTTCCTGCTATTCTGCCTCGCTTTCAAGTCCATCTCGTTGCCTTCCCTCAACAGATTTTTGGACGATAGTTGACCTTTATTACTCTGCCAGTTTGTGAATTGCTGTGTCCCTGAGCTCCATTTTTTATCTCGTTTTTTGTGAGCTGAATGCAAGTCCAGTATTTTGGTTCAGAATCTATACTGGTTTTCGGTGGGTGGCTGAGACTTTGGTTAATTCTTCTTCCTCCCGGGAAATAAGAGTGACATGTGCCCGTCCAAATGCCTAACGGCTACTCGCTCATTGGTTCTCCCAATTCCCTTTCATCCTTTGCCAAATTGGCAACCTGTGCGAACCAGGAGGTTAAACGTGCTGTCTCTCCACGGTGGGAAATTGATAGTACAGCAGTTGGAAAGTCAAACAGGAGCACAAGGAGAGGGACTATTCGTTGAGTTTTAGAAACCTTTCGTATTCACATTGTGTCCATTCTTAGGTTTCCCTAAGATGTTATAGCTATAGTAATATTCCTTTCAACCGGGAGATTTGGGACACATGGAATGGGTGCCATGCATTATTGCTTTAAAGGGTATGCATTTGCTCACCCAATCTCACCAATCCTCTCAGTCCCATGTGTCCAGCCTTAGGACACATCCAGCTGTCGTTGTAGGTAGGGTCATTCCAGGTTTCATCAGAGTCCCTGAAGGAATTGTAAAGAATTTCCCTGTTTTTATGTTTTGTTTTTGAAATTCATTTTTATAGTGGTTTTGAGCTGATTCTCGCTGCCATGTTTATGCCAGTCTAGAAACACTTAATTCCCTTACGGAGACATATCAATATATAGGTTTTAAGATTCTTACTAGTTAGATATATTCCTCTGCGGGTAATATGGGGTTTTGAATCCCTTTCACTGTGGAAGGTGTAGGTCTTGTCTATTCCATAGTTGGTTTTTGGAAAGGTACGTGTGCTTATATCAAACTCTGGTTTTATGCATCACCCCACCACTCCTTCCCCCTTAAGCAGGCATAAGAGTGTTTTCTAAATGTGAGACTCTGTTCTCTTTCCTAACTCAGTTCATGTGTAGCCATGTTTACAGGATCTTCATAAGTGATATCTTATGATAAGCTTCTTTTCCTGTGTGACTTATTTCTCTTAGAATCATCGTACCTGAATCCACTCATTTTGCTGCTACTGGTCTTATGACATTGATTTCATGGCTGAGGGATATTCCATCATACGTAAGTACCACAATTTTTTGAACCATTTTTATCTTTCCTTGGATATTTAAGGTGTACCCAAGATGAGGTTCTTGTAAGCAGTGCTGCCCTAAATTTTGGGGTGGCTCTGTCTTATTGATTTTTAGTTTTCCCAAGGTATATTCCCTAGACTGGAAGTGACCTTGGCTCTGTAGCTCTGTTCTTTACTTGTTTTAGGGAACACAATGCACTCCTCCAGAGAGGCAGTTGGCAATTTACATCCCGCCCATCAGCATAACAATGCTCGCTGTTCTCCAGGGCCTGTCTTGCCTTTCTGGTATTTACCCATTTTGTGGATGTCCCTTTTGACCGGTGGGTAGTGATACTTCTTTGTAGTGCAGATTTGCATTGCCCGCTTACTTGCTTGGCCAAAAACGGCATATGCGTTTTCTCCTGAATATATTCAGGAGGAAACACATACGCCCTTTTTGGCCAAGTGCATCATTGTTGAAGTTGGGAGCCTCTTCCTGTGCTTTAAAAGCGATTCCAACGTACCTCTTGAAATCTGTTTCCCTCTATTCTGCCTCGCTTTCAAGTCCGCCTCGTTGCCTTCCCTCAACAGATTTTTGGACGATAGTTGCCCTTTATTACTCTGCCAGTTTGTGAATTGCTGTGCCCCTCAGCTCCATTTTTATCTCGTTTTTTGTGAGCTGAACGCAAGTCCAATATTTTGGTTCTGGACCTATACCAGTACCCGGTGGGTGGCTGAGACTTTGGATAATTCTTCTGCCTCCCAGGAAGTAAGAGTGACATGTGCCCGTCCAAATGCCTAACAGCTGCTCTCTAATTGGTTCTCCCTGTTCCCTTTCATTCTTTGCCAAATTGGCAACCTGTGCGAACCAGGAGGTTAAAGGTGGTGTCTCTCCAAGATGGGAGATTGTTAGTAAAGCAGTTGGAAAGTCAAACTGGCGCACAATGAGAGGGACTATTCGTTGAGTTTTAGAAACCTTTCGTATTCACAGTGTGTCCATTCTTAGGTTTCCCTTACATGTTATAGCTATAGTAATATTCCCTTCAACCAGGAGAGTTGGGACACATGGAATGTGTGCCACGAATTATTGCTTTTAAGGGTCTGCATTTGCTCACCCAATCTCACCAATCCTCTCAGTCCCATGTGGCCAGCCTTATGCCATACCCAGCTGTCGTTGTAGATAGGTTCATTCCAGGTTTCATCGGAGACCCTGAAGGAATTGTAAAGAATTTCCCTCTTTTTATGTTTTGTTTTTGAAATTCCTTTTTATAGTGGGTTTGAGCTGATTCTCGCTGCCATGTTTATGCCAGTCTAGATACACTTGATTCCCTTACGGAGACATATCAATACATAGGTTTTAAGATTCTTACTAGTCAGATATATTCCTCTGCGGGGAATATGGTGTATTGAGTCCATTTCACTGAGGAAGGTGTAGGTTTTGTCTATTCCATAGTTGGTTCTTGGAACGGTACATGTGCTTATATCAAACTCTGGTTTTATGCATCACCCCACCTCTCCTTCCCCCTTAAGCAGGCATAAGAGTGTTTTCTAAATGTGAGACTCTGTTCTCTTTCCTAACTCAGTTCATGTGTAGCCATG
This sequence comes from Mesoplodon mirus, assembly GCF_964341445.2. NCBI lineage: Eukaryota > Metazoa > Chordata > Mammalia > Artiodactyla > Ziphiidae > Mesoplodon > Mesoplodon mirus. Next base: position 138,092 of record NW_028295543.1, on the reverse strand, counting down.
TTTACAGGATCTTCATAAGTGATATCTTATGATGTTTCTTTTTCTGTGTGACTTATTTCACTTAGAATCATCGTACCAGAATCCACTCATTTTGCTGCTACTGGTCTTATGACATTGATTTCATGGCTGAGGGATATTCCATCATATGTAAGTACAACAATTTTTTGAACCATTTTTATCTTTCCTGGGATATTTCAGGTGTACCCAAGATGAGGTTCTTGTAAGCAGTGCAGCCCTAAATTTTGGGGTGTTTCTGTCTTATTGATTTTCGGTTTTCCCAAGGTATATTCCCTAGACTGGAAGTGCCCTTGCCTCTGTAGCTCTGTGGTTTACTTGTTTCAGGGAACACAGTGCACTCCTCCAGATAGGCAGTTGGCAATTTACATGCCGCCCATCAGCATAACAAGGCTCCTTGTTCTCCAGGGCCTGTCTTGCCTTTCTGAATTTTACCCATTTTGTGGATGTCCCTTTTGACCAGTGGGAAGTGAAACTTCTTTGTAGTGCAGATTTGCATTGCCCACTTGCTTATTTGGCCAAAATGGGCGTATGCGATTTCTCCTGAATATATTCAGGTGAAAACGCATACGCCCATTTTTGGCCAAGTGCATCATTGTCGAAGTTGTGCCCCTCTTCATGTGCTTTAAAGGCAATTCCAATGTACCTCTTGAAATCTGTTTCCTGCTGTACTGCCTCACTTTCAAGTCCGCCTCGTTGCCTTCTCTCAACATATTTTTGGACGATAGTGGTCCTTTATTACTTTGCCTGTTTGTGAATTGCTGTGCCCCTGAGCTCCATTATTTAACTTGTTTTTTGTGAGCTGAACGCAAGTCCAATATTTTGGTTCAAGAACTATACTGGTTCGCAGATGGTGGCTGAGACTTTGCTTAATATTTCTTCCTCCAAGGAAATAAGAGTGGCATGTGCCCGTCCAAATGCCTAACAGCTACTCTTTCATTGGTGCTCCCTCTTCCCTTTCATCCACTGCCAAATTGGCCACCTGTGCGAACCAGGATGTTAAAGGTGCTGTCTATCCACGTTGGGAGATTGATAGTAAAGCAGTTGGAAAGTCAAACCGGAGCACCAGGAGGGGGACTATTGGTTGAGTTTTAGAGACCTTTCGTATTCACAGTGTGTCCATTCTCTAGGTTTCCCATACATGTTATAGCTGTAGTAATATTCCCTTCAACCTGGAGAAATGAGACCCATGGAATGGGTGCCATGCATTATTGCATTAACGGGTCTGCACTTGCTCACCCAATCTCACCAATCCTCTTAGTCCCATGTGTCCAGCCTTATGCCACAACCAGCTGTCATTGTACACAGGGTCATTCCAGGTTTCGTCATAGACCCTGAAGAAATTGTAAAGAATTTCCCTGTTTTTTTGTTTTGTTTTTGAAATTCCTTTTAATAATGGTTTTGAGCTGATTCTCGCTGACATGTTTATGCCAGTCTAGAAACACTTGATTCCCTTACGGAGACATATCAATACATAGGTTTTAAGATTCTTTCTAGTCAGATATATTCCTCTGTGGGAAATATGGGGTTTTGAGTCCCTTTCACTGAGGAAGGTGTAGGTCTTGTCTATTCCATAGTTGGTTTTTGGAACAGTACCTGTGCTTATATCAAACTCTGGTTTTATGCATCACCCCACTTCTACTTCCCCATTAAGCAGGCATAAGAGTGTTTTCTAAATGTGAGACTCTGTTCTCTTTCCTAACTCAGTTCATGTGTAGCCATGTTTACAGGATCTTCATAAGTGATATCTTATGATAAGTTTCTTTTTCTGTGAGACTTATTTCACTTAGAATCATCGTACCTGAATCTGCTCATTTTGCTGCTACTGGTCTTATGATATTGATTTCATGCCTGAGGGATATTCCATCGTACGTAAGTACCTAAATTTTTTGAACAATTTTTATCTTTCCTGGGATACTTAAGTTGTACTCAAGTTAAGGTTCTTTTAAGCAGTGCAGCCCTAAATTTTGGGGTGGCTCTGTTTTATTGATTTTCAGTTTTTCCAAGGTATATGCCCTAGACTGGAAGTGCCCTTGGCTCTGTAGCTCTGTTGTTTACTTGTTTTAGGGAACACAATGCACTCCTCCAGAGAGGCAGTTGGCAATTTACATCCCGCCCATCAGCATAACAAGGCTCCCTCTTCTCCAGGGCCTGTCTTGCCTTTCTGGTTTTTACCCATTTTGTGGATATCCCTTTTGACTGCTGGGAAGTGATCCTTCTTTGTAGTGCAGGTTTGTATTGCCCGCTTGCTTGCTTGGCCAAAAAGGGCGTATGCGTTTTCTCCTGAATATATTCAGGAGAAAACGCATATGCCCTTTTTGGCCAAGTGCATCATTGTCGAAGTTGTGCCCCTCTTCCTCTGCTTTAATGGCAATTCCAACGTGCCTCTTGAAATCTGTTTCCTGCTATTCTGCCTCGCTTTCAAGTCCGCCTCGTTGCCTTCCCTCAACAGATTTTTGGACGATAGTGGTCCTTTTTAATCCGCCTGTTTGTGAATTGCTGTGCCCCTGAGCTCCATTATTTAACTCGTTTTTTGTGAACTGAACGGAAGTCAAATATTTTTGTTCAGTAACTATACTGGTTCCCGGTGGGTGCCTGAGACTTTGGTTAATTCTTCTTCCTCCCGGGAAATAAGAGTGACATGTGCCCGTCCAAATGCCTAACAGCTACTCTTTCATTGGTTCTCCCTCTTCCCTTTCATCCTCTGCCAAATTGGCAACCTGTGCGAATCAGGAGGTTAAAGGTGCTGTCTCTCCAAGCTGGGAGATGGATAGTAAATCAGTAGGAAAATCAAAAGGGAGCACCAGGAGAGTGACTATTCGTTGAGATTTAGAGACCTTTCGTATTCACTGTGTGTCCATTCTCTAGGTTTCCCGTACATGTTATAGCTGTAGTAATATTTCCTTCAACCTGGAGACATGGGACCCATGGAATGAGTGCCATGCATTATTACTTTAAAGGGTCTGCATTTGCTTGCCCAATCGTACCAATCCTCTAAGTCCCATGTGTCCAGCCTTATGCCACATCCAGGTGTCATTTTAGATAGGGTCATTCCAGGTTTCATCAGAGACCCTGAAGGAATTGTAAAGAATTTCCTTTTTTTTTGTTTTTCAAGTTCCTTTTTATAGTGGGTTTTTGCTGATTCTCGCTGACATGTTTATGCCAGTCTAGACACACTTGATTCCCATACGGAGACATATCAATACATAGGTTTTAAGATTCTTACTAGTCAGATATATTCCTCTGGAGGAAATATGGGGTTTTGAGTCCCTTTCCCTGAGGAAGGTGTAGGTCTTGTCTATTCCATAGTTGGTTTTTGGAACGGTACCTGTGCTTATATCAAACTCTGGTTTTATGCATCACCCCACCTCTCATTCCCCCTTAAGCAGGCATAGGAGTGTTTTCTATATGTGAGATTCTGTTCTCTTTCCTAACTCAGTTCATGTGTAGCCATGTTTACAGGATCTTCATAAGTGATATCTTATGATAAGTTTCTTTTTCTGTGTGACTTATTTCACTTAGAATCACCGTACCTGAATCCACTCATTTTGCTGCTACTGGTCTTATGATATTGATTTCATGGCTGAGGGATATTCCACTGTACGTAAGTACCAAAATTTTTTGAACCATTTTTATCTATCCTGGGATACTTAAGATGTACCCAAGTTGAGGTTCTTGTAGGCAGTGCAGCCCTAAATTTTGGGGTGGCTCTGTCTGATTGATTTTCAATTTTCCCAAGGTATATTCCCTAGACTGGAAGTGCCCTTGGCTCTGTAGCTCTGTTGTTTACTTGTTTTAGGGAAAACAATGCACTCCTCCAGAGAGGCAGTTTGCAATTTACATCCCATCCATCAGCATAACAAGGCTCCGTGTTTTCCACAGCCTCTCTAGCATTTCTGGTTTTTACACATTTTGTGGATATCCCTTTTGACCGGTGGGAATTGATACTTCTTTGTAGTGCATATTTGCATTGCCCGCTTGGTTGCTTGGCCAAAAATGGCGTATGCGTTTTCTCCTGAATATATTCAGGAGAAAACGCATTCACCCTTTTTGGCCAAGTGCATCACTGTCGAAGTTGTGCCCCTCTTCCTGTGCTTTAAAGGCGATTCCAACTTACCTCTTGAAATCTGTTTCCTGCTATTCTGCCTCGGTTTCAAGTCCGCATCGTTGCCTTCCCTCAACAGATTTTTGGACAATAGTTGTCCTTTATTACTCTGCCAGTTAGTGAAGTGCTCTGCCCCTGAGCTCCATTTTTTAACTCGTTTTTTGTGAGCTGAACGCAAGTCCAAAATTTTGGTTCAGGACCTATACTGGTTCCCGGTGGGTGGCTGAGACTTTGGTTAATTCTTCTTCCTGCCGGGCAATTAGAGTGACATGTGCTCGTCCAAATGCCTAACAGCTACTCTCTCATTGGTTCTCCCTCTTCCCTTTCATCCTCTGCCAAATTGGCAACCTGTGCGAACCAGGATGTTAAAGGTGCTGTCTCTCAAAGTTGGGAGACTTTTAGTAAAGCTGTTGGAAAGTCAAACCGGAGTACCAGGAGGGGGACTATTCGTTGAGTTTAGAGACCTTTCGTATTCTCAGTGTGTCCATTCTCTAGGTTTCCCGTACATGTTATAGCTGTAGTAATATTCCCTTCAACCTGGAGACATGGGACCCATGGAATGTGTGCCATGCATTATTGCTTTAAAGGGTCTGAATTTGCTCACCCATTCTCACCAGTCCTCTCAGTCCCATGTGTCCAGCCTTATGCCACATCCATCTGTCATGTAGATAGGGTTATTCCAGGTTTAATCAGAGACCCTGAAGGAAATGTAAAGAATTTCCCTTTTTTTTTTTCAAATTCCTTTTCTTAGTGGCTTTGAGCTGATTCTTGCTGCCATGTTTATGCCAGTCTAGACACACTTGATTCCCTTATGGAGACATATCAATACATAGGTTTTTAGATTCTTACTACTCAGATATATTCATCTGCGGGAAATATGGTGTTTTGAGTCCCTTTCACTGAGGAAGGTGTAGGTCTTATCTATTCCATAGTTGGTTTTTGGAATGGTACCTGTGCTTATATCAAACTCTGGTTTTATGCATCACCCCACCTATCCTTCCCCCTTAAGCAGGCATAAGAGTGTTTACTAAATGTGAGACTCTGTTCTCTTTCCTTACTCAGTTCATGGGTAGCCATGTTTACAGGATCTACATAAGTGATATCTTATGATAAGTTTCTTTTCTGTGTGACTTATTTCACTTAAAATCATCGTACCTGAATCCACTCATTTTGCTGCTAATGGTCTTATGACATGGATTTCATGGCTGAGGGATATTCGATCGTATGTAAGTAGAACAGATTTTTGAACCATTTTTCTCTTTCCTGGGATATTTAAGGTGTACCCAAGTTGAGGTTCTTCTAAGCAGTGCAGCCCTAAATTTTGGGATGGCTCTGTCTTATTGATTTTCAGTTTTCCCAAGGTATATTCCATCGGCTTGAAGTGCACTTGGCTCTGTAGCTCTGTTGTTTACTTGGTTTAGGCAACACAATGCACTCCTCCAGAGAGGCAGTTGGCAATTTACATCCCGCCCATGAGCATAACAAGGCTCCCTGTTCTCCAGGGCCTGTCTTGAATTTCTGGTTTTTACCATTTTTGTGGATGTTCCTGTAGACGGGTGGGAAGTGATATTTCTTTGTAGTGCAGACTTGCATCCCCACTTGCTTGCTTGGCCAAAAAGGGCGTATGCATTTTCTCCTGAATATATTCAGGAGAAAATGCATACGCCCTTTTTAGCCAAGTGCATCATTGTCGAAGTTGTGCCCCTCTTCCTGTGCTTTAAAGGCGATTCCAACGTACCTCTTGAAATCTGTTTCCTGCTATTCTGCCTCCCTTTCAAGTTCGCCACGTTGCCTTCCCTCAACAGATTTTTGGATGATAGTTGTCCTTTATTACTCTGCCAGTTTGTGAATTGCTGTGCCCCTGAGCTCCTTTTTTGAACTCGATTTGTGAGCTGAACGCAAGTCCAAAATTTTGATTCAGGAACTATACTGGTTCCCGGTGTGTGCCTGAGACTTTGGTTAATACTTTTTCCACCCGGGAAACAAGAGTGACATGTGCCCGTCCAAATGACTAACAGCTACTCTTTCATTGGTTCTCCCTCTTCCCTTTCATCCTCTGCCAAATTGGCAACCTGTGCGAACCAGGAGGTTAAAGGTCTGTCTCTTCAAGCTGGGAGATCGATAGTAAAGCATTTGGAAAGTCAAAGCGTAGCACCACGAGAGTGTCTATTCGTTGAGTTTTAGAGAACTTTCTTATTCACTGTGTGTCCATTCTCTAGGTTTCCCGTACATGTTATAGCTGTAGTAATATTCCTTTCTACCTGGAGAGTTGGGACCCATGGAATGGGTGCCATGCATTATTGCTTTAAAGGGTCTGCATTTGCTCACCCAATCTCACCAATCCTCTCACTCCCAAGTGTCCAGCCTTATGCCACATCCAGCTGTCATGTAGATAGGGTCATTACAGGTTTCATCAGAGACCCTGAAGGAACTGTAAATAATTGACATTTATTTTTTGTTTCTCAAATTCCTTTTTATAGTGGGTTTGAGCTGATTCTCGCTGCCATGTTTATGGCAGTCTAGACACACTTGATTCCCTTACGGAGACATATCAATACACAGGTTTTAAGATTCTTACTAGTCATATATATTCCTCTGTGGGAAATATGGGGTTTTGAGTCCCTTTCACTGAGGAAGGTGTAGGTCTTGTCTATTCCATAGATGGTTTTTGGAACGGTACCAGTGCTTATATCAAACTGTGGTTTTATGCATCACCCCACCTCTCCTTCTCCCTTAAGGAGAATTAGGAGTGTTTTCTAAATGTGAGACTCTGTTCTCTTTCCTAACTCAGTTCATGTGTAGCCGTGTTTACAGGATCTTCATAAGTGATATCTTATGATAAGTTTCATTTTCTCTGTGACTTATTTCACTTAGTATCATCGTACCTGAATCCACTCATTTTGCTGCTACTGGTCTTATGACATTGATTTTATGGCTGAGGGATATTCCATCATACGTAAGTACCACAATTTTTTGAACCAGTTTTATCTTTCCTGGGATATTTAATGTGTACCCAAGATGAGGTTCTTGAAAGCAGTGCAGCCCTAAACTTTCGTGTGGTTCTGTCTTATTGATTTACAGATTTCCCAAGGTATATTCCCTAGACTCGAAGTGCCCTTGGCTCTGTAGCTCTGTTTTTTACTTGTTTTAGGGAAGACAATGCACTCCTCCAGAGAGGCAGTTGGCAATTTACATGCTGCCCATCAGCATAACAAGGCTCCCTCTTCTCCAGGGCCTGTCTTGCCTTTCTGGTTTTTACCCATTTTGTGGATGTCCCTTTTGACCGGTGGGAAGTGATACTTCTTTGTAGTGCAGATTTGCATTGCCCTCTTGCTTGCTTGGCCAAAAAGGGCGTATGCATTTTCTCCTGAATATATTCAGGAGATAACGCATACGCCCTTTTTGCCCAAGTGCATCATTGTCGAAGTTGTGCCCCTCTTTCTGTGCTTTAAAGGCGATTCCAACATACCTCGTGAAATCTGTTTCCTGCTATTGTGCCTCGCTTTCAAGTCCACCTCGTTGCCTTCCCTCAACAGATTTTTGGACGATAGTTGCCCTTTATTACTCTGCAAGTTTGTCAATTGCTGTGACCCTCAGCTCCATTTTTTAACTCGTTTTTTGTGAGCTGAACGCAAGTCCAATATTTTGGTTCAGAACCTATACTGGTTTTTGGTGGGTGGCAGAGAATTTGGTTAATTCTTCTTCCTCCCGGGAAATAAGAGTGACATGTGCCCGTCCAAATGCCTAACAGCTGCTCTCTAATTGGTTCTCCCTGTTCCCTTTCATTCTTTGCCAAATTGGCAACCTGTGCGAACCAGGAGGTTAAAGGTGGTGTCTCTCCAAGATGGGAGATTGTTAGTAAAGCAGTTGGAAAGTCAAACTGGCGCACAATGAGAGGGACTATTCTTTGAGTTTTAGAAACCTTTCGTATTCACAGTGTGTCCATTCTTAGGATTCCCTTACATGTTATAGCTATAGTAATATTCCCTTCAACCGGGAGAGATGGGACACATGGAATGTGTGCCACGAATTATTGCTTTTAAGGGTCTGCATTTGCTCACCCAATCTCACCAATCCTCTCAGTCCCATGTGGCCAGCCTTATGCCACACCCAGCTGTCGTTGTAGATAGGTTCATTCCAGGTTTCATCAGAGACCCTGAAGGAATTGTAAAGAATTTCCCTCTTTTTATGTTTTGTTTTTGAAATTCCTTTTTATAGTGGGTTTGAGCTGATTCTCGCTGCCATGTTTATGCCAGTCTAGATACACTTTATTCCCTTACGGAGACATATCAATACACAGGTTTTAAGATTCTTACTAGTCAGATATATTCCTCTGCGGGGAATATGGTGTATTGAGTCCCTTTCACTGAGGAAGGTGTAGGTCTTGTCTATTCCATAGTTGGTTCTTGGAACGGTACATGTGCTTATATCAAACTCTGGTTTTATGCATCACCCAACCTCTCCTTCCCCCTTAAACAGGCAGAAGAGTGTTTTCTAAATGTGAGACTCTGTTCTCTTTCCTAACTCAGTTCATGTGTAGCCATGTTTACAGGATCTTCATAAGTGATATCTTATGATAAGTTTCTTTTTCTGTGTGACTTATTTCACTTAGAATCATCGTACCAGAATCCACTCATTTTGCTGCTACTGGTCTTATGACATTGATTTCATGGCTGAGGGATATTCCATCATATGTAAGTACAACAATTTTTTGAACCATTTTTATCTTTCCTGGGATATTTCAGGTGTACCCAAGATGAGGTTCTTGTAAGCAGTGCAGCCCTAAATTTTGGGGTGTTTCTGTCTTATTGATTTTCAGTTTTCCCAAGGTATATTCCCTAGACTGGAAGTGCCCTTGGCTCTGTAGCTCTGTGGTTTACTTGTTTCAGGGAACACAGTGCACTCCTCCAGATAGGCAGTTGGCAATTTACATGCCGCCCATCAGCATAACAAGGCTCCCTGTTCTCCAGGGCCTGTCTTGCCTTTCTGAATTTTACCCATTTTGTGGATGTCCCTTTTGACCAGTGGGAAGTGAAACTTCTTTGTAGTGCAGATTTGCATTGCCCACTTGCTTATTTGGCCAAAATGGGCGTATGCGATTTCTCCTGAATATATTCAGGAGAAAACGCATACGCCCATTTTTGGCCAAGTGCATCATTGTCGAAGTTGTGCCCCTCTTCCTCTGCTTTAAAGGCAATTCCAATGTACCTCTTGAAATCTGTTTCCTGCTATTCTGCCTCACTTTCAAGTCCGCCTCGTTGCCTTCTCTCAACATATTTTTGGACGATAGTGGTCCTTTATTTCTTTGCCTGTTTGTGAATTGCTGTGCCCCTGAGCTCCATTATTTAACTTGTTTTTTGTGAGCTGAACGCAAGTCCAATATTTTGGTTCAAGAACTATACTGGTTCGCAGATGGTGGCTGAGACTTTGCTTAATATTTCTTCCTCCAAGGAAATAAGAGTGACATGTGCTGGTCCAAATGCCTAACAGCTACTCTTTCATTGGTTCTCCCTCTTCCCTTTCATCCACTGCCAAATTGGCCACCTGTGCGAACCAGGAGGTTAAAGGTGCTGTCTCTCCACGTTGGGAGATTTATAGTAAAGCAGTTGGAAAGTCAAACCGGAGCACCAGGAGGGGGACTATTGGTTGAGTTTTAGAGACCTTTCGTATTCACAGTGTGTCCATTCTCTAGGTTTCCCATACATGTTATAGCTGTAGTAATATTCCCTTCAACCTGGAGAAATGAGACCCATGGAATGGGTGCCATGCATTATTGCATTAACGGGTCTGCACTTGCTCACCCAATCTCACCAATCCTCTTAGTCCCATGTGTCCAGCCTTATGCCACAACCAGCTGTCATTGTACACAGGGTCATTCCAGGTTTCCTCATAGACCCTGAAGAAATTGTAAAGAATTTCCCTGTTTTTTTGTTTTGTTTTTGAAATTCCTTTTAATAATGGTTTTGAGCTGATTCTCGCTGACATGTTTATGCCAGTCTAGAAACACTTGATTCCCTTACGGAGACATATCAATACATAGGTTTTAAGATTCTTTCTAGTCAGATATATTCCTCTGTGGGAAATATGGGGTTTTGAGTCCCTTTCACTGAGGAAGGTGTAGGTCTTGTCTATTCCATAGTTTGTTTTTGGAACAGTACCTGTGCTTATATCAAACTCTGGTTTTATGCATCACCCCACCTCTACTTCCCCATTAAGCAGGCATAAGAGTGTTTTCTAAATGTGAGACTCTGTTCTCTTTCCTAACTCAGTTCATGTGTAGCCGTGTTTACAGGATCTTCATAAGTGATATCTTATGATAAGTTTCTTTTTCTGTGAGACTTATTTCACTTAGAATCATCGTACCTGAATCTGCTCATTTTGCTGCTACTGGTCTTATGATATTGATTTCATGCCTGAGGGATATTCCATCGTACGTAAGTACCTAAATTTTTTGAACAATTTTTATCTTTCCTGGGATACTTAAGTTGTACTCAAGTTAAGGTTCTTTTAAGCAGTGCAGCCCTAAATTTTGGGGTGGCTCTGTTTTATTGATTTTCAGTTTTTCCAAGGTATATGCCCTAGACTGGAAGTGCCCTTGGCTCTGTAGCTCTGTTGTTTACTTGTTTTAGGGAACACAATGCACTCCTCCAGAGAGGCAGTTGGCAATTTACATCCCGCCCATCAGCATAACAAGGCTCCCTCTTCTCCAGGGCCTGTCTTGCCTTTCTGGTTTTTACCCATTTTGTGGATATCCCTTTTGACTGCTGGGAAGTGATCCTTCTTTGTAGTGCAGGTTTGTATTGCCCGCTTGCTTGCTTGGCCAAAAAGGGCGTATGCGTTTTCTCCTGAATATATTCAGGAGAAAACGCATACGCCCTTTTTGGCCAAGTGCATCATTGTCGAAGTTGTGCCCCTCTTCCTGTGCTTTAATGGCAATTCCAACGTGCCTCTTGAAATCTGTTTCCTGCTATTCTGCCTCGCTTTCAAGTCCGCCTCGTTGCCTTCCCTCAACAGATTTTTGGACGATAGTGGTCCTTTTTAATCTGCCTGTTTGTGAATTGCTGTGCCCCTGAGCTCCATTATTTAACTCGTTTTTTGTGAACTGAACGGAAGTCAAATATTTTTGTTCAGTAACTATACTGGTTCCCGGTGGGTGGCTGAGACTTTGGTTAATTCTTATTCCTCCCGGGAAATAAGAGTGACATGTGCCCGTCCAAATGCCTAACAGCTACTCTTTCATTGGTTCTCCCTCTTCCCTTTCATCCTCTGCCAAATTGGCAACCTGTGCGAATCAGGAGGTTAAAGGTGCTGTCTCTCCAAGCTGGGAGATGGATAGTAAATCAGTAGGAAAGTCAAAAGGGAGCACCAGGAGAGTGACTATTCGTTGAGATTTAGAGACCTTTCGTATTCACTGTGTGTCCATTCTCTAGGTTTCCCGTACATGTTATAGCTGTAGTAATATTTCCTTCAACCTGGAGACATGGGACCCATGGAATGAGTGCCATGCATTATTACTTTAAAGGGTCTGCATTTGCTTGCCCAATCGTACCAATCCTCTAAGTCCCATGTGTCCAGCCTTATGCCACATCCAGGTGTCATTTTAGATAGGGTCATTCCAGGTTTCATCAGAGACCCTGAAGGAATTGTAAAGAATTTCCCTTTTTTTTGTTTTTCAAGTTCCTTTTTATAGTGGGTTTTGCTGATTCTCGCTGACATGTTTATGCCAGTCTAGACACACTTGATTCCCATACGGAGACATATCAATACATAGGTTTTAAGATTCTTACTAGTCAGATATATTCCTCTGGAGGAAATATGGGGTTTTGAGTCCCTTTCCCTGAGGAAGGTGTAGGTCTTGTCTATTCCATAGTTGGTTTTTGGAACGGTACCTGTGCTTATATCAAACTCTGGTTTTATGCATCACCCCACCTCTCATTCCCCCTTAAGCAGGCATAGGAGTGTTTTCTATATGTGAGATTCTGTTCTCTTTCCTAACTCAGTTCATGTGTAGCCATGTTTACAGGATCTTCATAGGTGATATCTTATGATAAGTTTCTTTTTCTGTTTGACTTATTTCACTTAGAATCACCGTACCTGAATCCACACATTTTGCTGCTACTGGTCTTATGATATTGATTTCATGGCTGAGGGATATTCCACTGTACGTAAGTACCAAAATTTTTTGAACCATTTTTATCTATCCTGGGATACTTAAGATGTACCCAAGTTGAGGTTCTTGTAGGCAGTGCAGCCCTAAATTTTGGGGTGGCTCTGTCTGATTGATTTTCAATTTTCCCAAGGTATATTCCATAGACTGGAAGTGCCCTTGGCTCTGTAGCTCTGTTGTTTACTTGTTTTAGGGAAAACAATGCACTCCTCCAGAGAGGCAGTTTGCAATTTACATCCCATCCATCAGCATAACAAGGCTCCATGTTTTCCACAGCCTCTCTAGCATTTCTGGTTTTTACACATTTTGTGGATATCCCTTTTGACCGGTGGGAATTGATACTTCTTTGTAGTGCATATTTGCATTGCCCGCTTGGTTGCTTGGTCAAAAATGGCGTATGCGTTTTCTCCTGAATATATTCAGGAGAAAACGCATTCACCCTTTTTGGCCAAGTGCATCACTGTCGAAGTTGTGCCCCTCTTCCTGTGCTTTAAAGGTGATTCCAACGTACCTCTTGAAATCTGTTTCCTGCTATTCTGCCTCGGTTTCAAGTCCGCATCGTTGCCTTCCCTCAACAGATTTTTGGACAATAGTTGTCCTTTATTATTCTGCCAGTTAGTGAAGTGCTCTGCCCCTGAGCTCCATTTTTTAACTCGTTTTTTTGTGAGCTGAACGCAAGTCCAAAATTTTGGTTCAGGACCTATACTGGTTCCTGGTGGGTGGCTGAGACTTTGGTTAATTCTTCTTCCTGCCGGGCAATTAGAGTGACATGTGCTCGTCCAAATGCCTAACAGCTACTCTCTCATTGGTTCTCCCTCTTCCCTTTCATCCTCTGCCAAATTGGCAACCTGTGCGAACCAGGAGGTTAAAGGTGCTGTCTCTCAAAGTTGGGAGACTGATAGTAAAGCTGTTGGAAAGTCAAACCGGAGTACCAGGAGGGGGACTATTCGTTGAGTTTAGAGACCTTTCGTATTTTCAGTGTGTCCATTCTCTAGGTTTCCCGTACATGTTATAGCTGTAGTAATATTCCCTTCAACCTGGAGATGTGGGACCCATGGAATGGGTGCCATGCATTATTGCTTTAAAGGGTCTGAATTTGCTCACCCATTCTCACCAGTCCTCTCAGTCCCATGTGTCCAGCCTTATGCCACATCCATCTGTCATGTAGATAGGTTTATTCCAGGTTTAATCAGAGACCCTGAAGGAAATGTAAAGAATTTCCCTTTTTTTTGTTTTTCAAATTCCTTTTCTTAGTGGCTTTGAGCTGATTCTTGCTGCCATGTTTATACCAGTCTAGACACACTTGATTCCCTTATGGAGACATATCAATACATAGGTTTTTAGATTCTTACTAGTCAGATATATTCATCTGCGGGAAATATGGTGTTTTGAGTCCCTTTCACTGAGGAAGGTGTAGGTCTTATCTATTCCATAGTTGGTTTTTGGAATGGTACCTGTGCTTATATCAAACTCTGGTTTTATGCATCACCCCACCTATCCTTCCCCCTTAAGCAGGCATAAGAGTGTTTACTAAATGTGAGACTCTGTTCTCTTTCCTTACTCAGTTCATGGGTAGCCATGTTTACAGGATCTACATAAGTGATATCTTATGATAAGTTTCTTTTCTGTGTGACTTATTTCACTTAAAATCATCGTACCTGAATCCACTCATTTTGCTGCTAATGGTCTTATGACATGGATTTCATGGCTGAGGGATATTCGATCGTATGTAAGTAGAACAGATTTTTGAACCATTTTTCTCTTTCCTGGGATATTTAAGGTGTACCCAAGTTGAGGTTCTTCTAAGCAGTGCAGCCCTAAATTTTGGGATGGCTCTGTCTTATTGATTTTCAGTTTTCCCAAGGTATATTCCATCGGCTTGAAGTGCACTTGGCTCTGTAGCTCTGTTGTTTACTTGGTTTAGGCAACACAATGCACTCCTCCAGAGAGGCAGTTGGCAATTTACATCCCGCCCATGAGCATAACAAGGCTCCCTGTTCTCCAGGGCCTGTCTTGAATTTCTGGTTTTTACCATTTTTGTGGATGTTCCTGTAGACGGGTGGGAAGTGATATTTCTTTGTAGTGCAGACTTGCATCCCCACTTGCTTGCTTGGCCAAAAAGGGCGTATGCATTTTCTCCTGAATATATTCAGGAGAAAATGCATACGCCCTTTTTAGCCAAGTGCATCATTGTCGAAGTTGTGCCCCTCTTCCTGTGCTTTAAAGGCGATTCCAACGTACCTCTTGAAATCTGTTTCCTGCTATTCTGCCTCCCTTTCAAGTTCGCCACGTTGCCTTCCCTCAACAGATTTTTGGATGATAGTTGTCCTTTATTACTCTGCCAGTTTGTGAATTGCTGTGCCCCTGAGCTCCTTTTTTGAACTCGATTTGTGAGCTGAACGCAAGTCCAAAATTTTGATTCAGGAACTATACTGGTTCCCGGTGTGTGCCTGAGACTTTGGTTAATACTTTTTCCACCCGGGAAACAAGAGTGACATGTGCCCGTCCAAATGACTAACAGCTACTCTTTCATTGGTTCTCCCTCTTCCCTTTCATCCTCTGCCAAATTGGCAACCTGTGCGAACCAGGAGGTTAAAGGTCTGTCTCTTCAAGCTGGGAGATCGATAGTAAAGCAGTTGGAAAGTCAAAGCGTAGCACCACGAGAGTGTCTATTCGTTGAGTTTTAGAGAACTTTCTTATTCACTGTGTGTCCATTCTCTAGGTTTCCCGTACATGTTATAGCTGTAGTAATATTCCTTTCTACCTGGAGAGTTGGGACCCATGGAATGGGTGCCATGCATTATTGCTCTAAAGGGTCTGCATTTGCTCACCCAATCTCACCAATCCTCTCACTCCCAAGTGTCCAGCCTTATGCCACATCCAGCTGTCATGTAGATAGGGTCATTACAGGTTTCATCAGAGACCCTGAAGGAACTGTAAATAATTGACATTTATTTTTTTGTTTCTCAAATTCCTTTTTATAGTGGGTTTGAGCTGATTCTCGCTGCCATGTTTATGCCAGTCTAGACACACTTGATTCCCTTACGGAGACATATCAATACACAGGTTTTAAGATTCTTACTAGTCATATATATTCCTCTGCGGGAAATATGGGGTTTTGAGTCCCTTTCACTGAGGAAGGTGTAGGTCTTGTCTATTCCATAGATGGTTTTTGGAACAGTACCAGTGCTTATATCAAACTGTGGTTTTATGCATCACCCCACCTCTCCTTCTCCCTTAAGGAGAATTAGGAGTGTTTTCTAAATGTGAGACTCTGTTCTCTTTCCTAACTCAGTTCATGTGTAGCCGTGTTTACAGGATCTTCATAAGTGATATCTTATGATAAGTTTCATTTTCTCTGTGACTTATTTCACTTAGTATCATCGTACCTGAATCCACTCATTTTGCTGCTACTGGTCTTATGACATTGATTTTATGGCTGAGGGATATTCCATCATACGTAAGTACCACAATTTTTTGAACCAGTTTTATCTTTCCTGGGATATTTAATGTGTACCCAAGATGAGGTTCTTGAAAGCAGTGCAGCCCTAAACTTTCGTGTGGTTCTGTCTTATTGATTTACAGATTTCCCAAGGTATATTCCCTAGACTCGAAGTGCCCTTGGCTCTGTAGCTCTGTTTTTTACTTGTTTTAGGGAAGACAATGCACTCCTCCAGAGAGGCAGTTGGCAATTTACATGCTGCCCATCAGCATAACAAGGCTCCCTCTTCTCCAGGGCCTGTCTTGCCTTTCTGGTTTTTACCCATTTTGTGGATGTCCCTTTTGACCGGTGGGAAGTGATACTTCTTTGTAGTGCAGATTTGCATTGCCCTCTTGCTTGCTTGGCCAAAAAGGGCGTATGCATTTTCTCCTGAATATATTCAGGAGATAACGCATACGCCCTTTTTGCCCAAGTGCATCATTGTCGAAGTTGTGCCCCTCTTTCTGTGCTTTAAAGGCGATTCCAACATACCTCGTGAAATCTGTTTCCTGCTATTGTGCCTCGCTTTCAAGTCCACCTCGTTGCCTTCCCTCAACAGATTTTTGGACGATAGTTGCCCTTTATTACTCTGCAAGTTTGTCAATTGCTGTGACCCTCAGCTCCATTTTTTAACTCGTTTTTTGTGAGCTGAACGCAAGTCCAATATTTTGGTTCAGAACCTATACTGGTTTTTGGTGGGTGGCAGAGAATTTGGTTAATTCTTCTTCCTCCCGGGAAATAAGAGTGACATGTGCCCGTCCAAATGCCTAACAGCTGCTCTCTAATTGGTTCTCCCTGTTCCCTTTCATTCTTTGCCAAATTGGCAACCTGTGCGAACCAGGAGGTTAAAGGTGGTGTCTCTCCAAGATGGGAGATTGTTAGTAAAGCAGTTGGAAAGTCAAACTGGCGCACAATGAGAGGGACTATTCTTTGAGTTTTAGAAACCTTTCGTATTCACAGTGTGTCCATTCTTAGGATTCCCTTACATGTTATAGCTATAGTAATATTCCCTTCAACCGGGAGAGATGGGACACATGGAATGTGTGCCACGAATTATTGCTTTTAAGGGTCTGCATTTGCTCACCCAATCTCACCAATCCTCTCAGTCCCATGTGGCCAGCCTTATGCCACACCCAGCTGTCGTTGTAGATAGGTTCATTCCAGGTTTCATCAGAGACCCTGAAGGAATTGTAAAGAATTTCCCTCTTTTTATGTTTTGTTTTTGAAATTCCTTTTTATAGTGGGTTTGAGCTGATTCTCGCTGCCATGTTTATGCCAGTCTAGATACACTTTATTCCCTTACGGAGACATATCAATACACAGGTTTTAAGATTCTTACTAGTCAGATATATTCCTCTGCGGGGAATATGGTGTATTGAGTCCCTTTCACTGAGGAAGGTGTAGGTCTTGTCTATTCCATAGTTGGTTCTTGGAACGGTACATGTGCTTATATCAAACTCTGGTTTTATGCATCACCCAACCTCTCCTTCCCCCTTAAACAGGCAGAAGAGTGTTTTCTAAATGTGAGACTCTGTTCTCTTTCCTAACTCAGTTCATGTGTAGCCATGTTTACAGGATCTTCATAAGTGATATCTTATGATAAGTTTCTTTTTCTGTGTGACTTATTTCACTTAGAATCATCGTACCAGAATCCACTCATTTTGCTGCTACTGGTCTTATGACATTGATTTCATGGCTGAGGGATATTCCATCATATGTAAGTACAACAATTTTTTGAACCATTTTTATCTTTCCTGGGATATTTCAGGTGTACCCAAGATGAGGTTCTTGTAAGCAGTGCAGCCCTAAATTTTGGGGTGTTTCTGTCTTATTGATTTTCAGTTTTCCCAAGGTATATTCCCTAGACTGGAAGTGCCCTTGGCTCTGTAGCTCTGTGGTTTACTTGTTTCAGGGAACACAGTGCACTCCTCCAGATAGGCAGTTGGCAATTTACATGCCGCCCATCAGCATAACAAGGCTCCCTGTTCTCCAGGGCCTGTCTTGCCTTTCTGAATTTTACCCATTTTGTGGATGTCCCTTTTGACCAGTGGGAAGTGAAACTTCTTTGTAGTGCAGATTTGCATTGCCCACTTGCTTATTTGGCCAAAATGGGCGTATGCGATTTCTCCTGAATATATTCAGGAGAAAACGCATACGCCCATTTTTGGCCAAGTGCATCATTGTCGAAGTTGTGCCCCTCTTCCTCTGCTTTAAAGGCAATTCCAATGTACCTCTTGAAATCTGTTTCCTGCTATTCTGCCTCACTTTCAAGTCCGCCTCGTTGCCTTCTCTCAACATATTTTTGGACGATAGTGGTCCTTTATTTCTTTGCCTGTTTGTGAATTGCTGTGCCCCTGAGCTCCATTATTTAACTTGTTTTTTGTGAGCTGAACGCAAGTCCAATATTTTGGTTCAAGAACTATACTGGTTCGCAGATGGTGGCTGAGACTTTGCTTAATATTTCTTCCTCCAAGGAAATAAGAGTGACATGTGCTGGTCCAAATGCCTAACAGCTACTCTTTCATTGGTTCTCCCTCTTCCCTTTCATCCACTGCCAAATTGGCCACCTGTGCGAACCAGGAGGTTAAAGGTGCTGTCTCTCCACGTTGGGAGATTTATAGTAAAGCAGTTGGAAAGTCAAACCGGAGCACCAGGAGGGGGACTATTGGTTGAGTTTTAGAGACCTTTCGTATTCACAGTGTGTCCATTCTCTAGGTTTCCCATACATGTTATAGCTGTAGTAATATTCCCTTCAACCTGGAGAAATGAGACCCATGGAATGGGTGCCATGCATTATTGCATTAACGGGTCTGCACTTGCTCACCCAATCTCACCAATCCTCTTAGTCCCATGTGTCCAGCCTTATGCCACAACCAGCTGTCATTGTACACAGGGTCATTCCAGGTTTCCTCATAGACCCTGAAGAAATTGTAAAGAATTTCCCTGTTTTTTTGTTTTGTTTTTGAAATTCCTTTTAATAATGGTTTTGAGCTGATTCTCGCTGACATGTTTATGCCAGTCTAGAAACACTTGATTCCCTTACGGAGACATATCAATACATAGGTTTTAAGATTCTTTCTAGTCAGATATATTCCTCTGTGGGAAATATGGGGTTTTGAGTCCCTTTCACTGAGGAAGGTGTAGGTCTTGTCTATTCCATAGTTTGTTTTTGGAACAGTACCTGTGCTTATATCAAACTCTGGTTTTATGCATCACCCCACCTCTACTTCCCCATTAAGCAGGCATAAGAGTGTTTTCTAAATGTGAGACTCTGTTCTCTTTCCTAACTCAGTTCATGTGTAGCCGTGTTTACAGGATCTTCATAAGTGATATCTTATGATAAGTTTCTTTTTCTGTGAGACTTATTTCACTTAGAATCATCGTACCTGAATCTGCTCATTTTGCTGCTACTGGTCTTATGATATTGATTTCATGCCTGAGGGATATTCCATCGTACGTAAGTACCTAAATTTTTTGAACAATTTTTATCTTTCCTGGGATACTTAAGTTGTACTCAAGTTAAGGTTCTTTTAAGCAGTGCAGCCCTAAATTTTGGGGTGGCTCTGTTTTATTGATTTTCAGTTTTTCCAAGGTATATGCCCTAGACTGGAAGTGCCCTTGGCTCTGTAGCTCTGTTGTTTACTTGTTTTAGGGAACACAATGCACTCCTCCAGAGAGGCAGTTGGCAATTTACATCCCGCCCATCAGCATAACAAGGCTCCCTCTTCTCCAGGGCCTGTCTTGCCTTTCTGGTTTTTACCCATTTTGTGGATATCCCTTTTGACTGCTGGGAAGTGATCCTTCTTTGTAGTGCAGGTTTGTATTGCCCGCTTGCTTGCTTGGCCAAAAAGGGCGTATGCGTTTTCTCCTGAATATATTCAGGAGAAAACGCATACGCCCTTTTTGGCCAAGTGCATCATTGTCGAAGTTGTGCCCCTCTTCCTGTGCTTTAATGGCAATTCCAACGTGCCTCTTGAAATCTGTTTCCTGCTATTCTGCCTCGCTTTCAAGTCCGCCTCGTTGCCTTCCCTCAACAGATTTTTGGACGATAGTGGTCCTTTTTAATCTGCCTGTTTGTGAATTGCTGTGCCCCTGAGCTCCATTATTTAACTCGTTTTTTGTGAACTGAACGGAAGTCAAATATTTTTGTTCAGTAACTATACTGGTTCCCGGTGGGTGGCTGAGACTTTGGTTAATTCTTATTCCTCCCGGGAAATAAGAGTGACATGTGCCCGTCCAAATGCCTAACAGCTACTCTTTCATTGGTTCTCCCTCTTCCCTTTCATCCTCTGCCAAATTGGCAACCTGTGCGAATCAGGAGGTTAAAGGTGCTGTCTCTCCAAGCTGGGAGATGGATAGTAAATCAGTAGGAAAGTCAAAAGGGAGCACCAGGAGAGTGACTATTCGTTGAGATTTAGAGACCTTTCGTATTCACTGTGTGTCCATTCTCTAGGTTTCCCGTACATGTTATAGCTGTAGTAATATTTCCTTCAACCTGGAGACATGGGACCCATGGAATGAGTGCCATGCATTATTACTTTAAAGGGTCTGCATTTGCTTGCCCAATCGTACCAATCCTCTAAGTCCCATGTGTCCAGCCTTATGCCACATCCAGGTGTCATTTTAGATAGGGTCATTCCAGGTTTCATCAGAGACCCTGAAGGAATTGTAAAGAATTTCCCTTTTTTTTGTTTTTCAAGTTCCTTTTTATAGTGGGTTTTGCTGATTCTCGCTGACATGTTTATGCCAGTCTAGACACACTTGATTCCCATACGGAGACATATCAATACATAGGTTTTAAGATTCTTACTAGTCAGATATATTCCTCTGGAGGAAATATGGGGTTTTGAGTCCCTTTCCCTGAGGAAGGTGTAGGTCTTGTCTATTCCATAGTTGGTTTTTGGAACGGTACCTGTGCTTATATCAAACTCTGGTTTTATGCATCACCCCACCTCTCATTCCCCCTTAAGCAGGCATAGGAGTGTTTTCTATATGTGAGATTCTGTTCTCTTTCCTAACTCAGTTCATGTGTAGCCATGTTTACAGGATCTTCATAGGTGATATCTTATGATAAGTTTCTTTTTCTGTTTGACTTATTTCACTTAGAATCACCGTACCTGAATCCACACATTTTGCTGCTACTGGTCTTATGATATTGATTTCATGGCTGAGGGATATTCCACTGTACGTAAGTACCAAAATTTTTTGAACCATTTTTATCTATCCTGGGATACTTAAGATGTACCCAAGTTGAGGTTCTTGTAGGCAGTGCAGCCCTAAATTTTGGGGTGGCTCTGTCTGATTGATTTTCAATTTTCCCAAGGTATATTCCATAGACTGGAAGTGCCCTTGGCTCTGTAGCTCTGTTGTTTACTTGTTTTAGGGAAAACAATGCACTCCTCCAGAGAGGCAGTTTGCAATTTACATCCCATCCATCAGCATAACAAGGCTCCATGTTTTCCACAGCCTCTCTAGCATTTCTGGTTTTTACACATTTTGTGGATATCCCTTTTGACCGGTGGGAATTGATACTTCTTTGTAGTGCATATTTGCATTGCCCGCTTGGTTGCTTGGTCAAAAATGGCGTATGCGTTTTCTCCTGAATATATTCAGGAGAAAACGCATTCACCCTTTTTGGCCAAGTGCATCACTGTCGAAGTTGTGCCCCTCTTCCTGTGCTTTAAAGGTGATTCCAACGTACCTCTTGAAATCTGTTTCCTGCTATTCTGCCTCGGTTTCAAGTCCGCATCGTTGCCTTCCCTCAACAGATTTTTGGACAATAGTTGTCCTTTATTATTCTGCCAGTTAGTGAAGTGCTCTGCCCCTGAGCTCCATTTTTTAACTCGTTTTTTTGTGAGCTGAACGCAAGTCCAAAATTTTGGTTCAGGACCTATACTGGTTCCTGGTGGGTGGCTGAGACTTTGGTTAATTCTTCTTCCTGCCGGGCAATTAGAGTGACATGTGCTCGTCCAAATGCCTAACAGCTACTCTCTCATTGGTTCTCCCTCTTCCCTTTCATCCTCTGCCAAATTGGCAACCTGTGCGAACCAGGAGGTTAAAGGTGCTGTCTCTCAAAGTTGGGAGACTGATAGTAAAGCTGTTGGAAAGTCAAACCGGAGTACCAGGAGGGGGACTATTCGTTGAGTTTAGAGACCTTTCGTATTTTCAGTGTGTCCATTCTCTAGGTTTCCCG
The DNA here is from genome assembly GCF_964341445.2 of Mesoplodon mirus. NCBI lineage: Eukaryota > Metazoa > Chordata > Mammalia > Artiodactyla > Ziphiidae > Mesoplodon > Mesoplodon mirus. The sequence goes on along the minus strand of NW_028295543.1, from coordinate 116,131 downwards.
TACATGTTATAGCTGTAGTAATATTCCCTTCAACCTGGAGATGTGGGACCCATGGAATGGGTGCCATGCATTATTGCTTTAAAGGGTCTGAATTTGCTCACCCATTCTCACCAGTCCTCTCAGTCCCATGTGTCCAGCCTTATGCCACATCCATCTGTCATGTAGATAGGTTTATTCCAGGTTTAATCAGAGACCCTGAAGGAAATGTAAAGAATTTCCCTTTTTTTTGTTTTTCAAATTCCTTTTCTTAGTGGCTTTGAGCTGATTCTTGCTGCCATGTTTATACCAGTCTAGACACACTTGATTCCCTTATGGAGACATATCAATACATAGGTTTTTAGATTCTTACTAGTCAGATATATTCATCTGCGGGAAATATGGTGTTTTGAGTCCCTTTCACTGAGGAAGGTGTAGGTCTTATCTATTCCATAGTTGGTTTTTGGAATGGTACCTGTGCTTATATCAAACTCTGGTTTTATGCATCACCCCACCTATCCTTCCCCCTTAAGCAGGCATAAGAGTGTTTACTAAATGTGAGACTCTGTTCTCTTTCCTTACTCAGTTCATGGGTAGCCATGTTTACAGGATCTACATAAGTGATATCTTATGATAAGTTTCTTTTCTGTGTGACTTATTTCACTTAAAATCATCGTACCTGAATCCACTCATTTTGCTGCTAATGGTCTTATGACATGGATTTCATGGCTGAGGGATATTCGATCGTATGTAAGTAGAACAGATTTTTGAACCATTTTTCTCTTTCCTGGGATATTTAAGGTGTACCCAAGTTGAGGTTCTTCTAAGCAGTGCAGCCCTAAATTTTGGGATGGCTCTGTCTTATTGATTTTCAGTTTTCCCAAGGTATATTCCATCGGCTTGAAGTGCACTTGGCTCTGTAGCTCTGTTGTTTACTTGGTTTAGGCAACACAATGCACTCCTCCAGAGAGGCAGTTGGCAATTTACATCCCGCCCATGAGCATAACAAGGCTCCCTGTTCTCCAGGGCCTGTCTTGAATTTCTGGTTTTTACCATTTTTGTGGATGTTCCTGTAGACGGGTGGGAAGTGATATTTCTTTGTAGTGCAGACTTGCATCCCCACTTGCTTGCTTGGCCAAAAAGGGCGTATGCATTTTCTCCTGAATATATTCAGGAGAAAATGCATACGCCCTTTTTAGCCAAGTGCATCATTGTCGAAGTTGTGCCCCTCTTCCTGTGCTTTAAAGGCGATTCCAACGTACCTCTTGAAATCTGTTTCCTGCTATTCTGCCTCCCTTTCAAGTTCGCCACGTTGCCTTCCCTCAACAGATTTTTGGATGATAGTTGTCCTTTATTACTCTGCCAGTTTGTGAATTGCTGTGCCCCTGAGCTCCTTTTTTGAACTCGATTTGTGAGCTGAACGCAAGTCCAAAATTTTGATTCAGGAACTATACTGGTTCCCGGTGTGTGCCTGAGACTTTGGTTAATACTTTTTCCACCCGGGAAACAAGAGTGACATGTGCCCGTCCAAATGACTAACAGCTACTCTTTCATTGGTTCTCCCTCTTCCCTTTCATCCTCTGCCAAATTGGCAACCTGTGCGAACCAGGAGGTTAAAGGTCTGTCTCTTCAAGCTGGGAGATCGATAGTAAAGCAGTTGGAAAGTCAAAGCGTAGCACCACGAGAGTGTCTATTCGTTGAGTTTTAGAGAACTTTCTTATTCACTGTGTGTCCATTCTCTAGGTTTCCCGTACATGTTATAGCTGTAGTAATATTCCTTTCTACCTGGAGAGTTGGGACCCATGGAATGGGTGCCATGCATTATTGCTCTAAAGGGTCTGCATTTGCTCACCCAATCTCACCAATCCTCTCACTCCCAAGTGTCCAGCCTTATGCCACATCCAGCTGTCATGTAGATAGGGTCATTACAGGTTTCATCAGAGACCCTGAAGGAACTGTAAATAATTGACATTTATTTTTTTGTTTCTCAAATTCCTTTTTATAGTGGGTTTGAGCTGATTCTCGCTGCCATGTTTATGCCAGTCTAGACACACTTGATTCCCTTACGGAGACATATCAATACACAGGTTTTAAGATTCTTACTAGTCATATATATTCCTCTGCGGGAAATATGGGGTTTTGAGTCCCTTTCACTGAGGAAGGTGTAGGTCTTGTCTATTCCATAGATGGTTTTTGGAACAGTACCAGTGCTTATATCAAACTGTGGTTTTATGCATCACCCCACCTCTCCTTCTCCCTTAAGGAGAATTAGGAGTGTTTTCTAAATGTGAGACTCTGTTCTCTTTCCTAACTCAGTTCATGTGTAGCCGTGTTTACAGGATCTTCATAAGTGATATCTTATGATAAGTTTCATTTTCTCTGTGACTTATTTCACTTAGTATCATCGTACCTGAATCCACTCATTTTGCTGCTACTGGTCTTATGACATTGATTTTATGGCTGAGGGATATTCCATCATACGTAAGTACCACAATTTTTTGAACCAGTTTTATCTTTCCTGGGATATTTAATGTGTACCCAAGATGAGGTTCTTGAAAGCAGTGCAGCCCTAAACTTTCGTGTGGTTCTGTCTTATTGATTTACAGATTTCCCAAGGTATATTCCCTAGACTCGAAGTGCCCTTGGCTCTGTAGCTCTGTTTTTTACTTGTTTTAGGGAAGACAATGCACTCCTCCAGAGAGGCAGTTGGCAATTTACATGCTGCCCATCAGCATAACAAGGCTCCCTCTTCTCCAGGGCCTGTCTTGCCTTTCTGGTTTTTACCCATTTTGTGGATGTCCCTTTTGACCGGTGGGAAGTGATACTTCTTTGTAGTGCAGATTTGCATTGCCCTCTTGCTTGCTTGGCCAAAAAGGGCGTATGCATTTTCTCCTGAATATATTCAGGAGATAACGCATACGCCCTTTTTGCCCAAGTGCATCATTGTCGAAGTTGTGCCCCTCTTTCTGTGCTTTAAAGGCGATTCCAACATACCTCGTGAAATCTGTTTCCTGCTATTGTGCCTCGCTTTCAAGTCCACCTCGTTGCCTTCCCTCAACAGATTTTTGGACGATAGTTGCCCTTTATTACTCTGCAAGTTTGTCAATTGCTGTGACCCTCAGCTCCATTTTTTAACTCGTTTTTTGTGAGCTGAACGCAAGTCCAATATTTTGGTTCAGAACCTATACTGGTTTTTGGTGGGTGGCAGAGAATTTGGTTAATTCTTCTTCCTCCCGGGAAATAAGAGTGACATGTGCCCGTCCAAATGCCTAACAGCTGCTCTCTAATTGGTTCTCCCTGTTCCCTTTCATTCTTTGCCAAATTGGCAACCTGTGCGAACCAGGAGGTTAAAGGTGGTGTCTCTCCAAGATGGGAGATTGTTAGTAAAGCAGTTGGAAAGTCAAACTGGCGCACAATGAGAGGGACTATTCTTTGAGTTTTAGAAACCTTTCGTATTCACAGTGTGTCCATTCTTAGGATTCCCTTACATGTTATAGCTATAGTAATATTCCCTTCAACCGGGAGAGATGGGACACATGGAATGTGTGCCACGAATTATTGCTTTTAAGGGTCTGCATTTGCTCACCCAATCTCACCAATCCTCTCAGTCCCATGTGGCCAGCCTTATGCCACACCCAGCTGTCGTTGTAGATAGGTTCATTCCAGGTTTCATCAGAGACCCTGAAGGAATTGTAAAGAATTTCCCTCTTTTTATGTTTTGTTTTTGAAATTCCTTTTTATAGTGGGTTTGAGCTGATTCTCGCTGCCATGTTTATGCCAGTCTAGATACACTTTATTCCCTTACGGAGACATATCAATACACAGGTTTTAAGATTCTTACTAGTCAGATATATTCCTCTGCGGGGAATATGGTGTATTGAGTCCCTTTCACTGAGGAAGGTGTAGGTCTTGTCTATTCCATAGTTGGTTCTTGGAACGGTACATGTGCTTATATCAAACTCTGGTTTTATGCATCACCCAACCTCTCCTTCCCCCTTAAACAGGCAGAAGAGTGTTTTCTAAATGTGAGACTCTGTTCTCTTTCCTAACTCAGTTCATGTGTAGCCATGTTTACAGGATCTTCATAAGTGATATCTTATGATAAGTTTCTTTTTCTGTGTGACTTATTTCACTTAGAATCATCGTACCAGAATCCACTCATTTTGCTGCTACTGGTCTTATGACATTGATTTCATGGCTGAGGGATATTCCATCATATGTAAGTACAACAATTTTTTGAACCATTTTTATCTTTCCTGGGATATTTCAGGTGTACCCAAGATGAGGTTCTTGTAAGCAGTGCAGCCCTAAATTTTGGGGTGTTTCTGTCTTATTGATTTTCAGTTTTCCCAAGGTATATTCCCTAGACTGGAAGTGCCCTTGGCTCTGTAGCTCTGTGGTTTACTTGTTTCAGGGAACACAGTGCACTCCTCCAGATAGGCAGTTGGCAATTTACATGCCGCCCATCAGCATAACAAGGCTCCCTGTTCTCCAGGGCCTGTCTTGCCTTTCTGAATTTTACCCATTTTGTGGATGTCCCTTTTGACCAGTGGGAAGTGAAACTTCTTTGTAGTGCAGATTTGCATTGCCCACTTGCTTATTTGGCCAAAATGGGCGTATGCGATTTCTCCTGAATATATTCAGGAGAAAACGCATACGCCCATTTTTGGCCAAGTGCATCATTGTCGAAGTTGTGCCCCTCTTCCTCTGCTTTAAAGGCAATTCCAATGTACCTCTTGAAATCTGTTTCCTGCTATTCTGCCTCACTTTCAAGTCCGCCTCGTTGCCTTCTCTCAACATATTTTTGGACGATAGTGGTCCTTTATTTCTTTGCCTGTTTGTGAATTGCTGTGCCCCTGAGCTCCATTATTTAACTTGTTTTTTGTGAGCTGAACGCAAGTCCAATATTTTGGTTCAAGAACTATACTGGTTCGCAGATGGTGGCTGAGACTTTGCTTAATATTTCTTCCTCCAAGGAAATAAGAGTGACATGTGCTGGTCCAAATGCCTAACAGCTACTCTTTCATTGGTTCTCCCTCTTCCCTTTCATCCACTGCCAAATTGGCCACCTGTGCGAACCAGGAGGTTAAAGGTGCTGTCTCTCCACGTTGGGAGATTTATAGTAAAGCAGTTGGAAAGTCAAACCGGAGCACCAGGAGGGGGACTATTGGTTGAGTTTTAGAGACCTTTCGTATTCACAGTGTGTCCATTCTCTAGGTTTCCCATACATGTTATAGCTGTAGTAATATTCCCTTCAACCTGGAGAAATGAGACCCATGGAATGGGTGCCATGCATTATTGCATTAACGGGTCTGCACTTGCTCACCCAATCTCACCAATCCTCTTAGTCCCATGTGTCCAGCCTTATGCCACAACCAGCTGTCATTGTACACAGGGTCATTCCAGGTTTCCTCATAGACCCTGAAGAAATTGTAAAGAATTTCCCTGTTTTTTTGTTTTGTTTTTGAAATTCCTTTTAATAATGGTTTTGAGCTGATTCTCGCTGACATGTTTATGCCAGTCTAGAAACACTTGATTCCCTTACGGAGACATATCAATACATAGGTTTTAAGATTCTTTCTAGTCAGATATATTCCTCTGTGGGAAATATGGGGTTTTGAGTCCCTTTCACTGAGGAAGGTGTAGGTCTTGTCTATTCCATAGTTTGTTTTTGGAACAGTACCTGTGCTTATATCAAACTCTGGTTTTATGCATCACCCCACCTCTACTTCCCCATTAAGCAGGCATAAGAGTGTTTTCTAAATGTGAGACTCTGTTCTCTTTCCTAACTCAGTTCATGTGTAGCCGTGTTTACAGGATCTTCATAAGTGATATCTTATGATAAGTTTCTTTTTCTGTGAGACTTATTTCACTTAGAATCATCGTACCTGAATCTGCTCATTTTGCTGCTACTGGTCTTATGATATTGATTTCATGCCTGAGGGATATTCCATCGTACGTAAGTACCTAAATTTTTTGAACAATTTTTATCTTTCCTGGGATACTTAAGTTGTACTCAAGTTAAGGTTCTTTTAAGCAGTGCAGCCCTAAATTTTGGGGTGGCTCTGTTTTATTGATTTTCAGTTTTTCCAAGGTATATGCCCTAGACTGGAAGTGCCCTTGGCTCTGTAGCTCTGTTGTTTACTTGTTTTAGGGAACACAATGCACTCCTCCAGAGAGGCAGTTGGCAATTTACATCCCGCCCATCAGCATAACAAGGCTCCCTCTTCTCCAGGGCCTGTCTTGCCTTTCTGGTTTTTACCCATTTTGTGGATATCCCTTTTGACTGCTGGGAAGTGATCCTTCTTTGTAGTGCAGGTTTGTATTGCCCGCTTGCTTGCTTGGCCAAAAAGGGCGTATGCGTTTTCTCCTGAATATATTCAGGAGAAAACGCATACGCCCTTTTTGGCCAAGTGCATCATTGTCGAAGTTGTGCCCCTCTTCCTCTGCTTTAATGGCAATTCCAACGTGCCTCTTGAAATCTGTTTCCTGCTATTCTGCCTCGCTTTCAAGTCCGCCTCGTTGCCTTCCCTCAACAGATTTTTGGACGATAGTGGTCCTTTTTAATCTGCCTGTTTGTGAATTGCTGTGCCCCTGAGCTCCATTATTTAACTCGTTTTTTGTGAACTGAACGGAAGTCAAATATTTTTGTTCAGTAACTATACTGGTTCCCGGTGGGTGGCTGAGACTTTGGTTAATTCTTATTCCTCCCGGGAAATAAGAGTGACATGTGCCCGTCCAAATGCCTAACAGCTACTCTTTCATTGGTTCTCCCTCTTCCCTTTCATCCTCTGCCAAATTGGCAACCTGTGCGAATCAGGAGGTTAAAGGTGCTGTCTCTCCAAGCTGGGAGATGGATAGTAAATCAGTAGGATAGTCAAAAGGGAGCACCAGGAGAGTGACTATTCGTTGAGATTTAGAGACCTTTCGTATTCACTGTGTGTCCATTCTCTAGGTTTCCCGTACATGTTATAGCTGTAGTAATATTTCCTTCAACCTGGAGACATGGGACCCATGGAATGAGTGCCATGCATTATTACTTTAAAGGGTCTGCATTTGCTTGCCCAATCGTACCAATCCTCTAAGTCCCATGTGTCCAGCCTTATGCCACATCCAGGTGTCATTTTAGATAGGGTCATTCCAGGTTTCATCAGAGACCCTGAAGGAATTGTAAAGAATTTCCCTTTTTTTTGTTTTTCAAGTTCCTTTTTATAGTGGGTTTTGCTGATTCTCGCTGACATGTTTATGCCAGTCTAGACACACTTGATTCCCATACGGAGACATATCAATACATAGGTTTTAAGATTCTTACTAGTCAGATATATTCCTCTGGAGGAAATATGGGGTTTTGAGTCCCTTTCCCTGAGGAAGGTGTAGGTCTTGTCTATTCCATAGTTGGTTTTTGGAACGGTACCTGTGCTTATATCAAACTCTGGTTTTATGCATCACCCCACCTCTCATTCCCCCTTAAGCAGGCATAGGAGTGTTTTCTATATGTGAGATTCTGTTCTCTTTCCTAACTCAGTTCATGTGTAGCCATGTTTACAGGATCTTCATAGGTGATATCTTATGATAAGTTTCTTTTTCTGTTTGACTTATTTCACTTAGAATCACCGTACCTGAATCCACACATTTTGCTGCTACTGGTCTTATGATATTGATTTCATGGCTGAGGGATATTCCACTGTACGTAAGTACCAAAATTTTTTGAACCATTTTTATCTATCCTGGGATACTTAAGATGTACCCAAGTTGAGGTTCTTGTAGGCAGTGCAGCCCTAAATTTTGGGGTGGCTCTGTCTGATTGATTTTCAATTTTCCCAAGGTATATTCCATAGACTGGAAGTGCCCTTGGCTCTGTAGCTCTGTTGTTTACTTGTTTTAGGGAAAACAATGCACTCCTCCAGAGAGGCAGTTTGCAATTTACATCCCATCCATCAGCATAACAAGGCTCCATGTTTTCCACAGCCTCTCTAGCATTTCTGGTTTTTACACATTTTGTGGATATCCCTTTTGACCGGTGGGAATTGATACTTCTTTGTAGTGCATATTTGCATTGCCCGCTTGGTTGCTTGGTCAAAAATGGCATATGCGTTTTCTCCTGAATATATTCAGGAGAAAACGCATTCACCCTTTTTGGCCAAGTGCATCACTGTCGAAGTTGTGCCCCTCTTCCTGTGCTTTAAAGGCGATTCCAACGTACCTCTTGAAATCTGTTTCCTGCTATTCTGCCTCGGTTTCAAGTCCGCATCGTTGCCTTCCCTCAACAGATTTTTGGACAATAGTTGTCCTTTATTATTCTGCCAGTTAGTGAAGTGCTCTGCCCCTGAGCTCCATTTTTTAACTCGTTTTTTTGTGAGCTGAACGCAAGTCCAAAATTTTGGTTCAGGACCTATACTGGTTCCTGGTGGGTGGCTGAGACTTTGGTTAATTCTTCTTCCTGCCGGGCAATTAGAGTGACATGTGCTCGTCCAAATGCCTAACAGCTACTCTCTCATTGGTTCTCCCTCTTCCCTTTCATCCTCTGCCAAATTGGCAACCTGTGCGAACCAGGAGGTTAAAGGTGCTGTCTCTCAAAGTTGGGAGACTGATAGTAAAGCTGTTGGAAAGTCAAACCGGAGTACCAGGAGGGGGACTATTCGTTGAGTTTAGAGACCTTTCGTATTTTCAGTGTGTCCATTCTCTAGGTTTCCCGTACATGTTATAGCTGTAGTAATATTCCCTTCAACCTGGAGACGTGGGACCCATGGAATGGGTGCCATGCATTATTGCTTTAAAGGGTCTGAATTTGCTCACCCATTCTCACCAGTCCTCTCAGTCCCATGTGTCCAGCCTTATGCCACATCCATCTGTCATGTAGATAGGTTTATTCCAGGTTTAATCAGAGACCCTGAAGGAAATGTAAAGAATTTCCCTTTTTTTTTGTTTTTCAAATTCCTTTTCTTAGTGGCTTTGAGCTGATTCTTGCTGCCATGTTTATACCAGTCTAGACACACTTGATTCCCTTATGGAGACATATCAATACATAGGTTTTTAGATTCTTACTAGTCAGATATATTCATCTGCGGGAAATATGGTGTTTTGAGTCCCTTTCACTGAGGAAGGTGTAGGTCTTATCTATTCCATAGTTGGTTTTTGGAATGGTACCTGTGCTTATATCAAACTCTGGTTTTATGCATCACCCCACCTATCCTTCCCCCTTAAGCAGGCATAAGAGTGTTTACTAAATGTGAGACTCTGTTCTCTTTCCTTACTCAGTTCATGGGTAGCCATGTTTACAGGATCTACATAAGTGATATCTTATGATAAGTTTCTTTTCTGTGTGACTTATTTCACTTAAAATCATCGTACCTGAATCCACTCATTTTGCTGCTAATGGTCTTATGACATGGATTTCATGGCTGAGGGATATTTGATCGTATGTAAGTAGAACAGATTTTTGAACCATTTTTCTCTTTCCTGGGATATTTAAGGTGTACCCAAGTTGAGGTTCTTCTAAGCAGTGCAGCCCTAAATTTTGGGGTGGCTCTGTCTTATTGATTTTCAGTTTTCCCAAGGTATATTCCATAGGCTTGAAGTGCACTTGGCTCTGTAGCTCTGTTGTTTACTTGGTTTAGGGAACACAATGCACTCCTCCAGAGAGGCAGTTGGCAATTTACATCCCGCCCATGAGCATAACAAGGCTCCCTGTTCTCCAGGGCCTGTCTTGAATTTCTGGATTTTTTCCATTTTTGTGGATGTTCCTGTAGACGGGTGGGAAGTGATATTTCTTTGTAATGCAGACTTGCATCCCCACTTGCTTGCTTGGCCAAAAAGGGCGTATGCATTTTCTCCTGAATATATTCAGGAGAAAATGCATACGCCCTTTTTAGCCAAGTGCATCATTGTCGAAGTTGTGCCCCTCTTCCTGTGCTTTACAGGTGATTCCAACGTACGCCTTGAAATCTTTTTCCTGCTATTCTGCCTCGCTTTCAAGTCCGCCTCGTTGTCTTCCTTTAAAAGGTTTTTGGAAGATAGTTGTCCTTTATTACACTGCCAGTTTGTGAATTGCTGTGCCCCTGAGCTCCATTTATCAAATCGTTTTTTGTGAGCTGACCGCAAGTCCAAAATTTCGGTTCAAGAACTATACTGGTTCCCGGCAAGGGGATGAGTCTTTGGTTAATTCTTCTTCCTGCCAGGCAATTAGAGTGACATGTGCCCGTCCAAATGCCTAACAGCTCTTCTCTCATTGGTTCTCCCTGTTCCCTTTCATCCTCTGCCAAATTGGCAACCTGTGTTATCCAGGAGGTTAAAGGGGCTGTCTCTCCAAGTTGGGAGATTGATAGTAAAGCAGTTGGAAAGTCAAACTGGAGCACCAGGAGAGGGACAATTAGTTGAGTTTTAGAAACCTTTCGTATACACAGTGTGTCCATTCTCTAGGTTTCCCGTACATGTTATAGCTGTAGTAATATTCCCTTCAACCTGGAGAGTTTGGAACCATGGAATGGAGGCCACGCATTATTGCTTTAAACGGTCTGTGTTTGCTCACCCAGTCTCACCAATCCTCTCAGTCCCAAGTGTCCAGCCTTATGCCACATCAAGCTGTAGTTGAAGAGAGGTTCATTCCAGGTTTCATCAGAGACCGTGAAGGAACTGTAAAGAATTTCCCTGTTTTGTTGTTCTGTTTTTGAATTTCCTTTTTATAGTGGGTTTGAGCTGATTCTCACTGCCGTGTTTATGCCAGTCTAGACACACTTGATTCCCGTATGGAGACATATCAATACATAGGTTTTAAGATTCTTACTAGTCAGATATATTCCTCTGCGGAAAATATGGGATTTTGAATCCCTTTCCCCGAGGAAGGTGTAGGTCTTGTCTATTCCATAGTTGGTTTTTGGAACAGTACCTGTGCTTATATCAAACTCTGGTTTTATGCATCACCCCACCTCTCCTTCCCCCTTAAGCAGGCATAAGAGTGTTTTCTAAATGTGAGACTCTGTTCTCTTTCCTCACTCAGTTCATGTGTAGCTATGTTTACACGATCTTCATAAGTGATATCTTATGATAAGTTTCATTTTCTGTGTGACTTATTTCACTTAGAATCATCGTACCTGAATCCACTCATTTTGCTGCTACTGGTCTTATGACATTGATTTCATGGCTGAGGGATATTCCATCTTACATAAGTACCACAATTTTTTGAACAATTTTTAACTTTCCTGGGATAATTATGTTGTACCCAAGTTGAGGTTCTTGTAAGCAGTGCATCCCTAAATTTTGGGGTGGCTCTGTCTTATTGATTTTCAGTTTTCCCAAGGTATATTCCCCAGACTGGAAGTGCCCTTGGCTCTGTAGCTCTGTTGTTTACTTGTTTTAGGGAACACAATGCACTCCTCCAGAGAGGCAGTTGGCAACTTACATTCCACCCATCAGCATAACAAGGCTCCCTGTTCTCCAGGTCCTCTCTTGCCTTTCTGGTTTTTACACATTTTGTGGATGTCCCTATTGACTGGTGGGAAGTGATACTTCTTTGTACTGCAGATTTGCATTGCCTGCTTGCTGGCTTGGCCAAAAAGGGCGTATGCGTTTTCTCCTGAATATATTCAGGAGAAAACACATACACTATTTTTGGCCAAGTGAATCATTGTCGAAGTTGTGCCCCTCTTCCTGTGCTTTACAGGTGATTCCAACGTACGCCTTGAAATCTTTTTCCTGCTATTCTGCCTCGCTTTCAAGTCCGCCTCGTTGTCTTCCTTTAAAAGATTTTTGGAAGATAGTTGTCCTTTATTACACTGCCTGTTTGTGAATTGCTGTGCCCCTGAGCTCCATTTATCAAATCGTTTTTTGTGAGCTGACCGCAAGTCCAAAATTTCGGTTCAAGAACTATACTGGTTCCCGGCAAGGGGATGAGTCTTTGGTTAATTCTTCTTCCTGCCAGGCAATTAGAGTGACATGTGCCCGTCCAAATGCCTAACAGCTCTTCTCTCATTGGTTCTCCCTGTTCCCTTTCATCCTCTGCCAAATTGGCAACCTGTGTTATCCAGGAGGTTAAAGGGGCTGTCTCTCCAAGTTGGGAGATTGATAGTAAAGCAGTTGGAAAGTCAAACTGGAGCACCAGGTGAGGGACAACTAGTTGAGTTTTAGAAACCTTTCGTATACACAGTGTGTCCATTCTCTAGGTTTCCCGTACATGTTATAGCTGTAGTAATATTCCCTTCAACCTGGAGAGTTTGGAACCATGGAATGGAGGCCATGCATTATTTCTTTAAATGGTCTGTGTTTGCTCACCCAGTCTCACCAATCCGCTTAGTCCCAAGTGTCCAGCCTTATGCCACATCAAGCTGTAGTTGTAGATATGTTCATTCCACGTTTCATCAGAGACCCTGAAGGAATTGTAAAGAATTTCCCTGTTTTCTTGGTTTGTTTTTGAAATTCCTTTTTATAGTTGGTTTGAGCTGATTCTCACTGCCGTGTTTATGCCAGTCTAGACACACTTGATTCCCTGACGGAGACATATCAATACATAGGTTTTAAGATTCTTAGTAGTCAGATATATTCCTCTGCGGAAAATATAGGGTTTTGAATCCCTTTCCCCGAGGAAGTTGTAGGTGTTGTCTATTCCATAGTTGGTTTTTGGAACGGTACCTGTGCTTATATCAAACTCTGGTTTTATGCATCACCCCACCTCTCCTTCCCCCTTAAGCAGGCATAAGAGTGTTTTCTAAATGTGAGACACTGTTCTCTTTCCTCACTCACTTCATGTGTAGCCATGTTTACAGGATATTCTTAAGTGATATCGTATGATAAGATTCTTTTTCTGTGTGACTTATTTCACTTAGAATCATCATACCTGAATCCACTCATTTTGCTGCTACTGGTCTTATGACATTGATTTCATGGCTGAGGGATATTCCATCGTACGTAAATACCACAATTTTTTGAACAATTTTTAACTTTCCTGGGATATTTAAAGTGTACCCAAGTTGAGGTTCTGGTAAGCAGTGCATCCCTAAATTTTGGGGTGGCTCTGTCTTATTGATTTTCAGTTTTCCCAAGGTATATTCCCTAGACTGGAAGTGTCCTTGGCTCTGTATCTCTGTTTTTTACTTCTTTTAGGGAACACAGTGCACTCCTCCAGAGAGGCAGTTGCCAACTTACATCCCGCCCATCAGCATAACAAGGCTCCCTGTTCTCCAGGTCCTCTCTTGCCTTTCTGGTTTTTACACATTTTGTCGATGTCCCTTTTGACCGGTCGGAAGGGATACTTCTTTGTAGTGCAGATTTGCATTGCCCGCTTTCTTGCTTGGCCAAATGTGTGTATGCGTTTTCTCCAGAATATATTCAGGAGAAAACGAATAAACCATTTTTGGCCAAGTGCATCATTGTCGAAATTGTGCCCCTCTTCCTGTGCTTTACAGGTGATTCCAACGTACCTCTTGAAATCTGTTTCCTGCAATTCTGCATCAGGTTCAAGTCCGCCTCGTTGCCTTCCTTCAAAATATTTTTGGACGATAATTGTCCTTTATTACTCTGCCAGTTTGTGAATTGCTGTGCCCCTGAGCTCCATTTATCAAATCGTTTTTTGTGAGCTGACCGCAAGTCCAAAATTTCGGTTCAGGACCTATACTGGTTTCCAGTAGGGGGATGAACCTTAGGTTAATTCTTCTTCCTGCTGGGCAATTAGAGTCACATGTGCCCGTCCAAATGCCTGAGAGCTACTCTCTCATTGGTTCTCCCTCTTCCCTTTCATCCTCTGCCAAATTGGCAACCTGTGTTAATCAGGAGGTTAAAGGGGCTGTCTCTCCAAGTGGGGAGATTGATAGTAAAGCATTTGGAAAGTCAAATTGGAGCACCAGGAGAGGGACTATTCGTAGAGTTTTAGATACTTTTCGTATTCACAGTGTGTCCATTCTCTAGGTTTCCCGTACATGTTATACCTGTAGTAATATTCCCTTCAACCTGGAGAGTTTGGAACCGTGGAATGGATGCCACACATTATTGCTTTAAATGGTCCGTGTTTGCTCACCCAGTCTCACCAATCCTCTCAGTCCCAAGTGTCCAGCCTTATGCCACATCAAGCTGTAGTTGAAGAGAGGTTCATTCCAGGTTTCATCAGAGACCGTGAAGGAACTGTAAAGAATTTCCCTGTTTTGTTGTTCTGTTTTTGAAATTCCTTTTTATAGTGGGTTTGAGCTGATTCTCACTGCCGTGTTTATGCCAGTCTAGACACACTTGATTCCCTTATGGAGCCATATCAATACATAGGTTTTAAGATTCTTACTAGTCAGATATATTCCTCTGCGGAAAATATGGGATTTTGAATCCCTTTCCACGAGGAAGGTGTAGGTCTTGTCTATTCCATAGTTGGTTTTTGGAACAGTACCTGTGCTTATATCAAACTCTGGTTTTATGCATCACCCCACCTCTCCTTCCCCCTTAAACAGGTGCAAGAGTTTTTTTCTAAATGTGAGACTCTCTTCTCTTTACTAACTCAGTTCATGTGTAGCCATGTTTACATGACCTTCATAAGTGATATCTTATGATAAGTTTATTTTATTCTGTGACTAATTTCACTTAGAATCCTCGTAACTGAATCCACTCAATTTGCTGCTACTGGCCTGATGACATTGATTTCATGGCAGAGAAATATTCCATCGTATGTAATTACCACAATCTCTTGAACAATTTTTGTCTTTCCTGGGATATTTAAGATGTAGCCTAGTTGAGTTTCTTGTAAGCAGCGCAGCCCTATATTTTGGGGTGGCTCTGTCTTAGTGATTTTCAGTTTTCCCAAGGTATATTCCCTAGAGTGGAAGTGCCCTTGGCTCTGTAGCTCTGTTGTTTACTTGCTTTAGGGAACACAATGCACTCCTCCAGAGAGGCAGTGGGCAATTTATATCCCGGCCATCAACATAACAAGGCTCCCTGTTTTCCAGGGCCTCTCTAGCCTTTCTGGTTTTTACCCATTTGTGGATGTCCCTTTTGACTGGTTGGAAGTGATATTTCTTTGTAGTGCAGATTTGCATTGCCGGCTTGCTTGCTTGGCTAAAAAGGGCGTATGCGTTTTCTCCTGAATATATTCAGGAGAAATCGCATATGCCCTTTATGTCCAAGTGCATCATTGTCGAAGTTGTGCCCCTCTTTCTGTGCTTTAAAGGTGATTCCAACGTACCTCTTGAAATCTGTTTCCTGCTATTCTGCCTCACTTTCAACTCCACCTCAGTGCCTTCCCTCAACAGATTGTTGGACGATAGTTGTCCTTTATTACTCTACCAGTTTTTGAATTGCTGTGCCCCTGAGATCCATATATTAACTCATTTTCTGTGAGCTGAAAGCAAGTCCGATATTTTGGTTCAGGACCAATACTGGTTCCAGGTGGTTGGCTGACACTTTGGTTAATTCTTCTTCCTCCCGGGATATAAGAGTGACATGTGCCCGTCCAAATGCCTAACAGCTACTCTCTCATTGGTTCTCCCTCTTCCCTTTCATCATCTGCCAAATTGGCAACCTGTGCTAACCAGGAGGTTACAGGTGCTGTCTCTCCAAGTTGGGAGAATGATAGTAAAGCAGTTGGAAAGTCAAATTGTAGCACCAGGAGTGGGACTATTCGTTGAGTTTTAGAGACCTTTCATATTCACAGTGTGTCCATTCTCTATGTTTCCCGTACATGTTATAGCTGTAGTAATATACTCTTCAACCTGGAGAGTTGGGACCCATGGAATGGGTGCCATGCATTATTGCTTTAAAGGGTGTGCATTTGTTCACCCAATCTCACCAATCCTCTCAGTCCCATGTGTCCAGTCTTATGCCACATCCAGCTGTCGTTGTAGATAGGGTCATTCCAGGTTTCATCAGAGACCCTGAACAATTGTAAAGAATTTCGCTGTTTCTTTGTTTTGTTTTTGAAATTCCTTTTTTATAGTGGGCTTGAGCTGATTCACACTGCCATGTTTATGCCAGTCTAGACACACTTGATTCCCTAAAATAGACATATCAATACATAGGTTTTAAGATTCTTACTAGTCAGATATATTCCTCTGTGGGAAATATGGGGTTTTGAGTCCCATTCTCTAAGGACCGTGTAAGTCTTGTATATTCCATAGTTGGTTTTTGGAACGGTACTTGTGCTTATATCAAACTCTGGTTTTATGCATCACCCCACCGCTCCTTCCCCCTTAAGCAGGCATAAGAGTGTTTTCTAAATGTGAGACTCTCTTCTCTTTCCTAACTCAGTTCATGTGTAGCCATGTTTACAGGATCTTCATAAGTGATATCTTATGATAAGTTTCTTTTTCTGTGTGACTTATTTCACTTAGAATCATCGTACCTGAATCAATTCATTTTGCTGCTGCTGTTCTTATGACATTGATGGCGTGGCTGAGGGATATTCCATCGTACGTAAATACCACTATATTTGGAACGATTTTTATCTTTCCTGGGATATTTAACGTGTACCCAAGTTGAGGTTCTTGTAAGCAGTGCAGCCCTAAATTTTGGGGTGGCTCTGTCTTATTGATTTTCAGTTTTCCCAAGGTATATTCCCTAGACTGGAAGTGTCCTTGGCTGTGTAGCTCTGTTGTTTACTTGTTTTAGGGAACACAATGCACTCCTCCAGTGAGGCAGTTGGCAATTTATATGCCACCCATCAGCATAACAAGGCTCCCTGTTCTTCAGGGCCTGTCTTGCCTTTCCGGTTTTTACACATTTTGTGGATGTCCCTTTTGACCGGTGGGAAGTGATACTTTTTTGTAGTGCCGATTTGCATTGCCCACTTGCTTGCTTGGCCAAAAAGGGCGTATGCATTTTCTCCTGAATATATTCAGGAGAAAACACATACGCCCTTTGTGGCCAAGTGCATCATTGTCGAAGTTGTGCCCCTCTTCCTGTGCTTTAAAGGCGATTCCAAGGTGGCTCTTGAAATCTGTTTCCTGCTATTCTGCCTCGCTTTCAAGTTCGCCTCGTTGACTTCCCTCAACAGATTTTTGGACGATAGCTGCTCTTTATTACTCTGCCGGTTTGTGAATTGCTGTGTCCCTGAGCTCCAATTTTTAACTCGTTTTTTTTTGAGCTGAATGCCATTCCAATATTTTGGTTCAGGACCTATATTGGTTTTTGCTGGGTGGCTGAGACTTTGGTTAATTCTTCTTCCTCCCGGGAAATAAGAAAGAAATGTGCCCGTCCAAATGTCTAACAGCTACTCTCTCATTGGTTCTCCCTCTTCCCTTTCATCCTTTGCCAAATTGGCAACATGTGCACACCAGGAGATTAAAGGTGCTGTCTGTCCAAGTTGGGAGATTGATAGTAAAGCAGTTGGAAAGTCAAACTGGAGCACAATGAGAGGGATTATTCGTTGAGTTTTAGAGACCTTTCATATTCACAGTGTGTACATTCTCTAGGTTTCCTGTACATGTTATAGATGTAGTAATATTCCCTTCAACCTGGAGAGTTGTGACCAATGGAATGGCTGCCATGCATTATTGTTTTAAAGGATCTGCATTTGCTCACCCAATCTCACCAATCCTCTCAGTCCCATGTGTCCATCCTTATGCCACCTCCAGCTGTCATTGTAGATAGGGTCATTCCAGGATTCATCAGAGACCCTGAAGGAATTGTAAAGAATTTCCCTGTTTTTTTGTTTTGTTTTTGAAATTCCTTTTTATAGTGGGTTTGAGCTGATTATTGGTGTCATGTTTAAGCCAGTCTAGACACACTCGATTCCCTTAAAGAAACATATCAATACATAGGTTTTATGACTCTTACTAGTCAGATATATTACTCTGTGGGGAATATGGGATTTTGAGTCCCTTTCACTGAGGAAGGTGTAAGTCTTGTCTATTCCATAGTTGGCTTTTGAACGGTACCTGTGCTTATATGAAACTCTGGTTTTAAGCATCACCCCACCTCTCCTTCCCCCTTAAGCAGGCATAAGAATGTTTTCTAAATGTGAGACTCTTCTCTTTCGTAACTCAGTTCATGTGTAGCAATGTTTACAGGATCTTCTTAAGTGATATCTTATGATAAGTTTCTTTTTCTGTGTGACTTATTTCACTTAGAATCATCGTACCAGAATCAACTCATTTTGCTGTTGCTGTTCTTATGACATTAATGGCATGGCTGAGGAATATTCCATCGTATGTAAATACCACTATTTTTTGAACGATTTTTATCTTTCCTGGGATACTTAATGTGTACCCAAGTTGAGGTTCTTGTAAGCAGTGCAGCCGTAAATTTTGGGGTGGCTCTGTCTTATTGATTTTCAGTTTTCCCAAGGTATATTCCCTAGACTGGAAGTGCCCTTGGCTCTGTAGCTCTGTTGTTTACTTGTTTTAGGCAACACAATGCAATCCTCCAGGGAGGCAGTTGGCAATTTACATGCCGCCCATCAGCATAACAAGGCTCCCTGTTCTCCAGGGCCTGCCTTTACTTTCTGGTTTTTACCCATTTTGTGGATGTCCCTTTTGACTGGTGGGAAGTGATTCTTCTTTTTAGTGCAGATTTGCATTGCCCGCTTGCTTGCTTGGCCAAAAATGGCGTATGTGTTTTATCCTGAATATATTCAGGGGAAAACGCATACGCCATTTTTGGCCAGGTGCAACATTGTAGAAGTTCTGCCCATCTTCCTGTGCTTTAAAGGCGATTCCAATGTGGCTCTTGAAATCTGTTTCCTGCTATTCTGCCTCGCTTTCAAGTCCGCCTCGTTGACTTCCCTCAACAGATTTTTGGATGATAGTTGCCCTTTATTACTCTGCCAGTTTGTGAATTGCTGTGTCCTTGAGCTCTATTTTTTAACTCGTGTTTTGTGAGCTGAACGCAATTCCAATATTTTGGTTCAGGACCTATACTGTTTTTGGTGGGTGGCTGAGACTTTGGTTAATTCTTCTTCCTCCCGGGAAATAAGAAAGACATGTGCCCGTCCAAATGTCTAACAGCTACTCTCTCATTGGTTCTCCCTCTTCCCTTTCATCCTTTGCTAAATTGGCAACCTGTGAGAACCAGGAGGTTAAAGGTGCTGTCTCTACAAGTTGGGAGATTGATAGTAAAGCAGTTGGAAAGTCAAACTGGAGCACACGGAGAGGGATTATTCCTTGAGTTTTAGAAACCTTTCATATTCACAGTGTGTCCATTCTCTAGGTTTCCTGTACATGTTATTGCTGTAGTAATATTCCCTTCTACCTGGAGAGTTGTGACCAATGGAATGGCTGCCATGCATAATTGCATTAAAGGGTCTGCATTTGCTCACCCAATCTCACCAATACTCTCAGTCCCATGTGTTCATTCTTATGCCACATCCAGCTGTCATTATAGATATGGTCATTCCAGGTTTCATCAGAGACCCTGAAGGAATTGTATAGAATTTCCCTGGTTTTTGTTTTGTGTTTGAAATTCCTTTTTATAGTGGGTTTGAGCTGATTCTCGCTGCCATGTTTATGCCAGTCTAGAAACACTTGATTCCCTTACAGAGACATATAAATACATAGGTTTTAAGATTCTTACTAGTCAGATATATTCCTCTGCGGGAAATATGGTATTTTGAATCCTTTTCACTGAGGAAGGTGTAAGTCTTCTCTATTACATAGTTGGTTTTTTGAACGGTACCTGTGCTTATATCAAACTCTGGTTTTATGCATCACCCCACCTCTCCTTCCCCCTTAAGCAGGAATAAGTGTTTTTTTCTAAATGTGAGACTCTGTTCTCTTTCCTAACTCAGTTCATGTGTAGCCTTGTTTACAGGATCTTCATAAGTGATATCTTATGATACGTTTATTTTTCTGTGTGACTTATTTCACTTAGAATCATCGTACGTGAATCCATGCATTTTGGTGCTACTTGTCTTATGACAGTGATTTCATGGCTGATGGATATTCCATCGTACGTAAGTACCACAATTTTTTGAACCATTTTTATATTTCCTGAGATATTTAAGGTGTACCCAAGTTGAGGTTCTTGTAAGCAGTGCAGCCCTAAATTTTGGGGTGGCTCTGTCTTATTGATTTTCAGTTTTCCCAAGGTATATTCCCTAGACTGGAAGTGTCATTGCCTCTGTAGCTCTGTTGATTACTTGTTTTAGGGAACACAATGCATTCCTCCAGAGAGGCAGTTGGCAATTTACATCCCGCCCATCAGCATAACAAGTCTTCCTGTTCTCCAGGGCCTGTCTTTCCTTTATGGTTTTTACCCTTTTTGTGGATGTCCCTTTGGACCGTTGGGAAGTGATACTTCTTTTTAGTGCAGACTTACATTGTCCGCTTGCTTGCTTGGCCAAAAAGAGCGTATGCGTTTTCTCCTGAATATACTCAGGAGAAAACGCATATGCTCTTTCTGGCCAAGTGCATCACTGTCGAAGTTGTGCCCCTCTTCCTGTGCTTTAAAGGCGATTCCAACGTACCTCTTGAAATCTGTTTCCTGCTATTCTGCCTCGCTTTCAAGTCCGCCTCGTTGCCTTCCCTCAACAGATTTTTGGATGATAGTTGTCCTTTATTACTCTGCCAATTTGTGAATTGCTCTGCCCTATAGCTACATTTTTTAACTCATTTTTTGTGAGCTGAACGCCAGTCCCATATTTTGGTTCAGGACCTATACTGGTTCCCGGTGGGTGGCTGAGACTTTGGTTAATTCTTCTTCCTCCCAGGAAATAAGAGTGACATGTGCCTGTCCAAATGCCCAACAGCTACTCTCTCTTTGGTTCTCCCTCTTCCCTTTCATCCTTTGCCCAACTGGCTACCTGTGTGAACCAGGAGGTTAAAGGTGCTGTCTCTCCAAGTTGGGAGATTGATAGTAATGCAGTTTGAAAGTCAAACTGGAGCACCAGGAGAGGGATTATTCGTTGAGATTTAGAAACATTTTTTCTTCACAGTGTATCCATTCTCTAGGTTTCCCATACATGTTATAGCTGTAGTAATCTTCCCATCAACCTGGAGTGTTGGGACCCATGGAATGGGTGCCATGCATTATTGCTTTAAAGGGTCTGCATTTGCTCACCCAATCTCACCAATCCTCTCAGTCCCAAGTGTCCTGCCTTATGCCACCTCCAGCTGTCCTTGTAGATAGGGTCGTTCCAAGTTTAATCAGAGACCCTGAAGGAATTGTAAAGAATTTCGCTGTTTTTTTGTTTTGTTTTTGAAATTCCGTTTTATAGTATATTTGAGCTGATTCTCGCTGCCATGATTATGCCAGTCTAGAAACACTTGATTCCCTTACAGAGACATATCACTACATAGGTTTTAAGATTCTTACTAGTCAGATATATTCCTTTGTGGGAAATATGGGATTTTGAATCCCTTTCACTGAGGAAGGTGTAGGTCTTCTCTATTCTATAGTTGGTTTTTGGAACGGTACCTGTGCTTATATCAAACTCTGGTTTTATGCATCACCCCACCTCTCCTTCCCCCTTAAGCAGGCATAAGTGTGTTTTCTAAATGTCAGACTCTCTTCTCTTTCCTAACTCAGTTCATGTGTAGCCATGTTTACAGGATCTTCATAAGTGATATCTTATGATAAGTTTCTTTTTCTGTGTGACTTATCTCACTTAGAATCATCGTAGTTGAATCCACTCAATTTGCTGCTACTGGTCTTATGACATTGATTTCATGGCTGAGGGATATTCCATCATACGTAAGTACCACAATTTTTTGAACCATTTTTATATTTCCTGAGATATTTAAGGTGTACCCAAGTTGAGGTTCTTGTAAGCAGTGCAGCCCTAAATTTTGGGGTGGCTCTGTCTTATTGATTTTCAGTTTTCCCAAGGTATATTCCCTAGACTGGAAGTACCCTTGTCTCTGTAGCTCTGTTGTTTACTTGTTTTAGGGAACACAGTGCATTCCTCCAGAGAGGCAGTTGGCAATTTACATCCCACCCATCAGCATAACAAGGCTCCCTGTTCTCCAGGGCCTGTCTTGAATTTCTGGTTTTTACCCTTTTTGTGGATGTCCCTTTGGACCGGTGGGAAGTGATTCTTCTTTGTAGTGCAGACTTATATTGTCCGCTTGCTTGCTTTGTCAAAAAGTGCATATGCGTTTTCTCTTGAATATAATCAGTAGGAAACGCATATGCCCTTTTTGGCCAAGTGCAACATTGTCGATGTTGTGCCCCTCTTCCTGTGCTTTAAAGGCGATTCCAACGTACCTCTTGAAATCTGTTTCCTGCTATTCTGCCTCACTTTCAAGTATGCCTCGTTGCCTTCCCTCAACAGATTCTAGGTTGATAGTTGTCCTTTTTTACTCTGACAGTTTGTGAATTGCTCTGCCCTATAGCTCCATTTTTTAACTCGTTTTTTGTGAGCTGAACACCAGTCCCATATTTTGGTTCAGAACCTCTACTGGTTCCCGGTGGGTGGCTGAGACTTTGGTTAATTCTTCTTCCTCCTGGGAAATAAGAGTGACATGTGCCCATCCAAATGCCTAACAGCTACTCTCTCTTTGGTTCTCCCTCTTCTCTTTCATCATTTGCCAAATTGGCAACCTGTGCGAACCAGGAGGTTAATGGTGCTGTCTCTCCAAGTTGGGAGATTGATAGTAAAGCAGTTGGAAATTCAAACAAGAGTACCAGCAAAGGGACTATTTGTTGAGTTTTAGAGACTTTTCATGTTCACTGAGTGTCCATTGCCTAGGTTTCCCATACATGTTATAGCTGTAGTAATATTCCCTTCACCCTGGAGAGTTGGGACCCATGGAAGGGGGGCCATGCATTATTGCTTTAAAGAGTCTGCATTTGCTCACCCAAACTCACCAATCCTCTCAGTCCCAAGTGTCCAGCCTAATGCCAAATCCAGCTGTCGTTGTAGATAGGGTCATTCCAGGTTTCGTCAGAGACCCTGAAGAAATTGTTAAGGATTTTTTTTGTGTGTGTGTCTGAAATTCCTTTTTATAGTGGGTTTGAGCTGATTTTCACTGCCATGTTTATGCCAGTCTAGACATAGTTGATTCCCTCATGGAGACATATCAATAAATAGGTTATAAGATTCTTACTAGTCAGATATATTCCTCTGAGGGAAATATGGGGTTTTGAGTCCCTTTCACTGAGGAAGGTGTAGGTCTTGGCTATTCCGTATTTGATTTTTTGAACGGTACCTGTGCTTATATTAAAACTCTGGGTTTTATGCATCACCCTACCTCTCCTTACCCCTTAAGCAGGCATAAGAGTGTTTTCTAAATGTTAGACTCTGTTCTCTTTCCTAACTCAGTTCATGTGTAGCCATGTTTAGAGGATCTCTATAAGTGATATCTTATGATAGTTTTCTTTTTCTGTGTGACTTATTTCACTTAGAATCATCGTACCTGAATCCACTCATTTTGCTGCTCCTGTCTTATGACATTGATTTCATGGCTGAGGGATATTTCATCGGACGTAAGTACCCCAAATTTTTGTACCATTTTTATCTTTCCTGGGATATTTAAGGTGAATCCAAGATGAGGTTCTTGTAAGCAGTGTACCCCTAAATATTGGGGTGGCTGTGTCTTATTGATTTTCACTTTTCCCAAGGTAAATTCCGTAGACTGGAAGTGCTCTGGGCTCTGTAGCTCTGTTGTTTACTTTTTTTAGGGAAAAAAGTGCACTGCTCCATAGAGGCAGTTGGCAATTTACATCCCACCCATCAGCATAACAAGGCTCCCAGTTCGCCAGGGCCTGTCTTGCCTTTCAGGTTTTTACATATTTTGTGGATATCCCTTTTGACTTGTGGGAAGTTATATTTCTTTGTAGTGCAGATTTGCATTGCCCGCTTGCTTGCTTGGCCAAAAAGGGCGTTGTGTTTTCTCCTGAATATATTCAGGAAAAACTCATGCACAATTTTTGGCCAAGTGAATCATTGTCGAAGTTGAGCCCCTCTTCCTGTGCTTTCAAGGCGATTCCAGCATACCTCTTGAAATCTGTTTCCTGCTATTCTGCCTCGCTTCACGTCTGCCTCTTAACCTTCCCTCAACAGAGTTTTGGACGAGAGTTGTCATTTACTACTCTACCATTTGGTGAATTGCTGAGCCACTGAGCTCCATTTTTCAACTCATTTTTTGTGAGATGAATGCAAGTCCAAATTTTGGTTCAGGAATTATACTGGTGTCCGGTGGGTGGCTGAGACTTTGGTTAATACTTGTTCCGGCCGGAAAATTAGAGTGACATTTGCCGGTCCAAATGCTTAACAGTTACTCTCTTATTGGTTCTCCCTCTTCCCTTTCACCCTCTGCCAAATTTGCAACCTGTGAGAACCAGGAGGTTAAAGGGGCTCTCTCTCTATGTTGGGAGATTGATAGTAAAGCAGTTGGAAAGTGAAACCAGAGCACCAGGAGAGGGACTATTCGTTGTGTTTTAGAAACCTTTCATATTCACAGTGTGTCCATTCTCTAGGTTTCCCGTACATGTTATATCGGTTGTAATATTCCCTTCAACTTGGAGAGTTGGGACCCATGGAATGGGTGCCACTCATTATTGCTTTAAAGAGTCTGCATTTGCTCACCCAATCTCACCAATCCTCTCAGTCCCAAGTGTCCAGCCTAATGCCAAATCCAGCTGTCGTTGTAGATAGGGTCATTCCAGGTTTCTTCAGAGACCCTGAAGGATTTGTAAATAATTTCCCTTTTTTTGGTTTTGTTTTTGAAATTCCTTTTTATAGTGGGTTGAGCTGATTCTCACTGCCATGTTTATGCCAGTCTAGACACACTTGATTCCCTTACTGAGACATATCAATACATAGGTTTTAAAATTCTTACTAGTAAGATATATTACTATGCGGTGAATATGGGGTGTTGAGTCCCTTTCACTGAGGAAGGTGTATGTCTTGTGTATTCCATATTTGGTTTTTGGAACTGTACCTGTACTAATATCAAACTCTGGTTTTATGCATCACCCCACCTCTCCTTCCCCCTTAAGAATGCATAAGGGTGTTTTTTAAATGTGAGACTCCCTTCTCTTTCCTATCTCAGTTCATGTGTAGACTTGTTTACAGGATCTTCATAATTGATATCTTATGATAATTTTCTTTTTCTGTGTGACTTATTTCACTTAGAATTATCGTACCTGAATCCACTCATTTTGCTGCTACTGGCCTTATGACACTGATTTCATGGCTGAGGGATATTCCGTCATACGTAAGTACCACAATTTCTTGAACCATTTTTGTCTTTCCTGGGATATTTAAGGTGTACCCAAGTTGAGGTTTTTGTAAGCAGTGCAGCCCTGAATTTTGGTGTGGATCTGTCTTATTAATTTTCATTTTTCCCAAGCTATATTCCCTAGCCTGGAAGTGCCCTTTGCTCTGTAACTCTGTTTTTTACTTGTTTTAGGGAACATAATGCACTCCTCCAGAGTAGCGGTTGGCAATTTACATCCCGCCCATCAGCATAACAAGGCTCCCTATTCCCCAGGGACTGTCTTGCATGTCTGGTTTTTACACATTTTGCGGATATCCCTTTTGGCTGGTGGGAAGTGATACTTCTTTGTAGTGCAGATTTGCATTGCCCGCTTGCTTGCTTGGCTGAAAAGGTCATATGCGTTTTCTCCTGAATATATTCACGTGACAACCCATATGCCCTTTATGGACATTTTCATTATTCTCGAAGTTGTGGTGCTTTTCCTGTTTTTAAGGGCGATTCCAATGTACCTCTTGAAATCTGTTTCATGCCATTCTGCCTCAATTTCACTTCCGCCTCGTGGCTTTCCCTCAACAGATTTTTGGAAGAGAGTAGTCTTTATAACTCTGCAGCTTAGTGAATTGCTGTGGCCCTGAGTTCTATTTTTCAACTCGCGTTTTTGTGAGCTGACCGCAAATCCACAGTTTTGCTTCTGGACCTATACTGGTTCTGGGGGGGGCAGGCTGAGTCTTTGGTTAATTCCTCTTCGTGACGGGAAATTAGAGTGAAATGTGGCCGTCCAAATGCCTACAGCTACTCTCTCATAGGTTCTCTCTCTTCCCTTATATCCTCTCCACAATTTGCCAACTGTGCGAACCAGGAGGTTATAGGGGCTGACTCTCCAAGTTGGGAGATTGATAGTAAAGCAGTTGGAATGTCAAACTGGAGCACAAGGAGAGAAAAAAAGTAGTAGAATTTTAGAAACCTTTCACCATCAGATGGTTTCCATTCTCTAGGTTCCCATACATGTTATAAATGTAGTGATATTCCCTTCTACTTGGAGAGTTGGGAACCATGGAATGCGTGGCAGGCATAATTGCTTTAAAGGGTCTGCATTTTTTCACACAATCTCACCAGTCCTCTCAGTCCCAAGTGACCAGTGTTATGCCACATCCAGCTGTCATTGTAGATAGGGTCATTCCAGGGTTCTTCAGAACCCCTGAAGGTACTGTGTAAGAATTTTACTGTTTTTATGTTTTGTTTTGAAATTCATTTTTATATTGGGTTTGAGCTGATTCTCACTGCCATGTTTATGTCTTTCTAGACACATTTAGTTCCCTTATGGAGACATATCAATACATAGGTTTTAAAATTCTTACTAGTCAGATATATTTCTCTGCGGGGAATAAGGATGTTGAGTTCCGTTCACTGAGGAAGGAGTAGGGCTTGTCTCTTCTGTTTTTGGATTATGGAATGGTACCTGTGTTAATATCAAACTTTTGTTTTGTGCATATCCCCACCTCTCTTTCCCCTTAAGCAAGCGTTAGAGTGTTTTCTAAATCTGAGACTCTGTTCTATTCCCTAATTCAGTTCATATGTAGCCATGTTTACATTCCCTTCATAAGTGATATCTTATGTCAGAATGCACCATGGCCTTGTCATAATAATGCTCCAGGACCCCTGTCATCACAATGCTCCATGCCCTGGTTATCACAATGCTCCATGTCCATTGTCATCACAATTCTCCACGTCCTTGTCATCAGAATGCTACATGACATTTCTCATCAAAATATTACATGCTCTTATCATCACAATTCTCCATGCACTTGAAATTGCAATGCTCCATGCACTTGTCATCACAATGCCCCATGCACTTGTCATCACAGTGCTCCATGCCCTTGTCATCACATTGCTCCATGACCCCTGTCATCACAACACTCCATGAACATTTTCAGCCCAGGGTTCCATGACCCTTGTCATCACAATGATCCATGCCCTTGTCATCCCAATGCTCCATGACCCCTGTATTCACAATGCTCCATGATGCTTGTCATCACAGTGCTCCATGACACATGTCATCACAATGCTCCATGCCTTTGTCAGCAAAATTCTACATGACCTTGTCATTACAATGCTCTATACACTTGTCATTACAATATTCCAATTCCATTGTCATCACAATCCTCCATGAAACTTGGGATCACATTGCTGCATGCCCTTGTCATCACAATGATCCATGCTCCTTGAAATCAAAATGATCCATGACCTCTGCCATCACAATGCTCCAAACTCTTGTGATCACAGTGTTCCATAACACTTGTCATCACAACGCTCAGTGTTGCCTGTCATCACAATACGCCATGCCCTTTTCATCACAATGCTCCATGACATTTGTCTTCGCAATTCTCAATACACTTGTAATCACAATGCTCCCTGACAGTTGTCATCAGAATGCTCCTTGAACCCTGTCACGAAAAGGCTCCATGCATTTTTCATCACAATACCCGATGCAGTTTTCATCACAATGCTCCATGACATTGTCATCAAAATACTCCACAAGCTTGTAATCAGAATGCTCCATGTCCCTTGTCATCACAATTCTCCATGCACTTGTCAGCACAATGCTCCCTGACCCTTGTCATCACAATGCTCCAAGCCATTGTCATCACAATGCTCCATTACCTTTGTCCTCAGAATCCTCCATGACACTTGGCATCCCAATGCTCCATGCCATTGTCATCACAATGGGTCACTACATATTTCATCACAATGATCCCTGACACCTGTCTTCACAATAGTCCATGACCTGGTCATCACAATGCGCCATTCCAACTGTCATCAAAATAATCCATGAAACATATTAGACAAATGTTCCATGCCCTTGTCATCACAATGCCCCATGCCCTTTTTATCACAATGCCCCATGAGCCCTGTCATCACAATGCTCTGTGACTCCAGTCATCACAATGCTTCATAAAGATTGTCATCACAATGGTCCATGCCTGCGTCATCACAATGCTCTTTGACCTTTGTAACCACAATGCTCCATGAACTTTTCATCACAATTCTCTGTGACCCTTGTCATCACAATGCGCCATCTCTTTGTCAGAACAATGCTCCATGACCATTGTCTTCACAATGTGCCACGCACATTTCATCACAACGGTCCACAAACTTGTCATTGCAATGCTCCATAAACCTTGTAATCACAATGCTCCATGCACTTCTCATCCAAATCCTCTCTCACCAGAGGTATCACAGTGTTCCATCACTAGTCATCACAATACTCCCTCACCCCTGTAATCACAATGTTCCATGACCCTGTCATCACACTGATACATCCCCTTATCATCACAATGTTCCATTACCCCTGTCATCAAAATGTTCCATGACCCTTTTCATCCCAAAGCTCCAAGACCCCTGACATCACAATTTTCTATAAACCTTCCATCAAAATGTTCCATTCCACTTTTCATCAAATTGCTGCATGACCCTGTCATCAAAATGCTCCCTGGCATTCTCATCACAATGCACCATGCCCTTGTCATCAAAATGCTCCATGACTTGTCATCACAAAGCTCCATGACCCTTGGCATCACAATGCCCCATATCATTGTCATCACAATGCTCAATACACTTTTCATCACAATGCTAACTGACCCTTGTCGTCAGTATGCTCATTGAACCCTGTCATGACAAGGCTCCATGCCTTTTTCATCACAATAATCCATGCCGTTTTCATCACAATGCTCCAAGACCCGTCATCACAATGCTCCATGCCCTTGTCATCACAGAACTCCATGACGCATGCCATCAGAATGCTCCATGGCCTTCTCCTCACAATGCTCCATGCCCTTGTCATCACAATGCTCCAAGACCACAGTAATCACAATGCTCAATGTCCCTTTTCATCAGAATGCTCCATGTCAGTTGTCATTACAAGTCTCCATGGTCTTCTCATCACAATGCTCCTGGACCTTGTCATCACCATGCTCCATTCCCTTGTCATCACAATGCTCCATGTGCTTGTCAGCACAATGCTCCATGACACAGGTCATCACAGTGCACCATGCGTTGTCATCACAGTGCTCCACAATCTTGTCATCACAATGCTCCATGCACTTCTCATCAAAATGGTCTCTCACCACTGATATCACAATGCTATATCACTATTTGTAACAGTACTCCCTCAACCCTGTCATCACAATGTTCCATGACTCCTGTCATCACAATACTACATGCACTTATCATCACAATGTTCGATGACCCCTGACATCACAATGTTCCATAACACCTGTCATCAAAATGTTCCATGACACATTTCATCCAATTGCTCCATGACCCTGTCATCACAATATTTCCTGCCCTTCTCATCACAATGCACAACGCCCTTGCCATGAAAATGCTCCGTGACGTTTGTCATCACAAAGATCCATGCCCCTTGGCATCACAATGCTCCATGTCATTGTCATCACAGTGCTCCATGAACCCTCTCATAACATTGCTCAATGCACTTGTCATCAAAAAGCTCCATGACATTTGTCATCACAATGCTCGATGGCCTTCTCATCACAATGCTCCATGCCCTTGTCATCACAATGATCCAAGACCCCTGTAATCACAATACTCCATGCCCCTTTTCATCTCAGTGCTCCATGAACCCTGTCATCACAGTGCACCATGCCCATCATCATAATGCTTCAGGCTATTGTCATCACAAAGAAATCAATATTCTCCATGACCTCTGTCTTCATAATGCTCCAAACCCTTGTGATCACAATGTTCCATAACACTTATCATCACAACACCCCATGACGCTCATCATCACAATTATCCATGGCCTTCTCATCACAATGCTCCATGATCTTTGTCATCACAATGCTCAATACACTTGTCATCACAATGCTCCGTGACATTTGTCGTCAGAATGCTCCTTGAACCCTGTCATGACAAGGCTCCATGCCTTTTTCATCACAATGATCCATGCCCTTTTCATCACAATGCTCCAAGATCCCAATAATCACAATGCTCCATGCACTTGTCATCAAAAAGCTCCAAGACGCATGTCATCAGAATGCTTCATGGCCTTCTCATCACAATGCTCCATGTCATTGTCATCACAATGCTCCCTGAACGCTCTCATCACATTGCTCCATGCACTTGCCATCACAATGCTCCATTACACCTGTCATAACAATGCTCCATAACCCCTGCCATCACGATATTCCATGGCCTTGTCATCACAAGGCTCAATCACCCTTCTCATCACAATGCTCCAAGAACCCTGTAATCACAATGCTCCATGCCCTTGTCATCAAAAAGCTCCATGACGCATGTCATCAGAATGCTTCATGGCCTTCTCATCACAATGCACAACGCACTGACCAACAAAATGCTACATGACCTTTGTCATCACAATGATCCATGACAGTTTGCATCACATTGCTCCATATTATTGTCATCACAATGTTCCAAGAACACTCTCATCACATTGCTCCATGCACTTGTCTTCACAAAGCTCCATGACACATGTCATCAGAATGCTCCATGGCCTTCTCATCACAGTGCTCCATGACCTTACCATCACAATGCTCCATTACCCCTGTCATAAAAATGCTCCATGACCCCTGCCCTCACGATGTTCCATGGCCTTGTCATCACAAGGCTCCATGACCATTCTCATCACAACAATCCAAGAACCTTGTAATCACAATGCTCCATGCCTCTTTTCATCTCAATGATCCATGAACCCTGTCATCACAATGCACCATGCCCATCATCATAATTCTTGATGCTATTGTCATCACAATGAAATCAAAATGCCCCATGACTTCTGTCATAACAATGCTCCAATCCCTTGTGATCACAATATTCCATATCACTTGTCATCACAATGCCCCATGACGTTCGTCATCACAGTTATCCATGGTCTTCTCATCACAATGCTCTATGACCTTTGTCATCACAGTGCTCAATACACTTGTCATCAGAATGCTCCCTGACACTTGTTGTCTGTATGCTCCATGAATCCTGTCATGACAAGGCTCCATGGCTTTTTTATCACGATGATCCATGCCATTTTCATCACAATGCTCCAAGACACATGTAATCACAATGCTCCATGCCCTTGTCATCACAAAGCTCAATGACGCATGCCATCAGAATGCTCCTTGGTCTCCTCTTCACAATGTTCCATGCCCTTGTCATCACAATGTTCCATGACTCCTGTAATCACAATGATCCATGCCCCTTTTCATCAGTATGCTCCATGAGACTTGTCATCACAAGGCTCCATAGATTTGTCATCACAATGCTCCAGGACCTTCTCATCACAATGCATCACGACATTGTCATGAAAATTCTCAATGACCCTTGTCATCATAATGCTCCAAGCCCTAATCATCACAATCCTCCATTACATTTGGCATCACAATGCTCCATGTCATTGTCATCGAAGTGTACCATGACATATGAAATCACAATGCTCCCTGACACCTGTCTTCACAATATTCCATGACCTTCTCATCACAATGCTCCCTGACCCTTGTCATCACAATGCTCCAAGCCATTGTCATCACAATGCTCCATTACCTTTGTCATCAGAATCCTCCATGACATTTGGCATCACAATGCTCAATGCAATTGTCATCACAATGGGCCATTACATATGTCATCACAATGCTCCCTGACACCTCTCTTCACAATACTGCATGACCTGGTCATCACAATGCTCCATGCCCTTGTCATCACAATGCTCCATTCCCACTGTCATCACAATAATCCCTGAAACTTATTAGAGCAATGCTCCATGCGCTTGTCATCACAATGCTCCATGACCTCTGTCATCACAGTGCACCGTGAGTCCAGTCATCACAATGCTTCATAACGTTTGTCAACACAACGGTCCATGCCCGCCTCAACACAAGGCTCTGTGACATTTGTAACCACAATGCTCCATGAACATTTCATCACAATGCTCCGTGAACCTTGTCATCACAATGCTCCATGTCTTTGTCAGAACAATGCTCCATGACCCTTGTCATCACAATGTGCCATGTGCTTTTCATCACAATGATCCACAACCTTGTCATCGCTATGCTCCATAAACCTTGTAATCACAATGCTCCATGCACTTCTCATACAAATGCTCTCTCACATGAGATATCACAATGTTCCATCACTAGTCATCACAATCCTCCCTCACCCCGGTTATCACAATGTTCCATGACCCCTGTGATCACAGTGCTACATCCCCTTATCAGCACAATGTTCCATGACCCCTGACATCACAATGTTCCATAACCCCTGTAATCAAAATGCTCCATCACCCTTTTCATCGCAAAGCTCCAGGACCCCAGGCATCACAATGTTCTATAACCCCTTTCATCAAAATGTTCCATTACAATTTTAATCAAATTGCTGCATGACCATGTAATCAAAATGCTCCCTGCCCTTCTAAACACAATGCACCACACCCTTGTCATCAAAATGCTCCATGACCTTTGTCATCACAAAGCTCCATGACCCTTGGCATCACAATGCTCCATGACATTGTCATCACAATGCTCCATGAACCATCTCATCATATTGCTCCATGCCCTTGTCATCACAAAGCTCCATGACACTTGTCATCACAGTGCTCCATGCCCTTGTCATCACAAAGATCCATGACACTTGTCATCACAATGCTCGATGCCCTTCTCATCACAATGCTCCATGCCCTTGTCATTACAATCCCCCATGACCCATGTATCACAGTGTACCGTGCCCTTCTCATCACAATGCTCCATGTCCACTCTCATCACAATAATCCATTAAACATTTCAGACCAATGCTCAATGCCCTTCTCATCACAATGATCCATTACCGCTGTCATAACAATGCTCCATGATACCTGCCATCACAATGATCCACAGCATTGTCATCACAAGGCTCCATGACCCTCGTCATCACAATGCTCCAAGACCCCTGTAATCACAAAGCTACATGCCCTTGTCATCACAAAGCTCCATGACGCATGCCATCAGAATGTTCCATGGCCTTCTCCTCAAAATGCTCCATGCCCTTGTCATCACAATGTTCCAAGACCCCTGTAATCACAATGCTCCATGCCCCTTTTCATCAGAATGCTCCATGAGACTTGTCATCACAAGTCTCCCTGGTCATCTCCTCACAATTCTCCAGGAAATTCTCATCACCATGCTCCATTCCCTTGTCATCAGAATGCTCCATGACCCATTGCATCACAA
Source organism: Mesoplodon mirus (assembly GCF_964341445.2). Taxonomy (NCBI): domain Eukaryota; kingdom Metazoa; phylum Chordata; class Mammalia; order Artiodactyla; family Ziphiidae; genus Mesoplodon; species Mesoplodon mirus. The sequence goes on along the minus strand of NW_028295543.1, from coordinate 82,866 downwards.
TACTCCATGAATATTTTCAGCAATATGCTACATGATCTTCTCATCACAATGCTCCATGACCAATATCATCACAATGCTCCATGACCACTGTCATCACAACACTCCATGACACCTGACAACACAATGATCCGGTACTCTTGTCATCACAATGCTCCAAGACCCCTGTAATCACAATGCTCCATGACCCCTGTCATCACAATACTCCATGAACGTTTTCAGCCCAATGATCCATGACAATTGTCATCACAATGATCCATGCCCTTGTCATCCCAATGCTCCATGACCTTTGTATTCACAGTGCTCTGTGACGCTTGTCATCACAGTGCTCCATGACACCTGTCATCACAATGCTCCATGCCTTTGTCAGTAAAATGCTACAGGACCTTGTCATTAAAATGCTCTATGTGCTTTTCATCCCCATACTCCATTACCATTGTCATCACAATCCTCCAAGAACCTTGGGATCACAATGTTTCATGCCCTAGTCATCACAATGCTCCATGTTCCTTGAAATCAAAATGATCCATGACCTCTGTCATCGCATTTCTTCAAACCCTTGTGATCACAATGATCCATAACACTTGCCATCATAACGCTCCATGATGCCTTTCATCACAATACTCCATGATCTTGTCATCACAATGCTCCATGCCCTTGTTATCACAATGTTCCAAGACCCCTGTAATCACAATGCTCCATGCCACTTTTCATCAGTATGCTCCATGAGACATGTCATCACAAGGCTCCATGGTTTTCTCATCACAATGCTCCAGGACCTTGTCATCACAATGCTTCACGACATTGTCATGAAAATTCTCAATGGCCCTTGTCATCATAATGCTCCAAGCGCTAGTCATCACAATGCTCTATTATATTTGTCATCACAATCCTCCATTACATTTGGCATCACAATGCTCCATGCCATTGTCATCGCAATGGACCATGACATATGTCATCACAATGCTCCCTGACACCAGTCTTCACAATACTCCATGTCCTTATCATCACAATGCTCCATGGCCTTGTCATCACAGTGCACCATATCCACTCTAATCACAATAATCTATGAAACTTGTCAGACCAATGCTCCATGCCCCTGTCATCACAATGCTCCATGCCCTTGTCATCACAATGCTCCATGAACCCTGTCATCAAAATACTCCGTGACTCCAGTCATCACAATGCTTCATAACGTTTGTCATCACAGCGGTCCATGCCCGCGTCATCACAAGGCTCTGTGACCTTTGTAACCACAATGCTCCATGAACTTTTCATCACAATGCTCCGTGAACCTTGTCATCACAATGCTCCATGTCTTTGTCATCGCTATGCTCCATAAACCTTGTAATCACAATGCTCTATGCACGTCTCATCCAAATGCTCTCTCACATGAGATATCACAATGTTCCATCAGTAGTCATCACAATCCTCCCTCACCCCTGTTATCACAATGTTCCATGACCCCTGTCATTCACAATGCTACATCCCCTTATCAGCACAATGTTCCATGACCACTGACATCACAATGTTCCATAACCCCTGTCATCAAAATGCTCCATGACCCTTTTCATCCAAAAGCTCCTTGACCCCTGGCATCACAATGTTCTATAACCCCTGTCATCAAAATGTTCCATTACACTTTTCATCAAATTACTGCATGAACCTCTCATCAAAATGGTCCCTGCACTTTTCATCACAATGCACCACACCCTTGTCATCAAAATGCTCCATGACCTTTGTCATCACAAAGCTCCATGACACTTGGCATCACTATGATCCATGTCATTGTCATCACAGTGCTCAATGAACCCTCTCATCACATTGCTCCATGCCCTTGTCATCACACATCTCCATGACACTTGTCATCACAATGCTCGATGCCCTTCTCATCACAATGCTCCATGCCCTTGTCATTACAATCCCCCATGACCCATGTATCACCGTGTATGGTGCCCTTGTCATCACAATTCTCCATGCCCACTCTCATCACAGTAATCCATGAAAAATTTCAGACAAATGCTCAATGCCCTTCTCATCACAATGCTCCATTACCTCTGTCATAACAATGCTCCATGACCCCTGCCATCACAATGTTCCACGGCCGTGCCATCACAAGGCTCCATGACCCTTGTCATCAAAATGCTCCAAGACCCCTGTAATCACAATGCTCCATGCCCTTGTCATCACAAAGCTCCATGACGCATGTCATCAGAATGTTTCATGGCCTTCTCCTCACAGTGCTCCTTGCCCTTGTCATCACAATGCTCCAAGACCCCTGTAATCATAATGCTCCATGCCCCTTTTCATCAGAATGCTCCATGAGACTTGTCATCACAAGTCTCCATGGTCTTCTCATCACAATGCTCCAGGACCTTGTCATCACCACGCTCCATTCCCTTGTTATCACAATCCTCCATGACCCCTGTCATCACAATACTCCATGAACATTTTCAGCCCAATGCTCCATGACCAATATCATCACAATGCTCCAAGATCCCTGTAATCACAATTCTCCATGACCCCTGTCATCACAATACTCCATGAAGATTTTCAGCCCAATGACCCATGACACTTGTCACCACAGTGATCCATGCCCTTGTCATCCCAATGCTCCATGACCCATATATTCACAATGCTCTGTGAACCTTGGGATCACATTGCTTCATGCCCTTGTCATCACAATGCTCCATGCTCCTTGAAATCAAAATGATCCATGACCTCTGTCATCACAATGCTCCAAACTTTTTTGATCACAATTTTCCATAACACTTCTCATCACAATGCTCCATGATGCCTGTCATCACAATACTCCATGCCCTTTCCATCACAATTCTCCATGACTTTTGTTATCACAATTCTCAATACACTTGTCATCACAATGCTCCCTGACACTTGTCGTCAGAATGCTCCTTGAAACCTGTTACGAAACGGCTCCATGTCTTTTTCATCACAAAGCCCCATGCAATTTTAATCACAATGCTCCATGCCATTGTCATCAAAATACTCCACAAGCTTGTCATCAGAATGCTCCATGACCCTTGTTATCACAATTCTCCATGCACTTGTCAGCACAATGCTCCCTGACCCTTGTCATCACAATGCTCCAAGCCATTGTCATCACAATGCTCCATTACCTTTGTCATCAGAATCCTCCATGACACTTGGCATCACAATGCTACATACCATTGTCATCACATTGGGCCATTACATATATCATCATATTGCTCGCTGACACCTGTCTTCACAATACTCCATGACCTGGTCATCACAATGCTCCATGCCCTTGTCATCACAATGTGCCATTCCAACTGTCATCACAATAATCCATGAAACATATTAGACCAATGTTCCCTGCCCTTGTCATCACAATGCTCCATGCCCTAGTTATCACAATACTCCATGACCCCTGTCATCACAATGCGCCGTGACTCCAGTCATCACAATGCTTCATGACCTATTTCATCACACTGGTCCATGCCTTCGTCATCAACAGTCTCTGTGACCTTTTTAACCACAATGCTCCATGAACTTTTCATCACAATGCTCTTTAACCCTTGTCATCACAATGCTCCATGCGCTTGTCAGCACAATGCTCAATGACACATGTCATCACAATGCACCATGTGCTTGTCATCACAATGCTCCGCAATCTTGTCATCACAATGCTCCATAAAATACGTCATCACAATGCTCCATGCACTTCTCATCAAAATGCTCTCTCACCAATGATATCACAATGCTACATCACTATTTCTCACAATACTCCCTCACCCCTGTCATCACAATGTTCCATGACTCCTGTCATCACAGTGCTACATGCACTTATCATCACAATGTTCGATGACCCCTGACATCAAAATGTTCCATAACACCTGTCATCAAAATGTTCCATTACAGTTTTCAGCAAATTGCTCCATGACCCTGTCATCTGAATGCTCCCTGCCCTTCTCATCACAATGCACAACGCCCTTGCCATCAAAATGCTCCATGACCTTTGTCATCACAAAGATCCATGACCCTTGGCATCACAATGCTCCATGTCATTGTCATCACAATGCTCCATGAACGCTCTCATCACATTGTTCCATGCCCTTGTCTTCAGAAAGCTCCATGACACATGTCATCAGAATGTTCCATGGCCTTCTCATCACAATGCTCCAAGCCCTTGCCATCACAATGCTCCATTACCCCAGTCATAACAATGCTCCATGACCCCTGCCATCACGGTGTTCCATGCCCTTGTTATCACAATGCTCCATGACACCTGTCATCACAATGCTCCGTGACTCCAGTCATCACAATGCTTCATAACGTTTGTCATCAGAACGCTCCATGCCCGCATCAACACAAGGCTCTGTGACATTTGTAACCACAATGCACCATGAACATTTCATCACAATGCTCCCTGAACCTTGTCATAACAATGCTCCATGTCTTTGTCAGAACAATACTCCATGACCCTTGTCATCACAATGTGCCATGTGTTTTTCATCACAATGATCCACAACATTGTCATCGCTATGCTCCATAAACCTTGTAATCACAATGCTCCATGCACTTCTCACCCAAATGCTCTCTCACATGAGATATCACAATGTTCCATCTCTAGTCATCACAATCCTCCCTCACCCCGGTTATCACAATGTTCCATGACCACTGTCATCACAATGCTACATCCCCTTATCAGCACAATGTTCCATGACCCCTGACATCACAGTGTTCCATAACCCCTGTCATCAAAATGCTCCATCACCCTTTTCATCGCAAAGCTCCATGACCCCTGGCATCACAATGTTCTATAACCCCTGTCATCAAAATGTTCCATTACAATTTTAATCAAATTGCTGCATGACCATGTCATCAAAATGCTCCCTGCCCTTCTCAACACAATGCACCACACACTTGTCATCAAAATACTCCATGACCTTTGCCATCACAAAGCTCCATGAACCTTGGCATCAAAATGCTCCATGACATTGTCATCACAATGCTCCATGAACACTCTCATCACATTGCTCCATGCCCTTGTCATCACAAAGATCCATGACACTTGTCATCACAATGCTCGATGCCCTTCTCATCACAATGCTCCATGCCCTTGTCATTACAATCCCCCATGACCCATGTATCACAGTGTACCGTGCCCTTCTCATCACAATGCTCCATGCCCACTCTCATCACAATAATCCATGAAACATTTCAGACCAATGCTCAATGCCCTTCTCATCACAATGATGCATTACCGCTGTCATAACAATGCTCTATGATACCTGCCATCACAATGATCCACAGCCTTGTCATCACAAGGCTCCATGACCCTCTTCATCACAATGCTCCAAGACCCCTGTAATCACAAAGCTACATGCCCTTGTCAACACAAAGCTCCATGACGCATGCCATCAGAATGTTCCATGGCCTTCTCCTCAAAATGCTCCATGCCCTTGTCATCACAATGTTCCAAGACCCCTGTAATCACAATGCTCCATGCTCCTTTTCATCAGAATGCTCCATGAGACTTGTCATCACAAGTCTCCATGGTCATCTCCTCACAATTCTCCAGGAAATTCTCATCACCATGCTCCATTCCCTTGTAATCAGAATGCTCCATGACCCATTGCATCACAATACTCCATGAATATTTTCAGCAATATGCTTCATGATCTTCTCATCACAATGCTCCATGACCAATATCATCACAATGCTCCATGACCACTGTCATCACAACACTCCATGACACCTGACAACACAATGATCCGGTACTCTTGTCATCACAATGCTCCAAGACCCCTGTAATCACAATGCTCCATGACCCCTGCCATCACAATACTCCATGAAAGTTTTCAGCCCAATGATCCATGACAATTGTCATCACAATTATCCATGCCCTTGTCATCACAATGGGCCATTCCAAATCTCATTACAATAATCCATGAAACATATTAGACCAATGCTCCATGCCCTTGTCATCACAAAGCTCCATGCCCTTGTTATCACAATGTTCCAAGACCCCTGTAATCAGAATGCTCCATGCCCCTTTTCATCAGTATGCTCCATGAGACTTGACATCACAAGGCTCCATGGTTTTCTCATCACAATGCTCCAGGACCTTGTCATCAAAATGCTTCACGACATTGTCATGAAAATTCTCAATGGCCCTTGTCATCATAATGCACCAAGCCCTAGTCATCACAATGCTCCATTATATTTGTCATCACAATCCTCTATTACATTTGGCATCACAATGCTCCCTCCCATTGTCTTCGCAATGGACCATGACATATGTCATCACAATGCTCCCTGACACCTGTCTTCACAATGCTACATGCCCTTGTCATCACAATGCTCCATGCCCTTGTCATCACAATGCTCCATGCCCACTCTCATCACAATAATCCATGAAACATTTCAGACAAATGTTCAATGTCCTTCACATCACAATGCTCCATTACCTCTGTCATAACAATGCTCCATGTCCACTGCCATCACAATGTTCCACGGCCTTGTTATCAGAAGGCTCCATGACCCTTGTCAAAACAATGCTCCAAGACCCCTGTAATCACAATGCTCCATGCCCTTGTCATCACAAAGCTCCATGACGCATGTCATCAGAATGTTCCATGGCCTTCTCCTCACAGTGCTCCATGCCCTTGTCATCACAATGATCAAAGACCCCTGTAATCACAATGCTCCATGCCCCTTTTCATCAGAATGCTCCTAGAGACTTGTCATCACAAGTCTCCATGGTGCTCTCATCACAATGCTCCAGGACCTTGTCATCACCATGCTCCTTTCCCTTGTCATCAGAATGCTCCATGACCCCTGTCATCAAAATACTCCATGAATATTTTCAGCCTTATGCTCCAAGACCTTCTCATCACAATGCTCCATGACCAATATCATCACAATGCTCCATGACCACTGTCATCACAACACTCCGTGACACCTGACAACACAATGATCCGGGACTCTTGTCATCACAATGCTCCATGACCCCTGTCATCACAATACTACATGAACATTTTCAGCCAAATGCTCCATGATACTTGTCATCACAATGATCCATGCCCTTGTCATCCCTATGCTCCATGACCTCTGTATTCACAATGCTCCGTGATGCTTGTCTTCACAGTGCTCCATGACACCTGTCATCACAAAGCTCCATGCCTTTGTCAGCAAAATGCTACATGACCTTGTCATTACAATGCTCTATGTGCTTGTCATCACAATACTCCTTTACCACTGTCATCACAATCCTCCAAGAACCTTGGGATCGCATTGCTTCATGCCCTAGTCATCACAATGCTCCATGCTCCTTGAAATCAAAATGATCCATGACCTCTGTCATCGCAATGCTCCAAACCCTTGTGATCACAGTGTTCCTTAACAATTGTCATCACAACGCTCCATGTTGCCTGTCATCACAATACTCCATGCCCTAGTCATCACAATGCTCCATGCCCTTGTTATCACAATGTTCCAAGACACCTGTAATCAGAATGCTCCATGCCCCTTTTCATCAGTATGCTCCATGAACCCTGTCATCACAATGCACCATGCCCATCATCATAATGCTTCAGGCTCTTTTCATCACAATGAAATCAAAATGCTCCATGACCTCTGTCATCATAATGCTCCAAACTCTTGTGATCACAATGTTCCATTATACTTATCATCACAACACCCCATGACGCTCATCATCACAATTATCCGTGGTCTTCTCATCACAATGCTCCATGATCTTTGTCATCACAGTGCTCAATACACTTGTCATCACAATGCTCCCTGACACTTGTCGTCAGTATGCTCCTTGAACCCTGTCATGACAAGGCTTCATGCCATTTTCATCACAATGATCCATGCCCTTTTCATCACAATGCTCCAAGATCCCTGTAATCACAATGCTCCATGCCCTTGTCATCACAAAACTCCATGACATATATCATCAGAATGCTCCATGGCCTTCTCATCACAATGCTCCATGCCCTAGTCATCACAATGCTCCAAGACCCCTGTAATCACAATGCGCCATGCCCCTTTTCATCAGAATGCTCCATGAGACTTGTCATCACAAGTCTCCATGGTCTTCTCATCACAATGCTCCAGGACCTTGTCATCAACATGCTCCATTCCCTTGTCATCACAATGCTCCATGACCCCTGTTATCACAATAATCCATGAACATTTTCAGCCCAATGCTCCACGACCTACTCATTACAATGCTTCATGGCCAATATCATCACAATGCTCCATGACCACTATCATCACAACACCCCATGACACCTGACAACACAATTATCTGGGAGTCTTGTCATCACAATGCTCCATGCCCTAGTCATCACAATGCTCCATGAACCCTGTCATCACAACACTCCATGAACATTTTCAGCCCAGTGCTCCATGACCCTTGTCATCACAATGATACATGCCCTTGTCATCCCAATGCTCCATGACACCTGTATTCACAATGTTCCGTGATGCTTGTCATCACTGTGCTCCATGACACATGTCATCACAATGCTCCATGCCTTTGTCAGCAAAATGCTACATGACCTTGTCATTACAATGCCTTATGCGCTTGTCATCACAATACTCCTTTACCATTGTCATCACAATCCTCCATGAACATTGGGATCACATTGCTTCATGCCCTTGTCATCACAATTGTCCCTGCTCCTTGAAATAAAAATGATCCATGACCTCTGTCATCACAATGCTCCAAACCCTTGTGATCACAATGTTCCATAACACTTTTCATCACAAAGCTCCATGATGCCTGTCATCACAATTCTCCATGCCCTTTTCATCGCAATGCTCCATGACCTTTGTCATCACAATTCTCAATACACTTGTCATCACAATGCTCCCTGACATTGTCGTCAGAATGCTCCTTGAACGCTGTCACAAAAAGCCTCCATTCCATTTTCATCACAATGCCCCATGCCATTTTCATCACAATGCTCCATGCAATTGTCATCAAAATACCCCACAAGCTTGTCATCAGAATGCTCCATGACCCTTGTCATCACAATTCTCCATGCACTTGTCAGCACAATGCTCCCTGTCCCATGTCATCACAATGTTCCAAGCCTTTGTTATCACAAAACTCCATTACCTTTGTCATCAGAATCCTCAATGACACTAGGCATCACAATGCTCCATGCCATTGTCATCACAATGGGCCATTAAATATGTCATCACAATGCTCCCTGACACCTCTCTTCACAATACTGCCTGACCTGGTCATCACAATGCTCCATGCCCTTGTCCTCACAATGCACCATTCCCACTGTCATCACAATAATCCCTGAAACTTATTAGAGCAATGTTCCATGCGCTTCTAATCACAATGCTCCATGGCCCCTGTCATCACAATGCTCCGTGACTCCAGTCATCACAATGCTTCATAACGTTTGTCATCACAACGGTCCATGCCCGCGTCATCACAAGACTCTGTGACCTTTGTAACCACAATGCTCCATGAACATTTCATCACAATCCTCCGTGACCCTTGTCATCACAATGCTCCATGTCTTTTTCAGAACAATGCTTCATGACCCTTGTCATCACAATGTTCCATGCGCTTTTCATCACAATGATCCACAACTTTGTCATCGCTATGCTCCATAAACTTTGTAATCACAATGCTCCATGAAATTCTCATCCAAATGCTCTCTCACATGAGATATCACAATGTTCCATCACTTGTCATCACAATCCTCCCTCACCCCTGTTATCACAATATTCCATGATCCCTGTCATCACAATGCTACATCCCCTTAACAGCACAATGTTCCATGATCCCTGAAATCACAATGATCAATAACCCCTGTCTTCAAAATGCTCCATGACCCTTTTCATCCCAAAGCTCCATGACCCCAGGCATCACAATGTTATATAACCCCTGTCATCAAAATTTTCCATTACACTTTTCATCAAATTACTGCATGAACCTGGCATCAAAATGCTCCCTGCCTTACTCATCATAATGCACCACACCCTTGTCATCAAAATGCTCCATGACTTTGGTCATCACAAAGCTCCATGACACTTGGCACCACAATGCTCCATGTCATTGTCATCATAATGCTCCATGAACCCTCTCATCACATTGCTCAATGCCCTTGTCATCACAAAGCTCCATGACACTTGTCATCACAATGCTCAATGCCCTTCTCATCACAATGCTCCATGCCCTTGTCATTACAGTACCCCATGGCCCATGTATCACAGTGTACATGCCCTTGTCATCAAAATGCTTCATGCCCACTCTCATCACAATAATCCTTGAAATATTTCAGACCAATGCTCAATGCCCTTCTCATCACAATGCTCCATTACAACTGTCATAACAATGCTCCATGACCCCTGCCATCACAATATTCCATGGCCTTGTCATCACAAGGCTCCATGACCCTTGTCATCACAATGCTCCAAGACCCCTGTAATCACAATGCTCCATGCCCTTGTCATCACAAAGCTCCATGATGCATGTTCTCAGAATGTTCCATGGCATTCTCCTCACAGTGCTCCATGCCCTTGTCATCACAATGCACGAAGAACCCTGTAATCACAATGCTCCATGCCCCTTTTCATCAGAATGCTCTATAAGACTTGTCATCACAAGTCTCCATGGTCATCTCATCACAATGCTCCAAGACCTTGTCATCACCACGCTCCATTCCCTGGTCATCACAATGCTCCATGACACCTGTCATCACAATACTCCATGAATATTTTCAGCCCAATGCTCCATGACCTTCTAATCACAATGCTCCATGACCAATATCATCAAAATGATCCATGACCACTGTCATCACATCACTCCATGACACCTGACAACACAATGATCTAGGACACTTTTCATCAAAATGCTCCAAGACACCTGTCATCACAATGCTCCATGACCCCTGTCATCACAATACTCCATGAACATTTTCAGCCCAATGATCCATGAATCTTGTCATCACAGTGATCCATGCCCTTGTCATCCCAATGCTCCATGACCCCTATATTCACAATGCTCTGTGACATTTGTCATCAAAGTGCTCCATGACACATGTCATCACAATGCTCCATGCCTTTGTCAGCAAATGCTAAATGACCTTGTCATTAAAATGCTCGATGCGCTTGTCATCACAATACTTCATTTCCATTGTCTTCACAATCCTCCATGAACCTTGGGATCACATTGCTTCATGCCATTGTCATCAAAATGCTCCATGCTCCTTGAAATCAAAATGATCCTTGACCTCTGTCATCACAATGCTCCAAACCCTTGTGATCACAGTGTTCCATAACACTTGTCATCACAATGCTCCATGATGCCTGTCATCACAATACTCCATGCTCTTTTCATCACAATGCTCCATGACCCTTGTCATCACAATTCTCAATACACTTTTCATCACAATGCTCACTGACACTTGTCATCAGAATGCTCCTTGAACCCTGTCACGAAAAGCCTCCATGCATTTTTCATCACAATGCCCCATGCCATTTTCATCACAATGCTCCATGCCATTGTCATCAAAATAGTCCAAAAGCTTGTCATCAGAATGCTCCATGACCCTTGTCATCACAATTATCCATTCACTTGTCAGCACAATGCTCTCTGACCCTTGTCATCACAATGCTCCAAGCCATTGTCATCACCATGCTCCATTACGTTTGTCATCAGAATCCTCCAAGACACTTCGCATCACAATGCTCCATGCCATTGTCATCACAATGAGCCATTATATATGTCATCACAATGCTCCCTGACACCTGTCTTCACAATACTGAATGACCTGCTCATCACAATGCTCCATGCCCATGTCATCACAATGCGCCATTCCAACTATCATCGCAATAATCCATGAAAATTATTAGACCAATGTTCCATGCCCTTGTCATCACAGTGCTCCATGCACTTTTTATCAGAATGCTCCATGAACCCTGTCATCACAATGCACCATGCCCATCATCATAATGCTTCAGTCTCTTGTCATCACAATGAAATCAAAATGCTCCATGACCTCTGTCATCATAATGCTCTAAACCCTTGTGATCACAATGTTCCATAACACTTATCATCACAACACCCCATGACGCTCATCATCACAATTATCCATGGTCTTCTCATCACAATGCTCCATGATCTTTGTCATCACAGTGCTCAATACACTTGTCATCTCAACGCTCCCTGACACTTGTCGTCAGTATGCTCCTTGAACCCTGTTATGACAAGGCTCCATGCCTTTTTCATCACAATGATCCATGCCCTTTTCATCACAATGCTCCAAGATCCCTGTAATCACAATGCTCCATGCCCTTGTCATCACAAAACTCCATGACAAATATCATCAGAATGTTCCATGGCCTTCTCATCACAATGCTCCATGCCCTAGTCATCACAATGCTCCAAGACCCCTGTAATCACAATGCGCCATGCCCCTTTTCATCAGAATGCTCCATGAGACTTGTCATCACAAGTCTCCATGGTCTTCTCATCACAATGTTCCAGGACGTTGTCATCAACATGCTCCATTCCCTTGTCATCACAATGCTCCATGACCCCTGTCATCACAATAATCCATGAACATTTTCAGCCCAATGCTCCACGACCTACTCATTACAATGCTTCATGGCCAATATCATCGCAATGCTCCATGACCACTGTCATCACAACACCCCATGACACCTGACAACACAATTATCTGGGAGTCTTGTCATCACAATGCTCCATGCCCTAGTCATCACAATGCTCCATGAACCCTGTCATCACAACACTCCATGAACATTTTCAGCCCAGTGCTCCATGACCCTTGTCATCACAATGATACATGCCCTTGTCATCCCAATGCTCCATGACACCTGTATTCACAATGTTCCTTGACGCTTGTCATCACTGTGCTCCATGACACATGTCATCACAATGCTCCATGCCTTTGTCAGCAAAATGCTACATGACTTTGTCATTACAATGCTTTATGCACTTGTCATCACAATACACCTTTACCATTGTCATCACAATCCTCCATGAACCTTGGGATCATATTGCTTCATGCCCTGGTCATCACAATGCTCCCTGCTCCTTGAAATCAAAATGATCCATGACCTCTGTCATCACAATGCTCCAAACCCTTGTGATCACAATGTTCCATAACACTTTTTATCACAAAGCTCCATGATGCCTGTCATCACAATACTCCATGCCCTTTTCATCACAATGCTCCATGACGTTTGTCATCACAATTCTCAATACACTTGTCATCACAATGCTCCCTGACATTGTCGTCAGAATGCTCCTTGAACGCTGTCACAAAAAGCCTCCATCCCATTTTCATCACAATGCCCCATGCCATTTTCATCACAGTGCTCCATGCAATTGTCATCAAAATACTCCACAAGCTTGTCATCAGAATGCTCTATGACCCTTGTCATCACAATTCTCCATGCACTTGTCAGCACAATACTCCCTGACCTTTGTCATCACAATGCTCCATTACCTTTGTCATCAGAATCCTCCATGACACTTGGCATCACAATGCTCCATGCCATTGTCATCACAATGGGCCAATACATATATCATCACAATGTTCCGTGACACACCTTTTCAAATACTGCATGACCTGGTCATCACAATGCTCCATGCCCTTCTCATCACAATGCTCCATTAACTCTGTCATAACAATGCTCCATGACCCCTGACATCACAGTGTTCCACGGCCTTGTCATCACAAGGCTCCATGACCCCTGTCATCACAAAGCTCCAAGACCCGTGTAATCACAAAGCTCCATGCCCTTGTCATCACAAAGCTCCACGACACATGTCATCAGAATGTTCCATGTCCTTCTCCACACAATGCTCCATGCCCTTGTCATCACAATGCTCCAAGACGCCTGTAATCACAACGCTCCATGCCTCTTTTCATGAGAATGCTCCATGAGAATTGTCATCACAAGTCTCCATGGCCATCTCATCACAATGCTCCAGGACCTTGTCATCACCATGCTCCATTCCCTTGTCATCACAATGCTCCATGACCACTGTCATCACAATACTCCATGAATATTTTCAGCCCTATGCTACATGACCTTCTCATCACAATGCTCCAAGACCAATAACATCAAAATGCTCCATGACCACTGTCATCACAACACTCCATGACACCTGACAACGCAATGATCCAGGACTCTTCTCTTCACAATGCTACATTCCCTCGTCATCAAAATGCTCCATGACCCCTGTCATCACAATACTCTATGAACATTTTCAGCCCAATGCTCCATGACCCTTGTCATCAAAATGATCCATGCCCTTGTCATCCCAATGCTCCATGACCCCTGTATTCACAATGCACCATGACGCTTATCATCACAGTGCTCAATGACACATGTCATCACAATGCTCCATGCCTTTGTCAGCAAAATACTACATGACCTTGTCACTACAATGCTCTATGCGCTTGTCATCACAATACTCCATTACCATTGTCATCACTATCCTCCATGAAACTTGGGATCACATTGCTTCATGTCCTTGTCATCCCAATGCTCCATGCTCCTTGAAATCAAAATGATCCATTACCTCTGTCATCACAATGTTCCAAACACTTGTGATCACAATGATCCATTTCTCTTGTCATCACAATGCTCCATGATGCCTGTCATCTCAATACTCCATGCTCTTTTCATCACAATCCTCCATGACCTTTGTCATCACAATTCTCAATACACTTGTCATCACAATGCTCCCTGACACTTGTCGTCAGAATGCTCCTTGAACCCTGTCATGAAAAGGCTCCATGCCTTTTTCATCACAAAGCCCCATGCCGTTTTCATCACAATGCTCCATGCCATTGTCATCAAAATTCTCCACAAGGTTGTCATCAGAATGCTCCATGACCCTTGTCATCACAATTCTCCATGCACTTGTCAGCACAATGCTCACTGAGCCTTGTCATCACTATAATCCAAGCCATTGTCATCACAATGCTCCATTACCTTTGTCATCAGAATCCTCCATGACATTTGGCATCACAATGCTCCATGCCATTGCCATCACAATGGGCCAATACATATGTCATCACAATGCTCCCTGACACCACTTTTCACAATACTGCATGACCTGGTCATCACAATGCTCATTGCCCTTATCATCACAATGCTCCATTACCTCTGTCATAACCATGCTCCATGACCCCTGCCATCACAATGTTCAACGGCCTTGTCATCACAAGACTCCATGACCCCTGTCATCACAATACTCCATGAATATTTTCAGCCCAATGCTCCATGACATTTGTCGTCACAATGCTCCAAGACCCCTCTAATCACAAAGCTCATGCCCTTGTCATCACAAAGCTCCATGACACATGTCATCAGAAAGTTCCATGGCCTTCTCCTCACAATGCTTCATGCCCTTGTCATCACAAAGCTCCAATACCCCTGTAATTACAATGTTCCATGCCCATTTTCATCAGAATGCTCCAGGAGACTTGTCACCACAAGTCTCCATCGTCATCTCATCACAATGCTCCAGGACCTTGTCATCACCATGGTCCATTCCATTGTCATCACAATGCTCCATGACCCCTGTCATCACAATACTCCATGAATATTTTCAGCCCAATGGTCCATGACCTTATCATCACAATGCTCCATGACCAATATCATCACAATGCTCCATGACCACTGTCATCACAACAATCCATGACACCTGACAACACAATGATCCGGGACGCTTGTCATCACAAGGCTCCATTCCCTAGTCATCACAATGTTCCATGATCCCTGTCATCACAATACTCCATGAACATTTTCAGCGCAATGCTCCATGACTCTTGTCATCACAATGATCCATGCCCTTGTCATCCCAATGATCCATGACCCCTGTATTCACAATGTTCTGTGATGCTGGTCATCACACTGCTCCATAACACCTGTCATCACAATGCTCCATGCCTTTGTCAGAAAAATGCTACATGACCTTGTCATTACAATGCTCTATGCGCTTGTCATCACAATACTCCATTACCATTTTCATCACAATCCTCCATGAAACTTGGGATCACATTGCTTCATGCCCTTGTCATCACAACGCTCCATGATGCCTGTCATCACAATAGTCCATGCCCTTTTCATCACAATGCTCCATGCCCTTTGTCATCAAAATACTCAATACACTTTTCATCACAATGCTGCCTGACACTTGTCGTCAGAATGCTCCTTGAACCCTGTCACGAAAAGTCTCCATGCTTTTTTCATCACAAAGCCCCATGCCATTTTCATCACAATGCACCATGCCATTGTCATCAAAATACTCCACAAGCTTGTCATCAGAAATTTCCATGACCCTTGTCATCACAATGCTCCAAGCCATTGTCTTCCCAATGCTCCATTAACTTTGTCCTCAGAATCCTCCATGACACCTGGCATCACAATGCTCCATGCCATTTTCATCGCAATGAACCATGACATAGGTCATCACAATGCTCGCTGACACATGTCTTCACAACAATCCATGCCCTTGTCATCACAATGCTCCATGCCCTTGTCATCACAATGCACCATGCCCACTGTCATCACAATAATCAATGAAACTTGTCAGACCAATTCTCCATGCCCATGTCATCACAATGCTCCATGTCATTGTTATCACAAATTTCCAAGACCCCTGTAATCAGAATGCTCCATGCCCATTTTCATCAGTATGCTTCATGAGACTTGTCATCACAAGGCTCCATGGTTTTCTCATCAGAATGCTCCAGGACCTTGTCATCACAATGCTTCACGACATTGTCATGAAAATTCTCAATGGCCCTTGTCATCATAATGCTCCAAGCCATAGTCATCACAATGTTCCATTATATTTGTCATTACAATCCTCCATTACATTTGGCATCACAATGCTCCATGCCATTGTCATCGCAGTGGACCATGACATATGTCATCACAATGCGCCCTGACTCCTGTCTTCACAATACTCCATGCCCTTGTCCTCACAATGCTCCATGTCCACTGTCATCACAATCATCTATGAAACTTGTCAGACCAATGCTCCATCCCCTTGTCATCACAGTGCTCCATGCCCTTTTCATCACAATGCTCCAAGACCCTTGTCATCACAATGCTCCGTGACTCCAGTTATCACAATTCATCATAATATTTGTCATCACAATTGTCCATGCCCGCATCATCACAAGGCTCTGTTACCTTTGTAACCACAATGCTCCATGAAATTTTCATCACAATGCTCCGTGACCTTTGTCATCACAATGCTCCATGCCTTTGTCAGAAAAATGCTCCATGACCCTTGTCATCACAATGTGCCACGCAATTTTCATCCCAACGGTCCGCAAATTTGTCATCGCAATGCTCCATGAACCTTGTAATCACAATGCTCCATGCCCTTCTCATCACAATGCTCCATTACCCCTGTCACAACAATGCTCCATGAACCCTGCCATCACAATGTTCCACGGCCTTGTCATCACAAGGCTCCATGACCCTTGTCATCACAATGCTCCAAGACCCCTGTAATCACAATGCTCCATGCCCTTGTCATCACAAAGCTCCATGACACATGTCACCAGAATGTCCCATGTCCTTCTCATCAAAATGCTCCATGCCCTTGTCATCACAATGCTCCCAGACCACTGTAATCACAATGCTCCATGCCCCTTTTCATCTCAATGCTCCAGGAACCCTGTCATCACAATGCATCATGCCCATCATCATAATGCTTCCGGCTATTGTCAGCACAATGAAAACAAAATTCTCCATGACCTATGTCATCTCAATTCTCCATGACCCCTGTCATCACAATACTCCATGAACATTTTCAGCCCAGTGCTCCATGATATTCTCTTCACAATGCTCCATGACAAATATCATCAAAATGCTCCATGACCACTGTCATCACAACACTCCATGACACCTGACAACACAATGATCCGGGACTCTTGTCATCACAATGCTACATTCCATACTCATCACAATGCTCCATGACCCCTGTCAACACAAAACTTTATGAACATTTTCAGCCCAATGCTCCATGACCCTTGTCATCCCAATGACGCATGCCCTTGTCATCCCAATGCTCCATGACCCCTGTATTCACAAAGCTCTGTGACGCTTGTCATCACAATGCTCCATGACTTTGTCAGCAAAATGCTACATGACTTGTCATTACAATGTTCTATGCGCTTGTCATCAAAATGCACCATTACCATTGTCACCACAATCCTCCTTGATCCTCGGGATCACATTGCTTCATGCCCTTGTCATCACAATGCTCCATGCTCTTTGAAATCAAAATGATCCATGACCTCTGTCATCACAATGCTCCAAACCCTTGTGATCACAATGTTCCATAACACTTGTCATCACAACGCTCCATGATGCCTGTCATCACAATACTCCATGCCCTTTTTATCACAATGCTCCATGACCTTTGTCATCACAATTCTCAATACACTTGTCATCACAATGCTCCCTGACAATTGTTATCAGAATGCTCCTTGAACACTGTCACGAAAAGGATCCATGCATTTTTCATCACAAAGCCCCATGCCATTTTCATCACAATGCTATATGCCATTGTCATCAAAGTACTCCACAAGCTTGTCATCAGAATGCTCCATGACCCTTGTCATCACAATTCTCCATGCACTTGTTAGCACAATGCTCCCTGACCCTTGTCATCACAATGCTCCAACCCATTGTCATCACAATGCTCCATTACCTTTGTCAACAGAATCCTCCAATGAACTTGGCATCACAATGCTCCATGCCATTGTCATCACAATGGGCCATTACATATGTCATCACAGTGCTCCCTGACACCTCTCTTCACAATACAGCAAGACCTAGTCATCACAATGCTCCATGCCCTTGTCATCACAATGCGCCATTCCAACTGTCATCGCAATACTCCATGAAAATTATTAGACCAATGTCCCATGCCCTTGTCATCACAATGCTCCATGCCCTAGTTATCACAATGTTCTTTGACCTCTGTCATCACAATGCTCCGTGACTCCAGTCATCACAATGCTCGATGATCTTTGTCATCACAATGGTCCATGCCCTCATTATCAACAGACTCTGTGACCTTTTTCAGCACAGTGCTCCATGAACATTTCATCACAATGCTCTTAGACCCTTGTCATAACAATGCTCAATGCCTTTCTCAGCACAATACTCCATGCACTTCTCATCACATTGCTCCATGACCCCTGTCATCACAATGCTCCATGACTCCAGTCATCACAATTCTTCATAATATTTGTCATCACAAGTGTCGATGCCCATGTCATCAAAAGGCTCTGTTACCTTTGTAACCACAATGCTCCATGAACTTTTCATCACAATGCTCCGTGACACTTGTCATCACAATGCTCCATGCCTTTGTCAGAAAAATGCTCCATGACCCTTGTCATCACAATGTGCCATGCGCTTTTCATCCCAACGGTCCACAAATTTGTCATTGCAATGCTCCATAAACCTTGTAATCACAATATTCCATGCCTTTCTCATCACAATGCTCCATTACCCCTGTCGTAAAAATGCTCCATGACACCTGCCATCACAATGTTCCACAGCCTTGTCATCACATGGCTCCATGACCCTTGTCATCACAATACACCACGACTCCTGTAATCACAATGCTCCATGTCCTTGTCATCACAAAGCTCCATGACACATGTCATCAGAATGTTCCATGGCCTTCTCATCAAAATGCTCCATGCCCTTGTCATCACAATACTCCCAGACCCCTGTAATCACAATGCTCCATGCCACTTTTCATCTCAATGCTCCATGAAACCTGTCATCACAATGCACCATGCCCATCATGATAAAGCTTCCGGCTATTGTCAGCACAATGAAATCAAATGTCTCCATGACCTCTGTCATCACAATGCTCCATGACCCCTGTCATCAAAATACTCCATGAACATTTTCAGCGCAATGCTCCATGACTCTTGTCATCACAATGATCCATGCCCTTGTCATCCCAATGATCCATGACCCCTGTATTCACAATGTTCCGTGATGCTGGTCATCACACTGCTCCATGACACCTGTCATCACAATGCTCCATGCCTTTTTCAGCAAAATGCTACATGACGTTGTCATTACAATGCTCTATGCGCTTGTCATCACAATACTCCATTACCATTGTCATCACAATCCTCCATGAAGCTTGGGATCACATTGCTTCATGCCCTTGTCATCACAATGCTCCATGCTCCTTGAAATCAAAATGATCCATGACCTCTGTCATCACAATGCTCCAAACCCTTGTGATCACAATGTTCCATAACACTTGTCTTCACAACGCTCCATGAGGCCTGTCATCACAATACTCCATGCCCTTTTCATCACAATGCTCCATGACCTTTGTCATCACAATTCTCAATACACTTGTCATCACAATGCTCCATAACTCTTGTCGTCAGAATGCTCCATACAACCTGTCACGAAAAGGCTCCATGCCTTTTTAATCACAAAGCCCCATGCCATTTTCATCCCAATGCTCCATGCCATTGTCATCAAAATCTCCACAAGCTTGTCATCAGAATGCTCCATGACTCTTGTCATCACAATTTTCCATGCACTTGTCAGCACAATGCTCCCTGACCCATGTCATCACAATGCTCCAAGCCATTGTCATCACAATGCTCCATTACTTTTGTCTTCATAATCCTCCATGACACTTGGCATCACAATGCTCCATGTCACTGTTATCGCAATGGGCAACTACGTATATCATCACAATGCGCCCTGACAACTCTCTTCACAGTACTGCATGACCTGGTCATCACAAATCTCCATGCCCTTGTCATCACAAATCGCAATTCCAACTCTCATCGCAATAATCCATGAAACTTATTAGACCAATGTTCCATGCCATTGTCATCACAATGCTCCATGCCATTGTTATCACAATGCTCCATGACCCCTGTCATCACAACGTTCCGTGACTCCAGTCATCACAATGATTCATGACCTTTGTCATCACAATGGTCCTTGCCCTCATTATCAACAGTCTCTGTGACATTTTTAACCACAATGCTCCATGAAATTTTCATCACAGTGCTCTTTGACCCTTGTCATCGCAATGCTCTATGCCTTTCTCAGCACAATGCTCCATGACCCTTGTCATCACAATGCTCCATGCACTTATCAGCACCATGGTCCGCGACACATGTCTTCACAATGCACCATGCGCTTGTCATCACAGTGCTCCACAATCTTGTCATCACAATGCTCCTTAAACTTTGTCATCACAATGCTCCATGCGCTTCTCATCAAAATGCTCTCTCACCACTGATATCACAATTCTACATCACTATTTGTCACAATACTCCCTCACCCCTCTCATCACAATGTTCCATGACTCCTGTCATCACAATGCTACATGCACTTATCATCACAATGTTCGATTACCCCTGACATCACAATGTTCCATAACACCTGTCATCAAAATGCTCCATGACCCTTTTCATCAAAATGCTCCATGACCCCTGACATCAAAATGTTCCATAACACCTGTCATCAAATGTTCCATGACAGTTTTCATCAAATTGCTCCATGACCCTGTCATCACAATGATCACTGCCCTTCTCATCAAAATGCACAGCGCCCTTGCCATCAAAATGTTCCATGACCTTTGTCATCACAAAGATCCATGACCCTTGGCATCACAATGTTCCGTGTCATTGTCATCCCACTGCTCAATGAACGCTCTGATCACATTGCTCCATGCACTTGTCTTCACAAAGCTCCATGACACATGTCATCAGGATGATCCATGGCCTTCTCATCACAATTCTCCATGCCCTTACAATCACAATGCTCCATTAAACCTGTCATAACAATGCTCCATGACCCATGCCATCACGATGTTCCATGGCCTTGTCATCACAAGGCTCCATGACCCTTCTCATCACAATGCTCCAAGGACCCTGTAATCACAATGCACTATGCCCCTTTTCATCTCAATGATCCATGAACCCTGTCATCACAATGCACCATGCCCATCATCATGCTTCATGCTATTGTCATCACAATGAAATCAAAATGCTCCATGACCTCTGTCATAACAATGTTCCAAACCCTTGTGATCACAATATTCCATAACACTTGTAATCACAATACCACATGACGCTCGTCATCACAATTATCCATGGTTTCTCATCACAGTGCTCCATGACTTTTGTCATCACAATCCTCAATACACTTGTCATCAAAATGCTCCCTGACACTTGTTGTCTGTATGCTCCTTGAACCCTGTCATGACAAGGCTCCATGCCTTTTTCATCACAGTGGTCCATGCCCTTTTCATCACAATGCTCCAAGACCCCTGTAATCACAATGCTCCATGCCCTTGTCATCACAAAGCTCAATGACACATGTCATCAGAATGCTCCTTGGAGTTCTGATCACAATGCTCCATGCCCTTGTCATCACAATGTGCCAAGACCCCTGTAATCACAATGTTCCATGCCCCTTTTCATCAGTATGCTCCATGAGACTTGTCATCACATGGCTCCATGATTTTCTCAACCCAGTGTTCCAGGACCATGTCATCAAAATGCTTCACGACCTTGTCATAAAAATTCTCAATGGCCCTTGTCATCATAATGCTCCAATCCCTAGTCATCACAATGCTCCTTTATATTTGTCATCATAATCCTCCATTATATTTGGCACCACGGTACTCCCTGCCATTGTCATCGCAATGGACCATGACATATGTCATCACAATGCTCCCTGACAGCTGTCTTCACAATACTCCATGAACTTCTCTTCACAATGCTCCATGCCCTTGTCATCACAATGCTCCATGCCCTTGTCATCACAATGCTCCATGACTTGTCATCACAAAGCTCCATAATAATGACCCATGTATCACAGTGTTCCGTGCCCTTGTCATCCCAATGCTCCATGCCCACTCTCATCACAATAATCCATGAAACATTTTACACCAAAACTCAATGCCCTTCTCATCACAATGCTCCATTACCTCTGTCATAACAATGCTCCACGACACCTGCCATCACATTGTTCAACGGCATGTCATCACAAGGCTCCATGACCCTTGTCATCACAATGCTCCAAGACCCCTGTAATCACAATGCTCCATGCCCTTGTTATCACAGTGCTCCATGACGCATGTCATCAGAATGTTCCATGGCCTTCTCATCACAATGCTCCATGCCCTTGTCATCACAATGCTCCAAGACTCCGGTAATCACAATGCTCCCTGCCCCTTTTCATCTCAATGCTCCATGAACCCTGTCATCACAATGCACCATGCCCATCATCATAATGCTTCAGGCTATGGTCATCACAATGAAATCTAAATTCTCCATGACCTCTGTCATCATAATGCTCCAAACCCTTGTTATCTCAATATTCCATAAGACTTATCATCACAACGCCCCATGACGCTCATCATCACAATTATCCATGGTCTTCTCATCACAATGCTCCATGACCTTTGTCACCACAATGCTCAATTCAATTGTCATCACAATGCTCCCTGACACATGTCGTCAGTATGCTTCTTGAACCATGTCATGAAAAGGCTCAATGCCTGTTTCATCAAAATGATACATGCCATTTTCATCACAATGCATCAAGACACCTGTAATCACAATGCTGCACCACCTTCTCATCACAATGCTCCATGGCCAATATCATCACAATGCTCCATTACCACTGTCATCACAACACTCCATGAAACCTGACAACACAATGATCCGGAACTCTTGTCATCAAAATCCTCCATTCCATAGTCATCACAGTGCTCCATGACTCCTGTCATCACAATACTCCATGAACATTTTCAGCCCAATGCTCCATGACACTTGTCATCACATTGAACCATGCCCTTGTCATCCCAATGCTCCATGACCCCTGTATTCACAATGCTCCTTGACGCTTGTCATCACAGTGCTCCATAACACCTGTCATCACAATGCTCCATGCCTTTGTCAGCAAATGCTACATGACCTTGTCATTACAATGCTCTATGCGCTTGTCATCACAGTACTCCATTACCATTGTCATCACAATCCTCCATGAACCTTGGGATCACATTGCTTCATGCCCTTGTCATCAAAATGCTCCATGCTACTTGAAATCAAAATGATCCATGACCTCTGTCATCACAATGCTCCAAACCCCTGTGATCACATTGTTCCATAACACTTGTCATCACAACACTCCATGATGCCTGTCATCACAATACTCCATGGCCTTTTCATCACAATGCTCCATGACCATTGTCATCACAATTCTAAATACACTTGTCTTCACAGTGCTCCCTGACACTTGTCGTCAGAATTCTCCTTGTACCCTGTCACGAAAAGGCTCCATGCTTTTTCCATCACAATGCCCCATGCCGTTTTCATCTCAATGCTCCATGCCATTGTCATCAAAATACTCCACAAGCTTGTCATCAGAATGTTCCATGACCCTTGTCATCACAATTCTGCATGCACTTGTCAGCACAATGCCCCCTGTCACTTGTCATCACAATGCTCCAAACCATTGTCATCACAATGCTCCATTACTTTGTCATCAGAACCCTCCATGACACTTGGCATCACAATGCTCCATGCCATTGTCATCACAATGGGCCATTACATATGTCATCACAGTGCTCCCTGACACCTGTCTTCACAATACTGCATGACCTGGTCATCACAATGCTCCAAGCCCTTGTCATCACAAAGCGCCATTCCAACTGTCATCGCAATAATCCATGAAACTTATTAGACCAATGCTCCATGCCCTTGTCGTCACAAAGCTCCATGACTCATGTCATCAGAATGTTCCATGGCCTTCTCATCACAATGCTCCATGCCCATGTCATCAAAATGCTCCATGCCCTTGTTATCACAATGCTCCATGACCCCTGTCATCACAATGCACTGTGACTTCAGCCATCACAATGCTTCATGACCTTTGTCTACACAATGGTCCATGCCCTCATCATCAACAGCCTCTGTGACCTTTTTAAACACAATCCTCCATGAACATTTCATCACAATACTCTTTGACCCTTGTCATCACAATGCGCTATGCCTTTCTCAGCACAATGTTCCATGACCATTTTCATCACAATGAACCATGCACTTGTCATCACAGTGCTCCACAATCTTGTCATCACAATGCTCCATAAAATTTGTTATCACAATGCTCCATGCACTTCTCATCAAAATGCTCTCACACCACAGATATCACAATGTTACATCACTATTCGTCACAATACTCCCTCACCCCTGTCATCATAATGTTCCCTGACTCCTGTAATCAAAATGCTACATGCACATATCATCACAATGTTCCATGACCCCTGGCATCACAATGTTCCATAACCCGTCTCATCAAAATATTCCATGACACTTTTCATCAAATTTCTCCATGACCCTGTCATCACAATGCTCCCTGCCCTTCTCATCACAATGTACAACGCCCTTGTCATCAAAATCCTCCATGACCTTTGTCATCAGAAAGATCCATGACCCTTGGCATCACAATGCTCCATGTCATTGTCATCAAAATGCTCCATGAACTCTCTCATCACATTGCTCCATGCCCTTGTCATCACAAAGCTCCATGACACATGTCCTCAGAATGCTCCATGGCCTTCTCATCACAATGCTCCATGCCCTTGCCATCACAATTCTCCATTACCCCTGTCATAACAATGCTCCATGACCCCTGCCATCACAATGTTCCACGGCCTTGTCATCACAGGGCTCCATGACACTTGTCTTCACAATGCTCCAAGACCCCTTAAATCAAAATGATCCATGACCCTTTTCATCTCAATGCTCCATGAACCCTGTCATCACAATGCATCATGCCCATCATCAAAAAGATTCAGGCTATTGTCAGCACAATTAAATCAAAATTCTTCATGACCTCTGTCATAACAATGATCCAAACCCTTGTGATCACAATATTCCATAACACTTGTCATCACAATGCCCCATGACGCTCGTCATCACAATTATCCATGGTCTTCTCATCACAATGCTCCATGACCTTGTCATCACAATGCTCAATACACTTGTCATCACAATGCTCTCTGACACTTGTTGTCTGTATGCTCCATGAACCCTGTCATGACAAGGCTCCATGCCTTTTTCATCAAAATGATCCATGCCATTTTCATCACAATGCATCAAGACACCTGTAATCACAATGCTCCACGACCTTCTCATCACAATGCTCCATGGCCAATATCATCACAGTGCTCCATGACCACTGTCATCACAGCACTTCATGACACCGGACAACACAATGATCCTTAACTCTTGTCATCACAATGCTCCATTCCCTAGTCATCACAAGGCTCCTTGACCCCTGTCATCACAATACTCCATGAACATTTTCAGCCCAATGCTCCATGACCCTTGTCATCACATTGAACCATGCCCTTGTCATCCCAATGCTCCATGACCCCTGTATTCACAGTGCTCCGTGACGCTTGTCATCACAGTGCTCCATGACACCTGTCATCACAATGCTCCATGCCTTTGTCAGCAAATGCTACATGACCTTGTCATTACAATGCTCTATGCGCTTGTCATCACAGTACTCCATTACCATTGTCATCACAATCCTCCATGAACCTTGGGATCACATTGCTTCATGCCCTTGTCATCAAAATGCTCCATGCTACTTGAAATCAAAATGATCCATGACCTCTGTCATCACAATGCTCCAAACCCCTGTGATCACATTGTTCCATAACACTTGTCATCACAACACTCCATGATGCCTGTCATCACAATACTCCATGGCCTTTTCATCACAATGCTCCATGACATTTGTCATCACAATTCTCAATACACTTGTCATCACAATGCTCCCTGACACTTCTCGTCAGAATTCTCCTTGAACCCTGTCACGAAAAGGCTCCATGCCTTTTTCATCACAATGCCCCATGCCGTTTTCATCACAATGCTCCATGCCATTGTCATCAAAATACTCCACAAGCTTGTCATCAGAATGTTCCATGACCCTTGTCATCACAATTCTCCATGCACTTTTCAGCACAATGCCCCCTGACACTTGTCATCACAATGCTCCAAGCCATTGTCATCACAATGCTCCATTACTTTGTCATCAGAATCCTCCATGACACTTGGCATCACAATGCTCCATGCCATTGTCATCACAATGGGCCATTACATATGTCATCACAATGCTCCCTGACACCTGTCTTCACAATACTGCATGACCTGGTCATCACAATGCTCCATGCCCTTGTCATCACAAAGCGCCATTCCAACTGTCATCACAATAATCCATGAAAATTATTAGACCAATGCTCCATGCACTTGTCATAGCAAATCTCCATGACACATGTCATCAAAATATTCCATGGCCTACTCATCACAATGCTCCATGCCCTTGTCATCAAAATTCTCCATGCCCTTGTTATCACAATGCTCCATGACCCCTGTCATCACAATGCACCGTGACTCCAGTCATCACAATGCTTCATTACCTTTGTCTACACAATGGTCCATGCCCTCGTCATCAACAGCCTCTGTGACCTATTTAAACACAATCCTCCATGAACTTTTCATGACAATGCTCTTTGACCCTTCTCATCACAATGCTCTATTCCTTTCTCAGCACAATGCTCCATGACCATATTCATCACAATGCTCCATGCGCTTGTCAGCGCAATGCTCCATGACACATGTCATCACAATGAACCATGCACTTGACATCACAGTGCTTCACAATCTTGTCATCACAATGCTCCATAAAACTTGTTATCACAATGCTCCATGCACTTCACATCAAAATGAGCTCACAACACTGATATCACAATGTTACACCACTATTCGTCACAATACTCCCTCACCCCTGTCATCATAATGTTCCCTGACTCCTGTAATCACAATGCTACATGCACATATCATCACAATGTTCGATGACCCCTGGCATCACAATGTTCCATAACCCCTCTCATCAAAATATTCCATGACCCTTTTCATCAAATTGCTCCATGACCCTGTCATCACAATGCTCCCTGCCCTTCTCATCACAATGCACAACGCCCTTGTCATCAAAATCCTCCATGACCTTTGTCATCAGAAAGATCCATGACCCTTGGCATCACAATGCTCCATGTCATTGTCATCACAATGATTACAAGTTTATGGAGCATTGCAATGACAATGTTGTGGACCGTTGTGATGAAATGCGCGTGGCACATTGTGAAGACAATGGTCATGGAGCATTGTTCTGACAAAGACTTGGAGCACTGTGATGATAAGGGTCACAGAGAATTGTGATGAAAAGTTCAAGGAGCATTGTGGTTACAGAGGTCACAGAGCATTGTGATGACACGGGCATGGATCATTGTGATGACAAACGTTATGAAGCATTGTGATGACTGGAGTCTAGAAGCATTGTGATGACAGTGGTCATGGAGCATTGGGATGACATGTGTCATGGAGCATTGTGATGACAAGCGCATGGAGCTTTGTGATGACAAGGGTCATGGAGCATTGTGCTGAGAAAGGCATAGAGCATTGTGATGACAAGGGTCAAAGAGAATTGTGATGAAAAGTTCATGGAGCATTGTGGTTAAAAAGGTCACAAAGACTGTTGATGACGACGGCATGGACCACTGTTGTGACAAAGGTCATGAAGCATTGTGATGACTGGAGTCACGGAGCATTGTGATGACAGGGGTCATGCAGCATTGTGATAACAAGCGCATGGAACATTGTGATGTCAAGGGCATGGAGCATTGGTCTAATAAGTTTCATGGATTATCGCTATGACAGTTGGAATGGTGCATTGTGATGACAAGGGCATGGAGCATTGTGATGACCTGGTCGTGCAGTATTGTGAAGACAGGTGTCAGGGAGCATTGTGCTGACATATGTAATGGCCCATTGGGATGACAATGGCATGGAGCATTGTGATGCCAAGTGTCATGGAGGATTCTGATGACAAAGTAATGGAGCATTGTGATGGCAATGGCTTGGAGCATTGTGATGACAAGGGTCAGGGAGCATTGTGCTGACAAATGCATGGAGAATTGTGATGTCAAGGGTCATGGAGCATTCTGATGAAAAGACTGTGGAGTATTTTGATGACAATGGCATGGAGCATTGTGATGAAAACTGCATGGGGCATTGTGATGAAAAAGGCATGGAGCCTTTTCCTGACAGGGTTTAAGGATCATTCTGACCACAAGTGTCAGGGAGCATTGTGATGACAAGTGTATTGAGAATTGTGATGGCAAAGGTCATGGAGCATTGTGAGGAAAAGGGCATGGAGTATTGTGATAACAGGCATCATGGAGCGTTTTGATGACAAGTGTTATGGAACATTGTGATCACAAGGGTTTGGAGCATTGTGATGACAGTGATCATGGATCATTTTGATTTCAAGGAGCAGGGAGCATTGTGATGACAAGGGCATGAAACAATGTGATCCCAAGGTTCATGGAGGACTGTGATGACAATGGAAATGGAGTATTGTGTTGACAAGCGCATAGAGCATTTTAATGACAAGGTCATGTAGCATTTTGCAGACAAAGGCATGCAGCATTGTGATGACATGTGTCATGGAGCACTGTGATGACAAGCGTCACGGAGCATTGTGAATACAGGGGTCATGGAGCATTGGGATGACAAGGGCATGGATCATTGTGATGACAAGGGTCATGGAGCACTGGGCTGAAAATGTTCATGGAGTGTTGTGATGACAGGCTCATGGAGCATAGTGATGACTAGGGTATGGAGCATTGTGATGAAAAGTGTCCCGGATCATTGTGTTGTCAGGTGTCATGGAGTCTTGTGATGACAGTGGTCATGGAGAATTGAGATGACATTGGCCATGGAGCATTGTGATGAATAGGCCGTGGAGCATTGGGCTGAAAATATTCATGGATTATTGTGATGACAGGGTTCATGGAGCATTGTGATGACAGGAAATGGAGCATGGTGATGACAAGGTCCTGGAACATTGTGATGAGAAGACCATGGATACTTATGATGACAAGTCTCATGGAGCATTCTGATGAAAAGGGGCATGGAGCATTGTGTTTACAAAGGTCTTGGAACATTGTGATGACAAGGGCATGGAGCATTGTGATGAGAAGGCCATGGAACTTTCTGATGACATGCGTCATGGAGCTTTGTGATGACAAGGGCAAGGAGCATTGTGATTACAGGGGCCTTCAGCATTGTGATGACAAGTGTCATGGAACCTTGTGATGACTAGGCCGTGGAACATTGTGATGGCAGGGGTCATGGTGCATTGTTATGACAGAGGTAATGGAGCATTGTGATGAGAAGGGCATGGAACATTGGTCTGAAATGTTTCATGGATTATTGTGATGAGAGTGGGCATGGAGCATTGTGATGACAAGGGTAAGGAACACTAAGATACATGGGTCATGCAGGATTGTAATGACAAGGGTATGGAGCATTGCGATGAGTAGGGCATCGAGCATTGTGATGACAAGTGTCATGGAGCTTTGTGATGACAAGGGCATTGAGCAATGTTATGAGAGGGTTCATGGAGCATTGTGATGACAATGACATGGAGCATTGTGATGACAAGGGTCATGGAGCTTTGTGATGACAAGTCATGTAGCAATTTGATGACAAGGGCAGGGTGCATTGTGATGAGAAGGGCAGCGAGCATTTTGATGAAAGGGTCATGCAGCAATTTGATGAAAAGTGTAATGGAATATTTTAATGGCAGGGGTTATAGAACATTGTGATGTCAGGGGTCTTGGAGCTTTGGGATGAAAAGTATCATGGAGCATTTTGATGTCAGCGGTTATGGAACATTGTGATATCAGGGGTCATGGAACATTTTGAAGATAAGGGGATGTAGCAGTGTGATGACAGGGTCATGGAACATTGTGATTACAGGGGTGAGGGAGTATTGTGATGACTAGTGATGGAACACTGTGATATATCTTGTGAGAGAGCATTTTGATGAGAAGTGCATGGAGCATTGTGATTACAAATTTATGGAGCATTGCAATGACAAGGTTGTGGAGCGTTGTGATGAAATGCGCGTGGCACATTGTGAAGACAATGGTCATGGAGCATTGTTCTGACAATGACTTGGAGCATTGTGATGATAAGGGTCACAGAGAATTGTGATGAAAAGTTCATGGAGCATTGTGGTTACAGAGGTCACAGAGCATTGTGATGACACGGGCATGGACCATTGTGATGACAAACGTTATGAAGCATTGTGATGACTTGAGTCACGAAGCATTGTGATGACAGGGGTCATGGAGCATTGTGATGACGTGTCATGGAGCATTGTGCTGACAAGCGCATGGAGCTTTGTGATGACAAGGGTCATGTAGCATTGTGCTGAGAAAGGCATAGAGCATTGTGATGACAAGGGTCAAAGAGCATTGTGATGAAAAGTTCATGGAGCATTGTGGTTAAAAAGGTCACAAAGACTGTTGATGACGAGGGCATGGACCATTGTTGTCACAAAGGTCATGAAGCATTGTGATGACTGGAGTCACGGAGCATTGTGATGACAGGGGTCATGCAGCATTGTGATAACAAGGGCATGGAGCATTGTGATGTCAAGGGCATGGAGCATTTGTCTAATATGTTTCATGGATTATCGCTATGACAGTTGGAATGGTGCATTGTGATGACAAGGGCATGGAGCATTGTGATGACCTGGTCGTGCAGTATTGTGAAGACAGGTGTCAGGGAGCATTGTGCTGACATATGTAATGGCCCATTGGGATGACAATGGAATGGAACATTGTGATGCCAAGTGTCATGGAGGATTCTGATGACAAAGTAATTGAACATTGTGATGACAATGGCTTGGAGCATTGTGATGACAAGTGTCAGGGAGCATAGTGATGACAAGTGTACTGAGAATTGTTATGACAAAGGTCATGGAGCATTGTGAGGAAAAGGGAATGGAGTATTGTGATGACAGGCATCATGGAGCGTTGAGATGACAAGTGTTATGGAACATTGTGATCACAAGTGTTTGTAGCATTGTGATGACAGTGATCATGGATCATTTTGATTTCAAGGAGCAGGGAGCATTGTGATGACAAGGGCATGAAACAATGTGATCCCAAGGTTCATGGAGGACTGTGATGACAATGGAAATGGAGTATTGTGATGACCAGCGCATAGAGCATTGTAATACAAGGTCATGTAGCATTTTGCAGACAAAGGCATGCAGCATTGTGATGACATGTGTCATGGAGCACTGTGATGACAAGCGTCACGGAGCATTGTGAATACAGGGGTCATGGAGCATTGGGATGACAAGGGCATGGATCATTGTGATGAAAAGGGTCATGGAGCACTGGGCTGAAAATGTTCATGGAGTGTTGTGATGACAGGCTCATGGAGCATAGTGATGACAAGGGAATGGAGCATTGGGATGACAAGTGTCCCGGATCATTGTGTTGTCAGGTGTCATGGAGTGTTGTGATGACAGTGGTCATGGAGAATTGAGATGATATTGGCCATGGAGCATTGTGATGAATAGGCCGTGGAGCATTGGGCTGAAAATATTCATGGATTATTGTGATGACAGGGTTCATGGAGCATTGTGATGACAAGGAAATGGAGCATGGTGATGACAAGGTCCTGGAGCATTGTGATGAGAAGACCATGGATACTTATGATGACAAGTCTCATGGAGCATTCTGATGAAAAGGGGCATGGAGCATTGTGTTTACAAAGGTCTTGGAACATTGTGATGACAAGGGCATGGAGCATTGTGATGAGAAGGCCATGGAACTTTCTGATGACATGCGTCATGGAGCTTTGTGATGACAAGGGCAAGGAGCATTGTGATTACAGGGGCCTTCAGCATTGTGATGACAAGTATCATGGAACCTTGTGATGACTAGGCCGTTGAACATTGTGATGGCAGGGGTCATGGTGCATTGTTATGACAGAGGTAATGGAGCATTGTGATGAGAAGGCATGGAACATTGGTCTGAAAAGTTTCATGGATTATTGTGATGAGAGTGGGCATGGAGCATTGTGATGACAAGGGTACGGAACACTATGATACATGGGTCATGCAGGATTGTAATGAGAATGGCATGGAGCATTGCGATGAAAAGGGCATCGAGCATTGTGATGACAAGTGTCATGGAGCTTTGTGATGACAAGGGCATTGAGCAATGTTATGAGAGGGTTCATGGAGCATTGCGATGACAATGACATGGAGCATTGTGATGCCAAGTGTCATGGAGCTTTGTGATGACAAGTCATGGAGCATTTTGATAACAATGGCATGGTGCATTGTGATGAGAAGTGCAGGGAGCATTTTGATGACCGGGTTATGCAGCTATTTGATGAATAGTGTAATGGAATATTTTGATGGCAGGTGTTATAGAACATTGTGATGTCAGGGGTCTTGGAGCTTTGGGATGAAAAGGATCATGGAGCATTTTGATGACAGGGGTTATGGAACATTGTGATGTCAGGGGTCATGGAACATTGTGATGCTAAGGGGATGTAGCAGTGTGATGACAGGGTCATGGAACATTGTGATTAGAGGGGTGAGGGAGTATTGTGATGACTAGTGATGGAACACTGTGATATCTCTGGTGAGAGAGCATTTTGATGAGAAGTGCATGGACCATTGTGATTACAAGGTTTATGGAGCATTGCAATGACAAGGTTGTGGACCGATGTGATGAAATGCGTGTGGCACATTGTGAAGACAATGGTCATGGAGCATTGTTCTGACAAAGACATGGAGCTTTGTGATGACAAGGGTCACTGTGAATTGTGATGAAAAGTTCATGGAGCATTGTGGTTACAATGGTCACATAACCTTGTGATGACACGGGCATGGATCATTGTGTTGACAAACGTTATGAATCATTGTGGTGACTGGAGTCACGGAGCATTGTGATGACAGGGGTCATGGAGCATTGTGATGACATGTGTCATGGAGCATTGTGCTGACAAGGGTCATGCAGCATTGTGCTGAGAAAGGCATAGAGCATTGTGATGACAAGGGTCAAAGAGCATTGTGATGAAAAATTCATGGATCATTTTGGTTAAAAAGCTCACAGAGAGTGATGATGACGAGGGCATGGACCATTGTGGTGACAAAGGTCATGAAGCATTGTGATGACTGGAGTCACAGAGCATTGTGATGGCAGGGTTCATGGAGCATTGTGATGACCAGGGCAAGGAGCATTGGTCTAATAAGTTTCATGGATTATTGCGATGACAGTTGGAATGGCGCATTGTGATGACAAGGGCATGGAGCAATGTGATGGCCTGGTCATGCAGTATTGTGAAGACAGGGGTCAGGGAGCATTGTGATGACATATGTAATGGCCCATTGTGAAGACAATGGCATGGAGCATTGGGATGCCAAGTGTCATGGAGGATTCTGATGGCAAAGGTAATGGAGCATTGTGATGACAATGGCTTGGAGCATTGTGATGACAAGTGCATGGAGATATGTGATGACAAGGGTCATGGAGCATTCTGATGACAAGCTTGTGGAGTATTTTGATGATAATGGCATGGAGCATTGTGATGAAAACGGCATGGGGCATTGTCATGAAAAAGGCATGGAGCCTTTTCGTGACAGGCTTCAAGGAGCATTCTGATGACAAGTGTCAGGGAGCATTGTGATGACAAGTGTATTGAAAATTGTGATGACAAAGGTCATGGAGCATTGTGATGAAAAGGGCATGGAGTATTGTGATGACAGTCATCATGGAGCGTTGTGATGACAAGTGTTATGGAACATTGTGATCACAAGTGTTTGGAGCATTATGATGACGGAGGTCATGGATCATTTTGATTTCAAGGAGCAGGGAGCATTGTGATGACAAGGGCATGAAGCAATGTGATCCCAAGGTTCATGGAGGATTGTGATGACAATGGAAATGGAGTATTTTGATGACAAGCGCATAGAGCATTTTAATGGAAATGTCATGTAGCATTTTGCTGACAAAGGCATGGAGCATTGTGATGACATGTGTCATGGAGAACTGTGATGACAAGCGTCACGGAGCATTGTGAATAAAGGGGTCATGGAGCATTGGGATGACAACGGCATGGATCATTGTGATGACAAGGGTCATGGAGCACTGGGCTGAAAATGTTCATGGAGTGTTGTGATGACAGGGGTTATGGAGCATTGTGATGACTAGGGAATGGAGCATTGTGATGACAAGAGTCCCGGATCATTGTGTTGTCTGGTGTCATGGAGTGTTGTGATGACAGTGGTCATGGAGCATTGTGATGATATTGGCCATGGAGCATTGTGATGAGGAAGTCGTGGAGCATTGGGCTGAAAATGTTCATGGACTATTGTGATGACTGGGGTCATGGAGCACTGTGATGATAAGGGAATGGAGCATGGTAATGACAAGGTCCTTGAGCATTGTGATGAGAAGACCATGGAGACTTGTGATGACAAGTCTCATGGAGCATTCTGATGAAAAGGGGCATGCAGCATTGTGATTACACGGGTCTTGGAGCATTGTGATGACAAGGGCATGGATTATTGTGATGACAATGGCATGGAGCCTTGTCATGACAGGGTTCAAGAGCATACTGACCACAAGTGTCAGGGAGAATAGTGATGACAAGTGTATTGAGAATTGTGATGACAAAGATCAAGGAGCATTGTGATGAGAAGACCATGGATAATTGTGATGATGAGCGTCATGGGGTGTTGTGATGATAAGTGTTATGGATCATTGTGATCACAAGGGTTTGGAGCATTATGATGACTGAGATCATGGAGAATATTGATTTCATTGTGCTGACAATAGCCTGAAGCATTATGTTGATGGGCATGGTGCATTGTGATGACAGGGTTCATGGAGCATTGAGATGAAAAGGGGCATGGAGCATTGTGTTTACAGGGGTCTTGGAGCATTGTGATGACAGGGGCATGGAGCATTGTGATGTGAAGTCCATGGAACATTCTGATGACATGCGTCATGGAGCTTTGTGATGACAAGGGCATGGAGCTTTGTGATTTCAGGGGCCTTCAGCATTGTGATGACAAGTGTCATGGAAACTTGTGATGACTAGGCCGTGGAACATTGTGATGGCAGGGGTCATGGTGCATTGTTATGACAGAGGTAATGGAGCATTGTGATGAGAAGGGCATGGAACATTGGTCTGAAATGTTTCAGGGATTATTCTGATGAGAGTGGGCATGGAGCATTGAGATGACAAGGGTACGGAACACTATGATACATGGGTCATGCAGGATTGTAATGACAAGGGCATGGAGCATTGTGATGAGAAGGGCATCGAGCTTTGTGATGACAAGTCATGTAGCAATTTGATGACAAGGGCATGGTGCATTGTGATGAGAAGGGCAGCGAGCATTTTGATGAATGGGTCATGCAGCAATTTGATGAAATGTGTAATGGAATATTTTAATGGCAGGGGTTATAGAACATTGTGATGTCAGGGGTCTTGGAGCTTTGGGATGAAAAGAATCATGGAGCATTTTGATGTCAGCGGTTATGGAACATTGTGATATCAGGGGTCATGGAACATTTTGAAGATAAGGGGATGTAGCAGTGTGATGACAGGGTCATGGAACATTGTGATTACAGGGGTGAGGGAGTATTGTGATGACTAGTGATGGAACACTGTGATATCTCTGGTGAGAGAGCATTTTGATGAGAAGTGCATGGAGAATTGTGATTACAAGTTTATGGAGCATTTCAATGACAAGTTTGTGGACCGTTGTAATGAAATGCGTGTGGCACATTGTGAAGACAACGGTCATGGAGCATTGTTCTGACAAAAACTTGGAGCATTGTGATGATAAGGGTCACAGAGAATTGTGATGAAAAGTTCATGGAGCATTGTGGTTACAGAGGTCACAGAGCATTGTGATGACACGGGCATGGACCTTTGTGATGACAAACGTTATGAAGCATTGTGATGACTGGAGTCTCGAAGCATTGTGATGACAGGGTTGATGGAGCATTGTGATGACATGTGTCATGGAGCATTGTGCTGACAAGCGCATGGAGCTTTGTGATGACAAGGGTCATGGAGCATTGTGCTGAGAAAGGCAGAGAGCATTGTGATGACAAGGGTCAAAGAGAATTGTAATGAAAAATTCATGGAGCATTGTGGTTAAAAAGGTCACAAAGACTGTTGATGACGAGGGCATGGACCATTGTTGTGACAAAGGTCATGAAGCATTGTGATAACTGGAGTCACGGAGCATTGTGATGACAGGGGTCATGCAGCATTGTGATGACAAGGGCATGGATCATTGGTCTAATAAGTTTCAAGGATTATCTCTATGACAGTTGGAATGGTGCATTGTGATGACAAGGGCATGGAGCATTGTGATGACCTGGTCGTGCAGTATTGTGAAGACAGGTGTCAGGGAGCATTGTGCTGACATATGTAATGGCCCATTGGGATGACAATGGCATGGAGCATTGTCATGCCAAGTGTCATTGAGGATTCTGATGACAAAGTAATGGAGCATTGTGATGACAATGATCTGGAGCATTGTGATGACAAGGGTCAGGGAGCATTGTGCTGACAAATGCATGGAGAATTGTGATGACAAGGGTCATGGAGCATTGTGATGAAAAGACTGTGGAGTATTTTGATGACAATGGCATGGAGCATTTTGATGAAAACGGCATGGGGCATTGTGATGAAAAAGGCATGGAGCCTTTTCCTGACAGTGTTCAAGGATCATTCTGACGACAAGTGTCAGGGAACATTGTGATGACAAGTGTATTAAGAATTGTGATGGCAAAGGTCATGGAGCATTGTGAGGAAAAGGGCATGGAGTATTGTGATGAGAGGCATCATGGAGCGTTGAGATGACAAGTGTTATGGAACATTGTCATCACAAGGTTTTGGAGCATTGTGATGACAGTGATCATGGATCATTTTGATTTCAAGGAGCAGGGAGCATTGTGATGACAAGGGCATGAAACAATGTGATCCCAAGGTTCATGGAGGACTGTGATGACAATGGAAATGGAGTATTGTGATGACCAGCGCATAGAGCATTGTAATGACAAGGTCATGTAGCATTTTGCAGACAAAGGCATGCAGCATTGTGCTGACATGTGTCATGGAGCACTGTGATGACAAGCGTCACGGAGCATTGTGAATACAGGGGTCATGGAGCATTGGGATGACAAGGGCATGGATCATTGTGATGACAAGGGTCATGGAGCACTGGGCTGAATATGTTCATGGAGTGTTGTGATGACAGGCTCATGGAGCATAGTGATGACAAGGGAATGGAGCATTGTGATGACAAGTGTCCCGGATCATTGTGTTGTCAGGTGTCATGGAGTGTTGTGATGACAGTGGTCATGGAGAATTGAGATGATATTGGCCATGAAGCATTGTGATAAATAGGCCGTGGAGCATTGGGCTGAAAATATTCATGGATTATTGTGATGACAGGGTTCATGGAGCATTGTGATGACAAGGAAATGGAGCATGGTTATGAAAAGGTCCTGGAGCATTGTGATGAGAAGACCATGGATACTTATGATGACAAGTCTCATGGAGCATTCTGATGAAAAGGGGCATGGAGCATTGTGTTTACAAAGGTCTTGGAACATTGTGATGACAAGGGCATGGAGCATTGTGATGAGAAGGCCATGGAACTTTCTGATGACATGCGTCATGGAGCTTTGTGATGACAAGGGCAAGGAGCATTGTGATTACAGGGGCCTTCAGCATTGTGATGACAAGTGTCATGGAACCTTGTGATGACTAGGCCGTGGAACATTGTGATGGCAGGGGTCATGGTGCATTGTTATGACAGAGGTAATGGAGCATTGTGATGAGAAGGGCATGGAACATTGGTCTGAAATGTTTCATGGATTATTGTGATGAGAGTGGGCATGGAGCATTGTGATGACAAGGGTACGGAACACTATGATACATGGGTCATGCAGGATTGTAATGAGAAAGGCATGGAGCATTGCGATGAGAAGGGCTTCGAGCATTGTGATGACAAGTGTCATGGAGCTTTGTGATGACAAGGGCATTGAGCAATGTTATGAGAGGGTTCATGGAACATTGTGATGACAATGACATGGAGCATTGTGATGCCAAGTGTCATGGAGCTTTGTGATGACAAGTCATGGAGCATTTTGATAACAATGGCATGGTGCATTGTGATGAGAAGTGCAGGGAGCAATTTGATTACCGGGCAATGCAGCAATTTGATGAAAAGTGTAATGGAATATTTTGATGGCAGGTGTTATAGAACATTGTGATGTCAGGGGTCTTGGAGCTTTGGGATGAAAAGGATCATGGAGCATTTTGATGACAGGGGTTATGGAACATTGTGATGTCAGGGGTCATGGAACATTGTGATGCTAAGGGGATGTAGCAGTGTGATGACAGGGTCATGGAATATTGTGATTACAGGGGTGAGGGAGTATTGTGATGACTAGTGATGGAACACTGTGATATCTATGGTAAGATAGCATTTTGATGAGAAGTGCATGGACCATTGTGATTACAAGATTTATGGAGCATTGCATTGCCAAGGTTGTGGACCGATGTGATGAAATGCGTGTGGCACATTGTGAAGACAATTGTCATGGAGCATTGTTCTGACAAAGACATAGAGCTTTGTGATGACAAGGGTCACTGTGAATTGTGATGAAAAGTTCATGGAGCATTGTGGTTACAAAGGTCACATAACATTTTGATGACACAGGCATGGATCATTGTGTTGACAAACGTTATGAAGCATTGTGGTGACTGGAGTCACGGAGCATTGTGATGACAGGGGTCATGGAGCATTGTGATGACATGTGTCATGGAGCATTGTGCTGACAAGCGTATGGAGCATTGTGATGACAAGGGTCATGGAGCATTGTGCTGAGAAAGGCATAGAGCATTGTGATGACAAGGTTCAAAGAGCATTGTGATGAAAAGTTCATGGATCATTTTCGTTAAAAAGCTCACAGAGAGTGATGATGACGAGGGCATGGACCAAGGTGGTGACAAAGGTCATGAAGCATTGTGATGACTGGAGTCACAGAGCATTGTGATGGCAGGGTTCATGGTGCATTGTGATAACAAGGGCATGGAGCATTGTGATGACCAGGGCAAGGAGCATTCGTCTAATAAGTTTCATGGATTATTGTAATGATAGTTGG
This sequence comes from Mesoplodon mirus, assembly GCF_964341445.2. NCBI lineage: Eukaryota > Metazoa > Chordata > Mammalia > Artiodactyla > Ziphiidae > Mesoplodon > Mesoplodon mirus. The sequence goes on along the minus strand of NW_028295543.1, from coordinate 42,689 downwards.
AATGGCGCATTGTGATGACAAGGGCATGGAGCAATGTGATGGCCAGGTCAAGCAGTATTGTGAAGACAGTGGTCAGGGAGCATTGTGATGACATATGTAATGGCCCATTGTGATGACATTGGCATGGAGCATTGGGATGCCAAGTGTCATGGAGGATTCTGATGGCAAAGGTAATGGAGCATTGTGATGACAATGGCTTGGAGCATTGTGATGACAAGGGTCAGGGAGCATTGTGCTGACAAGTGCATGGAGATATGTGATGACAAGGGTCATGGAGCATTCTGATGAGAAGCTTCTGGTGTATTTGGATGATAATGGCATGGAGCATTGTGATGAAAACGGCATGGGGCATTGTCATGAAAAAGGCATGGAGCCTTTTCCTGACAGGCTTCAAGGAGCATTCTGATGACAAGTGTCAGGGAGCATTGTGATGACATGTGTATTGAAAATTGTGAAGACAAAGGTAATGGAGCATTGTGATGAAAAGGGCATGGAGTATTGTGATGACAGGCATCATGGAGCTTTGTGATGACAAGTGTTATGGAACATTGTGATCACAAGTGTTTGGAGCATTGTGATGACAGAGGTCATGGATCATTTTGATTTCAAGGAGCAGGGAGCATTGTGATGACAAGGGCATGAAGCAATGTGATCCCAAGGTTCATGGAGGATTGTGATGACAATGGAAATGGAGTATTTTGATGACAAGCGCATAGAGCATTGTAATGGAAAGGTCATGTAGCATTTTGCTGACAAAGGCATGGAGCATTTTGATGACATGTGTCATGGAGCACTGTGATGACAAGCGTCACGGAGCATTGTGAATAAAGGGGTCATGGAGCATTGGGATGACAAGGGCATGGATCATTGTGATGACAAGGGTCATGGAGCACTGGGCTGAAAATGTTCATGGAGTGTTGTGATGACAGGGGTCATGGAGCATTGTGATGACTAGGGAATGGAGCATTGTGATGACAAGAGTCTCAGATCATTGTGTTGTCCGGTGTCATGGAGTGTTGTGATGACAGTGGTCATGGAGTATTGTGATGATATTGGCCATGGAGCATTGTGATGAGGAGGTCGTGGAGCATTGGGCTGAAAATGTTCATGGACTATTGTGATGACAGGGGTCATGGAGCATTGTGAAGACAAGGGAATGGAGCATGGTAATGACAAGGTCCTGGAGCATTGTGATGAGAAGACCATGGAGACTTGTGATGACAAGTCTCATGGAGCATTCTGAGGAAAAGGGGCATGCAGCATTGTGATTACCGGGGTCTTGGAGCATTGTGATGACAAGGGCATGGATTATTGTGATGACAAAGGCATGGAGCCTTGTCATGACAGGGTTCAAGAGCATCCTGCCGACAAGTGTCAGGGAGAATTGTGATGACAAGTGTATTGAGAATTGTGATGACAAAGATCATGGAGCATTGTGATGAGAAGACCATGGATATTTGTGATGATGAGCGTCATGGGGTGTTGTGATGATAAGTGTTATGGATCATTGTGATCACAAGGGTTTGGAGCATTATGATGACCGAGATCATGGAGAATATTGATTTCATTGTGCTGACAATAGCCTGAAACATTATGATGATGGGCATGGTGCATTGTGATGACAGGGTTCATGGAGCATTGAGATGAAAAGGGGCATGGAGCATTGTGTTTACAGGGGTCTTGGAGCATTGTGATGACAAGGGCATGGAGCATTGTGATGTGAAGGCCATGGAACATTCTGATGACATGCGTCATGGAGCTTTGTGATGACAAGGGCATGGAGCTTTGTGATTTCAGGGGCCTTCAGCATTGTGATGACAATTGTCATGGAAACTTGTGATGACTAGGCCGTGGAATATTGTGATGGCAGGGGTCATGGTGCATTGTTATGACAGAGGTAAAGGAGCATTGTGATGAGAAGGGCATGGAACATTGGTCTAAAATGTTTCAGGGATTATTCTGATGAGAGTGGGCATGGAGCATTGAGATGACAGGGTACGGAACACTATGATACATGGGTCATGCAGGATTGTAATGACAAGGGCATGGAGCATTGTGATGAGAAGGGCATCGAGCTTTGTGATGACAAGTGTCATGGAGCTTTGTGATGACAAGGACATGGAGCAATGTTATGAAAGTGCTCATGGAGCATTGTGATGACAATGAAATGGAATATTGTGATGCCAAGGGTCATGGAGCTTTGTGATGACAAGTCATGGAGCATTTTGATGACAAGGGCATGGTGCATTGTGATGAGAAGGGCAGCGAGCATTTTGATGAAAGGGTCATGCAGCAATTTGATGAAAAGTGTAATGGAAGATTTTGATGGCAGGGGTTATATAACATTGTGATGTCAGGGGTCTTGGAGCTTTGGGATGAAAAGAATCATGGAGCGTTTTGATGTCAGCGGTTATGGAACATTGTGATATCAGGGGTCATGGAACATTCTGAAGATAAGGGGATGTAGCAGTGTGATGACAGGGTCATGGAACATTGTGATTACAGGGGTGAGGGAGTATTGTGATGACTAGTGATGGAACACTGTGATATCTCTGGTGAGAGAGCATTTTGATGAGAAGTGCATGGAGCATTGTGATTACAAGTTTATGGAGCATTGCAATGACAAGGTTGTGGACCGTTGTGATGAAATGCACGTGGCACATTGTGAAGACAATGGTCATGGAGCATTGTTCTGACAAAGACTTGGAGCATTGGGATGATAAGGGTCACAGAGAATTGTGATGAAATGTTCATGGAGCATTGTGGTTACAGAGGTCACAGAGCATTGTGATGACACGGGCATGAAACATTGTGATGACAAACGTTATGAAGCATTGTGATGACTGGAGACTCGAAGCATTGTGATGACAGGGGTGATGGAGCATTGTGATGACATGTGTCATGGAGCATTGTGCTGACAAGCGCATGGAGCTTTGTGATGACAAGGGTCATGGAGCATTGTGCTGAGAAAGGCATAGAGCATTGTGATGACAAGGGTCAAAGAGCATTGTGATGAAAAGTTCATGGAGCATTGTGGTTAAAAAGGTCACAAAGACTGTTGATGACGAGGGCATGGACCATTGTTGTGACAAAGGTCATGAAGCATTGTGATGACTGGAGTCACGGAGCATTGTGATGAGAGGGGTCATGCAGCATTGTGATAACAAGGGCATGGAGCATTGAGATGTCAAGGGCATGGAGCATTGGTCTAATTAGTTTCATGGATTATCGCTATGACAGTTGGAATGGTGCATTGTGATGACAAGGGCATGGAGCATTGTCATGACCTGGTCGTGCAGTATTGTGAAGACAGGTGTCAGGGAGCATTGTGCTGACATATGTAATGGCCCATTGGGATGACAATGTCATGGAGCATTGTGATGCCAAGTGTCATGGAGGATTCTGATGACAAAGTAATGGAGCATTGTGATGACAATGGCTTGGAGCATTGTGATGACAAGGGTCAGGGAGCATTCTGCTTACAAATGCATGGAGAATTGTGATGACAAGGGTCATGGAGCATTCTGATGAAAAGACTGTGGAGTGTTTTGATGACAATGGCATGGAGCATTGTGATGAAAACGGCATGGGGCATTTTGATGAAAAATGCATGGAGCCTTTTCGTGACAGGGTTCAAGGAGCATTCTGACGAAAAGTGTCAGGGAGCATTGTGATGACAAGTGTATTGAGAATTGTGATGACAAAGATCATGGAGCATTGTGAGGAAAAGGGCATGGAGTATTGTGATGACAGGCATCATGGAGCGTTGTGATGACAAGTGTTATGGAACATTGTGATCACAAGGGTTTGGAGCATTGTGATGAGAGTGATCATGGATCATTTTGATTTCAAGGAGCAGGGAGCATTGTGATAACAAGGGCATGAAACAATGTGATCCCAAGGTTCATGGAGGACTGTGATGACAATGGAAATGGAGTATTGTGATGACAAGAGCATAGAGCATTGTAATGACAAGGTCATGTAGCATTTTGCTGACAAAGGCATGGAGCATTGTGATGACATGTGTCATGGAGCACTGTGATGACAATCGTCACGGAGCATTGTGAATACAGGGGTCATGGAGCATTGGGATGACAAGGGCATGGATCATTGTGATGACAAGGGTCATGGAGCACTGGGCTGAAAATGTTCATGGATTGTTGTGATGACAGGCTCATGGAGCATAGTGATGACCAGGGAATGGAGCATTGTGATGACAAGAGTCCCGGATCATTGTGTTGTCAGGTGTCATGGAGTGTTGTGATGACAGTGGTCATGGAGAATTGAGATGATATTGGCCATGGAGCATTGTGATGAATAGGCCGTGGAGCATTGGGCTGAAAATATTCATGGATTATTGTGATGACAGGGTTCATGGATCATTGTGATGACAAGGAAATGGAGCATGGTGATGACAAGGTCCTGGAGCATTGTGATGAGAAGACCATGGATACTTATGATGACAAGTCTCATGGAGCATTCTGATGAAAAGGGGCATGGAGCATTGTGTTTAAAAAGGTCTTGGAACATTGTGATGACAAGGGCATGGAGCATTGTGATGAGAAGGCCATGGAACTTTCTGATGACATGCGTCATGGAGCTTTGTGATGACAAGGGCAAGGAGCATTGTGATTACAGGGGCCTTCAGCATTGTGAAGACAAGTGTCATGGAACCTTGTGATGACTAGGCCGTGGAACATTGTGATGGCAGGGGTCATGGTGCATTGTTATGACAGAGGTAATGGAGCATTGTGATGAGAAGGGCATGGAACATTGGTCTGAAATGTTTCAGGGATTATTGTGATGAGAGTGGGCATGGAGCATTGTGATGACAAGGGTACGGAACACTATGATACATGGGTCATGCAGGATTGTAATGACAAGTGCATGGAGCATTGCGATGAGAAGGGCATCGAGCATTGTGATGACAAGTGTCATGGAGCTTTGTGATGACAAGGGCATTGAGCAATATTATGAGAGGGTTCATGGAACATTGTGATGACAATGACATGGAGCATTGTGATGCCAAGGGTCATGGAGCTTTGTGATGACAAGTCATGGAGCATTTTGATGACAAGGGTATGGTGCATTGTGATGAGAAGTGCAGGGAGCATTTTGATGACCGGGTTATGCAGCTATTTGATGAAAATTGTAATGGAATATTTTGATGGCAGGTGTTATAGAACATTGTGATGTCAGGGGTCTTGGAGCTTTGGGATGAAAAGGATCATGGAGCATTTTGATTACAGGGGTTATGGAACATTGTGATGTCAGGGGTCATGGAACATTGTGATGCTAAGGGGATGTAGCAGTGTGATGACAGGGTCATGGAACATTGTGATTACAGGGGTGAGGGAGTATTGTGATGACAAGTGATGGAACACTGTGATATCTCTGGTGAGAGAGCATTTTGATGAGAAGTGCATGGACCATTGTGATTACAAGGTTTATGGAGCATTGCAATGACAAGGTTGTGGACCGATGTGATGAAATACGTGTGGCACATTGTGAAGACAATGGTCATGGAGCATTGTTCTGACAAAGACATGGAGCTTTGTGATGACCCGGGTCACTGTTAATTGTGATGAAAATTTCATGGATCATTGTGGTTACAAAGATCACAGAGCTTTGTGATGACGCAGGCATGGACCATTGTGATGAGAAACGTTATGAAGCATTGAGATGAGTGGAGTCATGGAGCATTGTGATGACAGTGGTCATGGAGCATTGTAATGAAATGTGTCACGGAGCATTGTGCTGCCAAGCGCATGGAGCATTGTGATGACAAGGGTCAAAGAGCATTGTGAAGAAAAGTTCATGGAGCATTGTGGTTAAAAAGGTCACAGAGACTGTTGATGACGAGGGCATGGACAATTGTGATGACAAAGGTCATGAAGCATTGTGATGACTGGAGTCACGGAGCATTGTGATGACAGGGGTAATGCAGCATTGTGATAACAAGGGCATGGAGCATTGTGATGACAATGGCCTGGAGCATTGGTCTAATAAGTTTCATGTATTATTGCGATGACAGTTGGAATGGTGCATTGTGATGACAAGGGCATGGAGCATTGTGATGACCTGGTCATGCAGTACTGTGAAGACAGGTGTCAGGGAGCATTGTGATGCCATGTGTATTGATAATTGTGATGAGAAATGTCATGGATCACTGTGATGAAAAGGGCATGGAGTATTGTGATGACAGGCATCATGGAGCGTTGTGATGACAAGTGTTATGGAACATTGTGATCACAAGGGTTTGGAGCATTGTGATGACAGAGGTCATGGATCATTTTGATTTCAAGGAGCATGAAGCATTGTGATGACACGGGCATGAAGCAGTGTGATCCCAAGGTTCATGGAGGATTGTGATGACAATGGAAATGGATTATTGTGATGACAAGCGCATAGAGCATTGTAATGACAAGGTCATGTAGCATTTTGCTGACAAAGGCATGGAGCATTGTGATGACATGTGTCTTGGCTCACTGTGATGACAAGCGTCACGGTTCATTGTGAATACAGGGGTCATGGAGCATTGGGATGACAAGGGCATGGATCATTGTGATGACAAGGGTCATGGAGCACTGGGCTGAAAATGTTCATGGAGTGTTGTGATGACAGGGGTCTTGGAGCATTTTGATGACTAGGGAATGGAACATTGTGATGACAAGAGTCCCGGATCATTGTGTTGTCCGGTGTCATGGAGTGTTGTGATGACAGTGGTCATGGAGCATTGTGATGATATTGGCCATGGAGCATTGTGATGAGGAGGTCGTGGAGCATTGGGCTGAAAATGTTCATGGACTATTGTGATGACAGGGGTCATGGAGCATTGTGATGACAAGGGAATGGAGCATGGTGATGACAATGTCCTGGAGCAGTGTAATGAGAAGACCATGGAGACTTGTGATGACAAGTCTCATGGAGCATTCTGATGAAAAGAGGCATGGAGCATTGTGATTACAGGTGTCTTGGTGCATTGTGATGACGAGGGCATGGAGCATTGTGATGACATGTGTCATGGAGCACTGTGATGATAAGCAGCACGGAGCATTGTGAATACAGGGGTCATGGAGCATTGGGATGACAAGGGCATGGATCATTGTGATGACAAGGGTCATGGAGCACTGGGCTGAATATGTTCATGGAGTGTTGTGATGACAGGGGTTATGGAGCATTGTGATGATTCGGGAATGGAGCAATGTGATGACAAGAGTTTCGGATCATTGTGTTGTCAGTTGTCATGGAGTGTTGTGATGACAGTGGTCATAGAGCATTGTGATGATATTGGCCATGGAGCATTGTGATGTGTACGTCGTGGAGCATTGGGCTGAAAATATTCATGGATTATTGTGATGACAGTGGTCATCGAGCATTGTGATGACAAGGGAATGTAGCATGGTGATGACAAGGTCCTGGAGCATTGTGATGAGAACAACATGGAGACTTGTGATGACAAGTCTTATGGAGCATTCTGATGAAAAGGGGCATGGAGCATTGTGATTAGAGGGGTCTGGGAGCATTGTGATTACAAGGGCATGGAGCATTGTGATAAGAAGACCATGAAGCTTTCTGATGACATGCGTCATGGAGCTTTTTGATAACAAGGGCATGGAGCATTGTTATTACAGGGATCTTGGAGCATTGTGATGAAAAGGGCATTGATTATTGTGATGAAAAAGGCATGGAGCCTTGTCATGACAGGGTTCAAGGTGCATACTGACAACAAATGTCAGGGAGCATTGTGATGACAAGTGTATTGAGCATTGTGATGACAAAGATCATGCAGCATTGTGATGAGAAGACCATGGATATTTTTGATGAAAAGCGTCATGGGGTGTTGTGATGATAAGTGTTATGGAACATTGTGATCACAAGGATTTGGAGCATTATGATGACAGAGGGCATGGAGAATATTGATTTCATTTTGATGACAATAGCCTGAAGCATTATGATGATGGGCAAGGTGCATTGTGATGACAGGGTTCATGAAGCATTGAGATGATAAGGCGCATGGAACATTGTGCTTAAAGGGGTCTTGGAGCATTGTGATGACAAGGGCATGGAACATTGTGATGACAAGGGTACGGAACACTATGACACATGGGTCATGCAGGATTGTAATAACAAGGGCATGGAGTATTGTGATGACAAGGGCATCGAGCATTGTGATGACAGATATCATGGAGCTTTGTGATGACATTGGCATTGATCAATGTTATGACAGGTTTCATGGAGCATTGTGATGACAATGACATGGAACATTTTGATGCCAAGGGTCATGGAGCATTGTGATGAAAAGTCATGGAGCATTTTCATGACAAGGCATGGTTCATTGTGATGAGAAGGGCAGGGAGAATTTTGATGACCTGGGCATGCAGCAATTTGATGAAAAGTGTAATGGAACATTTTGATGGGATTATAGAACATTGTGATGTCAGGGGTCTTGGAGCTTTGGGATGAAAAGGATCATGGAGTCTTTTGATGACAGGTGTCATGGAACTTTGTGATGATAAGGGGATGTAGCAGTGTGATGACAGGTTCATGGAACATTGTGATTACAGGGGTGAGGGAGTATTGTGATGACTAGTGATGGAACACTGTGATATCTCTGGTGAGAGAGCATTTTGATGAGAAGTGCTTGGAGCATTGTGATTACAAGTTTATGGAGCATTGCAATGACAAGTTTGTGGACCGTTGTGATGAAATGCGTGTGGCACATTGTGAAGACAATGGTCATGGAGCATTGTTCTGACAAAGACTTGGAGCATTGTGATGATAAGGGTCACAGAGAATTGTGATGAAAAGTTCATGGAGCATTGTGGTTACAAAGGTCACAGAGCTTTGTGATGACGCGGGCATCGACCATTGTGATGACAAACGTTATGAAGCATTGTGGTGACTGGAATCACGGAGCATTGTGATGACAGGGGTCATGGAGCATTGTGATGACATGTATCGTGGAGCATTGTGCTGACAAGCGCATGGAGCATTGTGATGACAAGTGTCATGGAGCATTGTGCTGAGAAAGGCATAGAGCATTGTGATGACAAGTGTCAAAGTGCATTGTGATGAAAAGTTCATGGAGCATTGTGGTTAAAAAGGTCACAGAGACTGTTGATGACGAGGGCATGGACCATTGTGATGACAAAGGTCATGAAGCATTGTGATGACTGGAGTCACGGAGCACTGTGATGACAGTGGTCATGGAGCATTGTTATAACAAGGGCATGGAGCATTGTGATGACCAGGTCATGCAGTATTGTGAAGACAGGTGTCAGGGAGCATTGTGATGCCAAATGTAATGGAGAATTGTGATGACAAATATAATGGAGCACTGTGGTGATAGGGCTTGGAGCATTATGATGACATGGGCCATTGAAAATTTTCATGACATGGTCGAGAAGCATTGTGATGAGAAGGTCCTGGAGCATTGTTATGACAAAACCATGGAGCCTTGTGATGACAAGTCTCATGGAGCATAATGAAAAAAAGGGGCATGGAGCATTGTGATTACAGGGGTCTTGGAACATTGTGATGAAAAGGGCATGGACCATTGTGAGGAGAAGACCAAGGAGCATTCTGATGGCATGCGTCATTGAGCTTTGTGATGACAAGGGCATGGAGCATTGTGATTACATGGGTCTTGGATCATTGTGATTAAAAGAGCATGGGTCATTGTGATGAAAAAGGCATGGAGCCTTGTCATGACAGGGTTCAAGGAGCATACAGACAACAAGTGTCAGGGAGCATTTTGATGACAAGTGTATTGAGCATTGGGATGAAAAAGGTCATGGAGCATTTTGATGAGAAGACCATTGATAATTGTGATGACGAGCCTCATGGGGCATTGTGATGACAAGTGTTATGGAACTTTGTGATCTGAAGGGTTTGGAGCATTGTTATGAAAGAGGTCATGGAGCATTTTGATTTCATTGTGATGACAATAGCATGAAGCATTATGATGATGGGCATTGTGCATTGTGATGACAGTGTTCTTGGAGCATTGTGATAAGAAGGGTCATGGAGTTTTGTGATGACAAGCCATGGAACATCGTGATGGCAGGGGTCATGGAGCTTTGTTCTGACAGGGGTAATGGAGCATTGTGATGACAAGGGCATGGAGCATTGTGATGAGAATGCCATGGAGCATTCTGAAGACATGTGTCATGGAGCTTTGTGAAGACAAAGGCATGGAGCAATGTGATGAGAGCGTTCATGGAGCATTGTGATGACAATGACACAGAGCACTGTGATGCCAAGGGTCATGGATCTTTGTGATGACAAATTCATGGAGCATTTTGATGGCAAGGGCGTTGTGCATGGTGATGAGAAGGGCAGTGAGCATTCTGATGACAGGGTCATGGAGCAATTTGATGAAAAGTGTCATGGAACATTTTGATGACAGGTGTTATGGAACATTGTGATTTCAGGGGTCATCGAACATTGTGCTGATAAGTGCATGTTGCTTTCTGATGACAGGAGTCATGGTACATTGTGATGACATGGCTGAGGGTGTATTGTGACAAATAGTGATGTAGCATTGTGATATCAGTGGTGAGAGAGCATTTTGATGAGAAGTGCATGGAGCATTGTGATGACAAATTTTAAGGAGCATTGTGATAACAAGATTGGGGAGCACTGTGATGACAAGCACATGGTGCATTGTGATGACATGTGTCATGGAGCATTGTGCTGACAACCGCATGGAGCATTGTGATGACAAGGTTCAAAGAGCATTGTGATGAAAAGTTCATGGAGCATTGTGGTTAAATAGGTCACAGAGAGTGTTGATGACGAGGGCATGGACCATTGTGATGACGAATGTCATGAAGCATTGTGATGAATGGAGGCATGGAGCATTGTGATGACAGGGGTCATGGAGCATTGTGATAACAAGGGCATGGAGCCTTTTCGTGACAGGTTTCAAGGAGCATTCTTATGACAAGTGTCAGGGAGTATTGTGATGACAAGTGTATTGAGAATTGTGATGACAAAAGTCATGGAGCATTGGGCTGAAAATATTAATGGAGAATTGTGAAGACAGGGGCTATGGAGCATTGTGATGACGAGGGAATGGAACATTGTGATGACAAGAGTGCCGAATCATTGTGTTGTCAGGTGTCATGGAGTGTTGTGATGACAGTGGTCATGGAGCATTGTGATGATATTGGCCATGGAGCTTTGTAATGAGAAGACCTTGGGTAATTGTGATGTCGAGCATCATGGAGCACTGTAATGACAAGGGGCATGAAGCATTGTGATGACAGGTGTCAGGGAGCATTGTGTGACAGTTGTCAGGGAGCACTGTGATGACAAGGGCATGGAGCATTGTGATGACAAGTCCATGGAGCATTGCAATGTCAAGTGGATGGAGAATTGTGATGACAAGAGCATGTAACATATTGACGAGAAGTGTCATGTAGCACTGTGATGACATGGACGTGGAGAATTGTGATGACAAGGGACATGGAGCATTGTGATAACCAGGGCATGGAGCATTGTGATGACAGGGGTCATGGAGCATTATTATGACAAGGCAATGGTGCATTCTGACATAAGATATCACTTATGAAGGGAATGTAAACATGGCTACATATGAACTGAATTAGGGAAGACAACAGAGTCTCAGATTTAGAAAACACTCTAACGCTTGCATAAGGGGAAAGAGAGGTGGGGAGATGCACAAAACATAAGATTGATATTAGCACAGGTACCGGTCCATAGTCCAAAAACAGAAGAGATAAGCCCTACTCCTTCCTCAGTGAATGGAACTCAACATCCCTATTCCCCGCAGAGAAACATATCTGACTAGTAAGAATTTTAAAACCTATGTATTGATATGTGTCCGTAAGGGAATCAAGTGTGTCTAGAACGACATAAACATGGCAGTGAGAATCAGCTCAAACCCAATATAAAACTGAATTTCAAAACAAAACATAAAAACAGTAAAACTCTTACACAATACCTTCATGGGATCTGATGAAACATGGAATGACCCTATCTACAATGACAGCTGGATGTGGCATAAGGCTGGTCACTTGGGACTGAGAGCATTGGTGAGATTGGGTGAAAAAATGCAGACCCTTTAAAGCAATAATGCCTGCCACCCATTCCACGGTTCCCAACTCTCCAGGTAGAAGGGAATATCACTACAGTTATAACGTGTATGGGAACCTAGAGAATAGAAACCATCTGATGATGAAAGGTTTCTAAAACTCTACTACTTTTTTCTCTCCTTGTGCTCCAGTTTGACATTCCAACTGCTTTACTATCAATCTCCCAACTTGGAAAGTCATCCCCTATAACCTCCTGGTTCGCACAGTTGGAAAATTGTGCAGAGGATATAAGGGAAGAGAGAGAACCAATGAGAGAGTAGCTGTAGGCATTTGGACGGCCACATGACACTCTAATTTCCCATCGCAAAGAGGAATTAACCAAAGTCTCAGCCTGCCCCCCCAGAACCAGTATAAGTCCAGAAGCAAAACTATTGATTTGCGGTCAGCTCACAAAAACGCGAGTTGAAAAATGGAGCTCAGGGCCACAGCAATTCACTAACCTGCAGAGTTATAAAGGACTATGCTCTTCCAAAAATCTGTTGAGGGAAAGCCACGAGGCAGAAGGGAAAATGAGGCAGAATGGCATGAAACAGATTTCAAGAAGTACACTGGAATCGCCTTTAAACAAAAGAAAAGCATTACAACTTCGAAAATTATGGAAATGGCCATAAAGGGCATAAGCTTTTCACGTGAATATATACAGGAGAAAACGCATATGCCCTTTTTGGACAAGCAAGCAAGTGGGCAATGCAAATCTGCACTACAAAGAAGTATCACTTCCCACCGGTCAAAAGAGACATCCGCAAAATGTGTAAAAAACAGAAAGGCAAGACAGGCCCTGGAGAACAGGGAGCATTGTTATGCTGATGGGCGGCATGTAAACTGCCAACTGCCTCTCTGGAGGAGTGCATTGTGTTCCCTAAAACAAGTAAACAACAGAGCTACAGAGCCAAGGGCACTTCCAGTCTAGGGAATATACCTTGGGAAAACTGAAAATAAATAAGACAGATCGACACCAAATTCAGGGCTGCACTGCTTACAAAAACCTCAACTTGGGTACACCTTAAATATCCCAGGAAAGACAAAAATGGTTCAAGAAATTGTGGTACTTACATATGATGGAATATCCCTCAGCCATGAAATCAACGTCATAAGGCCAGTAGCAGCAAAATTAGTGGATTCAGGTACGATAATTCTAAGTGAAATAAGTCACACAGAAAAAGAAACTTATCATAAGATATCACTTATGAAGATCCTGTAAACATGGCTACACATGAACTGAGTTAGGAAAGAGAAGAGAGACTCACATTTCAAAAACACCCTTATGCCTGCTTAAGGGGGAAGGAGAGGTGGGGTGATGCATAAAACCAGAGTTTGATATTAGTACAGGTACCGTTCCAAAAAGCAAATACGGAAGAGACAAGACCTACACATTCCTCAGTGAAAGGGACTCAACACCCCATATTCACCGCAGAGTAATATATCTTATTAGTGTGAATCTTAAAACCTATGTATATACAGAGCTCAGCCTCTCCTAGACCTCAGTTTGCCATTCACTGAAATGGGGAAAATACTGAAATACCATTCACCTGGGAAGACATCTGCACTATAGAATTCTAGGAGAGTTTTACATAGGAATGGAGAACACTGTGTTTTCCTTCCCAACGCAGAATCCAGTGCTTCTCTGCTGCGAACAAATGTAGAGAGACTTTCTCCTCCCTCACTGCCAGCCCCTCCCTAACTCAGGATTATCAATATGGGCTCTTAATCCATGACTGACTTTGAGGCAGTGCGAGACCTTGCTGACCACGACAGGCCAGTAGGCAGAGCTAATTTTTATTCTCATCTGCAATAGACCAAACACCTGTCATGTAAGAGGCAGCAAGCAAATAATCAGCAAAACAGACTAAAGACTGGATAGTCACAGGGTAGAGCAGAAACAGGAATGTGTTCCGAGAGGTCAGGGCTGAGGTAACAGGAGCCTGCAGGAGGAGAGGGGGAGTGGGATCGCTACATGGAGGGAAGCCTTGAAAGCCTGCCTAGAGAGTTCAGACTTGCTTCTGTGAGCGCTAGGGAGCCGTCAGTTATTTTGAAGCGGGAGAGGAAAATAATCTCCGTCTTTCAGAAAGTTAACTCTGATGTTTCAGAAAGTTGACATAAGGAGCAGATCAGAGAAGGACGAGGTTATGGCTGGAAGATCAGTTAGGAGGTCATGAGACCAGAAAACTAGGATAGTAACTGTCAAATGGAAAGGAAGGGCACAGGTTGAGAGGTATTTTGGAGTCAAATCACTAGCACTTAATTGATTGGATATGTGAGATGAACGGGGAGAGGAGTCAGAAATGACTTTGAGGTTTCGCTCCTGTGTGACTAGAAGGGAAGCACCTGCACCAACTGAAATAGTTTTTTAAAAATAGAGAGAAGCAGTGCTTCCCTGGTGGCGCAGTGGTTGAGAGTCCGCCTGCCGATGCAAGGGACACGGGTTCGTGCCCCAGTCTGGGAAGATCCCACATGCCTCGGAGCGGCTGGGCCCATGAGCCATGGCCGCTGAGCCTGCACGTCCGGAGCCTGTGCTCCGCAACGGGAGAGGCCACAACAGTGAGAGGCCCGTGTACCGCAAAAAAAAAAAGGGAGAGAAGCAGATTTTGGAAAGGGAATAGGAGTTCAATTTTTAACATGTGGAGTTTAAGTTACAAGAATACCCATGTGGAAAAAATACCTAGAAGATAGTAAGGAATAAGAATCTTGGTGTTTAGAAGAGAGATAAAGATGAGATCCAAAAGATTTATAGTGAAACTGAAACAGGAGGGAAGGGGGCAGGGCACAGCCTTTGAAAGAATAAAATAGCCCGAGGATGTGACATAAACTGATTAAAACCAAATGGGTCCAAGATGGCGGACAAGTCGACTTCCTCTAAACCTTGAGCCTCAGTATACCCTCACTGTAACACATCAACAAGCTAAATGACACACCCACAGGCACCGTGACAGTTCCAAAGATCCATAAGGATCAAAAAGTGGGTAGTGGACCAATTTCTGGAAATCCCGGCCCCACTCCCTGACACTTGTCATCAGAATGCTCCTTGAACCCTGTCACGAAAAGGCTCCATGCCTTTTTCATCACAATGCCCCATGCGGTTTTCATCAAAATGATCCATGCCATTGTCATCAAAATACTCCACAAGCTTGTCATCAGAATGCTCCATGACACTTGTCATTACAATTCTCCACGCACTTGTCAGCACAATGCTCCCTGACCCTTGTCATCACAGTGCTCCAAGCCATTGTCATCACAATGCTCCATTACTTTTGTCATCAGAATCCTCCATGACACTTGGCATCACAATGCTCCATGCCATAGTCATCACAATGGGCCATTACATATGTCATCACAATGCTCCCTGACACCTGTCTTCACAATACTGCATGGCCTGGTCATCACAATGCTCCATGCCGTTGTCATCACAATACGCCATTCTAACTGTCATCACAATAATCGATGAAACTTATTAGACCAATGTTCCATGCCCTTGTCATCACAACGCTCCATGCCCTTGTTATCACAATGCTCCATGACCCCTGTCATCACAGTGCTCCGTGACTCCAATCATCACAATGCTTCATGACCTTTGTCATCACAATGGTCCATGCCCTCGTCATCAACAGTCTCTGTGACCTTTTTAACCACAATGCTCCATGAACTTTTCATCACAATGCTCTTTGACCCTTGTCATCACAATGCTCCATGCGCTTGGCAGCACAATGCTCCATGACACATGTCATCACAATGCACCATGTGCTTGTCATCACAGTGCTCCACAATCTTGTCATCACAATGCTCCATAAAATTTGTCATCACAATGCTCCATGCACTTCTCATCAAAATGCTCTCTCACCACTGATATCACAATGCTACATCACTATTTGTCACAATACTCCATCACTCCTGTCATCTCAATGCTACATGCACTTATCATCACAATGTTCGATGACCCCTGACATCACAATGTTCCATAACACCTGTCATCAAAATGTTCCGTGACACTTTTCATCAAATTGCTCAAAGACCCTGTCATCAGAATGTTCCCTGTCTTTCTCATCACAATGCACAACACCCTTGCCATCAAAATGCTCCATGACCTTTGTCATCACAAAGATCCATGACCCATGGCAGCACAGTGCTCCATGTCATTGTCATCACAATGCTCCATGCACGCTCTCATCACATTGCTCCATGCCCTTGTCTTCACATAGCTCCATGACACATGTCATCAGAATGCTCCATGGCCTTCTCATCACAATGATCCATGCCCTTGCCATCACAATGCTCCATTACCACTGTCATAACAATGCTCCATGACCCCTGCCATCACGATGTTCCATGGCCTTGTCATCACAAAGCTCCATGACCCTTCTCATCACAATGCTCCAAGAACCCTGTAATCACAATGCTCTATGCCCCTTTTCATCTCAATGATCCATGAACCCTGTCATCACAATGCACCATGCCCATCATCATAATGCTTCATGCTATTGTCATCACAATGAAATCAAATTGCTCCATGACCTCTGTCATAACAATGCTCCAAAACCTTGTGATCACAATATTCCATAACACTTGTCAACACAATGCCCCATGATGCTCGTCATCACAATTATCAATGGTCTTCTCATCACAATGCTCCATGACCATTGTCATCACAATGCTCAATACACTTGTCATCAAAATGCTCCCTGACACTTGTTGTCTGTATGCTCCTTGAACCCTGTCATGACAAGGCTCCATGCCTATTTCATCACAATGATGCATGCCATTTTCATCACAATGCTCCAGACACATGTAATCACAATGCTCCATGCCCTTGTCATCACAAAGCTCGATGACGCATGCCATCAGAATGCTCCTTGGTCTTCTCCTCACAATGCTCCATGCCCTTGTCATCACAATGTTCCAAGACCCTTTTCATCAGTATGCTCCATGAGACTTGTCATCACAAGGCTCCATGGATTTGTCATCACAGTGCTTAACGACCTTGTCATGAAAATTCTCAATGGCCATGGTCATCATACTGCTCCAAGCCATAGTCATCACGATGCTCCATTATATTTGTCATCACAATTCTCCATTTCATTTGGCATCACAATACTCCCTGCCATTGTCTTCGCAATGGACCATGACATATGTCATCACAATGCTCCCTGACACCTGTCTTCACAATACACCTTGACCTTCTCTACACAATGATCCATGCCCTTGTCATCACAATGCACCATGTCCACTGTCATCACAATAATCTATGAAAATTGTCAGACAAATGCTCCATGCTCCTGTCATCACAATGCTCCATGCCCTTGTCATCACAATGCTCCATGACTTGTCATCACAATCCTCCATGACCCATGACACATGTATCACAGTGTTCCATGCCCTAGTCATCACAATGCTCCAAGACCCCTGTAATCACAATGCTCCATGCCCCTTTTCATCAGAATGCTCCATGAGACTTGTCATGACAAGTCTCCATGGTCTTCTCATCACAATGCTCCTGGAACTTGTCATCACCATGCTCCATTCCCTTATCATCACATTGCTCCATGACCCCTGTCATCACAATAATCCATGAATATTTTCAGCCCAATACTCCAAGACCTTTTCATCACAATGCTCCATGGCCAATATCATCACAATGCTCCATGACCACTGTCCTCACAACTCTCCATGACACCCGACAACACAATGATCCGTGACTCTTGTCATCACAATGCTCCATTCCATAGTCATCACAATGCTCCATGACACCTGTCATCACAACACTCCATGAACATTATCAGCCCAGTGCTCCATGACACTTGTCATCACAATGATCAATGCCCTTGTCATCCCAATGCTCCATGACCCCTGTATTCACAATGCTCCGTGACGCTTGTCATCAGAGTGCTCCATGACACATGTCATCACAATGCTCCATGCCTTTGTCAGCAAAATGCTACATGACCTTGTCATTACAATGCTCTATGCGCTTGTCATCACAGTACTCCATTTCCTTTGTCATCGCAATCCTCCATGAAACTTGGGATCACATTGCTTCATGCCCTCCTCCTCAAAATGCTCCATCCTACTTGAAATCAAAATGAGCCATGACCTCTGTCATCACAATGCTCCAAACCCTTGTGATCACAATGTTCCATAACACTTGTCATCACAACGCTCCATGATGCCTGTCTTCACAATACTCCATGCTCTTTTCATCACAATGCTCCATGACCTTTGTCATCACAAGGCTCCCTGACACTTGTCATCAGTATGCTCCTTGAACCCTGTCAGGAAAAGGCTCCATGCCTTTTTCATCACAATGCCCCATGCCGTTTTCATCACAATGCTCCATGCCATTGTCATCAAAATACTCCACAAGCTTGTCATCAGAATGCTGCATGACCCTTGTCATCACATTTCTCCATGCACTTGTCAGCACAATGCTCCCTGACCCTTGTCATCACAATGCTCCATGCCATTGTCATCACAATGGGCCATTACATATGTCATCACAATTCTCCCTGACACCTGTCTTCACAATATTGCATGACCTGGCCATCACAATGCTCCATGCCCTTGTCATCACAATGTGCCATTCCAACTGTCATCGCAATAATCCATGAAACTTATTAGAACAATGCTCCTTGCCCTGGTCATCACAATGCTCCATGCCCTTGATATCACAATGTTCCATGACCCCTGCCATCACAATGCTCTGTGACTCCAGTCATCACAATGCTTCATGACCTTTGTCACGACAATGGGCCATGCCCTCGTCATCATCACTCTCTGTGAGCTTTGTAACCAAAATGATCCATGAACTTTTCATCACAATGCACTTTGACCCTTGTCATCACAATGCTCTATGCATTTCTCAGCACAATGCTCCATGACCCTTGTCATCACAATGCTCCATGCGCTTGTCAGCACAATGCTCCATGACCCCTGTCATCACAATGCTCCATGACTCAAGCCATCACAGTGCTTCAAAACGTTTGTCATCACAATGATCCATGCCCGTGTCATCAAAAGGTTCTGTGACCATTGTAACCACAATGCTCCATGAACTTTTCATCACAATTCACAGTGACCCTTGTCATCACAATGCTCCATGTCTTTGTCAAAACAGTGCTCCATGACCATTGTCTTCACAATGTGCCACGCGCATTTCATCACAACGGTCCACAACCTTGTCATTGCAATGCTCCATAAACCTTGTAATCACAATGGTCCATGCTCTTCTCATCAAAATGCTCTCTCACCAGAGATATCACAGTGTTCCATGACTAGTCATAACAATACACCCTCACCCCTGTAATCGCAATGTTCCATGACCCTGTCATCACACTGCTACATCCCCTTATCATCACAATGTTCCATGACCCCTGACATCACAATGTTCCATAACCCCTGTCGTCAAAATGCTCCATTATCCTTTTCATCCCAAAGATACAAGACCCCTGATATCACAATGTTCTATAACACCTGCCATCAAAATATTCCATTATAATTTTCATCAAATTGCTGCATGGCCCGGTCATCAAAATGCTCCCTGCACTTCTCATCACAATGCACCATGCGCTTGTCATCAAAATGCTCCATGACTTGTCATCACAAAGCTCCATGACACTTGGCATCACAATGCTCCATGTCATTGTCATCACAATGCTCCATAAACCCTCTCATAACATTGCTCAATGCCCTTGTCATCACAAAGCTCCATGACACTTGTCATCACAATGTGCGATGCCCTTCTCATCGCAATGCTCCATGCCCTTGTCATTACAAACCTGCATGACCCATGTATCATAGTGTTCCGTACCCTTGTCATCACAGTGCTCCATGCCAACTCTCATCACAAAAATCCATGAAACATTTCAGACCAATGTTCCATGCCCTTCTCATCACAATGCTCCATTACCTCTGTCATAACAATGCATCATGACCCCTGCCATCACAATGTTCCACGGCCTAGTCATCACAAGGTTCCATGACACTTGTCATCACAATGCTGAAGGCCCCTGTAATCACAATGCTCCTTGCCCTTGTCATCACAAAGCTCCATGACGCATGTCATCAGAAAGTTCCATGGCCTTCTCATCACAATGCTCCATGCCCTTGTCATCACAATGCTCCAAGACCTTTGTAAACACAATGCTCCATGCCCCTTTTCATCTCAATGCTCCATGAACCCTGCCATCACAATGCACCATGCCCATCATCATAATGCTTCAGGCTATTGTCATCAAACTGAAATCAATATTCTCCATGACCTCTGTCATCATAATGCTCCAAACACTTGTGATCACAATGTTCCATAACACTTATCATCACAACACCCCATGACGCTCATCATCACAATTATCCATGGTCTTCTCTTCACAATGCTCCATGATATTTGTCATCACAATGCTCAATACACTTGTCATCACAATGCTCCCTGACTCTTGTCGTCAGTATGCTCCTTGAACCCTGTCATGACAAGGCTCCATGCCTTTGTCATCACAATAATCCATGCCCTTTTTAATCACAATGCTCCAAGATCCCTGTAATCACAATGATCCATGCCCTTGTCATCAAAAAGCTCCATGACGCATGTCATCAGAATGCTTCATGGCCTTCTCATCATAATGCTCCATGCCCTTGTCATCACAATGCTCCAAGACCCGTGTAATCACAATGCTCCAGGCCCCTTTTAATCAGAATGCTCCATGAGACTTGTCATCACAAGTCTCCATGGTCTTCTCCTCAAAATGCTCCAGGACCTTGTCATCACCATGCTCCATTCCCTTCTCATCACAATGCTCCATGACCCCTGTCATCACAATAGTCCATGCCCTTTTCATCACAATGCTCCATGACATTTGTCAACACAATTTTCAATACACTTGTCATCACAATGCTCCCTGACACTTGTCCTCAGAATGCTCCTTGAGCCCTGTCACGAAAAGGCTCCATGCCATTTTCATCACAATGCCCCATGACATTTTCATCAAAATGATCCATGCCATTGTCATCAAAATACTCCACAAGCTTGTCATCAGAATGCTCCATGACACTTGTCATTACAATTCTCCACGCACTTGTCAGCACAATGCTCCCTGACCCTTGTCATCACAATGCTCCAAGCCATTGTCATCACAATGCTCCATTACTTTTGTCATCAGAATCCTCCATGACACTTTGCATCACCATGCTCCATGCCATAGTCATCACAATGGGCCATTACATATGTCATCAGAATGCTCCCTGACACCTGTCTTCACAATACTGCATGGCCTGGTCATCACAATGCTCCATGCCATTGACATTACAATGCGCCATTCTAACTGTCATCACAATAATCCATGAAACTTATTAGACCAATGTTCCATGCCCTTGTCATCACAGTGCTCCATGCCCTTGTTATCACAATGCTCCATGACCCCTGTCATCACAATGCTCCGTGACTCCAATCATCACAATGCTTCATGACCTTTGTCATCACAATGGTCCATGCCCTGGTCATCAACAGTCTCTGTGACCTTTTTAACCACAATGCTCCATGAACTTTTCATCACAATGCTCTTTGACCCTTGTCATCACAATGCTCCATGCGCTTGGCAGCACAATGCTCCATGACACATGTCATCACAATGCACCATGTGCTTGTCATCACAGTGCTCCACAATCTTGTCATCACAATGCTCCATAAAATTTGTCATCACAATGCTCCATGCACTTCTCATCAAAATGCTCTCTCACCACTGATATCACAATGCTACATCACTATTTGTCACAATACTCCATCACTCCTGTCATCACAATGCTACATGCACTTATCATCACAATGTTCGATGACCCCTGACATCACAATGTTCCATAACACCTGTCATCAAAATGTTCCATGACACTTTTCATCAAATTTCTCAAAGACCCGGTCATCAGAATGTTCCCTGCCTTTCTCATCACAATGCACAACGCCCTTGCCATCAAAATGCTCCATGACCTTTGTCATCACAAAGATCCATGACCCTTGGCATCACAATGCTCCATGTCATTGTCATCACAGTGCTCCATGCACGCTCTCATCACATTGCTCCATGCCCTTGTCTTCACAAAGCTCCATGACACATGTCATCAGAATGCTCCATGGCCTTCTCATCACAATGATCCATGCCCTTGCCATCACAATGCTCCATTACCACTGTCATAACAATGCTCCATGACCCCTGCCATCACGATGTTCCATGGCCTTGTCATCACAAAGCTCCATGACCCTTCTCATCACAATGTTCCAAGAACACTGTAATCACAATGCTCTATGCCCCTTTTCATCTCAATGATCCATGAACCCTGTCATCACAATGCACCATGCCCATCATCATAATGCTTCATGCTATTGTCATCACAATGAAATCAAATTGCTCCATGACCTCTGTCATAACAATGCTCTAAACCCTTGTGATCACAGTATTCCATAACACTTGTCATCACAATGCCCCATGATGCTCGTCATCACAATTATCAATGGTCTTCTCATCACAATGCTCCATGACCATTGTCATCACAATGCTCAATACACTTGTCATCAAAATGCTCCCTGACACTTGTTGTCTGTATGCTCCTTGAACCCTGTCATGACAAGGCTCCATGCCTATTTCATCACAATGATCCATGCCATTTTCATCACAATGCTCCAAGACCCATGTAATCACAATGCTTCATTCCCTTGTCATCACAAAGCTCGATGACGCATGACATCAGATTGCTCCTTGGTGTTCTCCTCACAATGCTCCATGCCCTTGTCCTCACAATGTTCCAAGACCCTTTTCATCAGTATGCTCCATGAGACTTGTCATCACAAGGGTCCATGGTTTTGTCATCACAATGCTCAAGGACCTTGTCATCACAATGCTTCACGACCTAGTCATGAAAATTCTCAATTGCCATTGTCATCATAATGCTCCAAGCCATAGTCATCACGATGCTCCATTATATTTGTCATCACAATTCTCCATTTCATTTGGCATCACAATACTCCCTGCCATTGTCATCGCAATGGACCATGACATATGTCATCACAATGCTCCCTGACACCTGTCTTCACAATACTCCATGACCTTCTCTACACAATGATCCATGCCCTTGTCATCACAATGCACCATGTCCATTGTCATCACAATAATCTATGAATCTTGTCAGACAAATGCTCCATGCTCCTGTCATCACAATGCTCCATGCCCTTGTATTCACAATGCTTCATGACTTGTCATCACAATCCTCCATGACCCATGACACATGTATCACAGTGTTCCAAGCTCTAGTCATCACAATGCTCCAAGACCCCTGTAATCACAATGCTCCATGCCCCTTTTCACCAGAATGCTCCATGAGACTTGTCATGACAAGTCTCCATGATCTTCTCATCACAATGCTCCTGGACCTTGTCATCACCATGCTCCATTCCCTTCTCATCACAATGCTCCATGACCCCTGTCATCACAATAGTCCATGAATATTTTCCGCCCAATGCTCCACGACCTCCTCATCACAATGCTCCATGGCCAATATCATCACAATCCTCCATGACCACTGTTATCACAACACTCCATGACAACGGACAACACAATGATCCGGGACTCTTGTCATCACAATGCTCCAAACCCTTGTGATCACAATGTTACATTACACTTGTCATCACAATGCTCCATGATGCCTGTCATCACAATACTCCATGCCCTTTTCATCACAATGCTCCATGACCTTTGTCATCACAATTCTCAATACACTTGTCATCACAATTCTCCCTGACACTTGTCATCAGAATGCTCCTTGAAGCCTGTCACGAAAAGGCTCCATGCCTTTTTCATCACAATGCCC
The DNA here is from genome assembly GCF_964341445.2 of Mesoplodon mirus. Lineage (NCBI taxonomy): Eukaryota > Metazoa > Chordata > Mammalia > Artiodactyla > Ziphiidae > Mesoplodon > Mesoplodon mirus. Next base: position 18,732 of record NW_028295543.1, on the reverse strand, counting down.
CATGCCGTTTTCATCACAATGCTCCATGCCATTGTCATCAAAATACTCCACAAGCTTGTCATCAGAATGCTCCATGACCCTTGTCATCACATATCTCCATGCACTTGTCAGCACAATGCTCCCTGACACTTGTCATCACAATGATCCAAGCCATTGTCATCACAATGCTCCATTACCTTTGTCATCAGAATTCTCCATGACATTTGGGATCACAATGCTCCATGCCATTGTCATCACAATGGGCCATTACATATGTCATCACAATGCTCCCTGACACCTGTCTTCACAATACTGCATGACCTGGCCATCACATTGCTCCATACCCTTGTCATCACAATGCGCCATTCCAACTGTCATCGCAATAATCCATGAAACTTATTAGACCAATGCTCCTTGCCCTGGTCATCACAATGCTCCATGCCCTTGTTATCACAATGCGCCATGAACCCTGCCATCACAATGCTCTGTGACTCCAGTCATCAAAATGCTTCATGACCTTTGTCACCACAATGGTCCATGCCCTCGTCATCATCACTCTCTGTGAGCTTTATAACCAAAATGATCCATGAACTTTTCATCACAATGCTCTTTGAACCTTGTCATCACAATGCTCTATGCCTTTCTCAGCACAATGCTCCATGACCCTTGTCATCACAATGCTCCATGCGCTTGTCAGCACAATGCTCCATGACACATGTCATCACAATGCTCCATGACCCCTGTCATCACAATGCTCCGTGACTCCAGTCATCACAGTGCTTCATAACGTTTGTCATCACAATGATCCATGCCCGTGTCATCACAAGGTTATGTGACCTATGTAACCACAATGCTCCATGAACTTTTCATCACAATTCACAGTGACCCTTGTCCTCACAAAGCTCCATGTCTTTGTGAGAACAACGCTCCATGACCATTGTCTTCACAATGTGCCACACGCATTTCATCACATCGGTCCACAACCTTGTCATTGCAATGCTCCATAAACCTTGTAATCACAATGGTCCATGCACTTCTCATCAAAATGCTCTCTCACCATAGATATCACAGTGTTCCATCACTAGTCATCACAATACTCCCTCACCCCTGTAATCACAATGTTCCATGACCCTGTCATCACACTGCTACATCCCCTTAGCATCACAATGTTCCATGACCCCTGACATCACAATGTTCCATAACCCCTGTCATCAAAATGCTCCATGACCCTTTTCATCCCAAAGCTCCAAGACCCCTGACATCACAATGTTCTATAACACCTGCCATCAAAATATTCCATTACACTTTTCATCAAATTGCTGCATTGCCCGGTCATCAAAATGCTCCCTGCACTTCTCATCACAATGCACCATGCACTTGTCATCAAAATGCTCCATGACTTGTCATCACAAAGCTCCATGACCCTTGGCATCACAATGCTCCATGTCATTGTCATCACAATGCTCCATGAACCCTCTCATAACATTGCTCAATGCCCTTGTCATCACAAAGCTCCATGACACTTGTCATCACAATGCTCGATGCCCTTCTCATTGCAATGCTCCATGCCCTTGTCATTACAATCCTGCATGACCCATGTATCATAGTGTTCCGTACGCTTGTCATCACAATGCTCCATGCCCACTCTCATCACAATAATCCATGAAATATTTCAGACCAATGTTCCATGCCCTTCTCATCACAATGCTCCATAACCTCTGTCATAACAATGCACCATGACCCCTGCAATCACAATGTTCCATGGCCTAGTCATCACAAGGTTCCATGACACTTTTCATCACAATGCTGAAGGCCCCTGTAATCACAATGCTCCTTGCCCTTGTCATCACAAAGCTCCATGACGCATGTCATCAGAAAGTTCCATGGTCTTCTCATCACAATGCTCCATGCCTTTTCATCACAATGTTCCAAGACCTTTGTAAACACAATGCTCCATGCCCCATTTCATCAGAATGCTCCATGAGACTTGTCATCATAAGTATCCATGGTCTTCTCATCACAATGCTCCAGGACCTTGTCATCACCTTGCTCCATTTCCTTGTCATCACAGTGCTCCATGAACCCTGTCATCACAATAATCCATGAATATTTTCAGCCCAATGCTCCACGGCCTATTCATCACAATGCTCCATGGCCAATATCATCTCAATTCTCCATGACCACTGTCATCACAACACTCCATGACACCTGACAACACAATGATCCGGGACACTTGTCATCACAATGCTAGATTCCCTAGTCATCACTATGCTCCATGAGCTTGTCATCACAACACTCCATGAACATTTTCAGCCCAGTGCTCCATGACCCTTTTCATCACAATGATCCATGCCCTTGTCATCCCAATGCTCCATGACCCCTGTATTCACAATGCTCCGTGACGCTTGTCATCACAGTGCTCCATGACACATGTCATCACAATGCTGCATGCCTTTGTCTGCAAAATGCTACATGACCTTGTCATTACAATGCTCTATGCGCTTGTCATCACAATACTCCATTTCCATTGTCATCACAGTCCTCCATGAACATTGGGATCACATTGTTTCATGCCCTTGTCATCACAATGCTCCCTACTCCTTGAAATCAAAATGATCCATGATCACTGTCATCACAATGCTCCAAACCCTTGTGATCACAATGTTCCATAACACTTGACATCACAATGCTCCATGATGCCTGTCATCACAATACTCCATGCCCTTTTCCTCACAATGCTCCATGACCATTGTCATCACAATTCTCAATACACTTGTCATCACAATGCTCCCTGACATTTGTCGTCAGAATGCTCCTTGAACCCTGTCACGAAAAGGCTCCATGCCTTTTTAATCACAATGCCCCATGCTGTTTTAATCACAATGCTCCATGCCATTGTCATCAAAATACTCCACAATCTTTTCATCAGAATGCTCCATGACCCTTGTCATCACAATTCTCCATGCATTTGTCAGCACAATGCTCCCTGACCCTTGTCATCACAATGCTCCAAACCATTGTCATCACAAAGCTCCATTACTTTGTCATCAGAATCCTCCATGACACATGGCATCAAAATGCTCCATGCCACTGTCATCCCAATGGGCCATTACATATGTCATCACAATGCTCCCTGACACCTGTCTTCACAATACTGCACGACCAGGTCATCACAGTGCTCCATGCCCTTGTCATCACAATGCACCATTCCAACTGTCATAGTGATAATCCATGAAACTTATTAGACAAATGCTCCATGCCCTTGACATCACAATGCTCCATGCCCTTGTTATCACAATGCTGCATGACCCCTGTCATCACAATGCTCCGTGACTCCAGTCATCACAATGCTTCATGACCTTTGTCACAACAATGGACCATGCCCTCGTCATCAACAGTCTTTGTGACATTTTAAACCACAATGCTCCATGAACTTTTCATCACAATGCTCTTTGACCCTTGTCATCACAAGGCTCTATGCCTTTCTCAGCACAATGCTCCATGACCCTTGTCATCACAAAGCTCCATGCGCTTGTCAGCACAATGCTCCATGACACATGTCATCACAATGCTCCATGACCACTGTCATCACAATGCTTCGTGACTCCAGTCATCACAATGCTTCATAACGTTTGTCATCACAATGGTCCATGCCCATGTCAGCACAATGCTCTGTGACCTCTGTAACCACAATGCTCCATGAACTTTTCAACACAATGCTCCCTAACCCTTCTCATCACAATGCTCCAAGCCATTGTCATCACAATGCTCCTTTACTTTTGTCATCAGAATCCTCCATGACACTTGGCATCACAATGTTCCATGCCATTGTCATCTCAATGGGCCATTACCTATATCATCACAATGCTCCCTGACACCTTTCTTCACAATACTGCATGGCCTGGTCATCATAATGCTCCATGCCCTTGTTATCACAATGCTCCATGACCCCTGTCATCACAATGCTCCGTGACTCCAATCATCACAATGCTTCATGACCTATGTCCTCACAATGGTCCATGCCCTGGTCATCAACAGACACTGTGACCTTTTTAACCACAATGCTCCATGAACTTTTCATCACAATGCTCTTTGACCCTTGGCATCACAATGCTCCATGCGCTTGGCAGCACAATGCTCCATGACACATGACATCACAATTCACCATGTGCTTGTCATCACAGTGCTCCACAATCTTGTCATCACAATGCTCCATAAAATTTGTCATCACAATGCTCCATGCACTTCTCATCAAAATGCTCTCTCACCACTGATATCACAATGCTACATCACTAATTGTCACAATACTCCATCACTCCTGTCATCACAATGCTACATGCACTTATCATCACAATGTTCGATGACCCCTGACATCACAATGTTCCATAACACCTGTCATTAAAATGTTCCATTACACTTTTCATCAAATTGCTCAAAGACCCTGTCATCAGAATGTTCCCTGCCTTTCTCATCACAATGCACAACGCCCTTGCCATCAAAATGCTCCATGACCTTTGTCATCACAAAGATCCATGACCCTTGGCATCACATTGCTCCATGTCATTGTCATCAGAATGCTCCATGCACGCTCTCATCACATTGCTCCATGCCCTTGTCTTCACAAAGCTCCATGACACATGTCATCAGAATGCTCCATGGCCTTCTCATCACAATGATCCATGCCCTTGCCATCACAATGCTCCATTACCACTGTCATAGCAATGCTCCATGACCCCTGCCATCACGATGTTCCATGGCCTTGTCATCAAAAAGCTCCATGACCCTTCTCATCACAATGCTCCAAGAACGCTGCAATCATAATGTTCTATGCCCCTTTTCATCTCAATGATCCATGAACCCTGTCATCACAATGCACCATGCCCATCATCATAATGCTTCATGCTATTGTCATCACAATGAAATCAAATTGCTCCATGACCTCTGTCATAACAATGCTCCAAACCCTTGTGATCACTATATTCCATAACACTTGTCATCACAATGCCCCATGACGCTCGTCATCACAATTATCCATGGTCTTCTCATCACAATGCTCCATGACCATTGTCATCACAATGCTCAATACACTTGTCATCAAAATGCTCCCTGACACTTGTTGTCTGTATGCTCCTTGAACTCTGTCATGACAAGGCTCCATGCCTATTTCATCACAATGATCCATGCCATTTTCATCACAATGCTCCAAGACCCATGTAATCACAATGCTCCATGCCCTTGTCATCACAAAGCTCGATGACGCATGCCATCAGAATGCTCCTTGGTATTCTCCTCACAATGCTCCATGCCCTTGTCATCACAATGTTCCAAGACCCTTTTCATCAGTATGCTCCATGAGACTTGTCATCACAAGGCTCCATGGTTTTGTCATCACAATGCTCAAGGAACTTGTCATCACAATGCTTCACGAAATTGTCATGAAAATTCTCAATGGCCATTGTCACCATAATGCTCCAAGCCATAGTCATCACGATGCTCCATTATATTTGTCATCACAATTCTCCATTTCATTTGACATCACAATACTCCCTGCCATTGTCATCGCAATAGACCATGACATATGTCATCACAATGCTCCCTGACACCAGTCTTCACAATACACCATGGCCTTCTCTACACAATGATCCATGCCCTTGTCATCACAATGCACCATGTCCACTGTCATCACAATAATCTATGAATCTTGTCAGACAAATGCTCCATGCTCCTCTCATCACAATGCTCCATGCCCTTGTCATCACAATGCTCCATGACTTGTCATCACAATCCTCCATGACCCATGACACATGTATCACAGTGTTCCATGCCCTAGTCATCACAATGCTCCAAGACCCCTGTAATCACAATGCTCCATGCCCCTTTTCATCAGAATGCTCCATGAATCTTGTCATCACAAGTCTCCATGGTCTTCTCATCACAATGCTTCTGGACTTTGTCATCACCATGCTCCATTTCCTTTTCATCACAATGCACCATGACCCCTGTCATCACAATAATCCGTGAATATTTTCAGCCCAATGCTCTGTGAACTTCTCATCACAATGCTCCAAGACCAATATCATCACAATGCTCCATGACACCTGTCATCACAACACTCCATGAACATTATCAGCCCAGTGCTCCATGACCCTTGTCATCACAATGATCCATGCCCTTGTCATCCCAATGCTCCATGACCCCTGTATTCACAATGCTCCGTGATGCTTGTCATCACAGTGCTCCATGACACATGTCATCACAATGCTCCATGCCTTTTTCAGCAAAATGCTACATGACCTTTTCATTACAATGCTCTATGCGCTTGTCATCACAATACTCCATTTCCATTGTCATCACAATCCTCCATGAAACTTGGGATCACATTACTTCATGCCCTTGTCCTCACAATCCTCCCTGCTCCTTGAAATCAAAATGATCCATGACCTCTGTCATCACAATGCTCCAAACCCTTGTGATCACAATGTTCCATAACACTTGCCATCACAACGCTCCATGATGCCTGTCATCACAATACTCCATGCACTTTTCATCACAATGCTCCATGACCTTTGTCATCACAATTCTCAATACACTTGTCTTCACAAGGCTCCCTGACACTTGTCATCAGTATGCTCCTTGAACCCTGTCAGGAAAAGGCTCCATGTCTTTTTCATCACAAAGCCCCATGCCGTTTTCATCACAATGCTCCATGTCATTGTCATCAAAATACTCCACAAGCTTGTCATCAGAATGCTCCATGACCCTTGTCATCACATTTCTCCATGCACTTGTCAGCACAATGCTCCCAGCCATTGTCATCACTATGCTCCATTTTCTTTGCCATCAGAATCCTCCATGACACTTGGCATCCCAATGCTCCATGCCATTGTCATCACAATGGGCCATTACATATGTCATCACAATGATCCCTGACACCTGTCTTCACAATACTGCATGACCTGGCCATCACAATGCTCCATGCCCTTGTCATCACAATGCGCCATTCCAACTGTCATCGCAATAATCCATGAAACTTATTAGACCAATGCTCCTTGCCCTGGTCATCACAATGCTCCATGCCCTTGTTATCACAATGCTCGATGACCCCTGCCATCACAATGCTCTGTGACTCCAGTCATCACAATGCTTCATGACCTTTGTCACCACAATGGGCCATGCCCTCGTCATCTTCACTCTCTGTGAGCTTTTTAACCAAAATGATCCATGAACTTTTCATCACAATGCTCTTTGACCCTTGTCATCACAATGCTCTATGCCTTTCTCAGCACAATGCTCCATGACCCTTGTCATCACAATGCTCCATGCGCTTGTCAGCACAATGCTCCATGACCCCTGTCATCACAATGCTCCATGACTCAAGCCATCACAGTGCTTCAAAACGTTTGTCATCACAATGATCCATGCCCGTGTCATCACAAGGTTATGTGACCTTTGTAACCACAATGCTCCATGATCTATTCATCACAATTCACAGTGACCCTTATCATCACAATGCTCCATGTCTTTGTCAGAACAATGCTCCATGACCATTGTCTTCACAATGTGCCACACGCATTTCATCACATCGGTCCACAACCTTGTCATTGCAATGCTCCATAAACCTTGTAATCACAATGGTCCATGCTCTTCTCATCAAAATGCTCTCTCACCAGAGATATCACAGTGTTCCATCACTAGTAATCACATTACTCCCTCACCCCTGTAATCACAATGTTCCATGACCCTGTCATCACACTGCTACATCCCCTTAGCATCACAATGTTCCATGACCCCTTACATCACAATGTTCCATAACCCCTGTCATCAAAATGCTCCATGATCCTTTTCATCCCAAAGCTCCAAGACCCCTGACATCACAGTGTTCTATAACACCTGCCATCAAAATATTCCATTACACTTTTCATCAAATTGCTGCATGGCCCGGTCATCAAAATGCTCCCTGCACTTCTCATCACAATGCACCATGCACTTGTCATCAAAATGCTCCATGACTTGTCATCACAAAGCTCCATGACCCTTGGCATCACAATGCTCCATGAACCCTCTCATAACATTGCTCAATGCCCTTGTCATCACAAAGCTCCATGACACTTGTCATCACAATGCTCGATTCCCTTCTCATCGCAATGCTCCATGCACTTGTCATTACAATCCTGCATGACCCATGTATCATAGTGTTCCGTACCCTTGTCATCACAATGCTCCATGCCCACTCGCATCAATATAATCCATGAAACATTTCAGACCAATGTTCCATGCACTTCTCATCACAGTGCTCCATTACCTCTGTCATAACAATGCACCATGACCCCTGCCATCACAATGTTCCACGGCCTAGTCATCACAAGGTTCCATGACACTTGTCATCATAATGCTGATGGCCCCTGTAATCACAATGCTCCTTGCCCTTGTCATCACAAAGCTCCATGACGCATGTCATCAGAAAGTTCCATGGCCTTCTCATCACAATGCTGCATGCCCTTGTCATCACAATGTTCCAAGACCTTTGTAAACACAATGCTCCATGCCCCGCTTCATCTCAATGCTCCATGAACCCTGCCATCACAATGCACCATGCCCATCATCATAATGCTTCAGGCTATTGTCATCACAATGAAATCAATATTCTCCATGACCTCTGTCATCATAATGCTCCAAACACTTGTGATCACAATGTTCCATAACACTTATCATCACAACACCCCATGACGCTCATCATCACAATTATCCATGGTCTTCTCTTCACAATGCTCCATGATCTTTGTCATCACAGTGCTCAATACACTTGTCATCACAATGCTCCCTGACACTTGTTGTCAGTATGCTCCTTGAACCCTGTCATGACAAGGCTCCATGCATTTGTCATCACAATAATCCATGCCCTTTTCAACACAATGCTCCAAGATCCCTGTAATCACAATGATCCATGCTCTTGTCATCAAAAAGCTCCATGACGGATGTCATCAGAATGCTTCATGGCCTTCTCATCATAATGCTCCATGCCCTTGTCATCACAATGCTCCAAGACCCCTGTAATCACAATGCTCCATGCCCCTTTTCATCAGAATGCTCCATGAGAGTTGTCATCACAAGTCTCCATGGTCTTCTCCTCACAATGCTCCAGGACCTTGTCATCACCATGCTCCATTCCCTTCTCATCACAATGCTCCATGACCATTTTCAGCCCAATGCTCCACGACCTACTCATCAAAATGCTCCATGGCCAATATCTTCACAATGCTCTATGACCACTGTTATCACAACATTCCATGACAACTGACAACAAAATGATCTGGGACTCTTGTCATCACAATGCTCCATTCCGTAGTCATCACAATGCTCCATGACCCCTGTCATCAAAACACTCCATGAACATTTTTAGCCCAGTGCTCCATGAACCTTGTCATCACAATGATCCATGCCCTTGTCATCCCAATGCTCCATGACCCATGTATTCACAATGCTCCGTGACGCTTGTCATCACAGGGCTCCATGACACATGTCATCACAATGCTCCATGCCTTTGTCAGCAAAATGCTACATGACCTTTCCATTACAATGCTCTATGTGCTTGTCATCAAAATACTCCATTTCCATTGTCATCACAATCCTCCATGAACCTTGGGATCACATTGCTTCATGCCCTTGTCATCACAATGCTCCCTGATACTTGAAATCAAAATGATCCATGACCTCTGTCATCACAATACTCCAAACCATTGTGATCACAATGTTCCATAACACTTGTCATCACAACGCTCCATGATGCCTGTCATCACAATACTCCATGCCCTTTTCATCACAATGCTCCATGACCTTTGTCATCACAATTTTCAATACACTTGTCATCACAATGCTCCCTGACACTTGTCATCAGAATGCTCCTTTAACCCTGTCATGAAAAGGCTCCATGCCTTTTTCATCACAATGCCCCATGCCGTTTTCATCAAAATGATCCATGCCATTGTCATCAAAATACTCCACAAGCTTGTCATCAGAATGCTCCATGACACTTGTCATTACACTTCTCCACGCACTTTTCAACACAATGCTCCCTAACCCTTCTCATCACAATGCTCCAAGCCATTGTCATCACAATGCTCCTTTACTTTTGTCATCAGAATCCTCCATGACACTTGGCATCACAATGTTCCATGCCATTGTCATCTCAATGGGCCATTACCTATATCATCACAATGCTCCCTGACACCTTTCTTCACAATACTGCATGGCCTGGTCATCATAATGCTCCATGCCCTTGTTATCACAATGCTCCATGACCCCTGTCATCACAATGCTCCGTGACTCCAATCATCACAATGCTTCATGACCTATGTCCTCACAATGGTCCATGCCCTGGTCATCAACAGACACTGTGACCTTTTTAACCACAATGCTCCATGAACTTTTCATCACAATGCTCTTTGACCCTTGGCATCACAATGCTCCATGCGCTTGGCAGCACAATGCTCCATGACACATGACATCACAATTCACCATGTGCTTGTCATCACAGTGCTCCACAATCTTGTCATCACAATGCTCCATAAAATTTGTCATCACAATGCTCCATGCACTTCTCATCAAAATGCTCTCTCACCACTGATATCACAATGCTACATCACTAATTGTCACAATACTCCATCACTCCTGTCATCACAATGCTACATGCACTTATCATCACAATGTTCGATGACCCCTGACATCACAATGTTCCATAACACCTGTCATTAAAATGTTCCATTACACTTTTCATCAAATTGCTCAAAGACCCTGTCATCAGAATGTTCCCTGCCTTTCTCATCACAATGCACAACGCCCTTGCCATCAAAATGCTCCATGACCTTTGTCATCACAAAGATCCATGACCCTTGGCATCACATTGCTCCATGTCATTGTCATCAGAATGCTCCATGCACGCTCTCATCACATTGCTCCATGCCCTTGTCTTCACAAAGCTCCATGACACATGTCATCAGAATGCTCCATGGCCTTCTCATCACAATGATCCATGCCCTTGCCATCACAATGCTCCATTACCACTGTCATAGCAATGCTCCATGACCCCTGCCATCACGATGTTCCATGGCCTTGTCATCAAAAAGCTCCATGACCCTTCTCATCACAATGCTCCAAGAACGCTGCAATCATAATGCTCTATGCCCCTTTTCATCTCAATGATCCATGAACCCTGTCATCACAATGCACCATGCCCATCATCATAATGCTTCATGCTATTGTCATCACAATGAAATCAAATTGCTCCATGACCTCTGTCATAACAATGCTCCAAACCCTTGTGATCACTATATTCCATAACACTTGTCATCACAATGCCCCATGACGCTCGTCATCACAATTATCCATGGTCTTCTCATCACAATGCTCCATGACCATTGTCATCACAATGCTCAATACACTTGTCATCAAAATGCTCCCTGACACTTGTTGTCTGTATGCTCCTTGAACTCTGTCATGACAAGGCTCCATGCCTATTTCATCACAATGATCCATGCCATTTTCATCACAATGCTCCAAGACCCATGTAATCACAATGCTCCATGCCCTTGTCATCACAAAGCTCGATGACGCATGCCATCAGAATGCTCCTTGGTATTCTCCTCACAATGCTCCATGCCCTTGTCATCACAATGTTCCAAGACCCTTTTCATCAGTATGCTCCATGAGACTTGTCATCACAAGGCTCCATGGTTTTGTCATCACAATGCTCAAGGAACTTGTCATCACAATGCTTCACGAAATTGTCATGAAAATTCTCAATGGCCATTGTCACCATAATGCTCCAAGCCATAGTCATCACGATGCTCCATTATATTTGTCATCACAATTCTCCATTTCATTTGACATCACAATACTCCCTGCCATTGTCATCGCAATAGACCATGACATATGTCATCACAATGCTCCCTGACACCAGTCTTCACAATACACCATGGCCTTCTCTACACAATGATCCATGCCCTTGTCATCACAATGCACCATGTCCACTGTCATCACAATAATCTATGAATCTTGTCAGACAAATGCTCCATGCTCCTCTCATCACAATGCTCCATGCCCTTGTCATCACAATGCTCCATGACTTGTCATCACAATCCTCCATGACCCATGACACATGTATCACAGTGTTCCATGCCCTAGTCATCACAATGCTCCAAGACCCCTGTAATCACAATGCTCCATGCCCCTTTTCATCAGAATGCTCCATGAATCTTGTCATCACAAGTCTCCATGGTCTTCTCATCACAATGCTTCTGGACTTTGTCATCACCATGCTCCATTTCCTTGTCATCACAATGCTCCATGACCCCTGTCATCACAATAATCCGTGAATATTTTCAGCCCAATGCTCTGTGAACTTCTCATCACAATGCTCCAAGACCAATATCATCACAATGCTCCATGACCACTGTCATCACAACACTCCATGACACCCGACAACACAATGATCCGCGACTCTTGTCATCACAATGCTCCATTCCATAGTCATCACAATGCTCCATGACACCTGTCATCACAACACTCCATGAACATTATCAGCCCAGTGCTCCATGACCCTTGTCATCACAATGATCCATGCCCTTGTCATCCCAATGCTCCATGACCCCTGTATTCACAATGCTCCGTGATGCTTGTCATCACAGTGCTCCATGACACATGTCATCACAATGCTCCATGCCTTTTTCAGCAAAATGCTACATGACCTTTTCATTACAATGCTCTATGCGCTTGTCATCACAATACTCCATTTCCATTGTCATCACAATCCTCCATGAAACTTGGGATCACATTACTTCATGCCCTTGTCCTCACAATCCTCCCTGCTCCTTGAAATCAAAATGATCCATGACCTCTGTCATCACAATGCTGCAAACCCTTGTGATCACAATGTTCCATAACACTTGCCATCACAACGCTCCATGATGCCTGTCATCACAATACTCCATGCACTTTTCATCACAATGCTCCATGACCTTTGTCATCACAATTCTCAATACACTTGTCTTCACAAGGCTCCCTGACACTTGTCATCAGTATGCTCCTTGAACCCTGTCAGGAAAAGGCTCCATGTCTTTTTCATCACAAAGCCCCATGCCGTTTTCATCACAATGCTCCATGTCATTGTCATCAAAATACTCCACAAGCTTGTCATCAGAATGCTCCATGACCCTTGTCATCACATTTCTCCATGCACTTGTCAGCACAATGCTCCCAGCCATTGTCATCACTATGCTCCATTTTCTTTGCCATCAGAATCCTCCATGACACTTGGCATCCCAATGCTCCATGCCATTGTCATCACAATGGGCCATTACATATGTCATCACAATGATCCCTGACACCTGTCTTCACAATACTGCATGACCTGGCCATCACAATGCTCCATGCCCTTGTCATCACAATGCGCCATTCCAACTGTCATCGCAATAATCCATGAAACTTATTAGACCAATGCTCCTTGCCCTGGTCATCACAATGCTCCATGCCCTTGTTATCACAATGCTCGATGACCCCTGCCATCACAATGCTCTGTGACTCCAGTCATCACAATGCTTCATGACCTTTGTCACCACAATGGGCCATGCCCTCGTCATCTTCACTCTCTGTGAGCTTTTTAACCAAAATGATCCATGAACTTTTCATCACAATGCTCTTTGACCCTTGTCATCACAATGCTCTATGCCTTTCTCAGCACAATGCTCCATGACCCTTGTCATCACAATGCTCCATGCGCTTGTCAGCACAATGCTCCATGACCCCTGTCATCACAATGCTCCATGACTCAAGCCATCACAGTGCTTCAAAACGTTTGTCATCACAATGATCCATGCCCGTGTCATCACAAGGTTATGTGACCTTTGTAACCACAATGCTCCATGATCTATTCATCACAATTCACAGTGACCCTTATCATCACAATGCTCCATGTCTTTGTCAGAACAATGCTCCATGACCATTGTCTTCACAATGTGCCACACGCATTTCATCACATCGGTCCACAACCTTGTCATTGCAATGCTCCATAAACCTTGTAATCACAATGGTCCATGCTCTTCTCATCAAAATGCTCTCTCACCAGAGATATCACAGTGTTCCATCACTAGTAATCACATTACTCCCTCACCCCTGTAATCACAATGTTCCATGACCCTGTCATCACACTGCTACATCCCCTTAGCATCACAATGTTCCATGACCCCTTACATCACAATGTTCCATAACCCCTGTCATCAAAATGCTCCATGATCCTTTTCATCCCAAAGCTCCAAGACCCCTGACATCACAGTGTTCTATAACACCTGCCATCAAAATATTCCATTACACTTTTCATCAAATTGCTGCATGGCCCGGTCATCAAAATGCTCCCTGCACTTCTCATCACAATGCACCATGCACTTGTCATCAAAATGCTCCATGACTTGTCATCACAAAGCTCCATGACCCTTGGCATCACAATGCTCCATGAACCCTCTCATAACATTGCTCAATGCCCTTGTCATCACAAAGCTCCATGACACTTGTCATCACAATGCTCGATTCCCTTCTCATCGCAATGCTCCATGCACTTGTCATTACAATCCTGCATGACCCATGTATCATAGTGTTCCGTACCCTTGTCATCACAATGCTCCATGCCCACTCGCATCAATATAATCCATGAAACATTTCAGACCAATGTTCCATGCACTTCTCATCACAGTGCTCCATTACCTCTGTCATAACAATGCACCATGACCCCTGCCATCACAATGTTCCACGGCCTAGTCATCACAAGGTTCCATGACACTTGTCATCATAATGCTGATGGCCCCTGTAATCACAATGCTCCTTGCCCTTGTCATCACAAAGCTCCATGACGCATGTCATCAGAAAGTTCCATGGCCTTCTCATCACAATGCTGCATGCCCTTGTCATCACAATGTTCCAAGACCTTTGTAAACACAATGCTCCATGCCCCGCTTCATCTCAATGCTCCATGAACCCTGCCATCACAATGCACCATGCCCATCATCATAATGCTTCAGGCTATTGTCATCACAATGAAATCAATATTCTCCATGACCTCTGTCATCATAATGCTCCAAACACTTGTGATCACAATGTTCCATAACACTTATCATCACAACACCCCATGACGCTCATCATCACAATTATCCATGGTCTTCTCTTCACAATGCTCCATGATCTTTGTCATCACAGTGCTCAATACACTTGTCATCACAATGCTCCCTGACACTTGTTGTCAGTATGCTCCTTGAACCCTGTCATGACAAGGCTCCATGCATTTGTCATCACAATAATCCATGCCCTTTTCAACACAATGCTCCAAGATCCCTGTAATCACAATGATCCATGCTCTTGTCATCAAAAAGCTCCATGACGGATGTCATCAGAATGCTTCATGGCCTTCTCATCATAATGCTCCATGCCCTTGTCATCACAATGCTCCAAGACCCCTGTAATCACAATGCTCCATGCCCCTTTTCATCAGAATGCTCCATGAGAGTTGTCATCACAAGTCTCCATGGTCTTCTCCTCACAATGCTCCAGGACCTTGTCATCACCATGCTCCATTCCCTTCTCATCACAATGCTCCATGACCATTTTCAGCCCAATGCTCCACGACCTACTCATCAAAATGCTCCATGGCCAATATCTTCACAATGCTCTATGACCACTGTTATCACAACATTCCATGACAACTGACAACAAAATGATCTGGGACTCTTGTCATCACAATGCTCCATTCCGTAGTCATCACAATGCTCCATGACCCCTGTCATCAAAACACTCCATGAACATTTTTAGCCCAGTGCTCCATGAACCTTGTCATCACAATGATCCATGCCCTTGTCATCCCAATGCTCCATGACCCATGTATTCACAATGCTCCGTGACGCTTGTCATCACAGGGCTCCATGACACATGTCATCACAATGCTCCATGCCTTTGTCAGCAAAATGCTACATGACCTTTCCATTACAATGCTCTATGTGCTTGTCATCAAAATACTCCATTTCCATTGTCATCACAATCCTCCATGAACCTTGGGATCACATTGCTTCATGCCCTTGTCATCACAATGCTCCCTGATACTTGAAATCAAAATGATCCATGACCTCTGTCATCACAATACTCCAAACCATTGTGATCACAATGTTCCATAACACTTGTCATCACAACGCTCCATGATGCCTGTCATCACAATACTCCATGCCCTTTTCATCACAATGCTCCATGACCTTTGTCATCACAATTTTCAATACACTTGTCATCACAATGCTCCCTGACACTTGTCATCAGAATGCTCCTTTAACCCTGTCATGAAAAGGCTCCATGCCTTTTTCATCACAATGCCCCATGCCGTTTTCATCAAAATGATCCATGCCATTGTCATCAAAATACTCCACAAGCTTGTCATCAGAATGCTCCATGACACTTGTCATTACACTTCTCCACGCACTTTTCAACACAATGCTCCCTAACCCTTCTCATCACAATGCTCCAAGCCATTGTCATCACAATGCTCCTTTACTTTTGTCATCAGAATCCTCCATGACACTTGGCATCACAATGTTCCATGCCATTGTCATCTCAATGGGCCATTACCTATATCATCACAATGCTCCCTGACACCTTTCTTCACAATACTGCATGGCCTGGTCATCATAATGCTCCATGCCCTTGTTATCACAATGCTCCATGACCCCTGTCATCACAATGCTCCGTGACTCCAATCATCACAATGCTTCATGACCTATGTCCTCACAATGGTCCATGCCCTGGTCATCAACAGACACTGTGACCTTTTTAACCACAATGCTCCATGAACTTTTCATCACAATGCTCTTTGACCCTTGGCATCACAATGCTCCATGCGCTTGGCAGCACAATGCTCCATGACACATGACATCACAATTCACCATGTGCTTGTCATCACAGTGCTCCACAATCTTGTCATCACAATGCTCCATAAAATTTGTCATCACAATGCTCCATGCACTTCTCATCAAAATGCTCTCTCACCACTGATATCACAATGCTACATCACTAATTGTCACAATACTCCATCACTCCTGTCATCACAATGCTACATGCACTTATCATCACAATGTTCGATGACCCCTGACATCACAATGTTCCATAACACCTGTCATTAAAATGTTCCATTACACTTTTCATCAAATTGCTCAAAGACCCTGTCATCAGAATGTTCCCTGCCTTTCTCATCACAATGCACAACGCCCTTGCCATCAAAATGCTCCATGACCTTTGTCATCACAAAGATCCATGACCCTTGGCATCACATTGCTCCATGTCATTGTCATCAGAATGCTCCATGCACGCTCTCATCACATTGCTCCATGCCCTTGTCTTCACAAAGCTCCATGACACATGTCATCAGAATGCTCCATGGCCTTCTCATCACAATGATCCATGCCCTTGCCATCACAATGCTCCATTACCACTGTCATAGCAATGCTCCATGACCCCTGCCATCACGATGTTCCATGGCCTTGTCATCAAAAAGCTCCATGACCCTTCTCATCACAATGCTCCAAGAACGCTGCAATCATAATGCTCTATGCCCCTTTTCATCTCAATGATCCATGAACCCTGTCATCACAATGCACCATGCCCATCATCATAATGCTTCATGCTATTGTCATCACAATGAAATCAAATTGCTCCATGACCTCTGTCATAACAATGCTCCAAACCCTTGTGATCACTATATTCCATAACACTTGTCATCACAATGCCCCATGACGCTCGTCATCACAATTATCCATGGTCTTCTCATCACAATGCTCCATGACCATTGTCATCACAATGCTCAATACACTTGTCATCAAAATGCTCCCTGACACTTGTTGTCTGTATGCTCCTTGAACTCTGTCATGACAAGGCTCCATGCCTATTTCATCACAATGATCCATGCCATTTTCATCACAATGCTCCAAGACCCATGTAATCACAATGCTCCATGCCCTTGTCATCACAAAGCTCGATGACGCATGCCATCAGAATGCTCCTTGGTATTCTCCTCACAATGCTCCATGCCCTTGTCATCACAATGTTCCAAGACCCTTTTCATCAGTATGCTCCATGAGACTTGTCATCACAAGGCTCCATGGTTTTGTCATCACAATGCTCAAGGAACTTGTCATCACAATGCTTCACGAAATTGTCATGAAAATTCTCAATGGCCATTGTCACCATAATGCTCCAAGCCATAGTCATCACGATGCTCCATTATATTTGTCATCACAATTCTCCATTTCATTTGACATCACAATACTCCCTGCCATTGTCATCGCAATAGACCATGACATATGTCATCACAATGCTCCCTGACACCAGTCTTCACAATACACCATGGCCTTCTCTACACAATGATCCATGCCCTTGTCATCACAATGCACCATGTCCACTGTCATCACAATAATCTATGAATCTTGTCAGACAAATGCTCCATGCTCCTCTCATCACAATGCTCCATGCCCTTGTCATCACAATGCTCCATGACTTGTCATCACAATCCTCCATGACCCATGACACATGTATCACAGTGTTCCATGCCCTAGTCATCACAATGCTCCAAGACCCCTGTAATCACAATGCTCCATGCCCCTTTTCATCAGAATGCTCCATGAATCTTGTCATCACAAGTCTCCATGGTCTTCTCATCACAATGCTTCTGGACTTTGT